>NC_060142.1:19863933-20492600 GCF_021461385.2 Schistocerca piceifrons
TGAGATACTCCAACGACGATATCCTCGAGTTTTCAAGTAGATTTCGCAGAGTGACGAGGCATTTGGCTACCTTAACAGAGTCATAGTTACTCCTGCCGGCTGCTCCCATTTCTTTAGGCCTTTAACATTCTTGCTATGGCCAGTCCTACAGAATCGATATGCCACTGTATGTCCACCTTAACGACGTCACAGTTACTCACAGTACTTCACCGGATGACGAGGCATTTGGCTACCTTAAGAGAGTCATAGTTCCTGCTGCCAGCTGCTCCCTTTTCTTTGAATCTATCCTCTCTTTATTTCGTACTGCGGCCTGTCCATGCAGAAGCGAAATGCTGCAACAAGTCCACCTTCACGTTGCCTGAGTTACTCCAACGACGATATCCTCGAGTTTTCAAGTAAATTTCGCAGAGTGACGAGGCATTTGGCTACCTTAAGAGAGTCATAGTTACTTCTGCCGGCTGCTCCCATTTCTTTAGGCCTTTAACATTCTTGCTATGGCCAGTCCTACAGAACCGATATGCCACTGTATGTCCACCTTAACGTCGTCACAGTTACTCACTCTACGAGTCTCTCGAGTTTGCAAATGTACTTCGCCGGATGACGAGGCATTTGGCTACCTTAAGAGAGTCATAGTTCCTGCTGCCAGCTGCTCCCTTTTCTTTGAATCTATCCTCTCTTTATTTCGTACTGCGGCCTGTCCATGCAGAAGCGAAATGCTGCAACAAGTCCACCTTCACGTTGCCTGAGTTACTCCAACGACGATATCCTCGAGTTTTCAAGTAAATTTCGCAGAGTGACGAGGCATTTGACTACCTTAAGAGAGTCATAGTTACTTCTGCCGGCTGCTCCTATTTCTTTAGGCCTTTAACATTCTTGCTATGGCCAGTCCTACAGAACCGATATGCCACTGTATGTCCACCTTAACGTCGTCACAGTTACTCACACTACGAGTCTCTCGAGTTTGCAAATGTACTTCGCCGGATGACGAGTCATTTAGCTACCTTAAGAGAGTCATAGTTCCTGCTGCCAGCTGCTCCCTTTTCTTTGAATCTATCCTCTCTTTATTTCGTACTGCGGCCTGTCCATGCAGAAGCGAAATGCTGCAACAAGTCCACCTTCACGTTGCCTGAGATACTCCAACGACGATATCCTCGAGTTTTCAAGTAGATTTCGCAGAGTGACGAGGCATTTGGCTACCTTAAGAGAGTCATAGTTACTCCTGCCGGCTGCTCCCATTTCTTTAGGCCTTTAACATTCTTGCTATGGCCAGTCCTACAGAATCGATATGCCACTGTATGTCCACCTTAACGACGTCACAGTTACTCACAGTACTTCACCGGATGACGAGGCATTTGGCTACCTTAAGAGAGTCATAGTTCCTGCTGCCAGCTGCTCCCTTTTCTTTGAATCTATCCTCTCTTTATTTCGTACTGCGGCCTGTCCATGCAGAAGCGAAATGCTGCAACAAGTCCACCTTCACGTTGCCTGAGTTACTCCAACGACGATATCCTCGAGTTTTCAAGTAAATTTCGCAGAGTGACGAGGCATTTGGCTACCTTAAGAGAGTCATAGTTACTTCTGCCGGCTGCTCCCATTTCTTTAGGCCTTTAACATTCTTGCTATGGCCAGTCCTACAGAACCGATATGCCACTGTATGTCCACCTTAACGTCGTCACAGTTACTCACTCTACGAGTCTCTCGAGTTTGCAAATGTACTTCGCCGGATGACGAGGCATTTGGCTACCTTAAGAGAGTCATAGTTCCTGCTGCCAGCTACTCCCTTTTCTTTGAATCTATCCTCTCTTTATTTCGTACTGCGGCCTGTCCATGCAGAAGCGAAATGCTGCAACAAGTCCACCTTCACGTTGCCTGAGTTACTCCAACGACGATATCCTCGAGTTTTCAGGTAAATTTCGCAGAGTGACGAGGCATTTGACTACCTTAAGAGAGTCATAGTTACTTCTGCCGGCTGCTCCCATTTCTTTAGGCCTTTAACATTCTTGCTATGGCCAGTCCTACAGAACCGATATGCCACTGTATGTCCACCTTAACGTCGTCACAGTTACTCACACTACGAGTCTCTCGAGTTTGCAAATGTACTTCGCCGGATGACGAGGCATTTAGCTACCTTAAGAGAGTCATAGTTCCTGCTGCCAGCTGCTCCCTTTTCTTTGAATCTATCCTCTCTTTATTTCGTACTGCGGCCTGTCCATGCAGAAGCGAAATGCTGCAACAAGTCCACCTTCACGTTGCCTGAGTTACTCCAACGACGATATCCTCGATTTTTCAAGTAGATTCCGCAGAGTGACGAGGCATTTGGCTACCTTAAGAGAGTCATAGTTACTCCTGCCGGCTGCTCCCATTTCTTTAGGCCTTTAACATTCTTGCTATGGCCAGTCCTACAGAATCGATATGCCACTGTATGTCCACCTTAACGACGTCACAGTTACTCACAGTACTTCACCGGATGACGAGGCATTTGACTACCTTAAGAGAGTCATAGTTCCTGCTGCCAGCTGCTCCCTTTTCTTTGAATCTATCCTCTCTTTATTTCGTACTGCGGCCTGTCCATGCATAAGCGAAATGCTGCAACAAGTCCACCTTCACGTTGCCTGAGTTACTCCAACGACGATATCCTCGAGTTTTCAAGTAAATTTCGCAGAGTGACGAGGCATTTGGCTACCTTAAGAGAGTCATAGTTACTCCTGCCGGCTGCTCCCATTTCTTTAGGCCTTTAACATTCTTGCTATGGCCAGTCCTACAGAACCGATATGCCACTGTATGTCCACCTTAACGTCGTCACAGTTACTCACTCTACGAGTCTCTCGAGTTTGCAAATGTACTTCGCCGGATGACGAGGCATTTGGCTACCTTAAGAGAGTCATAGTTCCTGCTGCCAGCTGCTCCCTTTTCTTTGAATCTATCCTCTCTTTATTTCGTACTGCGGCCTGTCCATGCAGAAGCGAAATGCTGCAACAAGTCCACCTTCACGTTGCCTGAGTTACTCCAACGACGATATCCTCGAGTTTTCAAGTAAATTTCGCAGAGTGACGAGGCATTTGACTTCCTTAAGAGAGTCATAGTTACTTCTGCCGGCTGCTCCCATTTCTTTAGGCCTTTAACATTCTTGCTATGGCCAGTCCTACAGAACCGATATACCACTGTATGTCCACCTTAACGTCGTCACAGTTACTCACACTACGAGTCTCTCGAGTTTGCAAATGTACTTCGCCGGATGACGAGTCATTTAGCTACCTTAAGAGAGTCATAGTTCCTGCTGCCAGCTGCTCCCTTTTCTTTGAATCTATCCTCTCTTTATTTCGTACTGCGGCCTGTCCATGCAGAAGCGAAATGCTGCAACAAGTCCACCTTCACGTTGCCTGAGATACTCCAACGACGATATCCTCGAGTTTTCAAGTAGATTTCGCAGAGTGACGAGGCATTTGGCTACCTTAAGAGAGTCATAGTTACTTCTGCCGGCTGCTCCCATTTCTTTAGGCCTTTAACATTCTTGCTATGGCCAGTCCTACAGAATCGATATGCCACTGTATGTCCACCTTAACGACGTCACAGTTACTCACAGTACTTCACCGGATGACGAGGCATTTGGCTACCTTAAGAGAGTCATAGTTCCTGCTGCCAGCTGCTCCCTTTTCTTTGAATCTATCCTCTCTTTATTTCGTACTGCGGCCTGTCCATGCAGAAGCGAAATGCTGCAACAAGTCCTCCTTCACGTTGCCTGAGTTACTCCAACGACGATATCCTCGAGTTTTCAAGTAAATTTCGCAGAGTGACGAGGCATTTGGCTACCTTAAGAGAGTCATAGTTACTTCTGCCGGCTGCTCCCATTTCTTTAGGCCTTTAACATTCTTGCTATGGCCAGTCCTACAGAACCGATATGCCACTGTATGTCCACCTTAACGTCGTCACAGTTACTCACTCTACGAGTCTCTCGAGTTTGCAAATGTACTTCGCCGGATGACGAGGCATTTGGCTACCTTAAGAGAGTCATAGTTCCTGCTGCCAGCTGCTCCCTTTTCTTTGAATCTATCCTCTCTTTATTTCGTACTGCGGCCTGTCCATGCAGAAGCGAAATGCTGCAACAAGTCCACCTTCACGTTGCCTGAGTTACTCCAACGACGATATCCTCGAGTTTTCAAGTAAATTTCGCAGAGTGACGAGGCATTTGACTACCTTAAGAGAGTCATAGTTACTTCTGCCGGCTGCTCCCATTTCTTTAGGCCTTTAACATTCTTGCTATGGCCGGTCCTACAGAACCGATATGCCACTGTATGTCCACCTTAACGTCGTCACAGTTACTCACACTACGAGTCTCTCGAGTTTGCAAATGTACTTCGCCGGATGACGAGGCATTTAGCTACCTTAAGAGAGTCATAGTTCCTGCTGCCAGCTGCTCCCTTTTCTTTGAATCTATCCTCTCTTTATTTCGTACTGCGGCCTGTCCATGCAGAAGCGAAATGCTGCAACAAGTCCACCTTCACGTTGCCTGAGTTACTCCAACGACGATATCCTCGATTTTTCAAGTAGATTCCGCAGAGTGACGAGGCATTTGGCTACCTTAAGAGAGTCATAGTTACTCCTGCCGGCTGCTCCCATTTCTTTAGGCCTTTAACATTCTTGCTATGGCCAGTCCTACAGAATCGATATGCCACTGTATGTCCACCTTAACGACGTCACAGTTACTCACAGTACTTCACCGGATGACGAGGCATTTGACTACCTTAAGAGAGTCATAGTTCCTGCTGCCAGCTGCTCCCTTTTCTTTGAATCTATCCTCTCTTTATTTCGTACTGCGGCCTGTCCATGCATAAGCGAAATGCTGCAACAAGTCCACCTTCACGTTGCCTGAGTTACTCCAACGACGATATCCTCGAGTTTTCAAGTAAATTTCGCAGAGTGACGAGGCATTTGGCTACCTTAAGAGAGTCATAGTTACTCCTGCCGGCTGCTCCCATTTCTTTAGGCCTTTAACATTCTTGCTATGGCCAGTCCTACAGAACCGATATGCCACTGTATGTCCACCTTAACGTCGTCACAGTTACTCACTCTACGAGTCTCTCGAGTTTGCAAATGTACTTCGCCGGATGACGAGGCATTTGGCTACCTTAAGAGAGTCATAGTTCCTGCTGCCAGCTGCTCCCTTTTCTTTGAATCTATCCTCTCTTTATTTCGTACTGCGGCCTGTCCATGCAGAAGCGAAATGCTGCAACAAGTCCACCTTCACGTTGCCTGAGTTACTCCAACGACGATATCCTCGAGTTTTCAAGTAAATTTCGCAGAGTGACGAGGCATTTGACTTCCTTAAGAGAGTCATAGTTACTTCTGCCGGCTGCTCCCATTTCTTTAGGCCTTTAACATTCTTGCTATGGCCAGTCCTACAGAACCGATATACCACTGTATGTCCACCTTAACGTCGTCACAGTTACTCACACTACGAGTCTCTCGAGTTTGCAAATGTACTTCGCCGGATGACGAGTCATTTAGCTACCTTAAGAGAGTCATAGTTCCTGCTGCCAGCTGCTCCCTTTTCTTTGAATCTATCCTCTCTTTATTTCGTACTGCGGCCTGTCCATGCAGAAGCGAAATGCTGCAACAAGTCCACCTTCACGTTGCCTGAGATACTCCAACGACGATATCCTCGAGTTTTCAAGTAGATTTCGCAGAGTGACGAGGCATTTGGCTACCTTAAGAGAGTCATAGTTACTTCTGCCGGCTGCTCCCATTTCTTTAGGCCTTTAACATTCTTGCTATGGCCAGTCCTACAGAATCGATATGCCACTGTATGTCCACCTTAACGACGTCACAGTTACTCACAGTACTTCACCGGATGACGAGGCATTTGGCTACCTTAAGAGAGTCATAGTTCCTGCTGCCAGCTGCTCCCTTTTCTTTGAATCTATCCTCTCTTTATTTCGTACTGCGGCCTGTCCATGCAGAAGCGAAATGCTGCAACAAGTCCTCCTTCACGTTGCCTGAGTTACTCCAACGACGATATCCTCGAGTTTTCAAGTAAATTTCGCAGAGTGACGAGGCATTTGGCTACCTTAAGAGAGTCATAGTTACTTCTGCCGGCTGCTCCCATTTCTTTAGGCCTTTAACATTCTTGCTATGGCCAGTCCTACAGAACCGATATGCCACTGTATGTCCACCTTAACGTCGTCACAGTTACTCACTCTACGAGTCTCTCGAGTTTGCAAATGTACTTCGCCGGATGACGAGGCATTTGGCTACCTTAAGAGAGTCATAGTTCCTGCTGCCAGCTGCTCCCTTTTCTTTGAATCTATCCTCTCTTTATTTCGTACTGCGGCCTGTCCATGCAGAAGCGAAATGCTGCAACAAGTCCACCTTCACGTTGCCTGAGTTACTCCAACGACGATATCCTCGAGTTTTCAAGTAAATTTCGCAGAGTGACGAGGCATTTGACTACCTTAAGAGAGTCATAGTTACTTCTGCCGGCTGCTCCCATTTCTTTAGGCCTTTAACATTCTTGCTATGGCCGGTCCTACAGAACCGATATGCCACTGTATGTCCACCTTAACGTCGTCACAGTTACTCACACTACGAGTCTCTCGAGTTTGCAAATGTACTTCGCCGGATGACGAGGCATTTAGCTACCTTAAGAGAGTCATAGTTCCTGCTGCCAGCTGCTCCCTTTTCTTTGAATCTATCCTCTCTTTATTTCGTACTGCGGCCTGTCCATGCAGAAGCGAAATGCTGCAACAAGTCCACCTTCACGTTGCCTGAGTTACTCCAACGACGATATCCTCGATTTTTCAAGTAGATTTCGCAGAGTGACGAGGCATTTGGCTACCTTAAGAGAGTCATAGTTACTCCTGCCGGCTGCTCCCATTTCTTTAGGCCTTTAACATTCTTGCTATGGCCAGTCCTACAGAATCGATATGCCACTGTATGTCCACCTTAACGACGTCACAGTTACTCACAGTACTTCACCGGATGACGAGGCATTTGGCTACCTTAAGAGAGTCATAGTTCCTGCTGCCAGCTGCTCCCTTTTCTTTGAATCTATCCTCTCTTTATTTCGTACTGCGGCCTGTCCATGCAGAAGCGAAATGCTGCAACAAGTCCACCTTCACGTTGCCTGAGTTACTCCAACGACGATATCCTCGAGTTTTCAAGTAAATTTCGCAGAGTGACGAGGCATTTGGCTACCTTAAGAGAGTCATAGTTACTTCTGCCGGCTGCTCCCATTTCTTTAGGCCTTTAACATTCTTGCTATGGCCAGTCCTACAGAACCGATATGCCACTGTATGTCCACCTTAACGTCGTCACAGTTACTCACACTACGAGTCTCTCGAGTTTGCAAATGTACTTCGCCGGATGACGAGGCATTTGGCTACCTTAAGAGAGTCATAGTTCCTGCTGCCAGCTGCTCCCTTTTCTTTGAATCTATCCTCTCTTTATTTCGTACTGCGGCCTGTCCATGCAGAAGCGAAATGCTGCAACAAGTCCACCTTCACGTTGCCTGAGTTACTCCAACGACGATATCCTCGAGTTTTCAAGTAAATTTCGCAGAGTGACGAGGCATTTGACTACCTTAAGAGAGTCATAGTTACTTCTGCCGGCTGCTCCCATTTCTTTAGGCCTTTAACATTCTTGCTATGGCCAGTCCTACAGAACCGATATGCCACTGTATGTCCACCTTAACGTCGTCACAGTTACTCACACTACGAGTCTCTCGAGTTTGCAAATGTACTTCGCCGGATGACGAGGCATTTAGCTACCTTAAGAGAGTCATAGTTCCTGCTGCCAGCTGCTCCCTTTTCTTTGAATCTATCCTCTCTTTATTTCGTACTGCGGCCTGTCCATGCAGAAGCGAAATGCTGCAACAAGTCCACCTTCACGTTGCCTGAGTTACTCCAACGACGATATCCTCGATTTTTCAAGTAGATTTCGCAGAGTGACGAGGCATTTGGCTACCTTAAGAGAGTCATAGTTACTCCTGCCGGCTGCTCCCATTTCTTTAGGCCTTTAACATTCTTGCTATGGCCAGTCCTACAGAATCGATATGCCACTGTATGTCCACCTTAACGACGTCACAGTTACTCACAGTACTTCACCGGATGACGAGGCATTTGACTACCTTAAGAGAGTCATAGTTCCTGCTGCCAGCTGCTCCCTTTTCTTTGAATCTATCCTCTCTTTATTTCGTACTGCGGCCTGTCCATGCATAAGCGAAATGCTGCAACAAGTCCACCTTCACGTTGCCTGAGTTACTCCAACGACGATATCCTCGAGTTTTCAAGTAAATTTCGCAGAGTGACGAGGCATTTGGCTACCTTAAGAGAGTCATAGTTACTCCTGCTGGCTGCTCCCATTTCTTTAGGCCTTTAACATTCTTGCTATGGCCAGTCCTACAGAACCGATATGCCACTGTATGTCCACCTTAACGTCGTCACAGTTACTCACACTACGAGTCTCTCGAGTTTGCAAATGTACTTCGCCGGATGACGAGACATTTAGCTACCTTAAGAGAGTCATAGTTCCTGCTGCCAGCTGCTCCCTTTTCTTTGAATCTATCCTCTCTTTATTTCGTACTGCGGCCTGTCCATGCAGAAGCGAAATGCTGCAACAAGTCCACCTTCACGTTGCCTGAGTTACTCCAACGACGATATCCTCGATTTTTCAAGTAGATTCCGCAGAGTGACGAGGCATTTGGCTACCTTAAGAGAGTCATAGTTACTCCTGCCGGCTGCTCCCATTTCTTTAGGCCTTTTACATTCTTGCTATGGCCAGTCCTACAGAATCGATATGCCACTGTATGTCCACCTTAACGACGTCACAGTTACTCACAGTACTTCACCGGATGACGAGGCATTTGACTACCTTAAGAGAGTCATAGTTCCTGCTGCCAGCTGCTCCCTTTTCTTTGAATCTATTCTCTCTTTATTTCGTACTGCGGCCTGTCCATGCATAAGCGAAATGCTGCAACAAGTCCACCTTCACGTTGCCTGAGTTACTCCAACGACGATATCCTCGAGTTTTCAAGTAAATTTCGCAGAGTGACGAGGCATTTGGCTACCTTAAGAGAGTCATAGTTACTCCTGCTGGCTGCTCCCATTTCTTTAGGCCTTTAACATTCTTGCTATGGCCAGTCCTACAGAACCGATATGCCACTGTATGTCCACCTTAACGTCGTCACAGTTACTCACTCTACGAGTCTCTCGAGTTTGCAAATGTACTTCGCCGGATGACGAGGCATTTGGCTACCTTAAGAGAGTCATAGTTCCTGCTGCCAGCTGCTCCCTTTTCTTTGAATCTATCCTCTCTTTATTTCGTACTGCGGCCTGTCCATGCAGAAGCGAAATGCTGCAACAAGTCCACCTTCACGTTGCCTGAGTTACTCCAACGACGATATCCTCGAGTTTTCAAGTAAATTTCGCAGAGTGACGAGGCATTTGACTTCCTTAAGAGAGTCATAGTTACTTCTGCCGGCTGCTCCCATTTCTTTAGGCCTTTAACATTCTTGCTATGGCCAGTCCTACAGAACCGATATACCACTGTATGTCCACCTTAACGTCGTCACAGTTACTCACACTACGAGTCTCTCGAGTTTGCAAATGTACTTCGCCGGATGACGAGTCATTTAGCTACCTTAAGAGAGTCATAGTTCCTGCTGCCAGCTGCTCCCTTTTCTTTGAATCTATCCTCTCTTTATTTCGTACTGCGGCCTGTCCATGCAGAAGCGAAATGCTGCAACAAGTCCACCTTCACGTTGCCTGAGTTACTCCAACGACGATATCCTCGAGTTTTCAAGTAGATTTCGCAGAGTGACGAGGCATTTGGCTACCTTAAGAGAGTCATAGTTACTCCTGCCGGCTGCTCCCATTTCTTTAGGCCTTTAACATTCTTGCTATGGCCAGTCCTACAGAATCGATATGCCACTGTATGTCCACCTTAACGACGTCACAGTTACTCACAGTACTTCACCGGATGACGAGGCATTTGGCTACCTTAAGAGAGTCATAGTTCCTGCTGCCAGCTGCTCCCTTTTCTTTGAATCTATCCTCTCTTTATTTCGTACTGCGGCCTGTCCATGCAGAAGCGAAATGCTGCAACAAGTCCTCCTTCACGTTGCCTGAGTTACTCCAACGACGATATCCTCGAGTTTTCAAGTAAATTTCGCAGAGTGACGAGGCATTTGGCTACCTTAAGAGAGTCATAGTTACTTCTGCCGGCTGCTCCCATTTCTTTAGGCCTTTAACATTCTTGCTATGGCCAGTCCTACAGAACCGATATGCCACTGTATGTCCACCTTAACGTCGTCACAGTTACTCACTCTACGAGTCTCTCGAGTTTGCAAATGTACTTCGCCGGATGACGAGGCATTTGGCTACCTTAAGAGAGTCATAGTTCCTGCTGCCAGCTGCTCCCTTTTCTTTGAATCTATCCTCTCTTTATTTCGTACTGCGGCCTGTCCATGCAGAAGCGAAATGCTGCAACAAGTCCACCTTCACGTTGCCTGAGTTACTCCAACGACGATATCCTCGAGTTTTCAAGTAAATTTCGCAGAGTGACGAGGCATTTGACTACCTTAAGAGAGTCATAGTTACTTCTGCCGGCTGCTCCCATTTCTTTAGGCCTTTAACATTCTTGCTATGGCCGGTCCTACAGAACCGATATGCCACTGTATGTCCACCTTAACGTCGTCACAGTTACTCACACTACGAGTCTCTCGAGTTTGCAAATGTACTTCGCCGGATGACGAGGCATTTAGCTACCTTAAGAGAGTCATAGTTCCTGCTGCCAGCTGCTCCCTTTTCTTTGAATCTATCCTCTCTTTATTTCGTACTGCGGCCTGTCCATGCAGAAGCGAAATGCTGCAACAAGTCCACCTTCACGTTGCCTGAGTTACTCCAACGACGATATCCTCGATTTTTCAAGTAGATTTCGCAGAGTGACGAGGCATTTGGCTACCTTAAGAGAGTCATAGTTACTCCTGCCGGCTGCTCCCATTTCTTTAGGCCTTTAACATTCTTGCTATGGCCAGTCCTACAGAATCGATATGCCACTGTATGTCCACCTTAACGACGTCACAGTTACTCACAGTACTTCACCGGATGACGAGGCATTTGACTACCTTAAGAGAGTCATAGTTCCTGCTGCCAGCTGCTCCCTTTTCTTTGAATCTATCCTCTCTTTATTTCGTACTGCGGCCTGTCCATGCATAAGCGAAATGCTGCAACAAGTCCACCTTCACGTTGCCTGAGTTACTCCAACGACGATATCCTCGAGTTTTCAAGTAAATTTCGCAGAGTGACGAGGCATTTGGCTACCTTAAGAGAGTCATAGTTACTCCTGCTGGCTGCTCCCATTTCTTTAGGCCTTTAACATTCTTGCTATGGCCAGTCCTACAGAACCGATATGCCACTGTATGTCCACCTTAACGTCGTCACAGTTACTCACTCTACGAGTCTCTCGAGTTTGCAAATGTACTTCGCCGGATGACGAGGCATTTGGCTACCTTAAGAGAGTCATAGTTCCTGCTGCCAGCTGCTCCCTTTTCTTTGAATCTATCCTCTCTTTATTTCGTACTGCGGCCTGTCCATGCAGAAGCGAAATGCTGCAACAAGTCCAGCTTCACGTTGCCTGAGTTACTCCAACGACGATATCCTCGAGTTTTCAAGTAAATTTCGCAGAGTGACGAGGCATTTGACTTCCTTAAGAGAGTCATAGTTACTTCAGCCGGCTGCTCCCATTTCTTTAGGCCTTTAACATTCTTGCTAAGGCCAGTCCTACAGAACCGATATACCACTGTATGTCCACCTTAACGTCGTCACAGTTACTCACACTACGAGTCTCTCGAGTTTGCAAATGTACTTCGCCGGATGACGAGTCATTTAGCTACCTTAAGAGAGTCATAGTTCCTGCTGCCAGCTGCTCCCTTTTCTTTGAATCTATCCTCTCTTTATTTCGTACTGCGGCCTGTCCATGCAGAAGCGAAATGCTGCAACAAGTCCACCTTCACGTTGCCTGAGATACTCCAACGACGATATCCTCGAGTTTTCAAGTAGATTTCGCAGAGTGACGAGGCATTTGGCTACCTTAAGAGAGTCATAGTTACTCCTGCCGGCTGCTCCCATTTCTTTAGGCCTTTAACATTCTTGCTATGGCCAGTCCTACAGAATCGATATGCCACTGTATGTCCACCTTAACGACGTCACAGTTACTCACAGTACTTCACCGGATGACGAGGCATTTGGCTACCTTAAGAGAGTCATAGTTCCTGCTGCCAGCTGCTCCCTTTTCTTTGAATCTATCCTCTCTTTATTTCGTACTGCGGCCTGTCCATGCAGAAGCGAAATGCTGCAACAAGTCCACCTTCACGTTGCCTGAGTTACTCCAACGACGATATCCTCGAGTTTTCAAGTAAATTTCGCAGAGTGACGAGGCATTTGGCTACCTTAAGAGAGTCATAGTTACTTCTGCCGGCTGCTCCCATTTCTTTAGGCCTTTAACATTCTTGCTATGGCCAGTCCTACAGAACCGATATGCCACTGTATGTCCACCTTAACGTCGTCACAGTTACTCACTCTACGAGTCTCTCGAGTTTGCAAATGTACTTCGCCGGATGACGAGGCATTTGGCTACCTTAAGAGAGTCATAGTTCCTGCTGCCAGCTGCTCCCTTTTCTTTGAATCTATCCTCTCTTTATTTCGTACTGCGGCCTGTCCATGCAGAAGCGAAATGCTGCAACAAGTCCACCTTCACGTTGCCTGAGTTACTCCAACGACGATATCCTCGAGTTTTCAAGTAAATTTCGCAGAGTGACGAGGCATTTGACTACCTTAAGAGAGTCATAGTTACTTCTGCCGGCTGCTCCCATTTCTTTAGGCCTTTAACATTCTTGCTATGGCCGGTCCTACAGAACCGATATGCCACTGTATGTCCACCTTAACGTCGTCACAGTTACTCACACTACGAGTCTCTCGAGTTTGCAAATGTACTTCGCCGGATGACGAGGCATTTAGCTACCTTAAGAGAGTCATAGTTCCTGCTGCCAGCTGCTCCCTTTTCTTTGAATCTATCCTCTCTTTATTTCGTACTGCGGCCTGTCCATGCAGAAGCGAAATGCTGCAACAAGTCCACCTTCACGTTGCCTGAGTTACTCCAACGACGATATCCTCGATTTTTCAAGTAGATTTCGCAGAGTGACGAGGCATTTGGCTACCTTAAGAGAGTCATAGTTACTCCTGCCGGCTGCTCCCATTTCTTTAGGCCTTTAACATTCTTGCTATGGCCAGTCCTACAGAATCGATATGCCACTGTATGTCCACCTTAACGACGTCACAGTTACTCACAGTACTTCACCGGATGACGAGGCATTTGGCTACCTTAAGAGAGTCATAGTTCCTGCTGCCAGCTGCTCCCTTTTCTTTGAATCTATCCTCTCTTTATTTCGTACTGCGGCCTGTCCATGCAGAAGCGAAATGCTGCAACAAGTCCACCTTCACGTTGCCTGAGTTACTCCAACGACGATATCCTCGAGTTTTCAAGTAAATTTCGCAGAGTGACGAGGCATTTGGCTACCTTAAGAGAGTCATAGTTACTTCTGCCGGCTGCTCCCATTTCTTTAGGCCTTTAACATTCTTGCTATGGCCAGTCCTACAGAACCGATATGCCACTGTATGTCCACCTTAACGTCGTCACAGTTACTCACTCTACGAGTCTCTCGAGTTTGCAAATGTACTTCGCCGGATGACGAGGCATTTGGCTACCTTAAGAGAGTCATAGTTCCTGCTGCCAGCTGCTCCCTTTTCTTTGAATCTATCCTCTCTTTATTTCGTACTGCGGCCTGTCCATGCAGAAGCGAAATGCTGCAACAAGTCCACCTTCACGTTGCCTGAGTTACTCCAACGACGATATCCTCGAGTTTTCAAGTAAATTTCGCAGAGTGATGAGGCATTTGACTACCTTAAGAGTGTCATAGTTACTTCTGCCGGCTGCTCCCATTTCTTTAGGCCTTTAACATTCTTGCTATGGCCAGTCCTACAGAACCGATATGCCACTGTATGTCCACCTTAACGTCGTCACAGTTACTCACACTACGAGTCTCTCGAGTTTGCAAATGTACTTCGCCGGATGACGAGGCATTTAGCTACCTTAAGAGAGTCATAGTTCCTGCTGCCAGCTGCTCCCTTTTCTTTGAATCTATCCTCTCTTTATTTCGTACTGCGGCCTGTCCATGCAGAAGCGAAATGCTGCAACAAGTCCACCTTCACGTTGCCTGAGTTACTCCAACGACGATATCCTCGATTTTTCAAGTAGATTTCGCAGAGTGACGAGGCATTTGGCTACCTTAAGAGAGTCATAGTTACTCCTGCCGGCTGCTCCCATTTCTTTAGGCCTTTAACATTCTTGCTATGGCCAGTCCTACAGAATCGATATGCCACTGTATGTCCACCTTAACGACGTCACAGTTACTCACAGTACTTCACCGGATGACGAGGCATTTGACTACCTTAAGAGAGTCATAGTTCCTGCTGCCAGCTGCTCCCTTTTCTTTGAATCTATCCTCTCTTTATTTCGTACTGCGGCCTGTCCATGCATAAGCGAAATGCTGCAACAAGTCCACCTTCACGTTGCCTGAGTTACTCCAACGACGATATCCTCGAGTTTTCAAGTAAATTTCGCAGAGTGACGAGGCATTTGGCTACCTTAAGAGAGTCATAGTTACTCCTGCTGGCTGCTCCCATTTCTTTAGGCCTTTAACATTCTTGCTATGGCCAGTCCTACAGAACCGATATGCCACTGTATGTCCACCTTAACGTCGTCACAGTTACTCACTCTACGAGTCTCTCGAGTTTGCAAATGTACTTCGCCGGATGACGAGGCATTTGGCTACCTTAAGAGAGTCATAGTTCCTGCTGCCAGCTGCTCCCTTTTCTTTGAATCTATCCTCTCTTTATTTCGTACTGCGGCCTGTCCATGCAGAAGCGAAATGCTGCAACAAGTCCAGCTTCACGTTGCCTGAGTTACTCCAACGACGATATCCTCGAGTTTTCAAGTAAATTTCGCAGAGTGACGAGGCATTTGACTTCCTTAAGAGAGTCATAGTTACTTCTGCCGGCTGCTCCCATTTCTTTAGGCCTTTAACATTCTTGCTATGGCCAGTCCTACAGAACCGATATACCACTGTATGTCCACCTTAACGTCGTCACAGTTACTCACACTACGAGTCTCTCGAGTTTGCAAATGTACTTCGCCGGATGACGAGTCATTTAGCTACCTTAAGAGAGTCATAGTTCCTGCTGCCAGCTGCTCCCTTTTCTTTGAATCTATCCTCTCTTTATTTCGTACTGCGGCCTGTCCATGCAGAAGCGAAATGCTGCAACAAGTCCACCTTCACGTTGCCTGAGATACTCCAACGACGATATCCTCGAGTTTTCAAGTAGATTTCGCAGAGTGACGAGGCATTTGGCTACCTTAAGAGAGTCATAGTTACTTCTGCCGGCTGCTCCCATTTCTTTAGGCCTTTAACATTCTTGCTATGGCCAGTCCTACAGAATCGATATGCCACTGTATGTCCACCTTAACGACGTCACAGTTACTCACAGTACTTCACCGGATGACGAGGCATTTGGCTACCTTAAGAGAGTCATAGTTCCTGCTGCCAGCTGCTCCCTTTTCTTTGAATCTATCCTCTCTTTATTTCGTACTGCGGCCTGTCCATGCAGAAGCGAAATGCTGCAACAAGTCCACCTTCACGTTGCCTGAGTTACTCCAACGACGATATCCTCGAGTTTTCAAGTAAATTTCGCAGAGTGACGAGGCATTTGGCTACCTTAAGAGAGTCATAGTTACTTCTGCCGGCTGCTCCCATTTCTTTAGGCCTTTAACATTCTTGCTATGGCCAGTCCTACAGAACCGATATGCCACTGTATGTCCACCTTAACGTCGTCACAGTTACTCACTCTACGAGTCTCTCGAGTTTGCAAATGTACTTCGCCGGATGACGAGGCATTTGGCTACCTTAAGAGAGTCATAGTTCCTGCTGCCAGCTGCTCCCTTTTCTTTGAATCTATCCTCTCTTTATTTCGTACTGCGGCCTGTCCATGCAGAAGCGAAATGCTGCAACAAGTCCACCTTCACGTTGCCTGAGTTACTCCAACGACGATATCCTCGAGTTTTCAAGTAAATTTCGCAGAGTGACGAGGCATTTGACTACCTTAAGAGAGTCATAGTTACTTCTGCCGGCTGCTCCCATTTCTTTAGGCCTTTAACATTCTTGCTATGGCCAGTCCTACAGAACCGATATGCCACTGTATGTCCACCTTAACGTCGTCACAGTTACTCACACTACGAGTCTCTCGAGTTTGCAAATGTACTTCGCCGGATGACGAGGCATTTAGCTACCTTAAGAGAGTCATAGTTCCTGCTGCCAGCTGCTCCCTTTTCTTTGAATCTATCCTCTCTTTATTTCGTACTGCGGCCTGTCCATGCAGAAGCGAAATGCTGCAACAAGTCCACCTTCACGTTGCCTGAGTTACTCCAACGACGATATCCTCGATTTTTCAAGTAGATTCCGCAGAGTGACGAGGCATTTGGCTACCTTAAGAGAGTCATAGTTACTCCTGCCGGCTGCTCCCATTTCTTTAGGCCTTTAACATTCTTGCTATGGCCAGTCCTACAGAATCGATATGCCACTGTATGTCCACCTTAACGACGTCACAGTTACTCACAGTACTTCACCGGATGACGAGGCATTTGACTACCTTAAGAGAGTCATAGTTCCTGCTGCCAGCTGCTCCCTTTTCTTTGAATCTATCCTCTCTTTATTTCGTACTGCGGCCTGTCCATGCATAAGCGAAATGCTGCAACAAGTCCACCTTCACGTTGCCTGAGTTACTCCAACGACGATATCCTCGAGTTTTCAAGTAAATTTCGCAGAGTGACGAGGCATTTGGCTACCTTAAGAGAGTCATAGTTACTCCTGCTGGCTGCTCCCATTTCTTTAGGCCTTTAACATTCTTGCTATGGCCAGTCCTACAGAACCGATATGCCACTGTATGTCCACCTTAACGTCGTCACAGTTACTCACTCTACGAGTCTCTCGAGTTTGCAAATGTACTTCTCCGGATGACGAGGCATTTGGCTACCTTAAGAGAGTCATAGTTCCTGCTGCCAGCTGCTCCCTTTTCTTTGAATCTATCCTCTCTTTATTTCGTACTGCGGCCTGTCCATGCAGAAGCGAAATGCTGCAACAAGTCCACCTTCACGTTGCCTGAGTTACTCCAACGACGATATCCTCGAGTTTTCAAGTAAATTTCGCAGAGTGACGAGGCATTTGACTTCCTTAAGAGAGTCATAGTTACTTCTGCCGGCTGCTCCCATTTCTTTAGGCCTTTAACATTCTTGCTATGGCCAGTCCTACAGAACCGATATACCACTGTATGTCCACCTTAACGTCGTCACAGTTACTCACACTACGAGTCTCTCGAGTTTGCAAATGTACTTCGCCGGATGACGAGTCATTTAGCTACCTTAAGAGAGTCATAGTTCCTGCTGCCAGCTGCTCCCTTTTCTTTGAATCTATCCTCTCTTTATTTCGTACTGCGGCCTGTCCATGCAGAAGCGAAATGCTGCAACAAGTCCACCTTCACGTTGCCTGAGTTACTCCAACGACGATATCCTCGATTTTTCAAGTAGATTTCGCAGAGTGACGAGGCATTTGGCTACCTTAAGAGAGTCATAGTTACTCCTGCCGGCTGCTCCCATTTCTTTAGGCCTTTAACATTCTTGCTATGGCCAGTCCTACAGAATCGATATGCCACTGTATGTCCACCTTAACGACGTCACAGTTACTCACAGTACTTCACCGGATGACGAGGCATTTGACTACCTTAAGAGAGTCATAGTTCCTGCTGCCAGCTGCTCCCTTTTCTTTGAATCTATCCTCTCTTTATTTCGTACTGCGGCCTGTCCATGCATAAGCGAAATGCTGCAACAAGTCCACCTTCACGTTGCCTGAGTTACTCCAACGACGATATCCTCGAGTTTTCAAGTAAATTTCGCAGAGTGACGAGGCATTTGGCTACCTTAAGAGAGTCATAGTTACTCCTGCTGGCTGCTCCCATTTCTTTAGGCCTTTAACATTCTTGCTATGGCCAGTCCTACAGAACCGATATGCCACTGTATGTCCACCTTAACGTCGTCACAGTTACTCACTCTACGAGTCTCTCGAGTTTGCAAATGTACTTCGCCGGATGACGAGGCATTTGGCTACCTTAAGAGAGTCATAGTTCCTGCTGCCAGCTGCTCCCTTTTCTTTGAATCTATCCTCTCTTTATTTCGTACTGCGGCCTGTCCATGCAGAAGCGAAATGCTGCAACAAGTCCAGCTTCACGTTGCCTGAGTTACTCCAACGACGATATCCTCGAGTTTTCAAGTAAATTTCGCAGAGTGACGAGGCATTTGACTTCCTTAAGAGAGTCATAGTTACTTCTGCCGGCTGCTCCCATTTCTTTAGGCCTTTAACATTCTTGCTATGGCCAGTCCTACAGAACCGATATACCACTGTATGTCCACCTTAACGTCGTCACAGTTACTCACACTACGAGTCTCTCGAGTTTGCAAATGTACTTCGCCGGATGACGAGTCATTTAGCTACCTTAAGAGAGTCATAGTTCCTGCTGCCAGCTGCTCCCTTTTCTTTGAATCTATCCTCTCTTTATTTCGTACTGCGGCCTGTCCATGCAGAAGCGAAATGCTGCAACAAGTCCACCTTCACGTTGCCTGAGATACTCCAACGACGATATCCTCGAGTTTTCAAGTAGATTTCGCAGAGTGACGAGGCATTTGGCTACCTTAAGAGAGTCATAGTTACTTCTGCCGGCTGCTCCCATTTCTTTAGGCCTTTAACATTCTTGCTATGGCCAGTCCTACAGAATCGATATGCCACTGTATGTCCACCTTAACGACGTCACAGTTACTCACAGTACTTCACCGGATGACGAGGCATTTGGCTACCTTAAGAGAGTCATAGTTCCTGCTGCCAGCTGCTCCCTTTTCTTTGAATCTATCCTCTCTTTATTTCGTACTGCGGCCTGTCCATGCAGAAGCGAAATGCTGCAACAAGTCCACCTTCACGTTGCCTGAGTTACTCCAACGACGATATCCTCGAGTTTTCAAGTAAATTTCGCAGAGTGACGAGGCATTTGGCTACCTTAAGAGAGTCATAGTTACTTCTGCCGGCTGCTCCCATTTCTTTAGGCCTTTAACATTCTTGCTATGGCCAGTCCTACAGAACCGATATGCCACTGTATGTCCACCTTAACGTCGTCACAGTTACTCACTCTACGAGTCTCTCGAGTTTGCAAATGTACTTCGCCGGATGACGAGGCATTTGGCTACCTTAAGAGAGTCATAGTTCCTGCTGCCAGCTGCTCCCTTTTCTTTGAATCTATCCTCTCTTTATTTCGTACTGCGGCCTGTCCATGCAGAAGCGAAATGCTGCAACAAGTCCAGCTTCACGTTGCCTGAGTTACTCCAACGACGATATCCTCGAGTTTTCAAGTAAATTTCGCAGAGTGACGAGGCATTTGACTTCCTTAAGAGAGTCATAGTTACTTCTGCCGGCTGCTCCCATTTCTTTAGGCCTTTAACATTCTTGCTATGGCCAGTCCTACAGAACCGATATACCACTGTATGTCCACCTTAACGTCGTCACAGTTACTCACACTACGAGTCTCTCGAGTTTGCAAATGTACTTCGCCGGATGACGAGTCATTTAGCTACCTTAAGAGAGTCATAGTTCCTGCTGCCAGCTGCTCCCTTTTCTTTGAATCTATCCTCTCTTTATTTCGTACTGCGGCCTGTCCATGCAGAAGCGAAATGCTGCAACAAGTCCACCTTCACGTTGCCTGAGATACTCCAACGACGATATCCTCGAGTTTTCAAGTAGATTTCGCAGAGTGACGAGGCATTTGGCTACCTTAAGAGAGTCATAGTTACTTCTGCCGGCTGCTCCCATTTCTTTAGGCCTTTAACATTCTTGCTATGGCCAGTCCTACAGAATCGATATGCCACTGTATGTCCACCTTAACGACGTCACAGTTACTCACAGTACTTCACCGGATGACGAGGCATTTGGCTACCTTAAGAGAGTCATAGTTCCTGCTGCCAGCTGCTCCCTTTTCTTTGAATCTATCCTCTCTTTATTTCGTACTGCGGCCTGTCCATGCAGAAGCGAAATGCTGCAACAAGTCCACCTTCACGTTGCCTGAGTTACTCCAACGACGATATCCTCGAGTTTTCAAGTAAATTTCGCAGAGTGACGAGGCATTTGGCTACCTTAAGAGAGTCATAGTTACTTCTGCCGGCTGCTCCCATTTCTTTAGGCCTTTAACATTCTTGCTATGGCCAGTCCTACAGAACCGATATGCCACTGTATGTCCACCTTAACGTCGTCACAGTTACTCACTCTACGAGTCTCTCGAGTTTGCAAATGTACTTCGCCGGATGACGAGGCATTTGGCTACCTTAAGAGAGTCATAGTTCCTGCTGCCAGCTGCTCCCTTTTCTTTGAATCTATCCTCTCTTTATTTCGTACTGCGGCCTGTCCATGCAGAAGCGAAATGCTGCAACAAGTCCACCTTCACGTTGCCTGAGTTACTCCAACGACGATATCCTCGAGTTTTCAAGTAAATTTCGCAGAGTGACGAGGCATTTGACTACCTTAAGAGAGTCATAGTTACTTCTGCCGGCTGCTCCCATTTCTTTAGGCCTTTAACATTCTTGCTATGGCCAGTCCTACAGAACCGATATGCCACTGTATGTCCACCTTAACGTCGTCACAGTTACTCACACTACGAGTCTCTCGAGTTTGCAAATGTACTTCGCCGGATGACGAGGCATTTAGCTACCTTAAGAGAGTCATAGTTCCTGCTGCCAGCTGCTCCCTTTTCTTTGAATCTATCCTCTCTTTATTTCGTACTGCGGCCTGTCCATGCAGAAGCGAAATGCTGCAACAAGTCCACCTTCACGTTGCCTGAGTTACTCCAACGACGATATCCTCGATTTTTCAAGTAGATTCCGCAGAGTGACGAGGCATTTGGCTACCTTAAGAGAGTCATAGTTACTCCTGCCGGCTGCTCCCATTTCTTTAGGCCTTTAACATTCTTGCTATGGCCAGTCCTACAGAATCGATATGCCACTGTATGTCCACCTTAACGACGTCACAGTTACTCACAGTACTTCACCGGATGACGAGGCATTTGACTACCTTAAGAGAGTCATAGTTCCTGCTGCCAGCTGCTCCCTTTTCTTTGAATCTATCCTCTCTTTATTTCGTACTGCGGCCTGTCCATGCAGAAGCGAAATGCTGCAACAAGTCCAGCTTCACGTTGCCTGAGTTACTCCAACGACGATATCCTCGAGTTTTCAAGTAAATTTCGCAGAGTGACGAGGCATTTGACTTCCTTAAGAGAGTCATAGTTACTTCTGCCGGCTGCTCCCATTTCTTTAGGCCTTTAACATTCTTGCTATGGCCAGTCCTACAGAACCGATATACCACTGTATGTCCACCTTAACGTCGTCACAGTTACTCACACTACGAGTCTCTCGAGTTTGCAAATGTACTTCGCCGGATGACGAGTCATTTAGCTACCTTAAGAGAGTCATAGTTCCTGCTGCCAGCTGCTCCCTTTTCTTTGAATCTATCCTCTCTTTATTTCGTACTGCGGCCTGTCCATGCAGAAGCGAAATGCTGCAACAAGTCCACCTTCACGTTGCCTGAGATACTCCAACGACGATATCCTCGAGTTTTCAAGTAGATTTCGCAGAGTGACGAGGCATTTGGCTACCTTAAGAGAGTCATAGTTACTTCTGCCGGCTGCTCCCATTTCTTTAGGCCTTTAACATTCTTGCTATGGCCAGTCCTACAGAATCGATATGCCACTGTATGTCCACCTTAACGACGTCACAGTTACTCACAGTACTTCACCGGATGACGAGGCATTTGGCTACCTTAAGAGAGTCATAGTTCCTGCTGCCAGCTGCTCCCTTTTCTTTGAATCTATCCTCTCTTTATTTCGTACTGCGGCCTGTCCATGCAGAAGCGAAATGCTGCAACAAGTCCACCTTCACGTTGCCTGAGTTACTCCAACGACGATATCCTCGAGTTTTCAAGTAAATTTCGCAGAGTGACGAGGCATTTGGCTACCTTAAGAGAGTCATAGTTACTTCTGCCGGCTGCTCCCATTTCTTTAGGCCTTTAACATTCTTGCTATGGCCAGTCCTACAGAACCGATATGCCACTGTATGTCCACCTTAACGTCGTCACAGTTACTCACTCTACGAGTCTCTCGAGTTTGCAAATGTACTTCGCCGGATGACGAGGCATTTGGCTACCTTAAGAGAGTCATAGTTCCTGCTGCCAGCTGCTCCCTTTTCTTTGAATCTATCCTCTCTTTATTTCGTACTGCGGCCTGTCCATGCAGAAGCGAAATGCTGCAACAAGTCCAGCTTCACGTTGCCTGAGTTACTCCAACGACGATATCCTCGAGTTTTCAAGTAAATTTCGCAGAGTGACGAGGCATTTGACTTCCTTAAGAGAGTCATAGTTACTTCTGCCGGCTGCTCCCATTTCTTTAGGCCTTTAACATTCTTGCTATGGCCAGTCCTACAGAACCGATATACCACTGTATGTCCACCTTAACGTCGTCACAGTTACTCACACTACGAGTCTCTCGAGTTTGCAAATGTACTTCGCCGGATGACGAGTCATTTAGCTACCTTAAGAGAGTCATAGTTCCTGCTGCCAGCTGCTCCCTTTTCTTTGAATCTATCCTCTCTTTATTTCGTACTGCGGCCTGTCCATGCAGAAGCGAAATGCTGCAACAAGTCCACCTTCACGTTGCCTGAGATACTCCAACGACGATATCCTCGAGTTTTCAAGTAGATTTCGCAGAGTGACGAGGCATTTGGCTACCTTAAGAGAGTCATAGTTACTTCTGCCGGCTGCTCCCATTTCTTTAGGCCTTTAACATTCTTGCTATGGCCAGTCCTACAGAATCGATATGCCACTGTATGTCCACCTTAACGACGTCACAGTTACTCACAGTACTTCACCGGATGACGAGGCATTTGGCTACCTTAAGAGAGTCATAGTTCCTGCTGCCAGCTGCTCCCTTTTCTTTGAATCTATCCTCTCTTTATTTCGTACTGCGGCCTGTCCATGCAGAAGCGAAATGCTGCAACAAGTCCACCTTCACGTTGCCTGAGTTACTCCAACGACGATATCCTCGAGTTTTCAAGTAAATTTCGCAGAGTGACGAGGCATTTGGCTACCTTAAGAGAGTCATAGTTACTTCTGCCGGCTGCTCCCATTTCTTTAGGCCTTTAACATTCTTGCTATGGCCAGTCCTACAGAACCGATATGCCACTGTATGTCCACCTTAACGTCGTCACAGTTACTCACTCTACGAGTCTCTCGAGTTTGCAAATGTACTTCGCCGGATGACGAGGCATTTGGCTACCTTAAGAGAGTCATAGTTCCTGCTGCCAGCTGCTCCCTTTTCTTTGAATCTATCCTCTCTTTATTTCGTACTGCGGCCTGTCCATGCAGAAGCGAAATGCTGCAACAAGTCCACCTTCACGTTGCCTGAGTTACTCCAACGACGATATCCTCGAGTTTTCAAGTAAATTTCGCAGAGTGACGAGGCATTTGACTACCTTAAGAGAGTCATAGTTACTTCTGCCGGCTGCTCCCATTTCTTTAGGCCTTTAACATTCTTGCTATGGCCAGTCCTACAGAACCGATATGCCACTGTATGTCCACCTTAACGTCGTCACAGTTACTCACACTACGAGTCTCTCGAGTTTGCAAATGTACTTCGCCGGATGACGAGGCATTTAGCTACCTTAAGAGAGTCATAGTTCCTGCTGCCAGCTGCTCCCTTTTCTTTGAATCTATCCTCTCTTTATTTCGTACTGCGGCCTGTCCATGCAGAAGCGAAATGCTGCAACAAGTCCACCTTCACGTTGCCTGAGTTACTCCAACGACGATATCCTCGATTTTTCAAGTAGATTCCGCAGAGTGACGAGGCATTTGGCTACCTTAAGAGAGTCATAGTTACTCCTGCCGGCTGCTCCCATTTCTTTAGGCCTTTAACATTCTTGCTATGGCCAGTCCTACAGAATCGATATGCCACTGTATGTCCACCTTAACGACGTCACAGTTACTCACAGTACTTCACCGGATGACGAGGCATTTGACTACCTTAAGAGAGTCATAGTTCCTGCTGCCAGCTGCTCCCTTTTCTTTGAATCTATCCTCTCTTTATTTCGTACTGCGGCCTGTCCATGCATAAGCGAAATGCTGCAACAAGTCCACCTTCACGTTGCCTGAGTTACTCCAACGACGATATCCTCGAGTTTTCAAGTAAATTTCGCAGAGTGACGAGGCATTTGGCTACCTTAAGAGAGTCATAGTTACTCCTGCTGGCTGCTCCCATTTCTTTAGGCCTTTAACATTCTTGCTATGGCCAGTCCTACAGAACCGATATGCCACTGTATGTCCACCTTAACGTCGTCACAGTTACTCACTCTACGAGTCTCTCGAGTTTGCAAATGTACTTCGCCGGATGACGAGGCATTTGGCTACCTTAAGAGAGTCATAGTTCCTGCTGCCAGCTGCTCCCCTTTCTTTGAATCTATCCTCTCTTTATTTCGTACTGCGGCCTGTCCATGCAGAAGCGAAATGCTGCAACAAGTCCACCTTCACGTTGCCTGAGTTACTCCAACGACGATATCCTCGATTTTTCAAGTAGATTTCGCAGAGTGACGAGGCATTTGGCTACCTTAAGAGAGTCATAGTTACTCCTGCCGGCTGCTCCCATTTCTTTAGGCCTTTAACATTCTTGCTATGGCCAGTCCTACAGAATCGATATGCCACTGTATGTCCACCTTAACGACGTCACAGTTACTCACAGTACTTCACCGGATGACGAGGCATTTGGCTACCTTAAGAGAGTCATAGTTCCTGCTGCCAGCTGCTCCCTTTTCTTTGAATCTATCCTCTCTTTATTTCGTACTGCGGCCTGTCCATGCATAAGCGAAATGCTGCAACAAGTCCACCTTCACGTTGCCTGAGTTACTCCAACGACGATATCCTCGAGTTTTCAAGTAAATTTCGCTGAGTGACGAGGCATTTGGCTACCTTAAGAGAGTCATAGTTACTTCTGCCGGCTGCTCCCATTTCTTTAGGCCTTTAACATTCTTGCTATGGCCAGTCCTACAGAACCGATATACCACTGTATGTCCACCTTAACGTCGTCACAGTTACTCACACTACGAGTCTCTCGAGTTTGCAAATGTACTTCGCCGGATGACGAGTCATTTAGCTACCTTAAGAGAGTCATAGTTCCTGCTGCCAGCTGCTCCCTTTTCTTTGAATCTATCCTCTCTTTATTTCGTACTGCGGCCTGTCCATGCAGAAGCGAAATGCTGCAACAAGTCCACCTTCACGTTGCCTGAGATACTCCAACGACGATATCCTCGAGTTTTCAAGTAGATTTCGCAGAGTGACGAGGCATTTGGCTACCTTAAGAGAGTCATAGTTACTTCTGCCGGCTGCTCCCATTTCTTTAGGCCTTTAACATTCTTGCTATGGCCAGTCCTACAGAATCGATATGCCACTGTATGTCCACCTTAACGACGTCACAGTTACTCACAGTACTTCACCGGATGACGAGGCATTTGGCTACCTTAAGAGAGTCATAGTTCCTGCTGCCAGCTGCTCCCTTTTCTTTGAATCTATCCTCTCTTTATTTCGTACTGCGGCCTGTCCATGCAGAAGCGAAATGCTGCAACAAGTCCACCTTCACGTTGCCTGAGTTACTCCAACGACGATATCCTCGAGTTTTCAAGTAAATTTCGCAGAGTGACGAGGCATTTGGCTACCTTAAGAGAGTCATAGTTACTTCTGCCGGCTGCTCCCATTTCTTTAGGCCTTTAACATTCTTGCTATGGCCAGTCCTACAGAACCGATATGCCACTGTATGTCCACCTTAACGTCGTCACAGTTACTCACTCTACGAGTCTCTCGAGTTTGCAAATGTACTTCGCCGGATGACGAGGCATTTGGCTACCTTAAGAGAGTCATAGTTCCTGCTGCCAGCTGCTCCCTTTTCTTTGAATCTATCCTCTCTTTATTTCGTACTGCGGCCTGTCCATGCAGAAGCGAAATGCTGCAACAAGTCCACCTTCACGTTGCCTGAGTTACTCCAACGACGATATCCTCGAGTTTTCAAGTAAATTTCGCAGAGTGACGAGGCATTTGACTACCTTAAGAGAGTCATAGTTACTTCTGCCGGCTGCTCCCATTTCTTTAGGCCTTTAACATTCTTGCTATGGCCAGTCCTACAGAACCGATATGCCACTGTATGTCCACCTTAACGTCGTCACAGTTACTCACACTACGAGTCTCTCGAGTTTGCAAATGTACTTCGCCGGATGACGAGGCATTTAGCTACCTTAAGAGAGTCATAGTTCCTGCTGCCAGCTGCTCCCTTTTCTTTGAATCTATCCTCTCTTTATTTCGTACTGCGGCCTGTCCATGCAGAAGCGAAATGCTGCAACAAGTCCACCTTCACGTTGCCTGAGTTACTCCAACGACGATATCCTCGATTTTTCAAGTAGATTCCGCAGAGTGACGAGGCATTTGGCTACCTTAAGAGAGTCATAGTTACTCCTGCCGGCTGCTCCCATTTCTTTAGGCCTTTAACATTCTTGCTATGGCCAGTCCTACAGAATCGATATGCCACTGTATGTCCACCTTAACGACGTCACAGTTACTCACAGTACTTCACCGGATGACGAGGCATTTGACTACCTTAAGAGAGTCATAGTTCCTGCTGCCAGCTGCTCCCTTTTCTTTGAATCTATCCTCTCTTTATTTCGTACTGCGGCCTGTCCATGCAGAAGCGAAATGCTGCAACAAGTCCAGCTTCACGTTGCCTGAGTTACTCCAACGACGATATCCTCGAGTTTTCAAGTAAATTTCGCAGAGTGACGAGGCATTTGACTTCCTTAAGAGAGTCATAGTTACTTCTGCCGGCTGCTCCCATTTCTTTAGGCCTTTAACATTCTTGCTATGGCCAGTCCTACAGAACCGATATACCACTGTATGTCCACCTTAACGTCGTCACAGTTACTCACACTACGAGTCTCTCGAGTTTGCAAATGTACTTCGCCGGATGACGAGTCATTTAGCTACCTTAAGAGAGTCATAGTTCCTGCTGCCAGCTGCTCCCTTTTCTTTGAATCTATCCTCTCTTTATTTCGTACTGCGGCCTGTCCATGCAGAAGCGAAATGCTGCAACAAGTCCACCTTCACGTTGCCTGAGATACTCCAACGACGATATCCTCGAGTTTTCAAGTAGATTTCGCAGAGTGACGAGGCATTTGGCTACCTTAAGAGAGTCATAGTTACTTCTGCCGGCTGCTCCCATTTCTTTAGGCCTTTAACATTCTTGCTATGGCCAGTCCTACAGAATCGATATGCCACTGTATGTCCACCTTAACGACGTCACAGTTACTCACAGTACTTCACCGGATGACGAGGCATTTGGCTACCTTAAGAGAGTCATAGTTCCTGCTGCCAGCTGCTCCCTTTTCTTTGAATCTATCCTCTCTTTATTTCGTACTGCGGCCTGTCCATGCAGAAGCGAAATGCTGCAACAAGTCCACCTTCACGTTGCCTGAGTTACTCCAACGACGATATCCTCGAGTTTTCAAGTAAATTTCGCAGAGTGACGAGGCATTTGGCTACCTTAAGAGAGTCATAGTTACTTCTGCCGGCTGCTCCCATTTCTTTAGGCCTTTAACATTCTTGCTATGGCCAGTCCTACAGAACCGATATGCCACTGTATGTCCACCTTAACGTCGTCACAGTTACTCACTCTACGAGTCTCTCGAGTTTGCAAATGTACTTCGCCGGATGACGAGGCATTTGGCTACCTTAAGAGAGTCATAGTTCCTGCTGCCAGCTGCTCCCTTTTCTTTGAATCTATCCTCTCTTTATTTCGTACTGCGGCCTGTCCATGCAGAAGCGAAATGCTGCAACAAGTCCAGCTTCACGTTGCCTGAGTTACTCCAACGACGATATCCTCGAGTTTTCAAGTAAATTTCGCAGAGTGACGAGGCATTTGACTTCCTTAAGAGAGTCATAGTTACTTCTGCCGGCTGCTCCCATTTCTTTAGGCCTTTAACATTCTTGCTATGGCCAGTCCTACAGAACCGATATACCACTGTATGTCCACCTTAACGTCGTCACAGTTACTCACACTACGAGTCTCTCGAGTTTGCAAATGTACTTCGCCGGATGACGAGTCATTTAGCTACCTTAAGAGAGTCATAGTTCCTGCTGCCAGCTGCTCCCTTTTCTTTGAATCTATCCTCTCTTTATTTCGTACTGCGGCCTGTCCATGCAGAAGCGAAATGCTGCAACAAGTCCACCTTCACGTTGCCTGAGATACTCCAACGACGATATCCTCGAGTTTTCAAGTAGATTTCGCAGAGTGACGAGGCATTTGGCTACCTTAAGAGAGTCATAGTTACTCCTGCCGGCTGCTCCCATTTCTTTAGGCCTTTAACATTCTTGCTATGGCCAGTCCTACAGAATCGATATGCCACTGTATGTCCACCTTAACGACGTCACAGTTACTCACAGTACTTCACCGGATGACGAGGCATTTGGCTACCTTAAGAGAGTCATAGTTCCTGCTGCCAGCTGCTCCCTTTTCTTTGAATCTATCCTCTCTTTATTTCGTACTGCGGCCTGTCCATGCAGAAGCGAAATGCTGCAACAAGTCCTCCTTCACGTTGCCTGAGTTACTCCAACGACGATATCCTCGAGTTTTCAAGTAAATTTCGCAGAGTGACGAGGCATTTGGCTACCTTAAGAGAGTCATAGTTACTTCTGCCGGCTGCTCCCATTTCTTTAGGCCTTTAACATTCTTGCTATGGCCAGTCCTACAGAACCGATATGCCACTGTATGTCCACCTTAACGTCGTCACAGTTACTCACTCTACGAGTCTCTCGAGTTTGCAAATGTACTTCGCCGGATGACGAGGCATTTGGCTACCTTAAGAGAGTCATAGTTCCTGCTGCCAGCTGCTCCCTTTTCTTTGAATCTATCCTCTCTTTATTTCGTACTGCGGCCTGTCCATGCAGAAGCGAAATGCTGCAACAAGTCCAGCTTCACGTTGCCTGAGTTACTCCAACGACGATATCCTCGAGTTTTCAAGTAAATTTCGCAGAGTGACGAGGCATTTGACTTCCTTAAGAGAGTCATAGTTACTTCTGCCGGCTGCTCCCATTTCTTTAGGCCTTTAACATTCTTGCTATGGCCAGTCCTACAGAACCGATATACCACTGTATGTCCACCTTAACGTCGTCACAGTTACTCACACTACGAGTCTCTCGAGTTTGCAAATGTACTTCGCCGGATGACGAGTCATTTAGCTACCTTAAGAGAGTCATAGTTCCTGCTGCCAGCTGCTCCCTTTTCTTTGAATCTATCCTCTCTTTATTTCGTACTGCGGCCTGTCCATGCAGAAGCGAAATGCTGCAACAAGTCCACCTTCACGTTGCCTGAGATACTCCAACGACGATATCCTCGAGTTTTCAAGTAGATTTCGCAGAGTGACGAGGCATTTGGCTACCTTAAGAGAGTCATAGTTACTTCTGCCGGCTGCTCCCATTTCTTTAGGCCTTTAACATTCTTGCTATGGCCAGTCCTACAGAATCGATATGCCACTGTATGTCCACCTTAACGACGTCACAGTTACTCACAGTACTTCACCGGATGACGAGGCATTTGGCTACCTTAAGAGAGTCATAGTTCCTGCTGCCAGCTGCTCCCTTTTCTTTGAATCTATCCTCTCTTTATTTCGTACTGCGGCCTGTCCATGCAGAAGCGAAATGCTGCAACAAGTCCACCTTCACGTTGCCTGAGTTACTCCAACGACGATATCCTCGAGTTTTCAAGTAAATTTCGCAGAGTGACGAGGCATTTGGCTACCTTAAGAGAGTCATAGTTACTTCTGCCGGCTGCTCCCATTTCTTTAGGCCTTTAACATTCTTGCTATGGCCAGTCCTACAGAACCGATATGCCACTGTATGTCCACCTTAACGTCGTCACAGTTACTCACTCTACGAGTCTCTCGAGTTTGCAAATGTACTTCGCCGGATGACGAGGCATTTGGCTACCTTAAGAGAGTCATAGTTCCTGCTGCCAGCTGCTCCCTTTTCTTTGAATCTATCCTCTCTTTATTTCGTACTGCGGCCTGTCCATGCAGAAGCGAAATGCTGCAACAAGTCCACCTTCACGTTGCCTGAGTTACTCCAACGACGATATCCTCGAGTTTTCAAGTAAATTTCGCAGAGTGACGAGGCATTTGACTACCTTAAGAGAGTCATAGTTACTTCTGCCGGCTGCTCCCATTTCTTTAGGCCTTTAACATTCTTGCTATGGCCAGTCCTACAGAACCGATATGCCACTGTATGTCCACCTTAACGTCGTCACAGTTACTCACACTACGAGTCTCTCGAGTTTGCAAATGTACTTCGCCGGATGACGAGGCATTTAGCTACCTTAAGAGAGTCATAGTTCCTGCTGCCAGCTGCTCCCTTTTCTTTGAATCTATCCTCTCTTTATTTCGTACTGCGGCCTGTCCATGCAGAAGCGAAATGCTGCAACAAGTCCACCTTCACGTTGCCTGAGTTACTCCAACGACGATATCCTCGATTTTTCAAGTAGATTCCGCAGAGTGACGAGGCATTTGGCTACCTTAAGAGAGTCATAGTTACTCCTGCCGGCTGCTCCCATTTCTTTAGGCCTTTAACATTCTTGCTATGGCCAGTCCTACAGAATCGATATGCCACTGTATGTCCACCTTAACGACGTCACAGTTACTCACAGTACTTCACCGGATGACGAGGCATTTGACTACCTTAAGAGAGTCATAGTTCCTGCTGCCAGCTGCTCCCTTTTCTTTGAATCTATCCTCTCTTTATTTCGTACTGCGGCCTGTCCATGCATAAGCGAAATGCTGCAACAAGTCCACCTTCACGTTGCCTGAGTTACTCCAACGACGATATCCTCGAGTTTTCAAGTAAATTTCGCAGAGTGACGAGGCATTTGGCTACCTTAAGAGAGTCATAGTTACTCCTGCTGGCTGCTCCCATTTCTTTAGGCCTTTAACATTCTTGCTATGGCCAGTCCTACAGAACCGATATGCCACTGTATGTCCACCTTAACGTCGTCACAGTTACTCACTCTACGAGTCTCTCGAGTTTGCAAATGTACTTCGCCGGATGACGAGGCATTTGGCTACCTTAAGAGAGTCATAGTTCCTGCTGCCAGCTGCTCCCTTTTCTTTGAATCTATCCTCTCTTTATTTCGTACTGCGGCCTGTCCATGCAGAAGCGAAATGCTGCAACAAGTCCACCTTCACGTTGCCTGAGTTACTCCAACGACGATATCCTCGAGTTTTCAAGTAAATTTCGCAGAGTGACGAGGCATTTGACTTCCTTAAGAGAGTCATAGTTACTTCTGCCGGCTGCTCCCATTTCTTTAGGCCTTTAACATTCTTGCTATGGCCAGTCCTACAGAACCGATATACCACTGTATGTCCACCTTAACGTCGTCACAGTTACTCACACTACGAGTCTCTCGAGTTTGCAAATGTACTTCGCCGGATGACGAGTCATTTAGCTACCTTAAGAGAGTCATAGTTCCTGCTGCCAGCTGCTCCCTTTTCTTTGAATCTATCCTCTCTTTATTTCGTACTGCGGCCTGTCCATGCAGAAGCGAAATGCTGCAACAAGTCCACCTTCACGTTGCCTGAGATACTCCAACGACGATATCCTCGAGTTTTCAAGTAGATTTCGCAGAGTGACGAGGCATTTGGCTACCTTAAGAGAGTCATAGTTACTCCTGCCGGCTGCTCCCATTTCTTTAGGCCTTTAACATTCTTGCTATGGCCAGTCCTACAGAATCGATATGCCACTGTATGTCCACCTTAACGACGTCACAGTTACTCACAGTACTTCACCGGATGACGAGGCATTTGGCTACCTTAAGAGAGTCATAGTTCCTGCTGCCAGCTGCTCCCTTTTCTTTGAATCTATCCTCTCTTTATTTCGTACTGCGGCCTGTCCATGCAGAAGCGAAATGCTGCAACAAGTCCTCCTTCACGTTGCCTGAGTTACTCCAACGACGATATCCTCGAGTTTTCAAGTAAATTTCGCAGAGTGACGAGGCATTTGGCTACCTTAAGAGAGTCATAGTTACTTCTGCCGGCTGCTCCCATTTCTTTAGGCCTTTAACATTCTTGCTATGGCCAGTCCTACAGAACCGATATGCCACTGTATGTCCACCTTAACGTCGTCACAGTTACTCACTCTACGAGTCTCTCGAGTTTGCAAATGTACTTCGCCGGATGACGAGGCATTTGGCTACCTTAAGAGAGTCATAGTTCCTGCTGCCAGCTGCTCCCTTTTCTTTGAATCTATCCTCTCTTTATTTCGTACTGCGGCCTGTCCATACAGAAGCGAAATGCTGCAACAAGTCCACCTTCACGTTGCCTGAGTTACTCCAACGACGATATCCTCGAGTTTTCAAGTAAATTTCGCAGAGTGACGAGGCATTTGACTACCTTAAGAGAGTCATAGTTACTTCTGCCGGCTGCTCCCATTTCTTTAGGCCTTTAACATTCTTGCTATGGCCAGTCCTACAGAACCGATATGCCACTGTATGTCCACCTTAACGTCGTCACAGTTACTCACACTACGAGTCTCTCGAGTTTGCAAATGTACTTCGCCGGATGACGAGGCATTTGGCTACCTTAAGAGAGTCATAGTTCCTGCTGCCAGCTGCTCCCCTTTCTTTGAATCTATCCTCTCTTTATTTCGTACTGCGGCCTGTCCATGCAGAAGCGAAATGCTGCAACAAGTCCACCTTCACGTTGCCTGAGTTACTCCAACGACGATATCCTCGATTTTTCAAGTAGATTTCGCAGAGTGACGAGGCATTTGGCTACCTTAAGAGAGTCATAGTTACTCCTGCCGGCTGCTCCCATTTCTTTAGGCCTTTAACATTCTTGCTATGGCCAGTCCTACAGAATCGATATGCCACTGTATGTCCACCTTAACGACGTCACAGTTACTCACAGTACTTCACCGGATGACGAGGCATTTGGCTACCTTAAGAGAGTCATAGTTCCTGCTGCCAGCTGCTCCCTTTTCTTTGAATCTATCCTCTCTTTATTTCGTACTGCGGCCTGTCCATGCATAAGCGAAATGCTGCAACAAGTCCACCTTCACGTTGCCTGAGTTACTCCAACGACGATATCCTCGAGTTTTCAAGTAAATTTCGCTGAGTGACGAGGCATTTGGCTACCTTAAGAGAGTCATAGTTACTCCTGCTGGCTGCTCCCATTTCTTTAGGCCTTTAACATTCTTGCTATGGCCAGTCCTACAGAACCGATATGCCACTGTATGTCCACCTTAACGTCGTCACAGTTACTCACTCTACGAGTCTCTCGAGTTTGCAAATGTACTTCGCCGGATGACGAGGCATTTGGCTACCTTAAGAGAGTCATAGTTCCTGCTGCCAGCTGCTCCCTTTTCTTTGAATCTATCCTCTCTTTATTTCGTACTGCGGCCTGTCCATGCAGAAGCGAAATGCTGCAACAAGTCCACCTTCACGTTGCCTGAGTTACTCCAACGACGATATCCTCGAGTTTTCAAGTAAATTTCGCAGAGCGACGAGGCATTTGACTACCTTAAGAGAGTCATAGTTACTTCTGCCGGCTGCTCCCATTTCTTTAGGCCTTTAACATTCTTGCTATGGCCAGTCCTACAGAACCGATATGCCACTGTATGTCCACCTTAACGTCGTCACAGTTACTCACACTACGAGTCTCTCGAGTTTGCAAATGTACTTCGCCGGATGACGAGGCATTTAGCTACCTTAAGAGAGTCATAGTTCCTGCTGCCAGCTGCTCCCTTTTCTTTGAATCTATCCTCTCTTTATTTCGTACTGCGGCCTGTCCATGCAGAAGCGAAATGCTGCAACAAGTCCACCTTCACGTTGCCTGAGTTACTCCAACGACGATATCCTCGATTTTTCAAGTAGATTTCGCAGAGTGACGAGGCATTTGGCTACCTTAAGAGAGTCATAGTTACTCCTGCCGGCTGCTCCCATTTCTTTAGGCCTTTAACATTCTTGCTATGGCCAGTCCTACAGAATCGATATGCCACTGTATGTCCACCTTACTCACAGTACTTCACCGGATGACGAGGCATTTGACTACCTTAAGAGAGTCATAGTTCCTGCTGCCAGCTGCTCCCTTTTCTTTGAATCTATCCTCTCTTTATTTCGTACTGCGGCCTGTCCATGCAGAAGCGAAATGCTGCAACAAGTCCACCTTCACGTTGCCTGAGATACTCCAACGACGATATCCTCGAGTTTTCAAGTAGATTTCGCAGAGTGACGAGGCATTTGGCTACCTTAAGAGAGTCATAGTTACTCCTGCCGGCTGCTCCCATTTCTTTAGGCCTTTAACATTCTTGCTATGGCCAGTCCTACAGAATCGATATGCCACTGTATGTCCACCTTAACGACGTCACAGTTACTCACAGTACTTCACCGGATGACGAGGCATTTGACTACCTTAAGAGAGTCATAGTTCCTGCTGCCAGCTGCTCCCTTTTCTTTGAATCTATCCTCTCTTTATTTCGTACTGCGGCCTGTCCATGCAGAAGCGAAATGCTGCAACAAGTCCTCCTTCACGTTGCCTGAGTTACTCCAACGACGATATCCTCGATTTTTCAAGTAGATTCCGCAGAGTGACGAGGCATTTGGCTACCTTAAGAGAGTCATAGTTACTCCTGCCGGCTGCTCCCATTTCTTTAGGCCTTTAACATTCTTGCTATGGCCAGTCCTACAGAATCGATATGCCACTGTATGTCCACCTTAACGACGTCACAGTTACTCACAGTACTTCACCGGATGACGAGGCATTTGACTACCTTAAGAGAGTCATAGTTCCTGCTGCCAGCTGCTCCCTTTTCTTTGAATCTATCCTCTCTTTATTTCGTACTGCGGCCTGTCCATGCATAAGCGAAATGCTGCAACAAGTCCACCTTCACGTTGCCTGAGTTACTCCAACGACGATATCCTCGAGTTTTCAAGTAAATTTCGCAGAGTGACGAGGCATTTGGCTACCTTAAGAGAGTCATAGTTACTCCTGCTGGCTGCTCCCATTTCTTTAGGCCTTTAACATTCTTGCTATGGCCAGTCCTACAGAACCGATATGCCACTGTATGTCCACCTTAACGTCGTCACAGTTACTCACTCTACGAGTCTCTCGAGTTTGCAAATGTACTTCGCCGGATGACGAGGCATTTGGCTACCTTAAGAGAGTCATAGTTCCTGCTGCCAGCTGCTCCCTTTTCTTTGAATCTATCCTCTCTTTATTTCGTACTGCGGCCTGTCCATGCAGAAGCGAAATGCTGCAACAAGTCCACCTTCACGTTGCCTGAGTTACTCCAACGCCGATATCCTCGAGTTTTCAAGTAAATTTCGCAGAGTGACGAGGCATTTGACTTCCTTAAGAGAGTCATAGTTACTTCTGCCGGCTGCTCCCATTTCTTTAGGCCTTTAACATTCTTGCTATGGCCAGTCCTACAGAACCGATATACCACTGTATGTCCACCTTAACGTCGTCACAGTTACTCACACTACGAGTCTCTCGAGTTTGCAAATGTACTTCGCCGGATGACGAGTCATTTAGCTACCTTAAGAGAGTCATAGTTCCTGCTGCCAGCTGCTCCCTTTTCTTTGAATCTATCCTCTCTTTATTTCGTACTGCGGCCTGTCCATGCAGAAGCGAAATGCTGCAACAAGTCCACCTTCACGTTGCCTGAGATACTCCAACGACGATATCCTCGAGTTTTCAAGTAGATTTCGCAGAGTGACGAGGCATTTGGCTACCTTAAGAGAGTCATAGTTACTCCTGCCGGCTGCTCCCATTTCTTTAGGCCTTTAACATTCTTGCTATGGCCAGTCCTACAGAATCGATATGCCACTGTATGTCCACCTTAACGACGTCACAGTTACTCACAGTACTTCACCGGATGACGAGGCATTTGGCTACCTTAAGAGAGTCATAGTTCCTGCTGCCAGCTGCTCCCTTTTCTTTGAATCTATCCTCTCTTTATTTCGTACTGCGGCCTGTCCATGCAGAAGCGAAATGCTGCAACAAGTCCTCCTTCACGTTGCCTGAGTTACTCCAACGACGATATCCTCGAGTTTTCAAGTAAATTTCGCAGAGTGACGAGGCATTTGGCTACCTTAAGAGAGTCATAGTTACTTCTGCCGGCTGCTCCCATTTCTTTAGGCCTTTAACATTCTTGCTATGGCCAGTCCTACAGAACCGATATGCCACTGTATGTCCACCTTAACGTCGTCACAGTTACTCACTCTACGAGTCTCTCGAGTTTGCAAATGTACTTCGCCGGATGACGAGGCATTTGGCTACCTTAAGAGAGTCATAGTTCCTGCTGCCAGCTGCTCCCTTTTCTTTGAATCTATCCTCTCTTTATTTCGTACTGCGGCCTGTCCATACAGAAGCGAAATGCTGCAACAAGTCCACCTTCACGTTGCCTGAGTTACTCCAACGACGATATCCTCGAGTTTTCAAGTAAATTTCGCAGAGTGACGAGGCATTTGACTACCTTAAGAGAGTCATAGTTACTTCTGCCGGCTGCTCCCATTTCTTTAGGCCTTTAACATTCTTGCTATGGCCAGTCCTACAGAACCGATATGCCACTGTATGTCCACCTTAACGTCGTCACAGTTACTCACACTACGAGTCTCTCGAGTTTGCAAATGTACTTCGCCGGATGACGAGGCATTTGGCTACCTTAAGAGAGTCATAGTTCCTGCTGCCAGCTGCTCCCCTTTCTTTGAATCTATCCTCTCTTTATTTCGTACTGCGGCCTGTCCATGCAGAAGCGAAATGCTGCAACAAGTCCACCTTCACGTTGCCTGAGTTACTCCAACGACGATATCCTCGATTTTTCAAGTAGATTTCGCAGAGTGACGAGGCATTTGGCTACCTTAAGAGAGTCATAGTTACTCCTGCCGGCTGCTCCCATTTCTTTAGGCCTTTAACATTCTTGCTATGGCCAGTCCTACAGAATCGATATGCCACTGTATGTCCACCTTAACGACGTCACAGTTACTCACAGTACTTCACCGGATGACGAGGCATTTGGCTACCTTAAGAGAGTCATAGTTCCTGCTGCCAGCTGCTCCCTTTTCTTTGAATCTATCCTCTCTTTATTTCGTACTGCGGCCTGTCCATGCATAAGCGAAATGCTGCAACAAGTCCACCTTCACGTTGCCTGAGTTACTCCAACGACGATATCCTCGAGTTTTCAAGTAAATTTCGCTGAGTGACGAGGCATTTGGCTACCTTAAGAGAGTCATAGTTACTCCTGCTGGCTGCTCCCATTTCTTTAGGCCTTTAACATTCTTGCTATGGCCAGTCCTACAGAACCGATATGCCACTGTATGTCCACCTTAACGTCGTCACAGTTACTCACTCTACGAGTCTCTCGAGTTTGCAAATGTACTTCGCCGGATGACGAGGCATTTGGCTACCTTAAGAGAGTCATAGTTCCTGCTGCCAGCTGCTCCCTTTTCTTTGAATCTATCCTCTCTTTATTTCGTACTGCGGCCTGTCCATGCAGAAGCGAAATGCTGCAACAAGTCCACCTTCACGTTGCCTGAGTTACTCCAACGACGATATCCTCGAGTTTTCAAGTAAATTTCGCAGAGCGACGAGGCATTTGACTACCTTAAGAGAGTCATAGTTACTTCTGCCGGCTGCTCCCATTTCTTTAGGCCTTTAACATTCTTGCTATGGCCAGTCCTACAGAACCGATATGCCACTGTATGTCCACCTTAACGTCGTCACAGTTACTCACACTACGAGTCTCTCGAGTTTGCAAATGTACTTCGCCGGATGACGAGGCATTTAGCTACCTTAAGAGAGTCATAGTTCCTGCTGCCAGCTGCTCCCTTTTCTTTGAATCTATCCTCTCTTTATTTCGTACTGCGGCCTGTCCATGCAGAAGCGAAATGCTGCAACAAGTCCACCTTCACGTTGCCTGAGTTACTCCAACGACGATATCCTCGATTTTTCAAGTAGATTTCGCAGAGTGACGAGGCATTTGGCTACCTTAAGAGAGTCATAGTTACTCCTGCCGGCTGCTCCCATTTCTTTAGGCCTTTAACATTCTTGCTATGGCCAGTCCTACAGAATCGATATGCCACTGTATGTCCACCTTAACGACGTCACAGTTACTCACAGTACTTCACCGGATGACGAGGCATTTGACTACCTTAAGAGAGTCATAGTTCCTGCTGCCAGCTGCTCCCTTTTCTTTGAATCTATCCTCTCTTTATTTCGTACTGCGGCCTGTCCATGCATAAGCGAAATGCTGCAACAAGTCCACCTTCACGTTGCCTGAGTTACTCCAACGACGATATCCTCGAGTTTTCAAGTAAATTTCGCAGAGTGACGAGGCATTTGGCTACCTTAAGAGAGTCATAGTTACTCCTGCTGGCTGCTCCCATTTCTTTAGGCCTTTAACATTCTTGCTATGGCCAGTCCTACAGAACCGATATGCCACTGTATGTCCACCTTAACGTCGTCACAGTTACTCACTCTACGAGTCTCTCGAGTTTGCAAATGTACTTCGCCGGATGACGAGGCATTTGGCTACCTTAAGAGAGTCATAGTTCCTGCTGCCAGCTGCTCCCTTTTCTTTGAATCTATCCTCTCTTTATTTCGTACTGCGGCCTGTCCATGCAGAAGCGAAATGCTGCAACAAGTCCAGCTTCACGTTGCCTGAGTTACTCCAACGACGATATCCTCGAGTTTTCAAGTAAATTTCGCAGAGTGACGAGGCATTTGACTTCCTTAAGAGAGTCATAGTTACTTCTGCCGGCTGCTCCCATTTCTTTAGGCCTTTAACATTCTTGCTATGGCCAGTCCTACAGAACCGATATACCACTGTATGTCCACCTTAACGTCGTCACAGTTACTCACACTACGAGTCTCTCGAGTTTGCAAATGTACTTCGCCGGATGACGAGTCATTTAGCTACCTTAAGAGAGTCATAGTTCCTGCTGCCAGCTGCTCCCTTTTCTTTGAATCTATCCTCTCTTTATTTCGTACTGCGGCCTGTCCATGCAGAAGCGAAATGCTGCAACAAGTCCACCTTCACGTTGCCTGAGATACTCCAACGACGATATCCTCGAGTTTTCAAGTAGATTTCGCAGAGTGACGAGGCATTTGGCTACCTTAAGAGAGTCATAGTTACTTCTGCCGGCTGCTCCCATTTCTTTAGGCCTTTAACATTCTTGCTATGGCCAGTCCTACAGAATCGATATGCCACTGTATGTCCACCTTAACGACGTCACAGTTACTCACAGTACTTCACCGGATGACGAGGCATTTGGCTACCTTAAGAGAGTCATAGTTCCTGCTGCCAGCTGCTCCCTTTTCTTTGAATCTATCCTCTCTTTATTTCGTACTGCGGCCTGTCCATGCAGAAGCGAAATGCTGCAACAAGTCCACCTTCACGTTGCCTGAGTTACTCCAACGACGATATCCTCGAGTTTTCAAGTAAATTTCGCAGAGTGACGAGGCATTTGGCTACCTTAAGAGAGTCATAGTTACTTCTGCCGGCTGCTCCCATTTCTTTAGGCCTTTAACATTCTTGCTATGGCCAGTCCTACAGAACCGATATGCCACTGTATGTCCACCTTAACGTCGTCACAGTTACTCACTCTACGAGTCTCTCGAGTTTGCAAATGTACTTCGCCGGATGACGAGGCATTTGGCTACCTTAAGAGAGTCATAGTTCCTGCTGCCAGCTGCTCCCTTTTCTTTGAATCTATCCTCTCTTTATTTCGTACTGCGGCCTGTCCATGCAGAAGCGAAATGCTGCAACAAGTCCACCTTCACGTTGCCTGAGTTACTCCAACGACGATATCCTCGAGTTTTCAAGTAAATTTCGCAGAGTGACGAGGCATTTGACTACCTTAAGAGAGTCATAGTTACTTCTGCCGGCTGCTCCCATTTCTTTAGGCCTTTAACATTCTTGCTATGGCCAGTCCTACAGAACCGATATGCCACTGTATGTCCACCTTAACGTCGTCACAGTTACTCACACTACGAGTCTCTCGAGTTTGCAAATGTACTTCGCCGGATGACGAGGCATTTAGCTACCTTAAGAGAGTCATAGTTCCTGCTGCCAGCTGCTCCCTTTTCTTTGAATCTATCCTCTCTTTATTTCGTACTGCGGCCTGTCCATGCAGAAGCGAAATGCTGCAACAAGTCCACCTTCACGTTGCCTGAGTTACTCCAACGACGATATCCTCGATTTTTCAAGTAGATTCCGCAGAGTGACGAGGCATTTGGCTACCTTAAGAGAGTCATAGTTACTCCTGCCGGCTGCTCCCATTTCTTTAGGCCTTTAACATTCTTGCTATGGCCAGTCCTACAGAATCGATATGCCACTGTATGTCCACCTTAACGACGTCACAGTTACTCACAGTACTTCACCGGATGACGAGGCATTTGACTACCTTAAGAGAGTCATAGTTCCTGCTGCCAGCTGCTCCCTTTTCTTTGAATCTATCCTCTCTTTATTTCGTACTGCGGCCTGTCCATGCATAAGCGAAATGCTGCAACAAGTCCACCTTCACGTTGCCTGAGTTACTCCAACGACGATATCCTCAAGTTTTCAAGTAAATTTCGCAGAGTGACGAGGCATTTGGCTACCTTAAGAGAGTCATAGTTACTCCTGCTGGCTGCTCCCATTTCTTTAGGCCTTTAACATTCTTGCTATGGCCAGTCCTACAGAATCGATATGCCACTGTATGTCCACCTTAACGTCGTCACAGTTACTCACTCTACGAGTCTCTCGAGTTTGCAAATGTACTTCGCCGGATGACGAGGCATTTGGCTACCTTAAGAGAGTCATAGTTCCTGCTGCCAGCTGCTCCCTTTTCTTTGAATCTATCCTCTCTTTATTTCGTACTGCGGCCTGTCCATGCAGAAGCGAAATGCTGCAACAAGTCCACCTTCACGTTGCCTGAGTTACTCCAACGACGATATCCTCGAGTTTTCAAGTAAATTTCGCAGAGTGACGAGGCATTTGACTTCCTTAAGAGAGTCATAGTTACTTCTGCCGGCTGCTCCCATTTCTTTAGGCCTTTAACATTCTTGCTATGGCCAGTCCTACAGAACCGATATACCACTGTATGTCCACCTTAACGTCGTCACAGTTACTCACACTACGAGTCTCTCGAGTTTGCAAATGTACTTCGCCGGATGACGAGTCATTTAGCTACCTTAAGAGAGTCATAGTTCCTGCTGCCAGCTGCTCCCTTTTCTTTGAATCTATCCTCTCTTTATTTCGTACTGCGGCCTGTCCATGCAGAAGCGAAATGCTGCAACAAGTCCACCTTCACGTTGCCTGAGATACTCCAACGACGATATCCTCGAGTTTTCAAGTAGATTTCGCAGAGTGACGAGGCATTTGGCTACCTTAAGAGAGTCATAGTTACTCCTGCCGGCTGCTCCCATTTCTTTAGGCCTTTAACATTCTTGCTATGGCCAGTCCTACAGAATCGATATGCCACTGTATGTCCACCTTAACGACGTCACAGTTACTCACAGTACTTCACCGGATGACGAGGCATTTGGCTACCTTAAGAGAGTCATAGTTCCTGCTGCCAGCTGCTCCCTTTTCTTTGAATCTATCCTCTCTTTATTTCGTACTGCGGCCTGTCCATGCAGAAGCGAAATGCTGCAACAAGTCCTCCTTCACGTTGCCTGAGTTACTCCAACGACGATATCCTCGAGTTTTCAAGTAAATTTCGCAGAGTGACGAGGCATTTGGCTACCTTAAGAGAGTCATAGTTACTTCTGCCGGCTGCTCCCATTTCTTTAGGCCTTTAACATTCTTGCTATGGCCAGTCCTACAGAACCGATATGCCACTGTATGTCCACCTTAACGTCGTCACAGTTACTCACTCTACGAGTCTCTCGAGTTTGCAAATGTACTTCGCCGGATGACGAGGCATTTGGCTACCTTAAGAGAGTCATAGTTCCTGCTGCCAGCTGCTCCCTTTTCTTTGAATCTATCCTCTCTTTATTTCGTACTGCGGCCTGTCCATGCAGAAGCGAAATGCTGCAACAAGTCCACCTTCACGTTGCCTGAGTTACTCCAACGACGATATCCTCGAGTTTTCAAGTAAATTTCGCAGAGTGACGAGGCATTTGACTTCCTTAAGAGAGTCATAGTTACTTCTGCCGGCTGCTCCCATTTCTTTAGGCCTTTAACATTCTTGCTATGGCCAGTCCTACAGAACCGATATACCACTGTATGTCCACCTTAACGTCGTCACAGTTACTCACACTACGAGTCTCTCGAGTTTGCAAATGTACTTCGCCGGATGACGAGTCATTTAGCTACCTTAAGAGAGTCATAGTTCCTGCTGCCAGCTGCTCCCTTTTCTTTGAATCTATCCTCTCTTTATTTCGTACTGCGGCCTGTCCATGCAGAAGCGAAATGCTGCAACAAGTCCACCTTCACGTTGCCTGAGATACTCCAACGACGATATCCTCGAGTTTTCAAGTAGATTTCGCAGAGTGACGAGGCATTTGGCTACCTTAAGAGAGTCATAGTTACTCCTGCCGGCTGCTCCCATTTCTTTAGGCCTTTAACATTCTTGCTATGGCCAGTCCTACAGAATCGATATGCCACTGTATGTCCACCTTAACGACGTCACAGTTACTCACAGTACTTCACCGGATGACGAGGCATTTGGCTACCTTAAGAGAGTCATAGTTCCTGCTGCCAGCTGCTCCCTTTTCTTTGAATCTATCCTCTCTTTATTTCGTACTGCGGCCTGTCCATGCAGAAGCGAAATGCTGCAACAAGTCCTCCTTCACGTTGCCTGAGTTACTCCAACGACGATATCCTCGAGTTTTCAAGTAAATTTCGCAGAGTGACGAGGCATTTGGCTACCTTAAGAGAGTCATAGTTACTTCTGCCGGCTGCTCCCATTTCTTTAGGCCTTTAACATTCTTGCTATGGCCAGTCCTACAGAACCGATATGCCACTGTATGTCCACCTTAACGTCGTCACAGTTACTCACTCTACGAGTCTCTCGAGTTTGCAAATGTACTTCGCCGGATGACGAGGCATTTGGCTACCTTAAGAGAGTCATAGTTCCTGCTGCCAGCTGCTCCCTTTTCTTTGAATCTATCCTCTCTTTATTTCGTACTGCGGCCTGTCCATGCAGAAGCGAAATGCTGCAACAAGTCCACCTTCACGTTGCCTGAGTTACTCCAACGACGATATCCTCGAGTTTTCAAGTAAATTTCGCAGAGTGACGAGGCATTTGACTACCTTAAGAGAGTCATAGTTACTTCTGCCGGCTGCTCCCATTTCTTTAGGCCTTTAACATTCTTGCTATGGCCAGTCCTACAGAACCGATATGCCACTGTATGTCCACCTTAACGTCGTCACAGTTACTCACACTACGAGTCTCTCGAGTTTGCAAATGTACTTCGCCGGATGACGAGGCATTTGGCTACCTTAAGAGAGTCATAGTTCCTGCTGCCAGCTGCTCCCTTTTCTTTGAATCTATCCTCTCTTTATTTCGTACTGCGGCCTGTCCATGCAGAAGCGAAATGCTGCAACAAGTCCACCTTCACGTTGCCTGAGTTACTCCAACGACGATATCCTCGATTTTTCAAGTAGATTTCGCAGAGTGACGAGGCATTTGGCTACCTTAAGAGAGTCATAGTTACTCCTGCCGGCTGCTCCCATTTCTTTAGGCCTTTAACATTCTTGCTATGGCCAGTCCTACAGAATCGATATGCCACTGTATGTCCACCTTAACGACGTCACAGTTACTCACAGTACTTCACCGGATGACGAGGCATTTGGCTACCTTAAGAGAGTCATAGTTCCTGCTGCCAGCTGCTCCCTTTTCTTTGAATCTATCCTCTCTTTATTTCGTACTGCGGCCTGTCCATGCATAAGCGAAATGCTGCAACAAGTCCACCTTCACGTTGCCTGAGTTACTCCAACGACGATATCCTCGAGTTTTCAAGTAAATTTCGCTGAGTGACGAGGCATTTGGCTACCTTAAGAGAGTCATAGTTACTCCTGCTGGCTGCTCCCATTTCTTTAGGCCTTTAACATTCTTGCTATGGCCAGTCCTACAGAACCGATATGCCACTGTATGTCCACCTTAACGTCGTCACAGTTACTCACTCTACGAGTCTCTCGAGTTTGCAAATGTACTTCGCCGGATGACGAGGCATTTGGCTACCTTAAGAGAGTCATAGTTCCTGCTGCCAGCTGCTCCCTTTTCTTTGAATCTATCCTCTCTTTATTTCGTACTGCGGCCTGTCCATGCAGAAGCGAAATGCTGCAACAAGTCCACCTTCACGTTGCCTGAGTTACTCCAACGACGATATCCTCGAGTTTTCAAGTAAATTTCGCAGAGTGACGAGGCATTTGACTACCTTAAGAGAGTCATAGTTACTTCTGCCGGCTGCTCCCATTTCTTTAGGCCTTTAACATTCTTGCTATGGCCAGTCCTACAGAACCGATATACCACTGTATGTCCACCTTAACGTCGTCACAGTTACTCACACTACGAGTCTCTCGAGTTTGCAAATGTACTTCGCCGGATGACGAGTCATTTAGCTACCTTAAGAGAGTCATAGTTCCTGCTGCCAGCTGCTCCCTTTTCTTTGAATCTATCCTCTCTTTATTTCGTACTGCGGCCTGTCCATGCAGAAGCGAAATGCTGCAACAAGTCCACCTTCACGTTGCCTGAGTTACTCCAACGACGATATCCTCGAGTTTTCAAGTAAATTTCGCAGAGTGACGAGGCATTTGGCTACCTTAAGAGAGTCATAGTTACTCCTGCCGGCTGCTCCCATTTCTTTAGGCCTTTAACATTCTTGCTATGGCCAGTCCTACAGAATCGATATGCCACTGTATGTCCACCTTAACGTCGTCACAGTTACTCACAGTACTTCGCCGGATGACGAGGCATTCGGCTACCTTAAGAGAGTCATAGTTCCTGCTGCCAGCTGCTCCCTTTTCTTTGAATGTATCCTCTCTTTATTTCGTACTGCGGCCTGTCCATGCAGAAGCGAAATGCTGCAACAAGTCCACCTTCACGTTGCCTGAGTTACTCCAACGACGATATCCTCGAGTTTTCAAGTAAATTTCGCAGAGTGACGAGGCATTTGGCTACCTTAAGAGAGTCATAGTTACTCCTGCTGGCTGCTCCCATTTCTTTAGGCCTTTAACATTCTTGCTATGGCCAGTCCTACAGAATCGATATGCCACTGTATGTCCACCTTAACGTCGTCACAGTTACTCACAGTACTTCGCCGGATGACGAGGCATTCGGCTACCTTAAGAGAGTCATAGTTCCTGCTGCCAGCTGCTCCCTTTTCTTTGAATCTATCCTCTCTTTATTTCGTACTGCGGCCTGTCCATGCAGAAGCGAAATGCTGCAACAAGTCCACCTTCACGTTGCCTGAGTTACTCCAACGACGATATCCTCGAGTTTTCAAGTAAATTTCGCAGAGTGACGAGGCATTTGGCTTCCTTAAGAGAGTCATAGTTACTCCTGCCGGCTGCTCCCATTTCTTTAGGCCTTTAACATTCTTGCTATGGCCAGTCCTACAGAATCGAAATGCCACTGTATGTCCACCTTAACGACGTCACAGTTACTCACAGTACTTCACCGTTTGACGAGGCATTTGGCTACCTTAAGAGAGTCATAGTTCCTGCTGCCAGCTGCTCCCTTTTCTTTGAATCTATCCTCTCTTTATTTCGTACTGCGGCCTGTCCATGCAGAAGCGAAATGCTGCAACAAGTCCACCTTCACGTTGCCTGAGTTACTCCAACGACGATATCCTCGAGTTTTCAAGTAAATTTCGCAGAGTGACGAGGCATTTGGCTACCTTAAGAGAGTCATAGTTACTCCTGCTGGCTGCTCCCATTTCTTTAGGCCTTTAACATTCTTGCTATGGCCAGTCCTACAGAACCGATATGCCACTGTATGTCCACCTTAACGTCGTCACAGTTACTCACTCTACGAGTCTCTCGAGTTTGCAAATGTACTTCGCCGGATGACGAGGCATTTGGCTACCTTAAGAGAGTCATAGTTCCTGCTGCCAGCTGCTCCCTTTTCTTTGAATCTATCCTCTCTTTATTTCGTACTGCGGCCTGTCCATGCAGAAGCGAAATGCTGCAACAAGTCCACCTTCACGTTGCCTGAGTTACTCCAACGACGATATCCTCGAGTTTTCAAGTAAATTTCGCAGAGTGACGAGGCATTTGACTACCTTAAGAGAGTCATAGTTACTTCTGCCGGCTGCTCCCATTTCTTTAGGCCTTTAACATTCTTGCTATGGCCAGTCCTACAGAACCGATATGCCACTGTATGTCCACCTTAACGTTGTCACAGTTACTCACACTACGAGTCTCTCGAGTTTGCAAATGTACTTCGCCGGATGGCGAGGCATTTAGCTACCTTAAGAGAGTCATAGTTCCTGCTGCCAGCTGCTCCCTTTTCTTTGAAGCTATCCTCCCTTTATTTCGTACTGCGGCCTGTCCATGCAGAAGCGAAATGCTGCAACAAGTCCACCTTCACGTTGCCTGAGTTACTCCAACGACGATATCCTCGAGTTTTCAAGTAAATTTCGCAGAGTGACGAGGCATTTGACTACCTTAAGAGAGTCATAGTTACTTCTGCCGGCTGCTCCCATTTCTTTAGGCCTTTAACATTCTTGCTATGGCCAGTCCTACAGAATCGATATGCCACTGTATGTCCACCTTAACGTCGTCACAGTTACTCACAGTACTTCGCCGGATGACGAGGCATTCGGCTACCTTAAGAGAGTCATAGTTCCTGCTGCCAGCTGCCCCCTTTTCTTTGAATCTATCCTCTCTTTATTTCGTACTGCGGCCTGTCCATGCAGAAGCGAAATGCTGCAACAAGTCCACCTTCACGTTGCCTGAGTTACTCCAACGACGATATCCTCGAGTTTTCAAGTAAATTCCGCAGAGTGACGAGGCATTTGGCTACCTTAAGAGAGTCATAGTTACTCCTGCTGGCTGCTCCCATTTCTTTAGGCCTTTAACATTCTTGCTATGGCCAGTCCTACAGAATCGATATGCCACTGTATGTCCACCTTAACGTCGTCACAGTTACTCACAGTACTTCGCCGGATGACGAGGCATTCGGCTACCTTAAGAGAGTCATAGTTCCTGCTGCCAGCTGCTCCCTTTTCTTTGAATCTATCCTCTCTTTATTTCGTACTGCGGCCTGTCCATGCAGAAGCGAAATGCTGCAACAAGTCCACCTTCACGTTGCCTGAGTTACTCCAACGACGATATCCTCGAGTTTTCAAGTAAATTTCGCAGAGTGACGAGGCATTTGGCTTCCTTAAGAGAGTCATAGTTACTCCTGCCGGCTGCTCCCATTTCTTTAGGCCTTTAACATTCTTGCTATGGCCAGTCCTACAGAATCGAAATGCCACTGTATGTCCACCTTAACGACGTCACAGTTACTCACACTACGAGTCTCTCGAGTTTGCAAATGTACTTCGCCGGATGACGAGTCATTTAGCTACCTTAAGAGAGTCATAGTTCCTGCTGCCAGCTGCTCCCTTTTCTTTGAATCTATCCTCTCTTTATTTCGTACTGCGGCCTGTCCATGCAGAAGCGAAATGCTGCAACAAGTCCACCTTCACGTTGCCTGAGTTACTCCAACGACGATATCCTCGAGTTTTCAAGTAAATTTCGCAGAGTGACGAGGCATTTGGCTACCTTAAGAGAGTCATAGTTACTCCTGCCGGCTGCTCCCATTTCTTTAGGCCTTTAACATTCTTGCTATGGCCAGTCCTACAGAATCGATATGCCACTGTATGTCCACCTTAACGTCGTCACAGTTACTCACAGTACTTCGCCGGATGACGAGGCATTCGGCTACCTTAAGAGAGTCATAGTTCCTGCTGCCAGCTGCTCCCTTTTCTTTGAATGTATCCTCTCTTTATTTCGTACTGCGGCCTGTCCATGCAGAAGCGAAATGCTGCAACAAGTCCACCTTCACGTTGCCTGAGTTACTCCAACGACGATATCCTCGAGTTTTCAAGTAAATTTCGCAGAGTGACGAGGCATTTGGCTACCTTAAGAGAGTCATAGTTACTCCTGCTGGCTGCTCCCATTTCTTTAGGCCTTTAACATTCTTGCTATGGCCAGTCCTACAGAATCGATATGCCACTGTATGTCCACCTTAACGTCGTCACAGTTACTCACAGTACTTCGCCGGATGACGAGGCATTCGGCTACCTTAAGAGAGTCATAGTTCCTGCTGCCAGCTGCTCCCTTTTCTTTGAATCTATCCTCTCTTTATTTCGTACTGCGGCCTGTCCATGCAGAAGCGAAATGCTGCAACAAGTCCACCTTCACGTTGCCTGAGTTACTCCAACGACGATATCCTCGAGTTTTCAAGTAAATTTCGCAGAGTGACGAGGCATTTGACTACCTTAAGAGAGTCATAGTTACTTCTGCCGGCTGCTCCCATTTCTTTAGGCCTTTAACATTCTTGCTATGGCCAGTCCTACAGAACCGATATGCCACTGTATGTCCACCTTAACGTTGTCACAGTTACTCACACTACGAGTCTCTCGAGTTTGCAAATGTACTTCGCCGGATGGCGAGGCATTTAGCTACCTTAAGAGAGTCATAGTTCCTGCTGCCAGCTGCTCCCTTTTCTTTGAAGCTATCCTCCCTTTATTTCGTACTGCGGCCTGTCCATGCAGAAGCGAAATGCTGCAACAAGTCCACCTTCACGTTGCCTGAGTTACTCCAACGACGATATCCTCGAGTTTTCAAGTAAATTTCGCAGAGTGACGAGGCATTTGACTACCTTAAGAGAGTCATAGTTACTTCTGCCGGCTGCTCCCATTTCTTTAGGCCTTTAACATTCTTGCTATGGCCAGTCCTACAGAATCGATATGCCACTGTATGTCCACCTTAACGTCGTCACAGTTACTCACAGTACTTCGCCGGATGACGAGGCATTCGGCTACCTTAAGAGAGTCATAGTTCCTGCTGCCAGCTGCCCCCTTTTCTTTGAATCTATCCTCTCTTTATTTCGTACTGCGGCCTGTCCATGCAGAAGCGAAATGCTGCAACAAGTCCACCTTCACGTTGCCTGAGTTACTCCAACGACGATATCCTCGAGTTTTCAAGTAAATTTCGCAGAGTGACGAGGCATTTGGCTTCCTTAAGAGAGTCATAGTTACTCCTGCTGGCTGCTCCCATTTCTTTAGGCCTTTAACATTCTTGCTATGGCCAGTCCTACAGAATCGATATGCCACTGTATGTCCACCTTAACGTCGTCACAGTTACTCACAGTACTTCGCCGGATGACGAGGCATTCGGCTACCTTAAGAGAGTCATAGTTCCTGCTGCCAGCTGCTCCCTTTTCTTTGAATCTATCCTCTCTTTATTTCGTACTGCGGCCTGTCCATGCAGAAGCGAAATGCTGCAACAAGTCCACCTTCACGTTGCCTGAGTTACTCCAACGACGATATCCTCGAGTTTTCAAGTAAATTTCGCAGAGTGACGAGGCATTTGGCTTCCTTAAGAGAGTCATAGTTACTCCTGCCGGCTGCTCCCATTTCTTTAGGCCTTTAACATTCTTGCTATGGCCAGTCCTACAGAATCGAAATGCCACTGTATGTCCACCTTAACGACGTCACAGTTACTCACACTACGAGTCTCTCGAGTTTGCAAATGTACTTCGCCGGATGACGAGTCATTTAGCTACCTTAAGAGAGTCATAGTTCCTGCTGCCAGCTGCTCCCTTTTCTTTGAATCTATCCTCTCTTTATTTCGTACTGCGGCCTGTCCATGCAGAAGCGAAATGCTGCAACAAGTCCACCTTCACGTTGCCTGAGTTACTCCAACGACGATATCCTCGAGTTTTCAAGTAAATTTCGCAGAGTGACGAGGCATTTGGCTACCTTAAGAGAGTCATAGTTACTCCTGCCGGCTGCTCCCATTTCTTTAGGCCTTTAACATTCTTGCTATGGCCAGTCCTACAGAATCGATATGCCACTGTATGTCCACCTTAACGTCGTCACAGTTACTCACAGTACTTCGCCGGATGACGAGGCATTCGGCTACCTTAAGAGAGTCATAGTTCCTGCTGCCAGCTGCTCCCTTTTCTTTGAATGTATCCTCTCTTTATTTCGTACTGCGGCCTGTCCATGCAGAAGCGAAATGCTGCAACAAGTCCACCTTCACGTTGCCTGAGTTACTCCAACGACGATATCCTCGAGTTTTCAAGTAAATTTCGCAGAGTGACGAGGCATTTGGCTACCTTAAGAGAGTCATAGTTACTCCTGCTGGCTGCTCCCATTTCTTTAGGCCTTTAACATTCTTGCTATGGCCAGTCCTACAGAATCGATATGCCACTGTATGTCCACCTTAACGTCGTCACAGTTACTCACAGTACTTCGCCGGATGACGAGGCATTCGGCTACCTTAAGAGAGTCATAGTTCCTGCTGCCAGCTGCTCCCTTTTCTTTGAATCTATCCTCTCTTTATTTCGTACTGCGGCCTGTCCATGCAGAAGCGAAATGCTGCAACAAGTCCACCTTCACGTTGCCTGAGTTACTCCAACGACGATATCCTCGAGTTTTCAAGTAAATTTCGCAGAGTGACGAGGCATTTGGCTTCCTTAAGAGAGTCATAGTTACTCCTGCCGGCTGCTCCCATTTCTTTAGGCCTTTAACATTCTTGCTATGGCCAGTCCTACAGAATCGAAATGCCACTGTATGTCCACCTTAACGACGTCACAGTTACTCACAGTACTTAACCGTTTGACGAGGCATTTGGCTACCTTAAGAGAGTCATAGTTCCTGCTGCCAGCTGCTCCCTTTTCTTTGAATCTATCCTCTCTTTATTTCGTACTGCGGCCTGTCCATGCAGAAGCGAAATGCTGCAACAAGTCCACCTTCACGTTGCCTGAGTTACTCCAACGACGATATCCTCGAGTTTTCAAGTAAATTTCGCAGAGTGACGAGGCATTTGGCTACCTTAAGAGAGTCATAGTTACTCCTGCTGGCTGCTCCCATTTCTTTAGGCCTTTAACATTCTTGCTATGGCTAGTCCTACAGAACCGATATGCCACTGTATGTCCACCTTAACGTCGTCACAGTTACTCACACTACGAGTCTCTCGAGTTTGCAAATGTACTTCGCCGGATGACGAGGCATTTGGCTACCTTAAGGGAGTCATAGTTACTCCTGCTGGCTGCTCCCTTTTCTTTGAAGCTATCCTCCCTTTATTTCGTACTGCGGCCTGTCCATGCAGAAGCGAAATGCTGCAACAAGTCCACCTTCACGTTGCCTGAGTTACTCCAACGACGATATCCTCGAGTTTTCAAGTAAATTTCGCAGAGTGACGAGGCATTTGACTACCTTAAGAGAGTCATAGTTACTTCTGCCGGCTGCTCCCATTTCTTTAGGCCTTTAACATTCTTGCTATGGCCAGTCCTACAGAATCGATATGCCACTGTATGTCCACCTTAACGTCGTCACAGTTACTCACAGTACTTCGCCGGATGACGAGGCATTCGGCTACCTTAAGAGAGTCATAGTTCCTGCTGCCAGCTGCCCCCTTTTCTTTGAATCTATCCTCTCTTTATTTCGTACTGCGGCCTGTCCATGCAGAAGCGAAATGCTGCAACAAGTCCACCTTCACGTTGCCTGAGTTACTCCAACGACGATATCCTCGAGTTTTCAAGTAAATTCCGCAGAGTGACGAGGCATTTGGCTACCTTAAGAGAGTCATAGTTACTCCTGCTGGCTGCTCCCATTTCTTTAGGCCTTTAACATTCTTGCTATGGCCAGTCCTACAGAATCGATATGCCACTGTATGTCCACCTTAACGTCGTCACAGTTACTCACAGTACTTCGCCGGATGACGAGGCATTCGGCTACCTTAAGAGAGTCATAGTTCCTGCTGCCAGCTGCTCCCTTTTCTTTGAATCTATCCTCTCTTTATTTCGTACTGCGGCCTGTCCATGCAGAAGCGAAATGCTGCAACAAGTCCACCTTCACGTTGCCTGAGTTACTCCAACGACGATATCCTCGAGTTTTCAAGTAAATTTCGCAGAGTGACGAGGCATTTGGCTTCCTTAAGAGAGTCATAGTTACTCCTGCCGGCTGCTCCCATTTCTTTAGGCCTTTAACATTCTTGCTATGGCCAGTCCTACAGAATCGAAATGCCACTGTATGTCCACCTTAACGACGTCACAGTTACTCACACTACGAGTCTCTCGAGTTTGCAAATGTACTTCGCCGGATGACGAGTCATTTAGCTACCTTAAGAGAGTCATAGTTCCTGCTGCCAGCTGCTCCCTTTTCTTTGAATCTATCCTCTCTTTATTTCGTACTGCGGCCTGTCCATGCAGAAGCGAAATGCTGCAACAAGTCCACCTTCACGTTGCCTGAGTTACTCCAACGACGATATCCTCGAGTTTTCAAGTAAATTTCGCAGAGTGACGAGGCATTTGGCTACCTTAAGAGAGTCATAGTTACTCCTGCCGGCTGCTCCCATTTCTTTAGGCCTTTAACATTCTTGCTATGGCCAGTCCTACAGAATCGATATGCCACTGTATGTCCACCTTAACGTCGTCACAGTTACTCACAGTACTTCGCCGGATGACGAGGCATTCGGCTACCTTAAGAGAGTCATAGTTCCTGCTGCCAGCTGCTCCCTTTTCTTTGAATGTATCCTCTCTTTATTTCGTACTGCGGCCTGTCCATGCAGAAGCGAAATGCTGCAACAAGTCCACCTTCACGTTGCCTGAGTTACTCCAACGACGATATCCTCGAGTTTTCAAGTAAATTTCGCAGAGTGACGAGGCATTTGGCTACCTTAAGAGAGTCATAGTTACTCCTGCTGGCTGCTCCCATTTCTTTAGGCCTTTAACATTCTTGCTATGGCCAGTCCTACAGAATCGATATGCCACTGTATGTCCACCTTAACGTCGTCACAGTTACTCACAGTACTTCGCCGGATGACGAGGCATTCGGCTACCTTAAGAGAGTCATAGTTCCTGCTGCCAGCTGCTCCCTTTTCTTTGAATCTATCCTCTCTTTATTTCGTACTGCGGCCTGTCCATGCAGAAGCGAAATGCTGCAACAAGTCCACCTTCACGTTGCCTGAGTTACTCCAACGACGATATCCTCGAGTTTTCAAGTAAATTTCGCAGAGTGACGAGGCATTTGACTACCTTAAGAGAGTCATAGTTACTTCTGCCGGCTGCTCCCATTTCTTTAGGCCTTTAACATTCTTGCTATGGCCAGTCCTACAGAACCGATATGCCACTGTATGTCCACCTTAACGTTGTCACAGTTACTCACACTACGAGTCTCTCGAGTTTGCAAATGTACTTCGCCGGATGGCGAGGCATTTAGCTACCTTAAGAGAGTCATAGTTCCTGCTGCCAGCTGCTCCCTTTTCTTTGAAGCTATCCTCCCTTTATTTCGTACTGCGGCCTGTCCATGCAGAAGCGAAATGCTGCAACAAGTCCACCTTCACGTTGCCTGAGTTACTCCAACGACGATATCCTCGAGTTTTCAAGTAAATTTCGCAGAGTGACGAGGCATTTGACTACCTTAAGAGAGTCATAGTTACTTCTGCCGGCTGCTCCCATTTCTTTAGGCCTTTAACATTCTTGCTATGGCCAGTCCTACAGAATCGATATGCCACTGTATGTCCACCTTAACGTCGTCACAGTTACTCACAGTACTTCGCCGGATGACGAGGCATTCGGCTACCTTAAGAGAGTCATAGTTCCTGCTGCCAGCTGCCCCCTTTTCTTTGAATCTATCCTCTCTTTATTTCGTACTGCGGCCTGTCCATGCAGAAGCGAAATGCTGCAACAAGTCCACCTTCACGTTGCCTGAGTTACTCCAACGACGATATCCTCGAGTTTTCAAGTAAATTTCGCAGAGTGACGAGGCATTTGGCTTCCTTAAGAGAGTCATAGTTACTCCTGCTGGCTGCTCCCATTTCTTTAGGCCTTTAACATTCTTGCTATGGCCAGTCCTACAGAATCGATATGCCACTGTATGTCCACCTTAACGTCGTCACAGTTACTCACAGTACTTCGCCGGATGACGAGGCATTCGGCTACCTTAAGAGAGTCATAGTTCCTGCTGCCAGCTGCTCCCTTTTCTTTGAATCTATCCTCTCTTTATTTCGTACTGCGGCCTGTCCATGCAGAAGCGAAATGCTGCAACAAGTCCACCTTCACGTTGCCTGAGTTACTCCAACGACGATATCCTCGAGTTTTCAAGTAAATTTCGCAGAGTGACGAGGCATTTGGCTTCCTTAAGAGAGTCATAGTTACTCCTGCCGGCTGCTCCCATTTCTTTAGGCCTTTAACATTCTTGCTATGGCCAGTCCTACAGAATCGAAATGCCACTGTATGTCCACCGTAACGACGTCACAGTTACTCACACTACGAGTCTCTCGAGTTTGCAAATGTACTTCGCCGGATGACGAGTCATTTAGCTACCTTAAGAGAGTCATAGTTCCTGCTGCCAGCTGCTCCCTTTTCTTTGAATCTATCCTCTCTTTATTTCGTACTGCGGCCTGTCCATGCAGAAGCGAAATGCTGCAACAAGTCCACCTTCACGTTGCCTGAGTTACTCCAACGACGATATCCTCGAGTTTTCAAGTAAATTTCGCAGAGTGACGAGGCATTTGGCTACCTTAAGAGAGTCATAGTTACTCCTGCCGGCTGCTCCCATTTCTTTAGGCCTTTAACATTCTTGCTATGGCCAGTCCTACAGAATCGATATGCCACTGTATGTCCACCTTAACGTCGTCACAGTTACTCACAGTACTTCGCCGGATGACGAGGCATTCGGCTACCTTAAGAGAGTCATAGTTCCTGCTGCCAGCTGCTCCCTTTTCTTTGAATGTATCCTCTCTTTATTTCGTACTGCGGCCTGTCCATGCAGAAGCGAAATGCTGCAACAAGTCCACCTTCACGTTGCCTGAGTTACTCCAACGACGATATCCTCGAGTTTTCAAGTAAATTTCGCAGAGTGACGAGGCATTTGGCTACCTTAAGAGAGTCATAGTTACTCCTGCTGGCTGCTCCCATTTCTTTAGGCCTTTAACATTCTTGCTATGGCCAGTCCTACAGAATCGATATGCCACTGTATGTCCACCTTAACGCCGTCACAGTTACTCACAGTACTTCGCCGGATGACGAGGCATTCGGCTACCTTAAGAGAGTCATAGTTCCTGCTGCCAGCTGCTCCCTTTTCTTTGAATCTATCCTCTCTTTATTTCGTACTGCGGCCTGTCCATGCAGAAGCGAAATGCTGCAACAAGTCCACCTTCACGTTGCCTGAGTTACTCCAACGACGATATCCTCGAGTTTTCAAGTAAATTTCGCAGAGTGACGAGGCATTTGGCTTCCTTAAGAGAGTCATAGTTACTCCTGCCGGCTGCTCCCATTTCTTTAGGCCTTTAACATTCTTGCTATGGCCAGTCCTACAGAATCGAAATGCCACTGTATGTCCACCTTAACGACGTCACAGTTACTCACAGTACTTAACCGTTTGACGAGGCATTTGGCTACCTTAAGAGAGTCATAGTTCCTGCTGCCAGCTGCTCCCTTTTCTTTGAATCTATCCTCTCTTTATTTCGTACTGCGGCCTGTCCATGCAGAAGCGAAATGCTGCAACAAGTCCACCTTCACGTTGCCTGAGTTACTCCAACGACGATATCCTCGAGTTTTCAAGTAAATTTCGCAGAGTGACGAGGCATTTGGCTACCTTAAGAGAGTCATAGTTACTCCTGCTGGCTGCTCCCATTTCTTTAGGCCTTTAACATTCTTGCTATGGCCAGTCCTACAGAACCGATATGCCACTGTATGTCCATCTTAACGTCGTCACAGTTACTCACTCTACGAGTCTCTCGAGTTTGCAAATGTACTTCGCCGGATGACGAGGCATTTGGCTACCTTAAGAGAGTCATAGTTCCTGCTGCCAGCTGCTCCCTTTTCTTTGAATCTATCCTCTCTTTATTTCGTACTGCGGCCTGTCCATGCAGAAGCGAAATGCTGCAACAAGTCCACCTTCACGTTGCCTGAGTTACTCCAACGACGATATCCTCGAGTTTTCAAGTAAATTTCGCAGAGTGACGAGGCATTTGACTACCTTAAGAGAGTCATAGTTACTTCTGCCGGCTGCTCCCATTTCTTTAGGCCTTTAACATTCTTGCTATGGCCAGTCCTACAGAACCGATATGCCACTGTATGTCCACCTTAACGTTGTCACAGTTACTCACACTACGAGTCTCTCGAGTTTGCAAATGTACTTCGCCGGATGGCGAGGCATTTAGCTACCTTAAGAGAGTCATAGTTCCTGCTGCCAGCTGCTCCCTTTTCTTTGAAGCTATCCTCCCTTTATTTCGTACTGCGGCCTGTCCATGCAGAAGCGAAATGCTGCAACAAGTCCACCTTCACGTTGCCTGAGTTACTCCAACGACGATATCCTCGAGTTTTCAAGTAAATTTCGCAGAGTGACGAGGCATTTGACTACCTTAAGAGAGTCATAGTTACTTCTGCCGGCTGCTCCCATTTCTTTAGGCCTTTAACATTCTTGCTATGGCCAGTCCTACAGAATCGATATGCCACTGTATGTCCACCTTAACGTCGTCACAGTTACTCACAGTACTTCGCCGGATGACGAGGCATTCGGCTACCTTAAGAGAGTCATAGTTCCTGCTGCCAGCTGCCCCCTTTTCTTTGAATCTATCCTCTCTTTATTTCGTACTGCGGCCTGTCCATGCAGAAGCGAAATGCTGCAACAAGTCCACCTTCACGTTGCCTGAGTTACTCCAACGACGATATCCTCGAGTTTTCAAGTAAATTTCGCAGAGTGACGAGGCATTTGGCTACCTTAAGAGAGTCATAGTTACTCCTGCCGGCTGCTCCCATTTCTTTAGGCCTTTAACATTCTTGCTATGGCCAGTCCTACAGAATCGAAATGCCACTGTATGTCCACCTTAACGACGTCACAGTTACTCACAGTACTTCACCGTTTGACGAGGCATTTGGCTACCTTAAGAGAGTCATAGTTCCTGCTGCCAGCTGCTCCCTTTTCTTTGAATCTATCCTCTCTTTATTTCGTACTGCGGCCTGTCCATGCAGAAGCGAAATGCTGCAACAAGTCCACCTTCACGTTGCCTGAGTTACTCCAACGACGATATCCTCGAGTTTTCAAGTAAATTTCGCTGAGTGACGAGGCATTTGACTACCTTAAGAGAGTCATAGTTACTTCTGCCGGCTGCTCCCATTTCTTTAGGCCTTTAACATTCTTGCTATGGCCAGTCCTACAGAACCGATATACCACTGTATGTCCACCTTAACGTCGTCACAGTTACTCACACTACGAGTCTCTCGAGTTTGCAAATGTACTTCGCCGGATGACGAGGCATTTAGCTACCTTATGAGAGTCATAGTTCCTGCTGCCAGCTGCTCCCTTTTCTTTGAATCTATCCTCTCTTTATTTCGTACTGCGGCCTGTCCATGCAGAAGCGAAATGCTGCAACAAGTCCACCTTCACGTTGCCTGAGTTACTCCAACGACGATATCCTCGAGTTTTCAAGTAAATTTCGCAGAGTGACGAGGCATTTGGCTACCTTAAGAGAGTCATAGTTACTCCTGCCGGCTGCTCCCATTTCTTTAGGCCTTTAACATTCTTGCTATGGCCAGTCCTACAGAATCGATATGCCACTGTATGTCCACCTTAACGTCGTCACAGTTACTCACAGTACTTCGCCGGATGACGAGGCATTCGGCTACCTTAAGAGAGTCATAGTTCCTGCTGCCAGCTGCTCCCTTTTCTTTGAATCTATCCTCTCTTTATTTCGTACTGCGGCCTGTCCATGCAGAAGCGAAATGCTGCAACAAGTCCACCTTCACGTTGCCTGAGTTACTCCAACGACGATATCCTCGAGTTTTCAAGTAAATTTCGCAGAGTGACGAGGCATTTGGCTACCTTAAGAGATTCATAGTTACTCCTGCTGGCTGCTCCCATTTCTTTAGGCCTTTAACATTCTTGCTATGGCCAGTCCTACAGAATCGATATGCCACTGTATGTCCACCTTAACGTCGTCACAGTTACTCACAGTACTTCGCCGGATGACGAGGCATTCGGCTACCTTAAGAGAGTCATAGTTCCTGCTGCCAGCTGCTCCCTTTTCTTTGAATCTATCCTCTCTTTATTTCGTACTGCGGCCTGTCCATGCAGAAGCGAAATGCTGCAACAAGTCCACCTTCACGTTGCCTGAGTTACTCCAACGACGATATCCTCGAGTTTTCAAGTAAATTTCGCAGAGTGACGAGGCATTTGGCTACCTTAAGAGAGTCATAGTTACTCCTGCCGGCTGCTCCCATTTCTTTAGGCCTTTAACATTCTTGCTATGGCCAGTCCTACAGAATCGAAATGCCACTGTATGTCCACCTTAACGACGTCACAGTTACTCACAGTACTTCACCGTTTGACGAGGCATTTGGCTACCTTAAGAGAGTCATAGTTCCTGCTGCCAGTTGCTCCCTTTTCTTTGAATCTATCCTCTCTTTATTTCGTACTGCGGCCTGTCCATGCAGAAGCGAAATGCTGCAACAAGTCCACCTTCACGTTGCCTGAGTTACTCCAACGACGATATCCTCGAGTTTTCAAGTAAATTTCGCAGAGTGACGAGGCATTTGACTACCTTAAGAGAGTCATAGTTACTCCTGCTGGCTGCTCCCATTTCTTTAGGCCTTTAACATTCTTGCTATGGCCAGTCCTACAGAACCGATATGCCACTGTATGTCCACCTTAACGTCGTCACAGTTACTCACTCTACGAGTCTCTCGAGTTTGCAAATGTACTTCGCCGGATGACGAGGCATTTGGCTACCTTAAGAGAGTCATACTTCCTGCTGCCAGCTGCTCCCTTTTCTTTGAATCTATCCTCTCTTTATTTCGTACTGCGGCCTGTCCATGCAGAAGCGAAATGCTGCAACAAGTCCACCTTCACGTTGCCTGAGTTACTCCAACGACGATATCCTCGAGTTTTCAAGTAAATTTCGCAGAGTGACGAGGCATTTGACTACCTTAAGAGAGTCATAGTTACTTCTGCCGGCTGCTCCCATTTCTTTAGGCCTTTAACATTCTTGCTATGGCCAGTCCTACAGAACCGATATGCCACTGTATGTCCACCTTAACGTCGTCACAGTTACTCACACTACGAGTCTCTCGAGTTTGCAAATGTACTTCGCCGGATGACGAGGCATTTAGCTACCTTAAGAGAGTCATAGTTCCTGCTGCCAGCTGCTCCCTTTTCTTTGAATCTATCCTCCCTTTATTTCGTACTGCGGCCTGTCCATGCAGAAGCGAAATGCTGCAACAAGTCCACCTTCACGTTGCCTGAGTTACTCCAACGACGATATCCTCGAGTTTTCAAGTAAATTTCGCAGAGTGACGAGGCATTTGGCTACCTTAAGAGAGTCATAGTTACTCCTGCTGGCTGCTCCCATTTCTTTAGGCCTTTAACATTCTTGCTATGGCCAGTCCTACAGAATCGATATGCCACTGTATGTCCACCTTAACGTCGTCACAGTTACTCACAGTACTTCGCCGGATGACGAGGCATTTGGCTACCTTAAGAGAGTCATAGTTCCTGCTGCCAGCTGCTCCCTTTTCTTTGAATCTATCCTCTCTTTATTTCGTACTGCGGCCTGTCCATGCATAAGCGAAATGCTGCAACAAGTCCACCTTCACGTTGCCTGAGTTACTCCAACGACGATATCCTCGAGTTTTCAAGTAAATTTCGCTGAGTGACGAGGCATTTGGCTACCTTAAGAGAGTCATAGTTACTCCTGCTGGCTGCTCCCATTTCTTTAGGCCTTTAACATTCTTGCTATGGCCAGTCCTACAGAACCGATATGCCACTGTATGTCCACCTTAACGTCGTCACAGTTACTCACTCTACGAGTCTCTCGAGTTTGCAAATGTACTTCGCCGGATGACGAGGCATTTGGCTACCTTAAGAGAGTCATAGTTCCTGCTGCCAGCTGCTCCCTTTTCTTTGAATCTATCCTCTCTTTATTTCGTACTGCGGCCTGTCCATGCAGAAGCGAAATGCTGCAACAAGTCCACCTTCACGTTGCCTGAGTTACTCCAACGACGATATCCTCGAGTTTTCAAGTAAATTTCGCAGAGTGACGAGGCATTTGACTACCTTAAGAGAGTCATAGTTACTTCTGCCGGCTGCTCCCATTTCTTTAGGCCTTTAACATTCTTGCTATGGCCAGTCCTACAGAACCGATATACCACTGTATGTCCACCTTAACGTCGTCACAGTTACTCACACTACGAGTCTCTCGAGTTTGCAAATGTACTTCGCCGGATGACGAGTCATTTAGCTACCTTAAGAGAGTCATAGTTCCTGCTGCCAGCTGCTCCCTTTTCTTTGAATCTATCCTCTCTTTATTTCGTACTGCGGCCTGTCCATGCAGAAGCGAAATGCTGCAACAAGTCCACCTTCACGTTGCCTGAGTTACTCCAACGACGATATCCTCGAGTTTTCAAGTAAATTTCGCAGAGTGACGAGGCATTTGGCTACCTTAAGAGAGTCATAGTTACTCCTGCCGGCTGCTCCCATTTCTTTAGGCCTTTAACATTCTTGCTATGGCCAGTCCTACAGAATCGATATGCCACTGTATGTCCACCTTAACGTCGTCACAGTTACTCACAGTACTTCGCCGGATGACGAGGCATTCGGCTACCTTAAGAGAGTCATAGTTCCTGCTGCCAGCTGCTCCATTTTCTTTGAATCTATCCTCTCTTTATTTCGTACTGCGGCCTGTCCATGCAGAAGCGAAATGCTGCAACAAGTCCACCTTCACGTTGCCTGAGTTACTCCAACGACGATATCCTCGAGTTTTCAAGTAAATTTCGCAGAGTGACGAGGCATTTGGCTACCTTAAGAGAGTCATAGTTACTCCTGCTGGCTGCTCCCATTTCTTTAGGCCTTTAACATTCTTGCTATGGCCAGTCCTACAGAATCGATATGCCACTGTATGTCCACCTTAACGTCGTCACAGTTACTCACAGTACTTCGCCGGATGACGAGGCATTCGGCTACCTTAAGAGAGTCATAGTTCCTGCTGCCAGCTGCTCCCTTTTCTTTGAATCTATCCTCTCTTTATTTCGTACTGCGGCCTGTCCATGCAGAAGCGAAATGCTGCAACAAGTCCACCTTCACGTTGCCTGAGTTACTCCAACGACGATATCCTCGAGTTTTCAAGTAAATTTCGCAGAGTGACGAGGCATTTGGCTTCCTTAAGAGAGTCATAGTTACTCCTGCCGGCTGCTCCCATTTCTTTAGGCCTTTAACATTCTTGCTATGGCCAGTCCTACAGAATCGAAATGCCACTGTATGTCCACCTTAACGACGTCACAGTTACTCACAGTACTTCACCGTTTGACGAGGCATTTGGCTACCTTAAGAGAGTCATAGTTCCTGCTGCCAGCTGCTCCCTTTTCTTTGAATGTATCCTCTCTTTATTTCGTACTGCGGCCTGTCCATGCAGAAGCGAAATGCTGCAACAAGTCCACCTTCACGTTGCCTGAGTTACTCCAACGACGATATCCTCGAGTTTTCAAGTAAATTTCGCAGAGTGACGAGGCATTTGGCTACCTTAAGAGAGTCATAGTTACTCCTGCTGGCTGCTCCCATTTCTTTAGGCCTTTAACATTCTTGCTATGGCCAGTCCTACAGAACCGATATGCCACTGTATGTCCACCTTAACGTCGTCACAGTTACTCACTCTACGAGTCTCTCGAGTTTGCAAATGTACTTCGCCGGATGACGAGGCATTTGGCTACCTTAAGAGAGTCATAGTTCCTGCTGCCAGTTGCTCCCTTTTCTTTGAATCTATCCTCTCTTTATTTCGTACTGCGGCCTGTCCATGCAGAAGCGAAATGCTGCAACAAGTCCACCTTCACGTTGCCTGAGTTACTCCAACGACGATATCCTCGAGTTTTCAAGTAAATTTCGCAGAGTGACGAGGCATTTGACTACCTTAAGAGAGTCATAGTTACTTCTGCCGGCTGCTCCCATTTCTTTAGGCCTTTAACATTCTTGCTATGGCCAGTCCTACAGAACCGATATGCCACTGTATGTCCACCTTAACGTCGTCACAGTTACTCACACCACGAGTCTCTCGAGTTTGCAAATGTACTTCGCCGGATGGCGAGGCATTTAGCTACCTTAAGAGAGTCATAGTTCCTGCTGCCAGCTGCTCCCTTTTCTTTGAATCTATCCTCCCTTTATTTCGTACTGCGGCCTGTCCATGCAGAAGCGAAATGCTGCAACAAGTCCACCTTCACGTTGCCTGAGTTACTCCAACGACGATATCCTCGAGTTTTCAAGTAAATTTCGCAGAGTGACGAGGCATTTGGCTACCTTAAGAGAGTCATAGTTACTCCTGCTGGCTGCTCCCATTTCTTTAGACCTTTAACATTCTTGCTATGGCCAGTCCTACAGAATCGATATGCCACTGTATGTCCACCTTAACGTCGTCACAGTTACTCACTCTACGAGTCTCTCGAGTTTGCAAATGTACTTCGCCGGATGACGAGGCATTTGGCTACCTTAAGAGAGTCATAGTTCCTGCTGCCAGCTGCTCCCTTTTCTTTGAATCTATCCTCTCTTTATTTCGTACTGCGGCCTGTCCATGCAGAAGCGAAATGCTGCAACAAGTCCACCTTCACGTTGCCTGAGTTACTCCAACGACGATATCCTCGAGTTTTCAAGTAAATTTCGCAGAGTGACGAGGCATTTGACTACCTTAAGAGAGTCATAGTTACTTCTGCCGGCTGCTCCCATTTCTTTAGGCCTTTAACATTCTTGCTATGGCCAGTCCTACAGAACCGATATACCACTGTATGTCCACCTTAACGTCGTCACAGTTACTCACACTACGAGTCTCTCGAGTTTGCAAATGTACTTCGCCGGATGACGAGTCATTTAGCTACCTTAAGAGAGTCATAGTTCCTGCTGCCAGCTGCTCCCTTTTCTTTGAATCTATCCTCTCTTTATTTCGTACTGCGGCCTGTCCATGCAGAAGCGAAATGCTGCAACAAGTCCACCTTCACGTTGCCTGAGTTACTCCAACGACGATATCCTCGAGTTTTCAAGTAAATTTCGCAGAGTGACGAGGCATTTGGCTACCTTAAGAGAGTCATAGTTACTCCTGCCGGCTGCTCCCATTTCTTTAGGCCTTTAACATTCTTGCTATGGCCAGTCCTACAGAATCGATATGCCACTGTATGTCCACCTTAACGTCGTCACAGTTACTCACAGTACTTCGCCGGATGACGAGGCATTCGGCTACCTTAAGAGAGTCATAGTTCCTGCTGCCAGCTGCTCCCTTTTCTTTGAATCTATCCTCTCTTTATTTCGTACTGCGGCCTGTCCATGCAGAAGCGAAATGCTGCAACAAGTCCACCTTCACGTTGCCTGAGTTACTCCAACGACGATATCCTCGAGTTTTCAAGTAAATTTCGCAGAGTGACGAGGCATTTGGCTACCTTAAGAGAGTCATAGTTACTCCTGCTGGCTGCTCCCATTTCTTTAGGCCTTTAACATTCTTGCTATGGCCAGTCCTACAGAATCGATATGCCACTGTATGTCCACCTTAACGTCGTCACAGTTACTCACAGTACTTCGCCGGATGACGAGGCATTCGGCTACCTTAAGAGAGTCATAGTTCCTGCTGCCAGCTGCTCCCTTTTCTTTGAATCTATCCTCTCTTTATTTCGTACTGCGGCCTGTCCATGCAGAAGCGAAATGCTGCAACAAGTCCACCTTCACGTTGCCTGAGTTACTCCAACGACGATATCCTCGAGTTTTCAAGTAAATTTCGCAGAGTGACGAGGCATTTGGCTTCCTTAAGAGAGTCATAGTTACTCCTGCCGGCTGCTCCCATTTCTTTAGGCCTTTAACATTCTTGCTATGGCCAGTCCTACAGAATCGAAATGCCACTGTATGTCCACCTTAACGACGTCACAGTTACTCACAGTACTTCACCGTTTGACGAGGCATTTGGCTACCTTAAGAGAGTCATAGTTCCTGCTGCCAGCTGCTCCCTTTTCTTTGAATGTATCCTCTCTTTATTTCGTACTGCGGCCTGTCCATGCAGAAGCGAAATGCTGCAACAAGTCCACCTTCACGTTGCCTGAGTTACTCCAACGACGATATCCTCGAGTTTTCAAGTAAATTTCGCAGAGTGACGAGGCATTTGGCTACCTTAAGAGAGTCATAGTTACTCCTGCTGGCTGCTCCCATTTCTTTAGGCCTTTAACATTCTTGCTATGGCCAGTCCTACAGAACCGATATGCCACTGTATGTCCACCTTAACGTCGTCACAGTTACTCACTCTACGAGTCTCTCGAGTTTGCAAATGTACTTCGCCGGATGACGAGGCATTTGGCTACCTTAAGAGAGTCATAGTTCCTGCTGCCAGTTGCTCCCTTTTCTTTGAATCTATCCTCTCTTTATTTCGTACTGCGGCCTGTCCATGCAGAAGCGAAATGCTGCAACAAGTCCACCTTCACGTTGCCTGAGTTACTCCAACGACGATATCCTCGAGTTTTCAAGTAAATTTCGCAGAGTGACGAGGCATTTGACTACCTTAAGAGAGTCATAGTTACTTCTGCCGGCTGCTCCCATTTCTTTAGGCCTTTAACATTCTTGCTATGGCCAGTCCTACAGAACCGATATGCCACTGTATGTCCACCTTAACGTCGTCACAGTTACTCACACCACGAGTCTCTCGAGTTTGCAAATGTACTTCGCCGGATGGCGAGGCATTTAGCTACCTTAAGAGAGTCATAGTTCCTGCTGCCAGCTGCTCCCTTTTCTTTGAATCTATCCTCCCTTTATTTCGTACTGCGGCCTGTCCATGCAGAAGCGAAATGCTGCAACAAGTCCACCTTCACGTTGCCTGAGTTACTCCAACGACGATATCCTCGAGTTTTCAAGTAAATTTCGCAGAGTGACGAGGCATTTGGCTACCTTAAGAGAGTCATAGTTACTCCTGCTGGCTGCTCCCATTTCTTTAGACCTTTAACATTCTTGCTATGGCCAGTCCTACAGAATCGATATGCCACTGTATGTCCACCTTAACGTCGTCACAGTTACTCACAGTACTTCGCCGGATGACGAGGCATTCGGCTACCTTAAGAGAGTCATAGTTCCTGCTGCCAGCTGCCCCCTTTTCTTTGAATCTATCCTCTCTTTATTTCGTACTGCGGCCTGTCCATGCAGAAGCGAAATGCTGCAACAAGTCCACCTTCACGTTGCCTGAGTTACTCCAACGACGATATCCTCGAGTTTTCAAGTAAATTTCGCAGAGTGACGAGGCATTTGGCTACCTTAAGAGAGTCATAGTTACTCCTGCCGGCTGCTCCCATTTCTTTAGGCCTTTAACATTCTTGCTATGGCCAGTCCTACAGAATCGATATGCCACTGTATGTCCACCTTAACGTCGTCACAGTTACTCACAGTACTTCGCCGGATGACGAGGCATTCGGCTACCTTAAGAGAGTCATAGTTCCTGCTGCCAGCTGCTCCCTTTTCTTTGAATCTATCCTCTCTTTATTTCGTACTGCGGCCTGTCCATGCAGAAGCGAAATGCTGCAACAAGTCCACCTTCACGTTGCCTGAGTTACTCCAACGACGATATCCTCGAGTTTTCAAGTAAATTTCGCAGAGTGACGAGGCATTTGGCTACCTTAAGAGAGTCATAGTTACTCCTGCTGGCTGCTCCCATTTCTTTAGGCCTTTAACATTCTTGCTATGGCCAGTCCTACAGAATCGATATGCCACTGTATGTCCACCTTAACGTCGTCACAGTTACTCACAGTACTTCGCCGGATGACGAGGCATTCGGCTACCTTAAGAGAGTCATAGTTCCTGCTGCCAGCTGCTCCCTTTTCTTTGAATCTATCCTCTCTTTATTTCGTACTGCGGCCTGTCCATGCAGAAGCGAAATGCTGCAACAAGTCCACCTTCACGTTGCCTGAGTTACTCCAACGACGATATCCTCGAGTTTTCAAGTAAATTTCGCAGAGTGACGAGGCATTTGGCTTCCTTAAGAGAGTCATAGTTACTCCTGCCGGCTGCTCCCATTTCTTTAGGCCTTTAACATTCTTGCTATGGCCAGTCCTACAGAATCGAAATGCCACTGTATGTCCACCTTAACGACGTCACAGTTACTCACAGTACTTCACCGTTTGACGAGGCATTTGGCTACCTTAAGAGAGTCATAGTTCCTGCTGCCAGCTGCTCCCTTTTCTTTGAATGTATCCTCTCTTTATTTCGTACTGCGGCCTGTCCATGCAGAAGCGAAATGCTGCAACAAGTCCACCTTCACGTTGCCTGAGTTACTCCAACGACGATATCCTCGAGTTTTCAAGTAAATTTCGCAGAGTGACGAGGCATTTGGCTACCTTAAGAGAGTCATAGTTACTCCTGCTGGCTGCTCCCATTTCTTTAGGCCTTTAACATTCTTGCTATGGCCAGTCCTACAGAACCGATATGCCACTGTATGTCCACCTTAACGTCGTCACAGTTACTCACTCTACGAGTCTCTCGAGTTTGCAAATGTACTTCGCCGGATGACGAGGCATTTGGCTACCTTAAGAGAGTCATAGTTCCTGCTGCCAGTTGCTCCCTTTTCTTTGAATCTATCCTCTCTTTATTTCGTACTGCGGCCTGTCCATGCAGAAGCGAAATGCTGCAACAAGTCCACCTTCACGTTGCCTGAGTTACTCCAACGACGATATCCTCGAGTTTTCAAGTAAATTTCGCAGAGTGACGAGGCATTTGACTACCTTAAGAGAGTCATAGTTACTTCTGCCGGCTGCTCCCATTTCTTTAGGCCTTTAACATTCTTGCTATGGCCAGTCCTACAGAACCGATATGCCACTGTATGTCCACCTTAACGTCGTCACAGTTACTCACACCACGAGTCTCTCGAGTTTGCAAATGTACTTCGCCGGATGGCGAGGCATTTAGCTACCTTAAGAGAGTCATAGTTCCTGCTGCCAGCTGCTCCCTTTTCTTTGAATCTATCCTCCCTTTATTTCGTACTGCGGCCTGTCCATGCAGAAGCGAAATGCTGCAACAAGTCCACCTTCACGTTGCCTGAGTTACTCCAACGACGATATCCTCGAGTTTTCAAGTAAATTTCGCAGAGTGACGAGGCATTTGGCTACCTTAAGAGAGTCATAGTTACTCCTGCTGGCTGCTCCCATTTCTTTAGACCTTTAACATTCTTGCTATGGCCAGTCCTACAGAATCGATATGCCACTGTATGTCCACCTTAACGTCGTCACAGTTACTCACAGTACTTCGCCGGATGACGAGGCATTCGGCTACCTTAAGAGAGTCATAGTTCCTGCTGCCAGCTGCCCCCTTTTCTTTGAATCTATCCTCTCTTTATTTCGTACTGCGGCCTGTCCATGCAGAAGCGAAATGCTGCAACAAGTCCACCTTCACGTTGCCTGAGTTACTCCAACGACGATATCCTCGAGTTTTCAAGTAAATTTCGCAGAGTGACGAGGCATTTGGCTACCTTAAGAGAGTCATAGTTACTCCTGCCGGCTGCTCCCATTTCTTTAGGCCTTTAACATTCTTGCTATGGCCAGTCCTACAGAATCGAAATGCCACTGTATGTCCACCTTAACGACGTCACAGTTACTCACAGTACTTCACCGTTTGACGAGGCATTTGGCTACCTTAAGAGAGTCATAGTTCCTGCTGCCAGCTGCTCCCTTTTCTTTGAATCTATCCTCTCTTTATTTCGTACTGCGGCCTGTCCATGCAGAAGCGAAATGCTGCAACAAGTCCACCTTCACGTTGCCTGAGTTACTCCAACGACGATATCCTCGAGTTTTCAAGTAAATTTCGCTGAGTGACGAGGCATTTGACTACCTTAAGAGAGTCATAGTTACTTCTGCCGGCTGCTCCCATTTCTTTAGGCCTTTAACATTCTTGCTATGGCCAGTCCTACAGAACCGATATACCACTGTATGTCCACCTTAACGTCGTCACAGTTACTCACACTACGAGTCTCTCGAGTTTGCAAATGTACTTCGCCGGATGACGAGGCATTTAGCTACCTTATGAGAGTCATAGTTCCTGCTGCCAGCTGCTCCCTTTTCTTTGAATCTATCCTCTCTTTATTTCGTACTGCGGCCTGTCCATGCAGAAGCGAAATGCTGCAACAAGTCCACCTTCACGTTGCCTGAGTTGCTCCAACGACGATATCCTCGAGTTTTCAAGTAAATTTCGCAGAGTGACGAGGCATTTGGCTACCTTAAGAGAGTCATAGTTACTCCTGCCGGCTGCTCCCATTTCTTTAGGCCTTTAACATTCTTGCTATGGCCAGTCCTACAGAATCGATATGCCACTGTATGTCCACCTTAACGTCGTCACAGTTACTCACAGTACTTCGCCGGATGACGAGGCATTCGGCTACCTTAAGAGAGTCATAGTTCCTGCTGCCAGCTGCTCCCTTTTCTTTGAATCTATCCTCTCTTTATTTCGTACTGCGGCCTGTCCATGCAGAAGCGAAATGCTGCAACAAGTCCACCTTCACGTTGCCTGAGTTACTCCAACGACGATATCCTCGAGTTTTCAAGTAAATTTCGCAGAGTGACGAGGCATTTGGCTACCTTAAGAGATTCATAGTTACTCCTGCTGGCTGCTCCCATTTGTTTAGGCCTTTAACATTCTTGCTATGGCCAGTCCTACAGAATCGATATGCCACTGTATGTCCACCTTAACGTCGTCACAGTTACTCACAGTACTTCGCCGGATGACGAGGCATTCGGCTACCTTAAGAGAGTCATAGTTCCTGCTGCCAGCTGCTCCCTTTTCTTTGAATCTATCCTCTCTTTATTTCGTACTGCGGCCTGTCCATGCAGAAGCGAAATGCTGCAACAAGTCCACCTTCACGTTGCCTGAGTTACTCCAACGACGATATCCTCGAGTTTTCAAGTAAATTTCGCAGAGTGACGAGGCATTTGGCTACCTTAAGAGAGTCATAGTTACACCTGCCGGCTGCTCCCATTTCTTTAGGCCTTCAACATTCTTGCTATGGCCAGTCCTACAGAATCGAAATGCCACTGTATGTCCACCTTAACGACGTCACAGTTACTCACAGTACTTCACCGTTTGACGAGGCATTTGGCTACCTTAAGAGAGTCATAGTTCCTGCTGCCAGCTGCTCCCTTTTCTTTGAATCTATCCTCTCTTTATTTCGTACTGCGGCCTGTCCATGCAGAAGCGAAATGCTGCAACAAGTCCACCTTCACGTTGCCTGAGTTACTCCAACGACGATATCCTCGAGTTTTCAAGTAAATTTCGCAGAGTGACGAGGCATTTGGCTACCTTAAGAGAGTCATAGTTACTCCTGCTGGCTGCTCCCATTTCTTTAGGCCTTTAACATTCTTGCTATGGCCAGTCATACAGAACCGATATGCCACTGTATGTCCACCTTAACGTCGTCACAGTTACTCACTCTACGAGTCTCTCGAGTTTGCAAATGTACTTCGCCGGATGACGAGGCATTTGGCTACCTTAAGAGAGTCATACTTCCTGCTGCCAGCTGCTCCCTTTTCTTTGAATCTATCCTCTCTTTATTTCGTACTGCGGCCTGTCCATGCAGAAGCGAAATGCTGCAACAAGTCCACCTTCACGTTGCCTGAGTTACTCCAACGACGATATCCTCGAGTTTTCAAGTAAATTTCGCAGAGTGACGAGGCATTTGACTACCTTAAGAGAGTCATAGTTACTTCTGCCGGCTGCTCCCATTTCTTTAGGCCTTTAACATTCTTGCTATGGCCAGTCCTACAGAACCGATATGCCACTGTATGTCCACCTTAACGTCGTCACAGTTACTCACACTACGAGTCTCTCGAGTTTGCAAATGTACTTCGCCGGATGACGAGGCATTTAGCTACCTTAAGAGAGTCATAGTTCCTGCTGCCAGCTGCTCCCTTTTCTTTGAATCTATCCTCCCTTTATTTCGTACTGCGGCCTGTCCATGCAGAAGCGAAATGCTGCAACAAGTCCACCTTCACGTTGCCTGAGTTACTCCAACGACGATATCCTCGAGTTTTCAAGTAAATTTCGCAGAGTGACGAGGCATTTGGCTACCTTAAGAGAGTCATAGTTACTCCTGCTGGCTGCTCCCATTTCTTTAGGCCTTTAACATTCTTGCTATGGCCAGTCCTACAGAATCGATATGCCACTGTATGTCCACCTTAACGTCGTCACAGTTACTCACAGTACTTCGCCGGATGACGAGGCATTCGGCTACCTTAAGAGAGTCATAGTTCCTGCTGCCAGCTGCTCCCTTTTCTTTGAATCTATCCTCTCTTTATTTCGTACTGCGGCCTGTCCATGCAGAAGCGAAATGCTGCAACAAGTCCACCTTCACGTTGCCTGAGTTACTCCAACGACGATATCCTCGAGTTTTCAAGTAAATTTCGCAGAGTGACGAGGCATTTGGCTACCTTAAGAGAGTCATAGTTACTTCTGCCGGCTGCTCCCATTTCTTTAGGCCTTTAACATTCTTGCTATGGCCAGTCCTACAGAACCGATATGCCACTGTATGTCCACCTTAACGTCGTCACAGTTACTCACACTACGAGTCTCTCGAGTTTGCAAATGTACTTCGCCGGATGACGAGGCATTTAGCTACCTTAAGAGAGTCATAGTTCCTGCTGCCAGCTGCTCCCTTTTATTTGAATCTATCCTCCCTTTATTTCGTACTGCGGCCTGTCCATGCAGAAGCGAAATGCTGCAACAAGTCCACCTTCACGTTGCCTGAGTTACTCCAACGACGATATCCTCGAGTTTTCAAGTAAATTTCGCAGAGTGACGAGGCATTTGGCTACCTTAAGAGAGTCATAGTTACTCCTGCCGGCTGCTCCCATTTCTTTAGGCCTTTAACATTCTTGCTATGGCCAGTCCTACAGAATCGAAATGCCACTGTATGTCCACCTTAACGACGTCACAGTTACTCACAGTACTTCACCGTTTGACGAGGCATTTGGCTACCTTAAGAGAGTCATAGTTCCTGCTGCCAGCTGCTCCCTTTTCTTTGAATCTATCCTCTCTTTATTTCGTACTGCGGCCTGTCCATGCAGAAGCGAAATGCTGCAACAAGTCCACCTTCACGTTGCCTGAGTTACTCCAACGACGATATCCTCGAGTTTTCAAGTAAATTTCGCAGAGTGACGAGGCATTTGGCTACCTTAAGAGAGTCATAGTTACTCCTGCTGGCTGCTCCCATTTCTTTAGGCCTTTAACATTCTTGCTATGGCCAGTCCTACAGAACCGATTTGCCACTGTATGTCCACCTTAACGTCGTCACAGTTACTCACTCTACGAGTCTCTCGAGTTTGCAAATGTACTTCGCCGGATGACGAGGCATTTGGCTACCTTAAGAGAGTCATAGTTCCTGCTGCCAGCTGCTCCCTTTTCTTTGAATCTATCCTCACTTTATTTCGTACTGCGGCCTGTCCATGCAGAAGCGAAATGCTGCAACAAGTCCACCTTCACGTTGCCTGAGTTACTCCAACGACGATATCCTCGAGTTTTCAAGTAAATTTCGCAGAGTGACGAGGCATTTGACTACCTTAAGAGAGTCATAGTTACTTCTGCCGGCTGCTCCCATTTCTTTAGGCCTTTAACATTCTTGCTATGGCCAGTCCTACAGAACCGATATGCCACTGTATGTCCACCTTAACGTCGTCACAGTTGCTCACACTACGAGTCTCTCGAGTTTGCAAATGTACTTCGCCGGATGACGAGGCATTTAGCTACCTTAAGAGAGTCATAGTTCCTACTGCCAGCTGCTCCCTTTTCTTTGAATCTATCCTCTCTTTATTTCGTACTGCGGCCTGTCCATGCAGAAGCGAAATGCTGCAACAAGTCCACCTTCACGTTGCCTGAGTTACTCCAACGACGATATCCTCGAGTTTTCAAGTAAATTTCGCAGAGTGACGAGGCATTTGGCTACCTTAAGAGAGTCATAGTTACTCTTGCCGGCTGCTCCCATTTCTTTAGGCCTTTAACATTCTTGCTATGGCCAGTCCTACAGAATCGATATGCCACTGTATGTCCACCTTAACGTCGTCACAGTTACTCACAGTACTTCGCCGGATGACGATGCATTCGGCTACCTTAAGAGAGTCATAGTTCCTGCTGCCAGCTGCTCCCTTTTCTTTGAATCTATCCTCTCTTTATTTCGTACTGCGGCCTGTCCATGCAGAAGCGAAATGCTGCAACAAGTCCACCTTCACGTTGCCTGAGTTACTCCAACGACGATATCCTCGAGTTTTCAAGAAGATTTCGCAGAGTGACGAGGCATTTGGCTACCTTAAGAGAGTCATAGTTACTCCTGCCGGCTGCTCCCATTTCTTTAGGCCTTTAACATTCTTGCTATGGCCAGTCCTACAGAATCGATATGCCACTGTATGTCCACCTTAACGACGTCACAGTTACTCACAGTACTTCACCGGATGACGAGGCATTTGGCTACCTTAAGAGAGTAATAGTTCCTGCTGCCAGCTGCTCCCTTTTCTTTGAATCTATCCTCTCTTTATTTCGTACTGCGGCCTGTCCATGCATAAGCAAAATGCTGCAACAAGTCCACCTTCACGTTGCCTGAGTTACTCCAACGACGATATCCTCGAGTTTTCAAGTAAATTTCGCAGAGTGACGAGGCATTTGGCTACCTTAAGAGAGTCATAGTTACTCCTGCTGGCTGCTCCCATTTCTTTAGGCCTTTAACATTCTTGCTATGGCCAGTCCTACAGAACCGATATGCCACTGTATGTCCACCTTAACGTCGTCACAGTTACTCACTCTACGAGTCTCTCGAGTTTGCAAATGTACTTCGCCGGATGACGAGGCATTTGGCTACCTTAAGAGAGTCATAGTTCCTGCTGCCAGCTGCTCCCTTTTCTTTGAATCTATCCTCCCTTTATTTCGTACTGCGGCCTGTCCATGCAGAAGCGAAATGCTGCAACAAGTCCACCTTCACGTTGCCTGAGTTACTCCAACGACGATATCCTCGAGTTTTCAAGTAAATTTCGCAGAGTGACGAGGCATTTGGCTACCTTAAGAGAGTCATAGTTACTCCTGCCGGCTGCTCCCATTTCTTTAGGCCTTTAACATTCTTGCTATGGCCAGTCCTACAGAACCGATATGCCACTGTATGTCCACCTTAACGTCGTCACAGTTACTCACACCACGAGTCTCTCGAGTTTGCAAATGTACTTCGCCGGATGGCGAGGCATTTAGCTACCTTAAGAGAGTCATAGTTCCTGCTGCCAGCTGCTCCCTTTTCTTTGAATCTATCCTCCCTTTATTTCGTACTGCGGCCTGTCCATGCAGAAGCGAAATGCTGCAACAAGTCCACCTTCACGTTGCCTGAGTTACTCCAACGACGATATCCTCGAGTTTTCAAGTAAATTTCGCAGAGTGACGAGGCATTTGGCTACCTTAAGAGAGTCATAGTTACTCCTGCTGGCTGCTCCCATTTCTTTAGACCTTTAACATTCTTGCTATGGCCAGTCCTACAGAATCGATATGCCACTGTATGTCCACCTTAACGTCGTCACAGTTACTCACAGTACTTCGCCGGATGACGAGGCATTCGGCTACCTTAAGAGAGTCATAGTTCCTGCTGCCAGCTGCCCCCTTTTCTTTGAATCTATCCTCTCTTTATTTCGTACTGCGGCCTGTCCATGCAGAAGCGAAATGCTGCAACAAGTCCACCTTCACGTTGCCTGAGTTACTCCAACGACGATATCCTCGAGTTTTCAAGTAAATTTCGCAGAGTGACGAGGCATTTGGCTACCTTAAGAGAGTCATAGTTACTCCTGCCGGCTGCTCCCATTTCTTTAGGCCTTTAACATTCTTGCTATGGCCAGTCCTACAGAATCGAAATGCCACTGTATGTCCACCTTAACGACGTCACAGTTACTCACAGTACTTCACCGTTTGACGAGGCATTTGGCTACCTTAAGAGAGTCATAGTTCCTGCTGCCAGCTGCTCCCTTTTCTTTGAATCTATCCTCTCTTTATTTCGTACTGCGGCCTGTCCATGCAGAAGCGAAATGCTGCAACAAGTCCACCTTCACGTTGCCTGAGTTACTCCAACGACGATATCCTCGAGTTTTCAAGTAAATTTCGCTGAGTGACGAGGCATTTGACTACCTTAAGAGAGTCATAGTTACTTCTGCCGGCTGCTCCCATTTCTTTAGGCCTTTAACATTCTTGCTATGGCCAGTCCTACAGAACCGATATACCACTGTATGTCCACCTTAACGTCGTCACAGTTACTCACACTACGAGTCTCTCGAGTTTGCAAATGTACTTCGCCGGATGACGAGGCATTTAGCTACCTTATGAGAGTCATAGTTCCTGCTGCCAGCTGCTCCCTTTTCTTTGAATCTATCCTCTCTTTATTTCGTACTGCGGCCTGTCCATGCAGAAGCGAAATGCTGCAACAAGTCCACCTTCACGTTGCCTGAGTTGCTCCAACGACGATATCCTCGAGTTTTCAAGTAAATTTCGCAGAGTGACGAGGCATTTGGCTACCTTAAGAGAGTCATAGTTACTCCTGCCGGCTGCTCCCATTTCTTTAGGCCTTTAACATTCTTGCTATGGCCAGTCCTACAGAATCGATATGCCACTGTATGTCCACCTTAACGTCGTCACAGTTACTCACAGTACTTCGCCGGATGACGAGGCATTCGGCTACCTTAAGAGAGTCATAGTTCCTGCTGCCAGCTGCTCCCTTTTCTTTGAATCTATCCTCTCTTTATTTCGTACTGCGGCCTGTCCATGCAGAAGCGAAATGCTGCAACAAGTCCACCTTCACGTTGCCTGAGTTACTCCAACGACGATATCCTCGAGTTTTCAAGTAAATTTCGCAGAGTGACGAGGCATTTGGCTACCTTAAGAGATTCATAGTTACTCCTGCTGGCTGCTCCCATTTGTTTAGGCCTTTAACATTCTTGCTATGGCCAGTCCTACAGAATCGATATGCCACTGTATGTCCACCTTAACGTCGTCACAGTTACTCACAGTACTTCGCCGGATGACGAGGCATTCGGCTACCTTAAGAGAGTCATAGTTCCTGCTGCCAGCTGCTCCCTTTTCTTTGAATCTATCCTCTCTTTATTTCGTACTGCGGCCTGTCCATGCAGAAGCGAAATGCTGCAACAAGTCCACCTTCACGTTGCCTGAGTTACTCCAACGACGATATCCTCGAGTTTTCAAGTAAATTTCGCAGAGTGACGAGGCATTTGGCTACCTTAAGAGAGTCATAGTTACACCTGCCGGCTGCTCCCATTTCTTTAGGCCTTCAACATTCTTGCTATGGCCAGTCCTACAGAATCGAAATGCCACTGTATGTCCACCTTAACGACGTCACAGTTACTCACAGTACTTCACCGTTTGACGAGGCATTTGGCTACCTTAAGAGAGTCATAGTTCCTGCTGCCAGCTGCTCCCTTTTCTTTGAATCTATCCTCTCTTTATTTCGTACTGCGGCCTGTCCATGCAGAAGCGAAATGCTGCAACAAGTCCACCTTCACGTTGCCTGAGTTACTCCAACGACGATATCCTCGAGTTTTCAAGTAAATTTCGCAGAGTGACGAGGCATTTGGCTACCTTAAGAGAGTCATAGTTACTCCTGCTGGCTGCTCCCATTTCTTTAGGCCTTTAACATTCTTGCTATGGCCAGTCATACAGAACCGATATGCCACTGTATGTCCACCTTAACGTCGTCACAGTTACTCACTCTACGAGTCTCTCGAGTTTGCAAATGTACTTCGCCGGATGACGAGGCATTTGGCTACCTTAAGAGAGTCATACTTCCTGCTGCCAGCTGCTCCCTTTTCTTTGAATCTATCCTCTCTTTATTTCGTACTGCGGCCTGTCCATGCAGAAGCGAAATGCTGCAACAAGTCCACCTTCACGTTGCCTGAGTTACTCCAACGACGATATCCTCGAGTTTTCAAGTAAATTTCGCAGAGTGACGAGGCATTTGACTACCTTAAGAGAGTCATAGTTACTTCTGCCGGCTGCTCCCATTTCTTTAGGCCTTTAACATTCTTGCTATGGCCAGTCCTACAGAACCGATATGCCACTGTATGTCCACCTTAACGTCGTCACAGTTACTCACACTACGAGTCTCTCGAGTTTGCAAATGTACTTCGCCGGATGACGAGGCATTTAGCTACCTTAAGAGAGTCATAGTTCCTGCTGCCAGCTGCTCCCTTTTCTTTGAATCTATCCTCCCTTTATTTCGTACTGCGGCCTGTCCATGCAGAAGCGAAATGCTGCAACAAGTCCACCTTCACGTTGCCTGAGTTACTCCAACGACGATATCCTCGAGTTTTCAAGTAAATTTCGCAGAGTGACGAGGCATTTGGCTACCTTAAGAGAGTCATAGTTACTCCTGCTGGCTGCTCCCATTTCTTTAGGCCTTTAACATTCTTGCTATGGCCAGTCCTACAGAATCGATATGCCACTGTATGTCCACCTTAACGTCGTCACAGTTACTCACAGTACTTCGCCGGATGACGAGGCATTCGGCTACCTTAAGAGAGTCATAGTTCCTGCTGCCAGCTGCTCCCTTTTCTTTGAATCTATCCTCTCTTTATTTCGTACTGCGGCCTGTCCATGCAGAAGCGAAATGCTGCAACAAGTCCACCTTCACGTTGCCTGAGTTACTCCAACGACGATATCCTCGAGTTTTCAAGTAAATTTCGCAGAGTGACGAGGCATTTGGCTACCTTAAGAGAGTCATAGTTACTTCTGCCGGCTGCTCCCATTTCTTTAGGCCTTTAACATTCTTGCTATGGCCAGTCCTACAGAACCGATATGCCACTGTATGTCCACCTTAACGTCGTCACAGTTACTCACACTACGAGTCTCTCGAGTTTGCAAATGTACTTCGCCGGATGACGAGGCATTTAGCTACCTTAAGAGAGTCATAGTTCCTGCTGCCAGCTGCTCCCTTTTATTTGAATCTATCCTCCCTTTATTTCGTACTGCGGCCTGTCCATGCAGAAGCGAAATGCTGCAACAAGTCCACCTTCACGTTGCCTGAGTTACTCCAACGACGATATCCTCGAGTTTTCAAGTAAATTTCGCAGAGTGACGAGGCATTTGGCTACCTTAAGAGAGTCATAGTTACTCCTGCCGGCTGCTCCCATTTCTTTAGGCCTTTAACATTCTTGCTATGGCCAGTCCTACAGAATCGAAATGCCACTGTATGTCCACCTTAACGACGTCACAGTTACTCACAGTACTTCACCGTTTGACGAGGCATTTGGCTACCTTAAGAGAGTCATAGTTCCTGCTGCCAGCTGCTCCCTTTTCTTTGAATCTATCCTCTCTTTATTTCGTACTGCGGCCTGTCCATGCAGAAGCGAAATGCTGCAACAAGTCCACCTTCACGTTGCCTGAGTTACTCCAACGACGATATCCTCGAGTTTTCAAGTAAATTTCGCAGAGTGACGAGGCATTTGGCTACCTTAAGAGAGTCATAGTTACTCCTGCTGGCTGCTCCCATTTCTTTAGGCCTTTAACATTCTTGCTATGGCCAGTCCTACAGAACCGATTTGCCACTGTATGTCCACCTTAACGTCGTCACAGTTACTCACTCTACGAGTCTCTCGAGTTTGCAAATGTACTTCGCCGGATGACGAGGCATTTGGCTACCTTAAGAGAGTCATAGTTCCTGCTGCCAGCTGCTCCCTTTTCTTTGAATCTATCCTCACTTTATTTCGTACTGCGGCCTGTCCATGCAGAAGCGAAATGCTGCAACAAGTCCACCTTCACGTTGCCTGAGTTACTCCAACGACGATATCCTCGAGTTTTCAAGTAAATTTCGCAGAGTGACGAGGCATTTGACTACCTTAAGAGAGTCATAGTTACTTCTGCCGGCTGCTCCCATTTCTTTAGGCCTTTAACATTCTTGCTATGGCCAGTCCTACAGAACCGATATGCCACTGTATGTCCACCTTAACGTCGTCACAGTTGCTCACACTACGAGTCTCTCGAGTTTGCAAATGTACTTCGCCGGATGACGAGGCATTTAGCTACCTTAAGAGAGTCATAGTTCCTACTGCCAGCTGCTCCCTTTTCTTTGAATCTATCCTCTCTTTATTTCGTACTGCGGCCTGTCCATGCAGAAGCGAAATGCTGCAACAAGTCCACCTTCACGTTGCCTGAGTTACTCCAACGACGATATCCTCGAGTTTTCAAGTAAATTTCGCAGAGTGACGAGGCATTTGGCTACCTTAAGAGAGTCATAGTTACTCCTGCCGGCTGCTCCCATTTCTTTAGGCCTTTAACATTCTTGCTATGGCCAGTCCTACAGAATCGATATGCCACTGTATGTCCACCTTAACGTCGTCACAGTTACTCACAGTACTTCGCCGGATGACGATGCATTCGGCTACCTTAAGAGAGTCATAGTTCCTGCTGCCAGCTGCTCCCTTTTCTTTGAATCTATCCTCTCTTTATTTCGTACTGCGGCCTGTCCATGCAGAAGCGAAATGCTGCAACAAGTCCACCTTCACGTTGCCTGAGTTACTCCAACGACGATATCCTCGAGTTTTCAAGAAGATTTCGCAGAGTGACGAGGCATTTGGCTACCTTAAGAGAGTCATAGTTACTCCTGCCGGCTGCTCCCATTTCTTTAGGCCTTTAACATTCTTGCTATGGCCAGTCCTACAGAATCGATATGCCACTGTATGTCCACCTTAACGACGTCACAGTTACTCACAGTACTTCACCGGATGACGAGGCATTTGGCTACCTTAAGAGAGTAATAGTTCCTGCTGCCAGCTGCTCCCTTTTCTTTGAATCTATCCTCTCTTTATTTCGTACTGCGGCCTGTCCATGCATAAGCAAAATGCTGCAACAAGTCCACCTTCACGTTGCCTGAGTTACTCCAACGACGATATCCTCGAGTTTTCAAGTAAATTTCGCAGAGTGACGAGGCATTTGGCTACCTTAAGAGAGTCATAGTTACTCCTGCTGGCTGCTCCCATTTCTTTAGGCCTTTAACATTCTTGCTATGGCCAGTCATACAGAACCGATATGCCACTGTATGTCCACCTTAACGTCGTCACAGTTACTCACTCTACGAGTCTCTCGAGTTTGCAAATGTACTTCGCCGGATGACGAGGCATTTGGCTACCTTAAGAGAGTCATACTTCCTGCTGCCAGCTGCTCCCTTTTCTTTGAATCTATCCTCTCTTTATTTCGTACTGCGGCCTGTCCATGCAGAAGCGAAATGCTGCAACAAGTCCACCTTCACGTTGCCTGAGTTACTCCAACGACGATATCCTCGAGTTTTCAAGTAAATTTCGCAGAGTGACGAGGCATTTGACTACCTTAAGAGAGTCATAGTTACTTCTGCCGGCTGCTCCCATTTCTTTAGGCCTTTAACATTCTTGCTATGGCCAGTCCTACAGAACCGATATGCCACTGTATGTCCACCTTAACGTCGTCACAGTTACTCACACTACGAGTCTCTCGAGTTTGCAAATGTACTTCGCCGGATGACGAGGCATTTAGCTACCTTAAGAGAGTCATAGTTCCTGCTGCCAGCTGCTCCCTTTTCTTTGAATCTATCCTCCCTTTATTTCGTACTGCGGCCTGTCCATGCAGAAGCGAAATGCTGCAACAAGTCCACCTTCACGTTGCCTGAGTTACTCCAACGACGATATCCTCGAGTTTTCAAGTAAATTTCGCAGAGTGACGAGGCATTTGGCTACCTTAAGAGAGTCATAGTTACTCCTGCTGGCTGCTCCCATTTCTTTAGGCCTTTAACATTCTTGCTATGGCCAGTCCTACAGAATCGATATGCCACTGTATGTCCACCTTAACGTCGTCACAGTTACTCACAGTACTTCGCCGGATGACGAGGCATTCGGCTACCTTAAGAGAGTCATAGTTCCTGCTGCCAGCTGCTCCCTTTTCTTTGAATCTATCCTCTCTTTATTTCGTACTGCGGCCTGTCCATGCAGAAGCGAAATGCTGCAACAAGTCCACCTTCACGTTGCCTGAGTTACTCCAACGACGATATCCTCGAGTTTTCAAGTAAATTTCGCAGAGTGACGAGGCATTTGGCTACCTTAAGAGAGTCATAGTTACTTCTGCCGGCTGCTCCCATTTCTTTAGGCCTTTAACATTCTTGCTATGGCCAGTCCTACAGAACCGATATGCCACTGTATGTCCACCTTAACGTCGTCACAGTTACTCACTCTACGAGTCTCTCGAGTTTGCAAATGTACTTCGCCGGATGACGAGGCATTTGGCTACCTTAAGAGAGTCATACTTCCTGCTGCCAGCTGCTCCCTTTTCTTTGAATCTATCCTCTCTTTATTTCGTACTGCGGCCTGTCCATGCAGAAGCGAAATGCTGCAACAAGTCCACCTTCACGTTGCCTGAGTTACTCCAACGACGATATCCTCGAGTTTTCAAGTAAATTTCGCAGAGTGACGAGGCATTTGACTACCTTAAGAGAGTCATAGTTACTTCTGCCGGCTGCTCCCATTTCTTTAGGCCTTTAACATTCTTGCTATGGCCAGTCCTACAGAACCGATATGCCACTGTATGTCCACCTTAACGTCGTCACAGTTACTCACACTACGAGTCTCTCGAGTTTGCAAATGTACTTCGCCGGATGACGAGGCATTTAGCTACCTTAAGAGAGTCATAGTTCCTGCTGCCAGCTGCTCCCTTTTCTTTGAATCTATCCTCCCTTTATTTCGTACTGCGGCCTGTCCATGCAGAAGCGAAATGCTGCAACAAGTCCACCTTCACGTTGCCTGAGTTACTCCAACGACGATATCCTCGAGTTTTCAAGTAAATTTCGCAGAGTGACGAGGCATTTGGCTACCTTAAGAGAGTCATAGTTACTCCTGCTGGCTGCTCCCATTTCTTTAGGCCTTTAACATTCTTGCTATGGCCAGTCCTACAGAATCGATATGCCACTGTATGTCCACCTTAACGTCGTCACAGTTACTCACAGTACTTCGCCGGATGACGAGGCATTCGGCTACCTTAAGAGAGTCATAGTTCCTGCTGCCAGCTGCTCCCTTTTCTTTGAATCTATCCTCTCTTTATTTCGTACTGCGGCCTGTCCATGCAGAAGCGAAATGCTGCAACAAGTCCACCTTCACGTTGCCTGAGTTACTCCAACGACGATATCCTCGAGTTTTCAAGTAAATTTCGCAGAGTGACGAGGCATTTGGCTACCTTAAGAGAGTCATAGTTACTTCTGCCGGCTGCTCCCATTTCTTTAGGCCTTTAACATTCTTGCTATGGCCAGTCCTACAGAACCGATATGCCACTGTATGTCCACCTTAACGTCGTCACAGTTACTCACACTACGAGTCTCTCGAGTTTGCAAATGTACTTCGCCGGATGACGAGGCATTTAGCTACCTTAAGAGAGTCATAGTTCCTGCTGCCAGCTGCTCCCTTTTATTTGAATCTATCCTCCCTTTATTTCGTACTGCGGCCTGTCCATGCAGAAGCGAAATGCTGCAACAAGTCCACCTTCACGTTGCCTGAGTTACTCCAACGACGATATCCTCGAGTTTTCAAGTAAATTTCGCAGAGTGACGAGGCATTTGGCTACCTTAAGAGAGTCATAGTTACTCCTGCCGGCTGCTCCCATTTCTTTAGGCCTTTAACATTCTTGCTATGGCCAGTCCTACAGAATCGAAATGCCACTGTATGTCCACCTTAACGACGTCACAGTTACTCACAGTACTTCACCGTTTGACGAGGCATTTGGCTACCTTAAGAGAGTCATAGTTCCTGCTGCCAGCTGCTCCCTTTTCTTTGAATCTATCCTCTCTTTATTTCGTACTGCGGCCTGTCCATGCAGAAGCGAAATGCTGCAACAAGTCCACCTTCACGTTGCCTGAGTTACTCCAACGACGATATCCTCGAGTTTTCAAGTAAATTTCGCAGAGTGACGAGGCATTTGGCTACCTTAAGAGAGTCATAGTTACTCCTGCTGGCTGCTCCCATTTCTTTAGGCCTTTAACATTCTTGCTATGGCCAGTCCTACAGAACCGATTTGCCACTGTATGTCCACCTTAACGTCGTCACAGTTACTCACTCTACGAGTCTCTCGAGTTTGCAAATGTACTTCGCCGGATGACGAGGCATTTGGCTACCTTAAGAGAGTCATAGTTCCTGCTGCCAGCTGCTCCCTTTTCTTTGAATCTATCCTCACTTTATTTCGTACTGCGGCCTGTCCATGCAGAAGCGAAATGCTGCAACAAGTCCACCTTCACGTTGCCTGAGTTACTCCAACGACGATATCCTCGAGTTTTCAAGTAAATTTCGCAGAGTGACGAGGCATTTGACTACCTTAAGAGAGTCATAGTTACTTCTGCCGGCTGCTCCCATTTCTTTAGGCCTTTAACATTCTTGCTATGGCCAGTCCTACAGAACCGATATGCCACTGTATGTCCACCTTAACGTCGTCACAGTTGCTCACACTACGAGTCTCTCGAGTTTGCAAATGTACTTCGCCGGATGACGAGGCATTTAGCTACCTTAAGAGAGTCATAGTTCCTACTGCCAGCTGCTCCCTTTTCTTTGAATCTATCCTCTCTTTATTTCGTACTGCGGCCTGTCCATGCAGAAGCGAAATGCTGCAACAAGTCCACCTTCACGTTGCCTGAGTTACTCCAACGACGATATCCTCGAGTTTTCAAGTAAATTTCGCAGAGTGACGAGGCATTTGGCTACCTTAAGAGAGTCATAGTTACTCCTGCCGGCTGCTCCCATTTCTTTAGGCCTTTAACATTCTTGCTATGGCCAGTCCTACAGAATCGATATGCCACTGTATGTCCACCTTAACGTCGTCACAGTTACTCACAGTACTTCGCCGGATGACGATGCATTCGGCTACCTTAAGAGAGTCATAGTTCCTGCTGCCAGCTGCTCCCTTTTCTTTGAATCTATCCTCTCTTTATTTCGTACTGCGGCCTGTCCATGCAGAAGCGAAATGCTGCAACAAGTCCACCTTCACGTTGCCTGAGTTACTCCAACGACGATATCCTCGAGTTTTCAAGAAGATTTCGCAGAGTGACGAGGCATTTGGCTACCTTAAGAGTGTCATAGTTACTCCTGCCGGCTGCTCCCATTTCTTTAGGCCTTTAACATTCTTGCTATGGCCAGTCCTACAGAATCGATATGCCACTGTATGTCCACCTTAACGACGTCACAGTTACTCACAGTACTTCACCGGATGACGAGGCATTTGGCTACCTTAAGAGAGTAATAGTTCCTGCTGCCAGCTGCTCCCTTTTCTTTGAATCTATCCTCTCTTTATTTCGTACTGCGGCCTGTCCATGCATAAGCAAAATGCTGCAACAAGTCCACCTTCACGTTGCCTGAGTTACTCCAACGACGATATCCTCGAGTTTTCAAGTAAATTTCGCAGAGTGACGAGGCATTTGGCTACCTTAAGAGAGTCATAGTTACTCCTGCTGGCTGCTCCCATTTCTTTAGGCCTTTAACATTCTTGCTATGGCCAGTCCTACAGAACCGATATGCCACTGTATGTCCACCTTAACGTCGTCACAGTTACTCACTCTACGAGTCTCTCGAGTTTGCAAATGTACTTCGCCGGATGACGAGGCATTTGGCTACCTTAAGAGAGTCATAGTTCCTGCTGCCAGCTGCTCCCTTTTCTTTGAATCTATCCTCCCTTTATTTCGTACTGCGGCCTGTCCATGCAGAAGCGAAATGCTGCAACAAGTCCACCTTCACGTTGCCTGAGTTACTCCAACGACGATATCCTCGAGTTTTCAAGTAAATTTCGCAGAGTGACGAGGCATTTGGCTACCTTAAGAGAGTCATAGTTACTCCTGCCGGCTGCTCCCATTTCTTTAGGCCTTTAACATTCTTGCTATGGCCAGTCCTACAGAACCGATATGCCACTGTATGTCCACCTTAACGTCGTCACAGTTACTCACAGTACTTCGCCGGATGACGAGGCATTCGGCTACCTTAAGAGAGCCATAGTTCCTGCTGCCAGCTGCTCCCTTTTCTTTGAATCCATCCTCTCTTTATTTCGTACTGCGGCCTGTCCATGCAGAAGCGAAATGCTGCAACAAGTCCACCTTCACGTTGCCTGAGTACTCCAACGACGATATCCTCGAGTTTTCAAGTAGATTTCGCAGAGTGACGAGGCATTTGACTACCTTAAGAGAGTCATAGTTAGTTCTGCCGGCTGCTCCCATTTCTTTAGGCCTTTAACATTCTTGCTATGGCCAGTCCTACAGAACCGATATACCACTGTATGTCCACCTTAACGTCGTCACAGTTACTCACTCTACGAGTCTCTCGAGTTTGCAAATGTACTTCGCCGGATGACGAGGCATTTAGCTACCTTAAGAGAGTCATAGTTCCTGCTGCCAGCTGCTCCCTTTTCTTTGAATCTATCCTCTCTTTATTTCGTACTGCGGCCTGTCCATGCAGAAGCGAAATGCTGCAACAAGTCCACCTTCACGTTGCCTGAGTTACTCCAACGACGATATCCTCGAGTTTTCAAGTAAATTTCGCAGAGTGACGAGGCATTTGGCTACCTTAAAAGAGTCATAGTTACTCCTGCCGGCTGCTCCCATTTCTTTAGGCCTTTAACATTCTTGCTATGGCCAGTCCTACAGAATCGATATGCCACTGTATGTCCACCTTAACGTCGTCACAGTTACTCACAGTACTTCGCCGGATGACGAGGCATTCGGCTACCTTAAGAGAGTCATAGTTCCTGCTGCCAGCTGCTCCCTTTTCTTTGAATCTATCCTCTCTTTATTTCGTACTGCGGCCTGTCCATGCAGAAGCGAAATGCTGCAACAAGTCCACCTTCACGTTGCCTGAGTTACTCCAACGACGATATCCTCGAGTTTTCAAATAGATTTCGCAGAGTGACGAGGCATTTGGCTACCTTAAGAGAGTCATAGTTACTCCTGCCGGCTGCTCCCATTTCTTTAGGCCTTTAACATTCTTGCTATGGCCAGTCCTACAGAATCGATATGCCACTGTATGTCCACCTTAACGACGTCACAGTTACTCACAGTACTTCACCGGATGACGAGGCATTTGGCTACCTTAAGAGAGTAATAGTTCCTGCTGCCAGCTGCTCCCTTTTCTTTGAATCTATCCTCTCTTTATTTCGTACTGCGGCCTGTCCATGCAGAAGCGAAATGCTGCAACAAGTCCACCTTCACGTTGCCTGAGTACTCCAACGACGATATCCTCGAATTTTCAAGTAAATTTCGCAGAGTGACGAGGCATTTGACTACCTTAAGAGAGTCATAGTTACTTCTGCCGGCTGCTCCCATTTCTTTAGGCCTTTAACATTCTTGCTATGGCCAGTCCTACAGAACCGATATACCACTGTATGTCCACCTTAACGTCGTCACAGTTACTCACACTACGAGTCTCTCGAGTTTGCAAATGTACTTCGCCGGTTGACGAGGCATTTAGCTACCTTAAGAGAGTCATAGTTCCTGCTGCCAGCTGCTCCCTTTTCTTTGAATCTATCCTCTCTTTATTTCGTACTGCGGCCTGTCCATGCAGAAGCGAAATGCTGCAACAAGTCCACCTTCACGTTGCCTGAGTTACTCCAACGACGATATCCTCGAGTTTTCAAGTAAATTTCGCAGAGTGACGAGGCATATGGCTACCTTAAGAGAGTCATAGTTACTCCTGCCGGCTGCTCCCATTTCTTTAGGCCTTTAACATTCTTGCTATGGCCAGTCCTACAGAATCGATATGCCACTGTATGTCCACCTTAACGACGTCACAGTTACTCACAGTACTTCACCGGATGACGAGGCATTTGGCTACCTTAAGAGAGTAATAGTTCCTGCTGCCAACTGCTCCCTTTTCTTTGAATCTATCCTCTCTTTATTTCGTACTGCGGCCTGTCCATGCATAAGCAAAATGCTGCAACAAGTCCACCTTCACGTTGCCTGAGTTACTCCAACGACGATATCCTCGAGTTTTCAAGTAAATTTCGCAGAGTGACGAGGCATTTGGCTACCTTAAGAGAGTCATAGTTACTCCTGCTGGCTGCTCCCATTTCTTTAGGCCTTTAACATTCTTGCTATGGCCAGTCCTACAGAACCGATATGCCACTGTATGTCCACCTTAACGTCGTCACAGTTACTCACTCTACGAGTCTCTCGAGTTTGCAAATGTACTTCGCCGGATGACGAGGCATTTGGCTACCTTAAGAGAGTCATAGTTCCTGCTGCCAGCTGCTCCCTTTTCTTTGAATCTATCCTCTCTTTATTTCGTACTGCGGCCTGTCCATGCAGAAGCGAAATGCTGCAACAAGTCCACCTTCACGTTGCCTGAGTTACTCCAACGACGATATCCTCGAGTTTTCAAGTAAATTTCGCAGAGTGACGAGGCATATGGCTACCTTAAGAGAGTCATAGTTACTCCTGCCGGCTGCTCCCATTTCTTTAGGCCTTTAACATTCTTGCTATGGCCAGTCCTACAGAATCGATATGCCACTGTATGTCCACCTTAACGACGTCACAGTTACTCACAGTACTTCACCGGATGACGAGGCATTTGGCTACCTTAAGAGAGTAATAGTTCCTGCTGCCAGCTGCTCCCTTTTCTTTGAATCTATCCTCTCTTTATTTCGTACTGCGGCCTGTCCATGCATAAGCAAAATGCTGCAACAAGTCCACCTTCACGTTGCCTGAGTTACTCCAACGACGATATCCTCGAGTTTTCAAGTAAATTTCGCAGAGTGACGAGGCATTTGGCTACCTTAAGAGAGTCATAGTTACTCCTGCTGGCTGCTCCCATTTCTTTAGGCCTTTAACATTCTTGCTATGGCCAGTCCTACAGAACCGATATGCCACTGTATGTCCACCTTAACGTCGTCACAGTTACTCACTCTACGAGTCTCTCGAGTTTGCAAATGTACTTCGCCGGATGACGAGGCATTTGGCTACCTTAAGAGAGTCATAGTTACTCCTGCCGGCTGCTCCCATTTCTTTAGGCCTTTAACATTCTTGCTATGGCCAGTCCTACAGAATCGATATGCCACTGTATGTCCACCTTAACGTCGTCACAGTTACTCACAGTACTTCGCCGGATGACGAGGCATTCGGCTACCTTAAGAGAGTCATAGTTCCTGCTGCCAGCTGCTCCCTTTTCTTTGAATCTATCCTCTCTTTATTTCGTACTGCGGCCTGTCCATGCAGAAGCGAAATGCTGCAACAAGTCCACCTTCACGTTGCCTGAGTTACTCCAACGACGATATCCTCGAGTTTTCAAGTAGATTTCGCAGAGTGACGAGGCATTTGGCTACCTTAAGAGAGTCATAGTTACTCCTGCCGGCTGCTCCCATTTCTTTAGGCCTTTACCATTCTTGCTATGGCCAGTCCTACAGAATCGATATGCCACTGTATGTCCACCTTAACGACGTCACAGTTACTCACAGTACTTCACCGGATGACGAGGCATTTGGCTACCTTAAGAGAGTAATAGTTCCTGCTGCCAGCTGCTCCCTTTTCTTTGAATCTATCCTCTCTTTATTTCGTACTGCGGCCTGTCCATGCATAAGCAAAATGCTGCAACAAGTCCACCTTCACGTTGCCTGAGTTACTCCAACGACGATATCCTCGAGTTTTCAAGTAAATTTCGCAGAGTGACGAGGCATTTGGCTACCTTAAGAGAGTCATAGTTACTCCTGCTGGCTGCTCCCATTTCTTTAGGCCTTTAACATTCTTGCTATGGCCAGTCCTACAGAACCGATATGCCACTGTATGTCCACCTTAACGTCGTCACAGTTACTCACTCTACGAGTCTCTCGAGTTTGCAAATGTACTTCGCCGGATGACGAGGCATTTGGCTACCTTAAGAGAGTCATAGTTCCTGCTGCCAGCTGCTCCCTTTTCTTTGAATCTATCCTCTCTTTATTTCGTACTGCGGCCTGTCCATGCAGAAGCGAAATGCTGCAACAAGTCCACCTTCACGTTGCCTGAGTACTCCAACGACGATATCCTCGAATTTTCAAGTAAATTTCGCAGAGTGACGAGGCATTTGACTACCTTAAGAGAGTCATAGTTACTTCTGCCGGCTGCTCCCATTTCTTTAGGCCTTTAACATTCTTGCTATGGCCAGTCCTACAGAACCGATATACCACTGTATGTCCACCTTAACGTCGTCACAGTTACTCACACTACGAGTCTCTCGAGTTTGCAAATGTACTTCGCCGGTTGACGAGGCATTTAGCTACCTTAAGAGAGTCATAGTTCCTGCTGCCAGCTGCTCCCTTTTCTTTGAATCTATCCTCTCTTTATTTCGTACTGCGGCCTGTCCATGCAGAAGCGAAATGCTGCAACAAGTCCACCTTCACGTTGCCTGAGTTACTCCAACGACGATATCCTCGAGTTTTCAAGTAAATTTCGCAGAGTGACGAGGCATATGGCTACCTTAAGAGAGTCATAGTTACTCCTGCCGGCTGCTCCCATTTCTTTAGGCCTTTAACATTCTTGCTATGGCCAGTCCTACAGAATCGATATGCCACTGTATGTCCACCTTAACGACGTCACAGTTACTCACAGTACTTCACCGGATGACGAGGCATTTGGCTACCTTAAGAGAGTAATAGTTCCTGCTGCCAGCTGCTCCCTTTTCTTTGAATCTATCCTCTCTTTATTTCGTACTGCGGCCTGTCCATGCATAAGCAAAATGCTGCAACAAGTCCACCTTCACGTTGCCTGAGTTACTCCAACGACGATATCCTCGAGTTTTCAAGTAAATTTCGCAGAGTGACGAGGCATTTGGCTACCTTAAGAGAGTCATAGTTACTCCTGCTGGCTGCTCCCATTTCTTTAGGCCTTTAACATTCTTGCTATGGCCAGTCCTACAGAACCGATATGCCACTGTATGTCCACCTTAACGTCGTCACAGTTACTCACTCTACGAGTCTCTCGAGTTTGCAAATGTACTTCGCCGGATGACGAGGCATTTGGCTACCTTAAGAGAGTCATACTTCCTGCTGCCAGCTGCTCCCTTTTCTTTGAATCTATCCTCTCTTTATTTCGTACTGCGGCCTGTCCATGCAGAAGCGAAATGCTGCAACAAGTCCACCTTCACGTTGCCTGAGTTACTCCAACGACGATATCCTCGAGTTTTCAAGTAAATTTCGCAGAGTGACGAGGCATTTGACTACCTTAAGAGAGTCATAGTTACTTCTGCCGGCTGCTCCCATTTCTTTAGGCCTTTAACATTCTTGCTATGGCCAGTCCTACAGAACCGATATGCCACTGTATGTCCACCTTAACGTCGTCACAGTTACTCACACTACGAGTCTCTCGAGTTTGCAAATGTACTTCGCCGGATGACGAGGCATTTAGCTACCTTAAGAGAGTCATAGTTCCTGCTGCCAGCTGCTCCCTTTTCTTTGAATCTATCCTCCCTTTATTTCGTACTGCGGCCTGTCCATGCAGAAGCGAAATGCTGCAACAAGTCCACCTTCACGTTGCCTGAGTTACTCCAACGACGATATCCTCGAGTTTTCAAGTAAATTTCGCAGAGTGACGAGGCATTTGGCTACCTTAAGAGAGTCATAGTTACTCCTGCTGGCTGCTCCCATTTCTTTAGGCCTTTAACATTCTTGCTATGGCCAGTCCTACAGAATCGATATGCCACTGTATGTCCACCTTAACGTCGTCACAGTTACTCACAGTACTTCGCCGGATGACGAGGCATTCGGCTACCTTAAGAGAGTCATAGTTCCTGCTGCCAGCTGCTCCCTTTTCTTTGAATCTATCCTCTCTTTATTTCGTACTGCGGCCTGTCCATGCAGAAGCGAAATGCTGCAACAAGTCCACCTTCACGTTGCCTGAGTTACTCCAACGACGATATCCTCGAGTTTTCAAGTAAATTTCGCAGAGTGACGAGGCATTTGGCTACCTTAAGAGAGTCATAGTTACTTCTGCCGGCTGCTCCCATTTCTTTAGGCCTTTAACATTCTTGCTATGGCCAGTCCTACAGAACCGATATGCCACTGTATGTCCACCTTAACGTCGTCACAGTTACTCACACTACGAGTCTCTCGAGTTTGCAAATGTACTTCGCCGGATGACGAGGCATTTAGCTACCTTAAGAGAGTCATAGTTCCTGCTGCCAGCTGCTCCCTTTTATTTGAATCTATCCTCCCTTTATTTCGTACTGCGGCCTGTCCATGCAGAAGCGAAATGCTGCAACAAGTCCACCTTCACGTTGCCTGAGTTACTCCAACGACGATATCCTCGAGTTTTCAAGTAAATTTCGCAGAGTGACGAGGCATTTGGCTACCTTAAGAGAGTCATAGTTACTCCTGCCGGCTGCTCCCATTTCTTTAGGCCTTTAACATTCTTGCTATGGCCAGTCCTACAGAATCGAAATGCCACTGTATGTCCACCTTAACGACGTCACAGTTACTCACAGTACTTCACCGTTTGACGAGGCATTTGGCTACCTTAAGAGAGTCATAGTTCCTGCTGCCAGCTGCTCCCTTTTCTTTGAATCTATCCTCTCTTTATTTCGTACTGCGGCCTGTCCATGCAGAAGCGAAATGCTGCAACAAGTCCACCTTCACGTTGCCTGAGTTACTCCAACGACGATATCCTCGAGTTTTCAAGTAAATTTCGCAGAGTGACGAGGCATTTGGCTACCTTAAGAGAGTCATAGTTACTCCTGCTGGCTGCTCCCATTTCTTTAGGCCTTTAACATTCTTGCTATGGCCAGTCCTACAGAACCGATTTGCCACTGTATGTCCACCTTAACGTCGTCACAGTTACTCACTCTACGAGTCTCTCGAGTTTGCAAATGTACTTCGCCGGATGACGAGGCATTTGGCTACCTTAAGAGAGTCATAGTTCCTGCTGCCAGCTGCTCCCTTTTCTTTGAATCTATCCTCACTTTATTTCGTACTGCGGCCTGTCCATGCAGAAGCGAAATGCTGCAACAAGTCCACCTTCACGTTGCCTGAGTTACTCCAACGACGATATCCTCGAGTTTTCAAGTAAATTTCGCAGAGTGACGAGGCATTTGACTACCTTAAGAGAGTCATAGTTACTTCTGCCGGCTGCTCCCATTTCTTTAGGCCTTTAACATTCTTGCTATGGCCAGTCCTACAGAACCGATATGCCACTGTATGTCCACCTTAACGTCGTCACAGTTGCTCACACTACGAGTCTCTCGAGTTTGCAAATGTACTTCGCCGGATGACGAGGCATTTAGCTACCTTAAGAGAGTCATAGTTCCTACTGCCAGCTGCTCCCTTTTCTTTGAATCTATCCTCTCTTTATTTCGTACTGCGGCCTGTCCATGCAGAAGCGAAATGCTGCAACAAGTCCACCTTCACGTTGCCTGAGTTACTCCAACGACGATATCCTCGAGTTTTCAAGTAAATTTCGCAGAGTGACGAGGCATTTGGCTACCTTAAGAGAGTCATAGTTACTCCTGCCGGCTGCTCCCATTTCTTTAGGCCTTTAACATTCTTGCTATGGCCAGTCCTACAGAATCGATATGCCACTGTATGTCCACCTTAACGTCGTCACAGTTACTCACAGTACTTCGCCGGATGACGATGCATTCGGCTACCTTAAGAGAGTCATAGTTCCTGCTGCCAGCTGCTCCCTTTTCTTTGAATCTATCCTCTCTTTATTTCGTACTGCGGCCTGTCCATGCAGAAGCGAAATGCTGCAACAAGTCCACCTTCACGTTGCCTGAGTTACTCCAACGACGATATCCTCGAGTTTTCAAGAAGATTTCGCAGAGTGACGAGGCATTTGGCTACCTTAAGAGTGTCATAGTTACTCCTGCCGGCTGCTCCCATTTCTTTAGGCCTTTAACATTCTTGCTATGGCCAGTCCTACAGAATCGATATGCCACTGTATGTCCACCTTAACGACGTCACAGTTACTCACAGTACTTCACCGGATGACGAGGCATTTGGCTACCTTAAGAGAGTAATAGTTCCTGCTGCCAGCTGCTCCCTTTTCTTTGAATCTATCCTCTCTTTATTTCGTACTGCGGCCTGTCCATGCATAAGCAAAATGCTGCAACAAGTCCACCTTCACGTTGCCTGAGTTACTCCAACGACGATATCCTCGAGTTTTCAAGTAAATTTCGCAGAGTGACGAGGCATTTGGCTACCTTAAGAGAGTCATAGTTACTCCTGCTGGCTGCTCCCATTTCTTTAGGCCTTTAACATTCTTGCTATGGCCAGTCCTACAGAACCGATATGCCACTGTATGTCCACCTTAACGTCGTCACAGTTACTCACTCTACGAGTCTCTCGAGTTTGCAAATGTACTTCGCCGGATGACGAGGCATTTGGCTACCTTAAGAGAGTCATAGTTCCTGCTGCCAGCTGCTCCCTTTTCTTTGAATCTATCCTCCCTTTATTTCGTACTGCGGCCTGTCCATGCAGAAGCGAAATGCTGCAACAAGTCCACCTTCACGTTGCCTGAGTTACTCCAACGACGATATCCTCGAGTTTTCAAGTAAATTTCGCAGAGTGACGAGGCATTTGGCTACCTTAAGAGAGTCATAGTTACTCCTGCCGGCTGCTCCCATTTCTTTAGGCCTTTAACATTCTTGCTATGGCCAGTCCTACAGAACCGATATGCCACTGTATGTCCACCTTAACGTCGTCACAGTTACTCACAGTACTTCGCCGGATGACGAGGCATTCGGCTACCTTAAGAGAGCCATAGTTCCTGCTGCCAGCTGCTCCCTTTTCTTTGAATCCATCCTCTCTTTATTTCGTACTGCGGCCTGTCCATGCAGAAGCGAAATGCTGCAACAAGTCCACCTTCACGTTGCCTGAGTACTCCAACGACGATATCCTCGAGTTTTCAAGTAGATTTCGCAGAGTGACGAGGCATTTGACTACCTTAAGAGAGTCATAGTTAGTTCTGCCGGCTGCTCCCATTTCTTTAGGCCTTTAACATTCTTGCTATGGCCAGTCCTACAGAACCGATATACCACTGTATGTCCACCTTAACGTCGTCACAGTTACTCACTCTACGAGTCTCTCGAGTTTGCAAATGTACTTCGCCGGATGACGAGGCATTTAGCTACCTTAAGAGAGTCATAGTTCCTGCTGCCAGCTGCTCCCTTTTCTTTGAATCTATCCTCTCTTTATTTCGTACTGCGGCCTGTCCATGCAGAAGCGAAATGCTGCAACAAGTCCACCTTCACGTTGCCTGAGTTACTCCAACGACGATATCCTCGAGTTTTCAAGTAAATTTCGCAGAGTGACGAGGCATTTGGCTACCTTAAAAGAGTCATAGTTACTCCTGCCGGCTGCTCCCATTTCTTTAGGCCTTTAACATTCTTGCTATGGCCAGTCCTACAGAATCGATATGCCACTGTATGTCCACCTTAACGTCGTCACAGTTACTCACAGTACTTCGCCGGATGACGAGGCATTCGGCTACCTTAAGAGAGTCATAGTTCCTGCTGCCAGCTGCTCCCTTTTCTTTGAATCTATCCTCTCTTTATTTCGTACTGCGGCCTGTCCATGCAGAAGCGAAATGCTGCAACAAGTCCACCTTCACGTTGCCTGAGTTACTCCAACGACGATATCCTCGAGTTTTCAAATAGATTTCGCAGAGTGACGAGGCATTTGGCTACCTTAAGAGAGTCATAGTTACTCCTGCCGGCTGCTCCCATTTCTTTAGGCCTTTAACATTCTTGCTATGGCCAGTCCTACAGAATCGATATGCCACTGTATGTCCACCTTAACGACGTCACAGTTACTCACAGTACTTCACCGGATGACGAGGCATTTGGCTACCTTAAGAGAGTAATAGTTCCTGCTGCCAGCTGCTCCCTTTTCTTTGAATCTATCCTCTCTTTATTTCGTACTGCGGCCTGTCCATGCATAAGCAAAATGCTGCAACAAGTCCACCTTCACGTTGCCTGAGTTACTCCAACGACGATATCCTCGAGTTTTCAAGTAAATTTCGCAGAGTGACGAGGCATTTGGCTACCTTAAGAGAGTCATAGTCCTCCTGCTGGCTGCTCCCATTTCTTTAGGCCTTTAACATTCTTGCTATGGCCAGTCCTACAGAACCGATATGCCACTGTATGTCCACCTTAACGTCGTCACAGTTACTCACTCTACGAGTCTCTCGAGTTTGCAAATGTACTTCGCCGGATGACGAGGCATTTGGCTACCTTAAGAGAGTCATAGTTCCTGCTGCCAGCTGCTCCCTTTTCTTTGAATCTATCCTCTCTTTATTTCGTACTGCGGCCTGTCCATGCAGAAGCGAAATGCTGCAACAAGTCCACCTTCACGTTGCCTGAGTACTCCAACGACGATATCCTCGAATTTTCAAGTAAATTTCGCAGAGTGACGAGGCATTTGACTACCTTAAGAGAGTCATAGTTACTTCTGCCGGCTGCTCCCATTTCTTTAGGCCTTTAACATTCTTGCTATGGCCAGTCCTACAGAACCGATATACCACTGTATGTCCACCTTAACGTCGTCACAGTTACTCACACTACGAGTCTCTCGAGTTTGCAAATGTACTTCGCCGGTTGACGAGGCATTTAGCTACCTTAAGAGAGTCATAGTTCCTGCTGCCAGCTGCTCCCTTTTCTTTGAATCTATCCTCTCTTTATTTCGTACTGCGGCCTGTCCATGCAGAAGCGAAATGCTGCAACAAGTCCACCTTCACGTTGCCTGAGTTACTCCAACGACGATATCCTCGAGTTTTCAAGTAAATTTCGCAGAGTGACGAGGCATATGGCTACCTTAAGAGAGTCATAGTTACTCCTGCCGGCTGCTCCCATTTCTTTAGGCCTTTAACATTCTTGCTATGGCCAGTCCTACAGAATCGATATGCCACTGTATGTCCACCTTAACGACGTCACAGTTACTCACAGTACTTCACCGGATGACGAGGCATTTGGCTACCTTAAGAGAGTAATAGTTCCTGCTGCCAACTGCTCCCTTTTCTTTGAATCTATCCTCTCTTTATTTCGTACTGCGGCCTGTCCATGCATAAGCAAAATGCTGCAACAAGTCCACCTTCACGTTGCCTGAGTTACTCCAACGACGATATCCTCGAGTTTTCAAGTAAATTTCGCAGAGTGACGAGGCATTTGGCTACCTTAAGAGAGTCATAGTTACTCCTGCTGGCTGCTCCCATTTCTTTAGGCCTTTAACATTCTTGCTATGGCCAGTCCTACAGAACCGATATGCCACTGTATGTCCACCTTAACGTCGTCACAGTTACTCACTCTACGAGTCTCTCGAGTTTGCAAATGTACTTCGCCGGATGACGAGGCATTTGGCTACCTTAAGAGAGTCATAGTTCCTGCTGCCAGCTGCTCCCTTTTCTTTGAATCTATCCTCTCTTTATTTCGTACTGCGGCCTGTCCATGCAGAAGCGAAATGCTGCAACAAGTCCACCTTCACGTTGCCTGAGTTACTCCAACGACGATATCCTCGAGTTTTCAAGTAAATTTCGCAGAGTGACGAGGCATATGGCTACCTTAAGAGAGTCATAGTTACTCCTGCCGGCTGCTCCCATTTCTTTAGGCCTTTAACATTCTTGCTATGGCCAGTCCTACAGAATCGATATGCCACTGTATGTCCACCTTAACGACGTCACAGTTACTCACAGTACTTCACCGGATGACGAGGCATTTGGCTACCTTAAGAGAGTAATAGTTCCTGCTGCCAGCTGCTCCCTTTTCTTTGAATCTATCCTCTCTTTATTTCGTACTGCGGCCTGTCCATGCATAAGCAAAATGCTGCAACAAGTCCACCTTCACGTTGCCTGAGTTACTCCAACGACGATATCCTCGAGTTTTCAAGTAAATTTCGCAGAGTGACGAGGCATTTGGCTACCTTAAGAGAGTCATAGTTACTCCTGCTGGCTGCTCCCATTTCTTTAGGCCTTTAACATTCTTGCTATGGCCAGTCCTACAGAACCGATATGCCACTGTATGTCCACCTTAACGTCGTCACAGTTACTCACTCTACGAGTCTCTCGAGTTTGCAAATGTACTTCGCCGGATGACGAGGCATTTGGCTACCTTAAGAGAGTCATAGTTACTCCTGCCGGCTGCTCCCATTTCTTTAGGCCTTTAACATTCTTGCTATGGCCAGTCCTACAGAATCGATATGCCACTGTATGTCCACCTTAACGTCGTCACAGTTACTCACAGTACTTCGCCGGATGACGAGGCATTCGGCTACCTTAAGAGAGTCATAGTTCCTGCTGCCAGCTGCTCCCTTTTCTTTGAATCTATCCTCTCTTTATTTCGTACTGCGGCCTGTCCATGCAGAAGCGAAATGCTGCAACAAGTCCACCTTCACGTTGCCTGAGTTACTCCAACGACGATATCCTCGAGTTTTCAAGTAGATTTCGCAGAGTGACGAGGCATTTGGCTACCTTAAGAGAGTCATAGTTACTCCTGCCGGCTGCTCCCATTTCTTTAGGCCTTTACCATTCTTGCTATGGCCAGTCCTACAGAATCGATATGCCACTGTATGTCCACCTTAACGACGTCACAGTTACTCACAGTACTTCACCGGATGACGAGGCATTTGGCTACCTTAAGAGAGTAATAGTTCCTGCTGCCAGCTGCTCCCTTTTCTTTGAATCTATCCTCTCTTTATTTCGTACTGCGGCCTGTCCATGCATAAGCAAAATGCTGCAACAAGTCCACCTTCACGTTGCCTGAGTTACTCCAACGACGATATCCTCGAGTTTTCAAGTAAATTTCGCAGAGTGACGAGGCATTTGGCTACCTTAAGAGAGTCATAGTTACTCCTGCTGGCTGCTCCCATTTCTTTAGGCCTTTAACATTCTTGCTATGGCCAGTCCTACAGAACCGATATGCCACTGTATGTCCACCTTAACGTCGTCACAGTTACTCACTCTACGAGTCTCTCGAGTTTGCAAATGTACTTCGCCGGATGACGAGGCATTTGGCTACCTTAAGAGAGTCATAGTTCCTGCTGCCAGCTGCTCCCTTTTCTTTGAATCTATCCTCTCTTTATTTCGTACTGCGGCCTGTCCATGCAGAAGCGAAATGCTGCAACAAGTCCACCTTCACGTTGCCTGAGTACTCCAACGACGATATCCTCGAATTTTCAAGTAAATTTCGCAGAGTGACGAGGCATTTGACTACCTTAAGAGAGTCATAGTTACTTCTGCCGGCTGCTCCCATTTCTTTAGGCCTTTAACATTCTTGCTATGGCCAGTCCTACAGAACCGATATACCACTGTATGTCCACCTTAACGTCGTCACAGTTACTCACACTACGAGTCTCTCGAGTTTGCAAATGTACTTCGCCGGTTGACGAGGCATTTAGCTACCTTAAGAGAGTCATAGTTCCTGCTGCCAGCTGCTCCCTTTTCTTTGAATCTATCCTCTCTTTATTTCGTACTGCGGCCTGTCCATGCAGAAGCGAAATGCTGCAACAAGTCCACCTTCACGTTGCCTGAGTTACTCCAACGACGATATCCTCGAGTTTTCAAGTAAATTTCGCAGAGTGACGAGGCATATGGCTACCTTAAGAGAGTCATAGTTACTCCTGCCGGCTGCTCCCATTTCTTTAGGCCTTTAACATTCTTGCTATGGCCAGTCCTACAGAATCGATATGCCACTGTATGTCCACCTTAACGACGTCACAGTTACTCACAGTACTTCACCGGATGACGAGGCATTTGGCTACCTTAAGAGAGTAATAGTTCCTGCTGCCAGCTGCTCCCTTTTCTTTGAATCTATCCTCTCTTTATTTCGTACTGCGGCCTGTCCATGCATAAGCAAAATGCTGCAACAAGTCCACCTTCACGTTGCCTGAGTTACTCCAACGACGATATCCTCGAGTTTTCAAGTAAATTTCGCAGAGTGACGAGGCATTTGGCTACCTTAAGAGAGTCATAGTTACTCCTGCTGGCTGCTCCCATTTCTTTAGGCCTTTAACATTCTTGCTATGGCCAGTCCTACAGAACCGATATGCCACTGTATGTCCACCTTAACGTCGTCACAGTTACTCACTCTACGAGTCTCTCGAGTTTGCAAATGTACTTCGCCGGATGACGAGGCATTTGGCTACCTTAAGAGAGTCATAGTTCCTGCTGCCAGCTGCTCCCTTTTCTTTGAATCTATCCTCTCTTTATTTCGTACTGCGGCCTGTCCATGCAGAAGCGAAATGCTGCAACAAGTCCACCTTCACGTTGCCTGAGTTACTCCAACGACGATATCCTCGAGTTTTCAAGTAAATTTCGCAGAGTGACGAGGCATATGGCTACCTTAAGAGAGTCATAGTTACTCCTGCCGGCTGCTCCCATTTCTTTAGGCCTTTAACATTCTTGCTATGGCCAGTCCTACAGAATCGATATGCCACTGTATGTCCACCTTAACGACGTCACAGTTACTCACAGTACTTCACCGGATGACGAGGCATTTGGCTACCTTAAGAGAGTAATAGTTCCTGCTGCCAGCTGCTCCCTTTTCTTTGAATCTATCCTCTCTTTATTTCGTACTGCGGCCTGTCCATGCATAAGCAAAATGCTGCAACAAGTCCACCTTCACGTTGCCTGAGTTACTCCAACGACGATATCCTCGAGTTTTCAAGTAAATTTCGCAGAGTGACGAGGCATTTGGCTACCTTAAGAGAGTCATAGTTACTCCTGCTGGCTGCTCCCATTTCTTTAGGCCTTTAACATTCTTGCTATGGCCAGTCCTACAGAACCGATATGCCACTGTATGTCCACCTTAACGTCGTCACAGTTACTCACTCTACGAGTCTCTCGAGTTTGCAAATGTACTTCGCCGGATGACGAGGCATTTGGCTACCTTAAGAGAGTCATAGTTACTCCTGCCGGCTGCTCCCATTTCTTTAGGCCTTTAACATTCTTGCTATGGCCAGTCCTACAGAATCGATATGCCACTGTATGTCCACCTTAACGTCGTCACAGTTACTCACAGTACTTCGCCGGATGACGAGGCATTCGGCTACCTTAAGAGAGTCATAGTTCCTGCTGCCAGCTGCTCCCTTTTCTTTGAATCTATCCTCTCTTTATTTCGTACTGCGGCCTGTCCATGCAGAAGCGAAATGCTGCAACAGGTCCACCTTCACGTTGCCTGAGTTACTCCAACGACGATATCCTCGAGTTTTCAAGTAGATTTCGCAGAGTGACGAGGCATTTGGCTACCTTAAGAGAGTCATAGTTACTCCTGCCGGCTGCTCCCATTTCTTTAGGCCTTTAACATTCTTGCTATGGCCAGTCCTACAGAATCGATATGCCACTGTATGTCCACCTTAACGACGTCACAGTTACTCACAGTACTTCACCGGATGACGAATCATTTGGCTACCTTAAGAGAGTAATAGTTCCTGCTGCCAGCTGCTCCCTTTTCTTTGAATCTATCCTCTCTTTATTTCGTACTGCGGCCTGTCCATGCATAAGCAAAATGCTGCAACAAGTCCACCTTCACGTTGCCTGAGTTACTCCAACGACGATATCCTCGAGTTTTCAAGTAAATTTCGCAGAGTGACGAGGCATTTGGCTACCTTAAGAGAGTCATAGTTACTCCTGCTGGCTGCTCCCATTTCTTTAGGCCTTTAACATTCTTGCTATGGCCAGTCCTACAGAACCGATATGCCACTGTATGTCCACCTTAACGTCGTCACAGTTACTCACTCTACGAGTCTCTCGAGTTTGCAAATGTACTTCGCCGGATGACGAGGCATTTGGCTACCTTAAGAGAGTCATAGTTCCTGCTGCCAGCTGCTCCCTTTTCTTTGAATCTATCCTCTCTTTATTTCGTACTGCGGCCTGTCCATGCAGAAGCGAAATGCTGCAACAAGTCCACCTTCACGTTGCCTGAGTACTCCAACGACGATATCCTCGAATTTTCAAGTAAATTTCGCAGAGTGACGAGGCATTTGACTACCTTAAGAGAGTCATAGTTACTTCTGCCGGCTGCTCCCATTTCTTTAGGCCTTTAACATTCTTGCTATGGCCAGTCCTACAGAACCGATATACCACTGTATGTCCACCTTAACGTCGTCACAGTTACTCACACTACGAGTCTCTCGAGTTTGCAAATGTACTTCGCCGGTTGACGAGGCATTTAGCTACCTTAAGAGAGTCATAGTTCCTGCTGCCAGCTGCTCCCTTTTCTTTGAATCTATCCTCTCTTTATTTCGTACTGCGGCCTGTCCATGCAGAAGCGAAATGCTGCAACAAGTCCACCTTCACGTTGCCTGAGTTACTCCAACGACGATATCCTCGAGTTTTCAAGTAAATTTCGCAGAGTGACGAGGCATATGGCTACATTAAGAGAGTCATAGTTACTCCTGCCGGCTGCTCCCATTTCTTTAGGCCTTTAACATTCTTGCTATGGCCAGTCCTACAGAATCGATATGCCACTGTATGTCCACCTTAACGACGTCACAGTTACTCACACTACGAGTCTCTCGAGTTTGCAAATGTACTTCGCCGGATGACGAGGCATTTAGCTACCTTAAGAGAGTCATAGTTCCTGCTGCCAGCTGCTCCCTTTTCTTTGAATCTATCCTCCCTTTATTTCGTACTGCGGCCTGTCCATGCAGAAGCGAAATGCTGCAACAAGTCCACCTTCACGTTGCCTGAGTTACTCCAACGACGATATCCTCGAGTTTTCAAGTAAATTTCGCAGAGTGACGAGGCATTTGGCTACCTTAAGAGAGTCATAGTTACTCCTGCCGGCTGCTCCCATTTCTTTAGGCCTTTAACATTCTTGCTATGGCCAGTCCTACAGAATCGATATGCCACTGTATGTCCACCTTAACGTCGTCACAGTTACTCACAGTACTTCGCCGGATGACGAGGCATTCGGCTACCTTAAGAGAGTCATAGTTCCTGCTGCCAGCTGCTCCCTTTTCTTTGAATCTTTCCTCTCTTTATTTCGTACTGCGGCCTGTCCATGCAGAAGCGAAATGCTGCAACAAGTCCACCTTCACGTTGCCTGAGTTACTCCAACGACGATATCCTCGAGTTTTCAAGTAAATTTCGCAGAGTGACGAGGCATATGGCTACCTTAAGAGAGTCATAGTTACTCCTGCCGGCTGCTCCCATTTCTTTAGGCCTTTAACATTCTTGCTATGGCCAGTCCTACAGAATCGATATGCCACTGTATGTCCACCTTAACGACGTCACAGTTACTCACAGTACTTCACCGGATGACGAGGCATTTGGCTACCTTAAGAGAGTAATAGTTCCTGCTGCCAGCTGCTCCCTTTTCTTTGAATCTATCCTCTCTTTATTTCGTACTGCGGCCTGTCCATGCATAAGCAAAATGCTGCAACAAGTCCACCTTCACGTTGCCTGAGTTACTCCAACGACGATATCCTCGAGTTTTCAAGTAAATTTCGCAGAGTGACGAGGCATTTGGCTACCTTAAGAGAGTCATAGTTACTCCTGCTGGCTGCTCCCATTTCTTTAGGCCTTTAACATTCTTGCTATGGCCAGTCCTACAGAACCGATATGCCACTGTATGTCCACCTTAACGTCGTCACAGTTACTCACTCTACGAGTCTCTCGAGTTTGCAAATGTACTTCGCCGGATGACGAGGCATTTGGCTACCTTAAGAGAGTCATAGTTACTCCTGCCGGCTGCTCCCATTTCTTTAGGCCTTTAACATTCTTGCTATGGCCAGTCCTACAGAATCGATATGCCACTGTATGTCCACCTTAACGTCGTCACAGTTACTCACAGTACTTCGCCGGATGACGAGGCATTCGGCTACCTTAAGAGAGTCATAGTTCCTGCTGCCAGCTGCTCCCTTTTCTTTGAATCTATCCTCTCTTTATTTCGTACTGCGGCCTGTCCATGCAGAAGCGAAATGCTGCAACAGGTCCACCTTCACGTTGCCTGAGTTACTCCAACGACGATATCCTCGAGTTTTCAAGTAGATTTCGCAGAGTGACGAGGCATTTGGCTACCTTAAGAGAGTCATAGTTACTCCTGCCGGCTGCTCCCATTTCTTTAGGCCTTTAACATTCTTGCTATGGCCAGTCCTACAGAATCGATATGCCACTGTATGTCCACCTTAACGACGTCACAGTTACTCACAGTACTTCACCGGATGACGAATCATTTGGCTACCTTAAGAGAGTAATAGTTCCTGCTGCCAGCTGCTCCCTTTTCTTTGAATCTATCCTCTCTTTATTTCGTACTGCGGCCTGTCCATGCATAAGCAAAATGCTGCAACAAGTCCACCTTCACGTTGCCTGAGTTACTCCAACGACGATATCCTCGAGTTTTCAAGTAAATTTCGTAGAGTGACGAGGCATTTGGCTACCTTAAGAGAGTCATAGTTACTCCTGCTGGCTGCTCCCATTTCTTTAGGCCTTTAACATTCTTGCTATGGCCAGTCCTACAGAACCGATATGCCACTGTATGTCCACCTTAACGTCGTCACAGTTACTCACTCTACGAGTCTCTCGAGTTTGCAAATGTACTTCGCCGGATGACGAGGCATTTGGCTACCTTAAGAGAGTCATAGTTCCTGCTGCCAGCTGCTCCCTTTTCTTTGAATCTATCCTCTCTTTATTTCGTACTGCGGCCTGTCCATGCAGAAGCGAAATGCTGCAACAAGTCCACCTTCACGTTGCCTGAGTACTCCAACGACGATATCCTCGAATTTTCAAGTAAATTTCGCAGAGTGACGAGGCATTTGACTACCTTAAGAGAGTCATAGTTACTTCTGCCGGCTGCTCCCATTTCTTTAGGCCTTTAACATTCTTGCTATGGCCAGTCCTACAGAACCGATATACCACTGTATGTCCACCTTAACGTCGTCACAGTTACTCACACTACGAGTCTCTCGAGTTTGCAAATGTACTTCGCCGGTTGACGAGGCATTTAGCTACCTTAAGAGAGTCATAGTTCCTGCTGCCAGCTGCTCCCTTTTCTTTGAATCTATCCTCTCTTTATTTCGTACTGCGGCCTGTCCATGCAGAAGCGAAATGCTGCAACAAGTCCACCTTCACGTTGCCTGAGTTACTCCAACGACGATATCCTCGAGTTTTCAAGTAAATTTCGCAGAGTGACGAGGCATATGGCTACATTAAGAGAGTCATAGTTACTCCTGCCGGCTGCTCCCATTTCTTTAGGCCTTTAACATTCTTGCTATGGCCAGTCCTACAGAATCGATATGCCACTGTATGTCCACCTTAACGACGTCACAGTTACTCACACTACGAGTCTCTCGAGTTTGCAAATGTACTTCGCCGGATGACGAGGCATTTAGCTACCTTAAGAGAGTCATAGTTCCTGCTGCCAGCTGCTCCCTTTTCTTTGAATCTATCCTCCCTTTATTTCGTACTGCGGCCTGTCCATGCAGAAGCGAAATGCTGCAACAAGTCCACCTTCACGTTGCCTGAGTTACTCCAACGACGATATCCTCGAGTTTTCAAGTAGATTTCGCAGAGTGACGAGGCATTTGGCTACCTTAAGAGAGTCATAGTTACTCCTGCCGGCTGCTCCCATTTCTTTAGGCCTTTAACATTCTTGCTATGGCCAGTCCTACAGAATCGATATGCCACTGTATGTCCACCTTAACGTCGTCACAGTTACTCACAGTACTTCGCCGGATGACGAGGCATTCGGCTACCTTAAGAGAGTCATAGTTCCTGCTGCCAGCTGCTCCCTTTTCTTTGAATCTTTCCTCTCTTTATTTCGTACTGCGGCCTGTCCATGCAGAAGCGAAATGCTGCAACAAGTCCACCTTCACGTTGCCTGAGTTACTCCAACGACGATATCCTCGAGTTTTCAAGTAGATTTCGCAGAGTGACGAGGCATTTGGCTACCTTAAGAGAGTCATAGTTACTCCTGCCGGCTGCTCCCATTTCTTTAGGCCTTTAACATTCTTGCTATGGCCAGTCCTACAGAATCGATATGCCACTGTATGTCCACCTTAACGACGTCACAGTTACTCACAGTACTTCACCGGATGACGAGGCATTTGGCTACCTTAAGAGAGTAATAGTTCCTGCTGCCAGCTGCTCCCTTTTCTTTGAATCTATCCTCTCTTTATTTCGTACTGCGGCCTGTCCATGCATAAGAAAAATGCTGCAACAAGTCCACCTTCACGTTGCCTGAGTTACTCCAACGACGATATCCTCGAGTTTTCAAGTAAATTTCGCAGAGTGACGAGGCATTTGGCTACCTTAAGAGAGTCATAGTTACTCCTGCTGGCTGCTCCCATTTCTTTAGGCCTTTAACATTCTTGCTATGGCCAGTCCTACAGAACCGATATGCCACTGTATGTCCACCTTAACGTCGTCACAGTTACTCACTCTACGAGTCTCTCGAGTTTGCAAATGTACTTCGCCGGATGACGAGGCATTTGGCTACCTTAAGAGAGTCATAGTTCCTGCTGCCAGCTGCTCCCTTTTCTTTGAATCTATCCTCTCTTTATTTCGTACTGCGGCCTGTCCATGCAGAAGCGAAATGCTGCAACAAGTCCACCTTCACGTTGCCTGAGTACTCCAACGACGATATCCTCGAGTTTTCAAGTAAATTTCGCAGAGTGACGAGGCATTTGACTACCTTAAGAGAGTCATAGTTACTTCTGCCGGCTGCTCCCATTTCTTTAGGCCTTTAACATTCTTGCTATGGCCAGTCCTACAGAACCGATATACCACTGTATGTCCACCTTAACGTCGTCACAGTTACTCACACTACGAGTCTCTCGAGTTTGCAAATGTACTTCGCCGGATGACGAGGCATTTAGCTACCTTAAGAGAGTCATAGTTCCTGCTGCCAGCTGCTCCCTTTTCTTTGAATCTATCCTCTCTTTATTTCGTACTGCGGCCTGTCCATGCAGAAGCGAAATGCTGCAACAAGTCCACCTTCACGTTGCCTGAGTTACTCCAACGACGATATCCTCGAGTTTTCAAGTAAATTTCGCAGAGTGACGAGGCATTTGGCTACCTTAAGAGAGTCATAGTTACTCCTGCCGGCTGCTCCCATTTCTTTAGGCCTTTAACATTCTTGCTATGGCCAGTCCTACAGAATCGATATGCCACTGTATGTCCACCTTAACGTCGTCACAGTTACTCACAGTACTTCGCCGGATGACGAGGCATTCGGCTACCTTAAGAGAGTCATAGTTCCTGCTGCCAGCTGCTCCCTTTTCTTTGAATCTATCCTCTCTTTATTTCGTACTGCGGCCTGTCCATGCAGAAGCGAAATGCTGCAACAAGTCCACCTTCACGTTGCCTGAGTTACTCCAACGACGATATCCTCGAGTTTTCAAGTGGATTTCGCAGAGTGACGAGGCATTTGGCTACCTTAAGAGAGTCATAGTTACTCCTGCCGGCTGCTCCCATTTCTTTAGGCCTTTAACATTCTTGCTATGGCCAGTCCTACAGAATCGATATGCCGCTGTATGTCCACCTTAACGACGTCACAGTTACTCACAGTACTTCACCGGATGACGAGGCATTTGGCTACCTTAAGAGAGTAATAGTTCCTGCTGCCAGCTGCTCCCTTTTCTTTGAATCTATCCTCTCTTTATTTCGTACTGCGGCCTGTCCATGCATAAGCAAAATGCTGCAACAAGTCCACCTTCACGTTGCCTGAGTACTCCAACGACGATATCCTCGAGTTTTCAAGTAAATTTCGCAGAGTGACGAGGCATTTGACTACCTTAAGAGAGTCATAGTTACTTCTGCCGGCTGCTCCCATTTCTTTAGGCCTTTAACATTCTTGCTATGGCCAGTCCTACAGAACCGATATGCCACTGTATGTCCACCTTAACGTCGTCACAGTTACTCACTCTACGAGTCTCTCGAGTTTGCAAATGTACTTCGCCGGATGACGAGGCATTTGGCTACCTTAAGAGAGTCATAGTTCCTGCTGCCAGCTGCTCCCTTTTCTTTGAATCTATCCTCTCTTTATTTCGTACTGCGGCCTGTCCATGCAGAAGCGAAATGCTGCAACAAGTCCACCTTCACGTTGCCTGAGTACTCCAACGACGATATCCTCGAATTTTCAAGTAAATTTCGCAGAGTGACGAGGCATTTGACTACCTTAAGAGAGTCATAGTTACTTCTGCCGGCTGCTCCCATTTCTTTAGGCCTTTAACATTCTTGCTATGGCCAGTCCTACAGAACCGATATACCACTGTATGTCCACCTTAACGTCGTCACAGTTACTCACACTACGAGTCTCTCGAGTTTGCAAATGTACTTCGCCGGTTGACGAGGCATTTAGCTACCTTAAGAGAGTCATAGTTCCTGCTGCCAGCTGCTCCCTTTTCTTTGAATCTATCCTCTCTTTATTTCGTACTGCGGCCTGTCCATGCAGAAGCGAAATGCTGCAACAAGTCCACCTTCACGTTGCCTGAGTTACTCCAACGACGATATCCTCGAGTTTTCAAGTAAATTTCGCAGAGTGACGAGGCATATGGCTACATTAAGAGAGTCATAGTTACTCCTGCCGGCTGCTCCCATTTCTTTAGGCCTTTAACATTCTTGCTATGGCCAGTCCTACAGAATCGATATGCCACTGTATGTCCACCTTAACGACGTCACAGTTACTCACACTACGAGTCTCTCGAGTTTGCAAATGTACTTCGCCGGATGACGAGGCATTTAGCTACCTTAAGAGAGTCATAGTTCCTGCTGCCAGCTGCTCCCTTTTCTTTGAATCTATCCTCCCTTTATTTCGTACTGCGGCCTGTCCATGCAGAAGCGAAATGCTGCAACAAGTCCACCTTCACGTTGCCTGAGTTACTCCAACGACGATATCCTCGAGTTTTCAAGTAAATTTCGCAGAGTGACGAGGCATTTGGCTACCTTAAGAGAGTCATAGTTACTCCTGCCGGCTGCTCCCATTTCTTTAGGCCTTTAACATTCTTGCTATGGCCAGTCCTACAGAATCGATATGCCACTGTATGTCCACCTTAACGTCGTCACAGTTACTCACAGTACTTCGCCGGATGACGAGGCATTCGGCTACCTTAAGAGAGTCATAGTTCCTGCTGCCAGCTGCTCCCTTTTCTTTGAATCTTTCCTCTCTTTATTTCGTACTGCGGCCTGTCCATGCAGAAGCGAAATGCTGCAACAAGTCCACCTTCACGTTGCCTGAGTTACTCCAACGACGATATCCTCGAGTTTTCAAGTAAATTTCGCAGAGTGACGAGGCATATGGCTACCTTAAGAGAGTCATAGTTACTCCTGCCGGCTGCTCCCATTTCTTTAGGCCTTTAACATTCTTGCTATGGCCAGTCCTACAGAATCGATATGCCACTGTATGTCCACCTTAACGACGTCACAGTTACTCACAGTACTTCACCGGATGACGAGGCATTTGGCTACCTTAAGAGAGTAATAGTTCCTGCTGCCAGCTGCTCCCTTTTCTTTGAATCTATCCTCTCTTTATTTCGTACTGCGGCCTGTCCATGCATAAGCAAAATGCTGCAACAAGTCCACCTTCACGTTGCCTGAGTTACTCCAACGACGATATCCTCGAGTTTTCAAGTAAATTTCGCAGAGTGACGAGGCATTTGGCTACCTTAAGAGAGTCATAGTTACTCCTGCTGGCTGCTCCCATTTCTTTAGGCCTTTAACATTCTTGCTATGGCCAGTCCTACAGAACCGATATGCCACTGTATGTCCACCTTAACGTCGTCACAGTTACTCACTCTACGAGTCTCTCGAGTTTGCAAATGTACTTCGCCGGATGACGAGGCATTTGGCTACCTTAAGAGAGTCATAGTTACTCCTGCCGGCTGCTCCCATTTCTTTAGGCCTTTAACATTCTTGCTATGGCCAGTCCTACAGAATCGATATGCCACTGTATGTCCACCTTAACGTCGTCACAGTTACTCACAGTACTTCGCCGGATGACGAGGCATTCGGCTACCTTAAGAGAGTCATAGTTCCTGCTGCCAGCTGCTCCCTTTTCTTTGAATCTATCCTCTCTTTATTTCGTACTGCGGCCTGTCCATGCAGAAGCGAAATGCTGCAACAGGTCCACCTTCACGTTGCCTGAGTTACTCCAACGACGATATCCTCGAGTTTTCAAGTAGATTTCGCAGAGTGACGAGGCATTTGGCTACCTTAAGAGAGTCATAGTTACTCCTGCCGGCTGCTCCCATTTCTTTAGGCCTTTAACATTCTTGCTATGGCCAGTCCTACAGAATCGATATGCCACTGTATGTCCACCTTAACGACGTCACAGTTACTCACAGTACTTCACCGGATGACGAATCATTTGGCTACCTTAAGAGAGTAATAGTTCCTGCTGCCAGCTGCTCCCTTTTCTTTGAATCTATCCTCTCTTTATTTCGTACTGCGGCCTGTCCATGCATAAGCAAAATGCTGCAACAAGTCCACCTTCACGTTGCCTGAGTTACTCCAACGACGATATCCTCGAGTTTTCAAGTAAATTTCGTAGAGTGACGAGGCATTTGGCTACCTTAAGAGAGTCATAGTTACTCCTGCTGGCTGCTCCCATTTCTTTAGGCCTTTAACATTCTTGCTATGGCCAGTCCTACAGAACCGATATGCCACTGTATGTCCACCTTAACGTCGTCACAGTTACTCACTCTACGAGTCTCTCGAGTTTGCAAATGTACTTCGCCGGATGACGAGGCATTTGGCTACCTTAAGAGAGTCATAGTTCCTGCTGCCAGCTGCTCCCTTTTCTTTGAATCTATCCTCTCTTTATTTCGTACTGCGGCCTGTCCATGCAGAAGCGAAATGCTGCAACAAGTCCACCTTCACGTTGCCTGAGTACTCCAACGACGATATCCTCGAATTTTCAAGTAAATTTCGCAGAGTGACGAGGCATTTGACTACCTTAAGAGAGTCATAGTTACTTCTGCCGGCTGCTCCCATTTCTTTAGGCCTTTAACATTCTTGCTATGGCCAGTCCTACAGAACCGATATACCACTGTATGTCCACCTTAACGTCGTCACAGTTACTCACACTACGAGTCTCTCGAGTTTGCAAATGTACTTCGCCGGTTGACGAGGCATTTAGCTACCTTAAGAGAGTCATAGTTCCTGCTGCCAGCTGCTCCCTTTTCTTTGAATCTATCCTCTCTTTATTTCGTACTGCGGCCTGTCCATGCAGAAGCGAAATGCTGCAACAAGTCCACCTTCACGTTGCCTGAGTTACTCCAACGACGATATCCTCGAGTTTTCAAGTAAATTTCGCAGAGTGACGAGGCATATGGCTACATTAAGAGAGTCATAGTTACTCCTGCCGGCTGCTCCCATTTCTTTAGGCCTTTAACATTCTTGCTATGGCCAGTCCTACAGAATCGATATGCCACTGTATGTCCACCTTAACGACGTCACAGTTACTCACACTACGAGTCTCTCGAGTTTGCAAATGTACTTCGCCGGATGACGAGGCATTTAGCTACCTTAAGAGAGTCATAGTTCCTGCTGCCAGCTGCTCCCTTTTCTTTGAATCTATCCTCCCTTTATTTCGTACTGCGGCCTGTCCATGCAGAAGCGAAATGCTGCAACAAGTCCACCTTCACGTTGCCTGAGTTACTCCAACGACGATATCCTCGAGTTTTCAAGTAAATTTCGCAGAGTGACGAGGCATTTGGCTACCTTAAGAGAGTCATAGTTACTCCTGCCGGCTGCTCCCATTTCTTTAGGCCTTTAACATTCTTGCTATGGCCAGTCCTACAGAATCGATATGCCACTGTATGTCCACCTTAACGTCGTCACAGTTACTCACAGTACTTCGCCGGATGACGAGGCATTCGGCTACCTTAAGAGAGTCATAGTTCCTGCTGCCAGCTGCTCCCTTTTCTTTGAATCTTTCCTCTCTTTATTTCGTACTGCGGCCTGTCCATGCAGAAGCGAAATGCTGCAACAAGTCCACCTTCACGTTGCCTGAGTTACTCCAACGACGATATCCTCGAGTTTTCAAGTAGATTTCGCAGAGTGACGAGGCATTTGGCTACCTTAAGAGAGTCATAGTTACTCCTGCCGGCTGCTCCCATTTCTTTAGGCCTTTAACATTCTTGCTATGGCCAGTCCTACAGAATCGATATGCCACTGTATGTCCACCTTAACGACGTCACAGTTACTCACAGTACTTCACCGGATGACGAGGCATTTGGCTACCTTAAGAGAGTAATAGTTCCTGCTGCCAGCTGCTCCCTTTTCTTTGAATCTATCCTCTCTTTATTTCGTACTGCGGCCTGTCCATGCATAAGAAAAATGCTGCAACAAGTCCACCTTCACGTTGCCTGAGTTACTCCAACGACGATATCCTCGAGTTTTCAAGTAAATTTCGCAGAGTGACGAGGCATTTGGCTACCTTAAGAGAGTCATAGTTACTCCTGCTGGCTGCTCCCATTTCTTTAGGCCTTTAACATTCTTGCTATGGCCAGTCCTACAGAACCGATATGCCACTGTATGTCCACCTTAACGTCGTCACAGTTACTCACTCTACGAGTCTCTCGAGTTTGCAAATGTACTTCGCCGGATGACGAGGCATTTGGCTACCTTAAGAGAGTCATAGTTCCTGCTGCCAGCTGCTCCCTTTTCTTTGAATCTATCCTCTCTTTATTTCGTACTGCGGCCTGTCCATGCAGAAGCGAAATGCTGCAACAAGTCCACCTTCACGTTGCCTGAGTACTCCAACGACGATATCCTCGAGTTTTCAAGTAAATTTCGCAGAGTGACGAGGCATTTGACTACCTTAAGAGAGTCATAGTTACTTCTGCCGGCTGCTCCCATTTCTTTAGGCCTTTAACATTCTTGCTATGGCCAGTCCTACAGAACCGATATACCACTGTATGTCCACCTTAACGTCGTCACAGTTACTCACACTACGAGTCTCTCGAGTTTGCAAATGTACTTCGCCGGATGACGAGGCATTTAGCTACCTTAAGAGAGTCATAGTTCCTGCTGCCAGCTGCTCCCTTTTCTTTGAATCTATCCTCTCTTTATTTCGTACTGCGGCCTGTCCATGCAGAAGCGAAATGCTGCAACAAGTCCACCTTCACGTTGCCTGAGTTACTCCAACGACGATATCCTCGAGTTTTCAAGTAAATTTCGCAGAGTGACGAGGCATTTGGCTACCTTAAGAGAGTCATAGTTACTCCTGCCGGCTGCTCCCATTTCTTTAGGCCTTTAACATTCTTGCTATGGCCAGTCCTACAGAATCGATATGCCACTGTATGTCCACCTTAACGTCGTCACAGTTACTCACAGTACTTCGCCGGATGACGAGGCATTCGGCTACCTTAAGAGAGTCATAGTTCCTGCTGCCAGCTGCTCCCTTTTCTTTGAATCTATCCTCTCTTTATTTCGTACTGCGGCCTGTCCATGCAGAAGCGAAATGCTGCAACAAGTCCACCTTCACGTTGCCTGAGTTACTCCAACGACGATATCCTCGAGTTTTCAAGTGGATTTCGCAGAGTGACGAGGCATTTGGCTACCTTAAGAGAGTCATAGTTACTCCTGCCGGCTGCTCCCATTTCTTTAGGCCTTTAACATTCTTGCTATGGCCAGTCCTACAGAATCGATATGCCGCTGTATGTCCACCTTAACGACGTCACAGTTACTCACAGTACTTCACCGGATGACGAGGCATTTGGCTACCTTAAGAGAGTAATAGTTCCTGCTGCCAGCTGCTCCCTTTTCTTTGAATCTATCCTCTCTTTATTTCGTACTGCGGCCTGTCCATGCATAAGCAAAATGCTGCAACAAGTCCACCTTCACGTTGCCTGAGTACTCCAACGACGATATCCTCGAGTTTTCAAGTAAATTTCGCAGAGTGACGAGGCATTTGACTACCTTAAGAGAGTCATAGTTACTTCTGCCGGCTGCTCCCATTTCTTTAGGCCTTTAACATTCTTGCTATGGCCAGTCCTACAGAACCGATATACCACTGTATGTCCACCTTAACGTCGTCACAGTTACTCACACTACGAGTCTCTCGAGTTTGCAAATGTACTTCGCCGGTTGACGAGGCATTTAGCTACCTTAAGAGAGTCATAGTTCCTGCTGCCAGCTGCTCCCTTTTCTTTGAATCTATCCTCTCTTTATTTCGTACTGCGGCCTGTCCATGCAGAAGCGAAATGCTGCAACAAGTCCACCTTCACGTTGCCTGAGTTACTCCAACGACGATATCCTCGAGTTTTCAAGTAAATTTCGCAGAGTGACGAGGCATATGGCTACATTAAGAGAGTCATAGTTACTCCTGCCGGCTGCTCCCATTTCTTTAGGCCTTTAACATTCTTGCTATGGCCAGTCCTACAGAATCGATATGCCACTGTATGTCCACCTTAACGACGTCCCAGTTACTCACACTACGAGTCTCTCGAGTTTGCAAATGTACTTCGCCGGATGACGAGGCATTTAGCTACCTTAAGAGAGTCATAGTTCCTGCTGCCAGCTGCTCCCTTTTCTTTGAATCTATCCTCCCTTTATTTCGTACTGCGGCCTGTCCATGCAGAAGCGAAATGCTGCAACAAGTCCACCTTCACGTTGCCTGAGTTACTCCAACGACGATATCCTCGAGTTTTCAAGTAAATTTCGCAGAGTGACGAGGCATTTGGCTACCTTAAGAGAGTCATAGTTACTCCTGCCGGCTGCTCCCATTTCTTTAGGCCTTTAACATTCTTGCTATGGCCAGTCCTACAGAATCGATATGCCACTGTATGTCCACCTTAACGTCGTCACAGTTACTCACAGTACTTCGCCGGATGACGAGGCATTCGGCTACCTTAAGAGAGTCATAGTTCCTGCTGCCAGCTGCTCCCTTTTCTTTGAATCTTTCCTCTCTTTATTTCGTACTGCGGCCTGTCCATGCAGAAGCGAAATGCTGCAACAAGTCCACCTTCACGTTGCCTGAGTTACTCCAACGACGATATCCTCGAGTTTTCAAGTAGATTTCGCAGAGTGACGAGGCATTTGGCTACCTTAAGAGAGTCATAGTTACTCCTGCCGGCTGCTCCCATTTCTTTAGGCCTTTAACATTCTTGCTATGGCCAGTCCTACAGAATCGATATGCCACTGTATGTCCACCTTAACGACGTCACAGTTACTCACAGTACTTCACCGGATGACGAGGCATTTGGCTACCTTAAGAGAGTAATAGTTCCTGCTGCCAGCTGCTCCCTTTTCTTTGAATCTATCCTCTCTTTATTTCGTACTGCGGCCTGTCCATGCATAAGAAAAATGCTGCAACAAGTCCACCTTCACGTTGCCTGAGTTACTCCAACGACGATATCCTCGAGTTTTCAAGTAAATTTCGCAGAGTGACGAGGCATTTGGCTACCTTAAGAGAGTCATAGTTACTCCTGCTGGCTGCTCCCATTTCTTTAGGCCTTTAACATTCTTGCTATGGCCAGTCCTACAGAACCGATATGCCACTGTATGTCCACCTTAACGTCGTCACAGTTACTCACTCTACGAGTCTCTCGAGTTTGCAAATGTACTTCGCCGGATGACGAGGCATTTGGCTACCTTAAGAGAGTCATAGTTCCTGCTGCCAGCTGCTCCCTTTTCTTTGAATCTATCCTCTCTTTATTTCGTACTGCGGCCTGTCCATGCAGAAGCGAAATGCTGCAACAAGTCCACCTTCACGTTGCCTGAGTACTCCAACGACGATATCCTCGAGTTTTCAAGTAAATTTCGCAGAGTGACGAGGCATTTGACTACCTTAAGAGAGTCATAGTTACTTCTGCCGGCTGCTCCCATTTCTTTAGGCCTTTAACATTCTTGCTATGGCCAGTCCTACAGAACCGATATACCACTGTATGTCCACCTTAACGTCGTCACAGTTACTCACACTACGAGTCTCTCGAGTTTGCAAATGTACTTCGCCGGATGACGAGGCATTTAGCTACCTTAAGAGAGTCATAGTTCCTGCTGCCAGCTGCTCCCTTTTCTTTGAATCTATCCTCTCTTTATTTCGTACTGCGGCCTGTCCATGCAGAAGCGAAATGCTGCAACAAGTCCACCTTCACGTTGCCTGAGTTACTCCAACGACGATATCCTCGAGTTTTCAAGTAAATTTCGCAGAGTGACGAGGCATTTGGCTACCTTAAGAGAGTCATAGTTACTCCTGCCGGCTGCTCCCATTTCTTTAGGCCTTTAACATTCTTGCTATGGCCAGTCCTACAGAATCGATATGCCACTGTATGTCCACCTTAACGTCGTCACAGTTACTCACAGTACTTCGCCGGATGACGAGGCATTCGGCTACCTTAAGAGAGTCATAGTTCCTGCTGCCAGCTGCTCCCTTTTCTTTGAATCTATCCTCTCTTTATTTCGTACTGCGGCCTGTCCATGCAGAAGCGAAATGCTGCAACAAGTCCACCTTCACGTTGCCTGAGTTACTCCAACGACGATATCCTCGAGTTTTCAAGTGGATTTCGCAGAGTGACGAGGCATTTGGCTACCTTAAGAGAGTCATAGTTACTCCTGCCGGCTGCTCCCATTTCTTTAGGCCTTTAACATTCTTGCTATGGCCAGTCCTACAGAATCGATATGCCGCTGTATGTCCACCTTAACGACGTCACAGTTACTCACAGTACTTCACCGGATGACGAGGCATTTGGCTACCTTAAGAGAGTAATAGTTCCTGCTGCCAGCTGCTCCCTTTTCTTTGAATCTATCCTCTCTTTATTTCGTACTGCGGCCTGTCCATGCATAAGCAAAATGCTGCAACAAGTCCACCTTCACGTTGCCTGAGTACTCCAACGACGATATCCTCGAGTTTTCAAGTAAATTTCGCAGAGTGACGAGGCATTTGACTACCTTAAGAGAGTCATAGTTACTTCTGCCGGCTGCTCCCATTTCTTTAGGCCTTTAACATTCTTGCTATGGCCAGTCCTACAGAACCGATATACCACTGTATGTCCACCTTAACGTCGTCACAGTTACTCACACTACGAGTCTCTCGAGTTTGCAAATGTACTTCGCCGGTTGACGAGGCATTTAGCTACCTTAAGAGAGTCATAGTTCCTGCTGCCAGCTGCTCCCTTTTCTTTGAATCTATCCTCTCTTTATTTCGTACTGCGGCCTGTCCATGCAGAAGCGAAATGCTGCAACAAGTCCACCTTCACGTTGCCTGAGTTACTCCAACGACGATATCCTCGAGTTTTCAAGTAAATTTCGCAGAGTGACGAGGCATATGGCTACATTAAGAGAGTCATAGTTACTCCTGCCGGCTGCTCCCATTTCTTTAGGCCTTTAACATTCTTGCTATGGCCAGTCCTACAGAATCGATATGCCACTGTATGTCCACCTTAACGACGTCACAGTTACTCACACTACGAGTCTCTCGAGTTTGCAAATGTACTTCGCCGGATGACGAGGCATTTAGCTACCTTAAGAGAGTCATAGTTCCTGCTGCCAGCTGCTCCCTTTTCTTTGAATCTATCCTCCCTTTATTTCGTACTGCGGCCTGTCCATGCAGAAGCGAAATGCTGCAACAAGTCCACCTTCACGTTGCCTGAGTTACTCCAACGACGATATCCTCGAGTTTTCAAGTAAATTTCGCAGAGTGACGAGGCATTTGGCTACCTTAAGAGAGTCATAGTTACTCCTGCCGGCTGCTCCCATTTCTTTAGGCCTTTAACATTCTTGCTATGGCCAGTCCTACAGAATCGATATGCCACTGTATGTCCACCTTAACGTCGTCACAGTTACTCACAGTACTTCGCCGGATGACGAGGCATTCGGCTACCTTAAGAGAGTCATAGTTCCTGCTGCCAGCTGCTCCCTTTTCTTTGAATCTTTCCTCTCTTTATTTCGTACTGCGGCCTGTCCATGCAGAAGCGAAATGCTGCAACAAGTCCACCTTCACGTTGCCTGAGTTACTCCAACGACGATATCCTCGAGTTTTCAAGTAGATTTCGCAGAGTGACGAGGCATTTGGCTACCTTAAGAGAGTCATAGTTACTCCTGCCGGCTGCTCCCATTTCTTTAGGCCTTTAACATTCTTGCTATGGCCAGTCCTACAGAATCGATATGCCACTGTATGTCCACCTTAACGACGTCACAGTTACTCACAGTACTTCACCGGATGACGAGGCATTTGGCTACCTTAAGAGAGTAATAGTTCCTGCTGCCAGCTGCTCCCTTTTCTTTGAATCTATCCTCTCTTTATTTCGTACTGCGGCCTGTCCATGCATAAGAAAAATGCTGCAACAAGTCCACCTTCACGTTGCCTGAGTTACTCCAACGACGATATCCTCGAGTTTTCAAGTAAATTTCGCAGAGTGACGAGGCATTTGGCTACCTTAAGAGAGTCATAGTTACTCCTGCTGGCTGCTCCCATTTCTTTAGGCCTTTAACATTCTTGCTATGGCCAGTCCTACAGAACCGATATGCCACTGTATGTCCACCTTAACGTCGTCACAGTTACTCACTCTACGAGTCTCTCGAGTTTGCAAATGTACTTCGCCGGATGACGAGGCATTTGGCTACCTTAAGAGAGTCATAGTTCCTGCTGCCAGCTGCTCCCTTTTCTTTGAATCTATCCTCTCTTTATTTCGTACTGCGGCCTGTCCATGCAGAAGCGAAATGCTGCAACAAGTCCACCTTCACGTTGCCTGAGTACTCCAACGACGATATCCTCGAGTTTTCAAGTAAATTTCGCAGAGTGACGAGGCATTTGACTACCTTAAGAGAGTCATAGTTACTTCTGCCGGCTGCTCCCATTTCTTTAGGCCTTTAACATTCTTGCTATGGCCAGTCCTACAGAACCGATATACCACTGTATGTCCACCTTAACGTCGTCACAGTTACTCACACTACGAGTCTCTCGAGTTTGCAAATGTACTTCGCCGGATGACGAGGCATTTAGCTACCTTAAGAGAGTCATAGTTCCTGCTGCCAGCTGCTCCCTTTTCTTTGAATCTATCCTCTCTTTATTTCGTACTGCGGCCTGTCCATGCAGAAGCGAAATGCTGCAACAAGTCCACCTTCACGTTGCCTGAGTTACTCCAACGACGATATCCTCGAGTTTTCAAGTAAATTTCGCAGAGTGACGAGGCATTTGGCTACCTTAAGAGAGTCATAGTTACTCCTGCCGGCTGCTCCCATTTCTTTAGGCCTTTAACATTCTTGCTATGGCCAGTCCTACAGAATCGATATGCCACTGTATGTCCACCTTAACGTCGTCACAGTTACTCACAGTACTTCGCCGGATGACGAGGCATTCGGCTACCTTAAGAGAGTCGTAGTTCCTGCTGCCAGCTGCTCCCTTTTCTTTGAATCTATCCTCTCTTTATTTCGTACTGCGGCCTGTCCATGCAGAAGCGAAATGCTGCAACAAGTCCACCTTCACGTTGCCTGAGTTACTCCAACGACGATATCCTCGAGTTTTCAAGTAAATTTCGCAGAGTGACGAGGCATTTGGCTACCTTAAGAGAGTCATAGTTACTCCTGCCGGCTGCTCCCATTTCTGTAGGCCTTTAACATTATTGCTATGGCCAGTCCTACAGAATCGATATGCCACTGTATGTCCACCTTAACGTCGTCACAGTTACTCACAGTACTTCGCCGGATGACGAGGCATTCGGCTACCTTAAGAGAGTCATAGTTCCTGCTGCCAGCTGCTCCCTTTTCTTTGAATCTATCCTCTCTTTATTTCGTACTGCGGCCTGTCCATGCAGAAGCGAAATGCTGCAACAAGTCCACCTTCACGTTGCCTGAGTTACTCCAACGACGATATCCTCGAGTTTTCAAGTGGATTTCGCAGAGTGACGAGGCATTTGGCTACCTTAAGAGAGTCATAGTTACTCCTGCCGGCTGCTCCCATTTCTTTAGGCCTTTAACATTCTTGCTATGGCCAGTCCTACAGAATCGATATGCCGCTGTATGTCCACCTTAACGACGTCACAGTTACTCACAGTACTTCACCGGATGACGAGGCATTTGGCTACCTTAAGAGAGTAATAGTTCCTGCTGCCAGCTGCTCCCTTTTCTTTGAATCTATCCTCTCTTTATTTCGTACTGCGGCCTGTCCATGCATAAGCAAAATGCTGCAACAAGTCCACCTTCACGTTGCCTGAGTACTCCAACGAAGATATCCTCGAGTTTTCAAGTAAATTTCGCAGAGTGACGAGGCATTTGACTACCTTAAGAGAGTCATAGTTACTTCTGCCGGCTGCTCCCATTTCTTTAGGCCTTTAACATTCTTGCTATGGCCAGTCCTACAGAACCGATATACCACTGTATGTCCACCTTAACGTCGTCACAGTTACTCACACTACGAGTCTCTCGAGTTTGCAAATGTACTTCGCCGGATGACGAGGCATTTAGCTACCTTAAGAGAGTCATAGTTCCTGCTGCCAGCTGCTCCCTTTTCTTTGAATCTATCCTCTCTTTATTTCGTACTGCGGCCTGTCCATGCAGAAGCGAAATGCTGCAACAAGTCCACCTTCACGTTGCCTGAGTTACTCCAACGACGATATCCTCGAGTTTTCAAGTAAATTTCGCAGAGTGACGAGGCATTTGGCTACCTTAAGAGAGTCATAGTTACTCCTGCCGGCTGCTCCCATTTCTTTAGGCCTTTAACATTCTTGCTATGGCCAGTCCTACAGAATCGATATGCCACTGTATGTCCACCTTAACGTCGTCACAGTTACTCACAGTACTTCGCCGGATGACGAGGCATTCGGCTACCTTAAGAGAGTCATAGTTCCTGCTGCCAGCTGCTCCCTTTTCTTTGAATCTATCCTCTCTTTATTTCGTACTGCGGCCTGTCCATGCAGAAGCGAAATGCTGCAAAAAGTCCACCTTCACGTTGCCTGAGTTACTCCAACGACGATATCCTCGAGTTTTCAAGTAAATTTCGCAGAGTGACGAGGCATTTGGCTACCTTAAGAGAGTCATAGTTACTCCTGCCGGCTGCTCCCATTTCTTTAGGCCTTTAACATTCTTGCTATGGCCAGTCCTACAGAATCGATATGCCACTGTATGTCCACCTTAACGACGTCACAGTTACTCACAGTACTTCACCGGATGACGAGGCATTTGGCTACCTTAAGAGAGTCATAGTTCCTGCTGCCAGCTGCTCCCTTTTCTTTGAATCTATCCTCTCTTTATTTCGTACTGCGGCCTGTCCATGCAGAAGCGAAATGCTGCAACAAGTCCACCTTCACGTTGCCTGAGTTACTCCAACGACGATATCCTCGAGTTTTCAAGTAAATTTCGCAGAGTGACGAGGCATTTGGCTACCTTAAGAGAGTCATAGTTACTCCTGCTGGCTGCTCCCATTTCTTTAGGCCTTTAACATTCTTGCTATGGCCAGTCCTACAGAACCGATATGCCACTGTATGTCCACCTTAACGTCGTCACAGTTACTCACTCTACGAGTCTCTCGAGTTTGCAAATGTACTTCGCCGGATGACGAGGCATTTGGCTACCTTAAGAGAGTCATAGTTCCTGCTGCCAGCTGCTCCCTTTTCTTTGAATCTATCCTCTCTTTATTTCGCACTGCGGCCTGTCCATGCAGAAGCGAAATGCTGCAACAAGTCCACCTTCACGTTGCCTGAGTTAGTCCAACGACGATATCCTCGAGTTTTCAAGTAAATTTCGCAGAGTGACGAGGCATTTGACTACCTTAAGAGAGTCATAGTTACTTCTGCCGGCTGCTCCCATTTCTTTAGGCCTTTAACATTCTTGCTATGGCCAGTCCTACAGAACCGATATGCCACTGTATGTCCACCTTAACGTCGTCACAGTTACTCACACTACGAGTCTCTCGAGTTTGCAAATGTACTTCGCCGGATGACGAGGCATTTAGCTACCTTAAGAGAGTCATAGTTCCTGCTGCCAGCTGCTCCCTTTTCTTTGAATCTATCCTCTCTTTATTTCGTACTGCGGCCTGTCCATGCAGAAGCGAAATGCTGCAACAAGTCCACCTTCACGTTGCCTGAGTTACTCCAACGACGATATCCTCGAGTTTTCAAGTAAATTTCGCAGAGTGACGAGGCATTTGACTACCTTAAGAGAGTCATAGTTACTTCTGCCGGCTGCTCCCATTTCTTTAGGCCTTTAACATTCTTGCTATGGCCCGTCCTACAGAACCGATATGCCACTGTATGTCCACCTTAACGTCGTCACAGTTACTCACACTACGAGTCTCTCGAGTTTGCAAATGTACTTCGCCGGATGACGAGGCATTTAGCTACCTTAAGAGAGTCATAGTTCCTGCTGCCAGCTGCTCCCTTTTCTTTGAATCTATCCTCCCTTTATTTCGTACTGCGGCCTGTCCATGCAGAAGCGAAATGCTGCAACAAGTCCACCTTCACGTTGCCTGAGTTACTCCAACGACGATATCCTCGAGTTTTCAAGTAAATTTCGCAGAGTGACGAGGCATTTGGCTACCTTAAGAGAGTCATAGTTACTCCTGCCGGCTGCTCCCATTTCTTTAGGCCTTTAACATTCTTGCTATGGCCAGTCCTACAGAACCGATATGCCACTGTATGTCCACCTTAACGTCGTCACAGTTACTCACAGTACTTCGCCGGATGACGAGGCATTCGGCTACCTTAAGAGAGTCATAGTTCCTGCTGCCAGCTGCTCCCTTTTCTTTGAATCTATCCTCTCTTTATTTCGTACTGCGGCCTGTCCATGCAGAAGCGAAATGCTGCAACAAGTCCACCTTCACGTTGCCTGAGTACTCCAACGACGATATCCTCGAGTTTTCAAGTAGATTTCGCAGAGTGACGAGGCATTTGACTACCTTAAGAGAGTCATAGTTACTTCTGCCGGCTGCTCCCATTTCTTTAGGCCTTTAACATTCTTGCTATGGCCAGTCCTACAGAACCGATATACCACTGTATGTCCACCTTAACGTCGTCACAGTTACTCACACTACGAGTCTCTCGAGTTTGCAAATGTACTTCGCCGGATGACGAGGCATTTAGCTACCTTAAGAGAGTCATAGATCCTGCTGCCAGCTGCTCCCTTTTCTTTGAATCTATCCTCTCTTTATTTCGTACTGCGGCCTGTCCATGCAGAAGCGAAACGCTGCAACAAGTCCACCTTCACGTTGCCTGAGTTACTCCAACGACGATATCCTCGAGTTTTCAAGTAAATTTCGCAGAGTGACGAGGCATTTGGCTACCTTAAGAGAGTCATAGTTACTCCTGCCGGCTGCTCCCATTTCTTTAGGCCTTTAACATTCTTGCTATGGCCAGTCCTACAGAATCGATATGCCACTGTATGTCCACCTTAACGTCGTCACAGTTACTCACAGTACTTCGCCGGATGACGAGGCATTCGGCTACCTTAAGAGAGTCATAGTTCCTGCTGCCAGCTGCTCCCTTTTCTTTGAATCTATCCTCTCTTTATTTCGTACTGCGGCCTGTCCATGCAGAAGCGAAATGCTGCAACAAGTCCACCTTCACGTTGCCTGAGTTACTCCAACGACGATATCCTCGAGTTTTCAAGTAAATTTCGCAGAGTGACGAGGCATTTGACTACCTTAAGAGAGTCATAGTTACTTCTGCCGGCTGCTCCCATTTCTTTAGGCCTTTAACATTCTTGCTATGGCCAGTCCTACAGAACCGATATGCCACTGTATGTCCACCTTAACGTCGTCACAGTTACTCACACTACGAGTCTCTCGAGTTTGCAAATGTACTTCGCCGGATGACGAGGCATTTAGCTACCTTAAGAGAGTCATAGTTCCTGCTGCCAGCTGCTCCCTTTTCTTTGAATCTATCCTCTCTTTATTTCGTACTGCGGCCTGTCCATGCAGAAGCGAAATGCTGCAACAAGTCCACCTTCACGTTGCCTGAGTTACTCCAACGACGATATCCTCGAGTTTTCAAGTAAATTTCGCAGAGTGACGAGGCATTTGACTACCTTAAGAGAGTCATAGTTACTTCTGCCGGCTGCTCCCATTTCTTTAGGCCTTTAACATTCTTGCTATGGCCAGTCCTACAGAACCGATATGCCACTGTATGTCCACCTTAACGTCGTCACAGTTACTCACACTACGAGTCTCTCGAGTTTGCAAATGTACTTCGCCGGATGACGAGGCATTTAGCTACCTTAAGAGAGTCATAGTTCCTGCTGCCAGCTGCTCCCTTTTCTTTGAATCTATCCTCCCTTTATTTCGTACTGCGGCCTGTCCATGCAGAAGCGAAATGCTGCAACAAGTCCACCTTCACGTTGCCTGAGTTACTCCAACGACGATATCCTCGAGTTTTCAAGTAAATTTCGTAGAGTGACGAGGCATTTGACTACCTTAAGAGAGTCATAGTTACTTCTGCCGGCTGCTCCCATTTCTTTAGGCCTTTAACATTCTTGCTATGGCCAGTCCTACAGAACCGATATGCCACTGTATGTCCACCTTAACGTCGTCACAGTTACTCACACTACGAGTCTCTCGAGTTTGCAAATGTACTTCGCCGGATGACGAGGCATTTAGCTACCTTAAGAGAGTCATAGTTCCTGCTGCCAGCTGCTCCCTTTTCTTTGAATCTATCCTCTCTTTATTTCGTACTGCGGCCTGTCCATGCAGAAGCGAAATGCTGCAACAAGTCCACCTTCACGTTGCCTGAGTTACTCCAACGACGATATCCTCGAGTTTTCAAGTAAATTTCGCAGAGTGACGAGGCATTTGACTACCTTAAGAGAGTCATAGTTACTTCTGCCGGCTGCTCCCATTTCTTTAGGCCTTTAACATTCTTGCTATGGCCAGTCCTACAGAACCGATATGCCACTGTATGTCCACCTTAACGTCGTCACAGTTACTCACACTACGAGTCTCTCGAGTTTGCAAATGTACTTCGCCGGATGACGAGGCATTTAGCTACCTTAAGAGAGTCATAGTTCCTGCTGCCAGCTGCTCCCTTTTCTTTGAATCTATCCTCCCTTTATTTCGTACTGCGGCCTGTCCATGCAGAAGCGAAATGCTGCAACAAGTCCACCTTCACGTTGCCTGAGTTACTCCAACGACGATATCCTCGAGTTTTCAAGTAAATTTCGCAGAGTGACGAGGCATTTGGCTACCTTAAGAGAGTCATAGTTACTCCTGCCGGCTGCTCCCATTTCTTTAGGCCTTTAACATTCTTGCTATGGCCAGTCCTACAGAACCGATATGCCACTGTATGTCCACCTTAACGTCGTCACAGTTACTCACAGTACTTCGCCGGATGACGAGGCATTCGGCTACCTTAAGAGAGTCATAGTTCCTGCTGCCAGCTGCTCCCTTTTCTTTGAATCTATCCTCTCTTTATTTCGTACTGCGGCCTGTCCATGCAGAAGCGAAATGCTGCAACAAGTCCACCTTCACGTTGCCTGAGTACTCCAACGACGATATCCTCGAGTTTTCAAGTAGATTTCGCAGAGTGACGAGGCATTTGACTACCTTAAGAGAGTCATAGTTACTTCTGCCGGCTGCTCCCATTTCTTTAGGCCTTTAACATTCTTGCTATGGCCAGTCCTACAGAACCGATATACCACTGTATGTCCACCTTAACGTCGTCACAGTTACTCACACTACGAGTCTCTCGAGTTTGCAAATGTACTTCGCCGGATGACGAGGCATTTAGCTACCTTAAGAGAGTCATAGATCCTGCTGCCAGCTGCTCCCTTTTCTTTGAATCTATCCTCTCTTTATTTCGTACTGCGGCCTGTCCATGCAGAAGCGAAATGCTGCAACAAGTCCACCTTTACGTTGCCTGAGTTACTCCAACGACGATATCCTCGAGTTTTCAAGTAAATTTCGCAGAGTGACGAGGCATTTGGCTACCTTAAGAGAGTCATAGTTACTCCTGCCGGCTGCTCCCATTTCTTTAGGCCTTTAACATTCTTGCTATGGCCAGTCCTACAGAATCGATATGCCACTGTATGTCCACCTTAACGTCGTCACAGTTACTCACAGTACTTCGCCGGATGACGAGGCATTCGGCTACCTTAAGAGAGTCATAGTTCCTGCTGCCAGCTGCTCCCTTTTCTTTGAATCTATCCTCTCTTTATTTCGTACTGCGGCCTGTCCATGCAGAAGCGAAATGCTGCAACAAGTCCACCTTCACGTTGCCTGAGTTACTCCAACGACGATATCCTCGAGTTTTCAAGTAAATTTCGCAGAGTGACGAGGCATTTGACTACCTTAAGAGAGTCATAGTTACTTCTGCCGGCTGCTCCCATTTCTTTAGGCCTTTAACATTCTTGCTATGGCCAGTCCTACAGAACCGATATGCCACTGTATGTCCACCTTAACGTCGTCACAGTTACTCACACTACGAGTCTCTCGAGTTTGCAAATGTACTTCGCCGGATGACGAGGCATTTAGCTACCTTAAGAGAGTCATAGTTCCTGCTGCCAGCTGCTCCCTTTTCTTTGAATCTATCCTCCCTTTATTTCGTACTGCGGCCTGTCCATGCAGAAGCGAAATGCTGCAACAAGTCCACCTTCACGTTGCCTGAGTTACTCCAACGACGATATCCTCGAGTTTTCAAGTAAATTTCGCAGAGTGACGAGGCATTTGGCTACCTTAAGAGAGTCATAGTTACTCCTGCCGGCTGCTCCCATTTCTTTAGGCCTTTAACATTCTTGCTATGGCCAGTCCTACAGAACCGATATGCCACTGTATGTCCACCTTAACGTCGTCACAGTTACTCACAGTACTTCGCCGGATGACGAGGCATTCGGCTACCTTAAGAGAGTCATAGTTCCTGCTGCCAGCTGCTCCCTTTTCTTTGAATCTATCCTCTCTTTATTTCGTACTGCGGCCTGTCCATGCAGAAGCGAAATGCTGCAACAAGTCCACCTTCACGTTGCCTGAGTACTCCAACGACGATATCCTCGAGTTTTCAAGTAGATTTCGCAGAGTGACGAGGCATTTGACTACCTTAAGAGAGTCATAGTTACTTCTGCCGGCTGCTCCCATTTCTTTAGGCCTTTAACATTCTTGCTATGGCCAGTCCTACAGAACCGATATACCACTGTATGTCCACCTTAACGTCGTCACAGTTACTCACACTACGAGTCTCTCGAGTTTGCAAATGTACTTCGCCGGATGACGAGGCATTTAGCTACCTTAAGAGAGTCATAGATCCTGCTGCCAGCTGCTCCCTTTTCTTTGAATCTATCCTCTCTTTATTTCGTACTGCGGCCTGTCCATGCAGAAGCGAAATGCTGCAACAAGTCCACCTTTACGTTGCCTGAGTTACTCCAACGACGATATCCTCGAGTTTTCAAGTAAATTTCGCAGAGTGACGAGGCATTTGGCTACCTTAAGAGAGTCATAGTTACTCCTGCCGGCTTCTCCCATTTCTTTAGGCCTTTAACATTCTTGCTATGGCCAGTCCTACAGAATCGATATGCCACTGTATGTCCACCTTAACGTCGTCACAGTTACTCACAGTACTTCGCCGGATGACGAGGCATTCGGCTACCTTAAGAGAGTCATAGTTCCTGCTGCCAGCTGCTCCCTTTTCTTTGAATCTATCCTCTCTTTATTTCGTACTGCGGCCTGTCCATGCAGAAGCGAAATGCTGCAACAAGTCCACCTTCACGTTGCCTGAGTTACTCCAACGACGATATCCTCGAGTTTTCAAGTAAATTTCGCAGAGTGACGAGGCATTTGACTACCTTAAGAGAGTCATAGTTACTTCTGCCGGCTGCTCCCATTTCTTTAGGCCTTTAACATTCTTGCTATGGCCAGTCCTACAGAACCGATATGCCACTGTATGTCCACCTTAACGTCGTCACAGTTACTCACACTACGAGTCTCTCGAGTTTGCAAATGTACTTCGCCGGATGACGAGGCATTTAGCTACCTTAAGAGAGTCATAGTTCCTGCTGCCAGCTGCTCCCTTTTCTTTGAATCTATCCTCTCTTTATTTCGTACTGCGGCCTGTCCATGCAGAAGCGAAATGCTGCAACAAGTCCACCTTCACGTTGCCTGAGTTACTCCAACGACGATATCCTCGAGTTTTCAAGTAAATTTCGCAGAGTGACGAGGCATTTGACTACCTTAAGAGAGTCATAGTTACTTCTGCCGGCTGCTCCCATTTCTTTAGGCCTTTAACATTCTTGCTATGGCCAGTCCTACAGAACCGATATGCCACTGTATGTCCACCTTAACGTCGTCACAGTTACTCACACTACGAGTCTCTCGAGTTTGCAAATGTACTTCGCCGGATGACGAGGCATTTAGCTACCTTAAGAGAGTCATAGTTCCTGCTGCCAGCTGCTCCCTTTTCTTTGAATCTATCCTCCCTTTATTTCGTACTGCGGCCTGTCCATGCAGAAGCGAAATGCTGCAACAAGTCCACCTTCACGTTGCCTGAGTTACTCCAACGACGATATCCTCGAGTTTTCAAGTAAATTTCACAGAGTGACGAGGCATTTGGCTACCTTAAGAGAGTCATAGTTACTCCTGCCGGCTGCTCCCATTTCTTTAGGCCTTTAACATTCTTGCTATGGCCAGTCCTACAGAACCGATATGCCACTGTATGTCCACCTTAACGTCGTCACAGTTACTCACAGTACTTCGCCGGATGACGAGGCATTCGGCTACCTTAAGAGAGTCATAGTTCCTGCTGCCAGCTGCTCCCTTTTCTTTGAATCTATCCTCTCTTTATTTCGTACTGCGGCCTGTCCATGCAGAAGCGAAATGCTGCAACAAGTCCACCTTCACGTTGCCTGAGTACTCCAACGACGATATCCTCGAGTTTTCAAGTAGATTTCGCAGAGTGACGAGGCATTTGACTACCTTAAGAGAGTCATAGTTACTTCTGCCGGCTGCTCCCATTTCTTTAGGCCTTTAACATTCTTGCTATGGCCAGTCCTACAGAACCGATATACCACTGTATGTCCACCTTAACGTCGTCACAGTTACTCACACTACGAGTCTCTCGAGTTTGCAAATGTACTTCGCCGGATGACGAGGCATTTAGCTACCTTAAGAGAGTCATAGATCCTGCTGCCAGCTGCTCCCTTTTCTTTGAATCTATCCTCTCTTTATTTCGTACTGCGGCCTGTCCATGCAGAAGCGAAATGCTGCAACAAGTCCACCTTTACGTTGCCTGAGTTACTCCAACGACGATATCCTCGAGTTTTCAAGTAAATTTCGCAGAGTGACGAGGCATTTGGCTACCTTAAGAGAGTCATAGTTACTCCTGCCGGCTGCTCCCATTTCTTTAGGCCTTTAACATTCTTGCTATGGCCAGTCCTACAGAATCGATATGCCACTGTATGTCCACCTTAACGTCGTCACAGTTACTCACAGTACTTCGCCGGATGACGAGGCATTCGGCTACCTTAAGAGAGTCATAGTTCCTGCTGCCAGCTGCTCCCTTTTCTTTGAATCTATCCTCTCTTTATTTCGTACTGCGGCCTGTCCATGCAGAAGCGAAATGCTGCAACAAGTCCACCTTCACGTTGCCTGAGTTACTCCAACGACGATATCCTCGAGTTTTCAAGTAAATTTCGCAGAGTGACGAGGCATTTGACTACCTTAAGAGAGTCATAGTTACTTCTGCCGGCTGCTCCCATTTCTTTAGGCCTTTAACATTCTTGCTATGGCCAGTCCTACAGAACCGATATGCCACTGTATGTCCACCTTAACGTCGTCACAGTTACTCACACTACGAGTCTCTCGAGTTTGCAAATGTACTTCGCCGGATGACGAGGCATTTAGCTACCTTAAGAGAGTCATAGTTCCTGCTGCCAGCTGCTCCCTTTTCTTTGAATCTATCCTCCCTTTATTTCGTACTGCGGCCTGTCCATGCAGAAGCGAAATGCTGCAACAAGTCCACCTTCACGTTGCCTGAGTTACTCCAACGACGATATCCTCGAGTTTTCAAGTAAATTTCGCAGAGTGACGAGGCATTTGGCTACCTTAAGAGAGTCATAGTTACTCCTGCCGGCTGCTCCCATTTCTTTAGGCCTTTAACATTCTTGCTATGGCCAGTCCTACAGAACCGATATGCCACTGTATGTCCACCTTAACGTCGTCACAGTTACTCACAGTACTTCGCCGGATGACGAGGCATTCGGCTACCTTAAGAGAGTCATAGTTCCTGCTGCCAGCTGCTCCCTTTTCTTTGAATCTATCCTCTCTTTATTTCGTACTGCGGCCTGTCCATGCAGAAGCGAAATGCTGCAACAAGTCCACCTTCACGTTGCCTGAGTTACTCCAACGACGATATCCTCGAGTTTTCAAGTAAATTTCGCAGAGTGACGAGGCATTTGACTACCTTAAGAGAGTCATAGTTACTTCTGCCGGCTGCTCCCATTTCTTTAGGCCTTTAACATTCTTGCTATGGCCAGTCCTACAGAACCGATATGCCACTGTATGTCCACCTTAACGTCGTCACAGTTACTCACACTACGAGTCTCTCGAGTTTGCAAATGTACTTCGCCGGATGACGAGGCATTTAGCTACCTTAAGAGAGTCATAGTTCCTGCTGCCAGCTGCTCCCTTTTCTTTGAATCTATCCTCCCTTTATTTCGTACTGCGGCCTGTCCATGCAGAAGCGAAATGCTGCAACAAGTCCACCTTCACGTTGCCTGAGTTACTCCAACGACGATATCCTCGAGTTTTCAAGTAAATTTCGCAGAGTGACGAGGCATTTGGCTACCTTAAGAGAGTCATAGTTACTCCTGCCGGCTGCTCCCATTTCTTTAGGCCTTTAACATTCTTGCTATGGCCAGTCCTACAGAACCGATATGCCACTGTATGTCCACCTTAACGTCGTCACAGTTACTCACAGTACTTCGCCGGATGACGAGGCATTCGGCTACCTTAAGAGAGTCATAGTTCCTGCTGCCAGCTGCTCCCTTTTCTTTGAATCTATCCTCTCTTTATTTCGTACTGCGGCCTGTCCATGCAGAAGCGAAATGCTGCAACAAGTCCACCTTCACGTTGCCTGAGTACTCCAACGACGATATCCTCGAGTTTTCAAGTAGATTTCGCAGAGTGACGAGGCATTTGACTACCTTAAGAGAGTCATAGTTACTTCTGCCGGCTGCTCCCATTTCTTTAGGCCTTTAACATTCTTGCTATGGCCAGTCCTACAGAACCGATATACCACTGTATGTCCACCTTAACGTCGTCACAGTTACTCACACTACGAGTCTCTCGAGTTTGCAAATGTACTTCGCCGGATGACGAGGCATTTAGCTACCTTAAGAGAGTCATAGATCCTGCTGCCAGCTGCTCCCTTTTCTTTGAATCTATCCTCTCTTTATTTCGTACTGCGGCCTGTCCATGCAGAAGCGAAATGCTGCAACAAGTCCACCTTTACGTTGCCTGAGTTACTCCAACGACGATATCCTCGAGTTTTCAAGTAAATTTCGCAGAGTGACGAGGCATTTGGCTACCTTAAGAGAGTCATAGTTACTCCTGCCGGCTGCTCCCATTTCTTTAGGCCTTTAACATTCTTGCTATGGCCAGTCCTACAGAATCGATATGCCACTGTATGTCCACCTTAACGTCGTCACAGTTACTCACAGTACTTCGCCGGATGACGAGGCATTCGGCTACCTTAAGAGAGTCATAGTTCCTGCTGCCAGCTGCTCCCTTTTCTTTGAATCTATCCTCTCTTTATTTCGTACTGCGGCCTGTCCATGCAGAAGCGAAATGCTGCAACAAGTCCACCTTCACGTTGCCTGAGTTACTCCAACGACGATATCCTCGAGTTTTCAAGTAAATTTCGCAGAGTGACGAGGCATTTGACTACCTTAAGAGAGTCATAGTTACTTCTGCCGGCTGCTCCCATTTCTTTAGGCCTTTAACATTCTTGCTATGGCCAGTCCTACAGAACCGATATGCCACTGTATGTCCACCTTAACGTCGTCACAGTTACTCACACTACGAGTCTCTCGAGTTTGCAAATGTACTTCGCCGGATGACGAGGCATTTAGCTACCTTAAGAGAGTCATAGTTCCTGCTGCCAGCTGCTCCCTTTTCTTTGAATCTATCCTCCCTTTATTTCGTACTGCGGCCTGTCCATGCAGAAGCGAAATGCTGCAACAAGTCCACCTTCACGTTGCCTGAGTTACTCCAACGACGATATCCTCGAGTTTTCAAGTAAATTTCGCAGAGTGACGAGGCATTTGGCTACCTTAAGAGAGTCATAGTTACTCCTGCCGGCTGCTCCCATTTCTTTAGGCCTTTAACATTCTTGCTATGGCCAGTCCTACAGAACCGATATGCCACTGTATGTCCACCTTAACGTCGTCACAGTTACTCACAGTACTTCGCCGGATGACGAGGCATTCGGCTACCTTAAGAGAGTCATAGTTCCTGCTGCCAGCTGCTCCCTTTTCTTTGAATCTATCCTCTCTTTATTTCGTACTGCGGCCTGTCCATGCAGAAGCGAAATGCTGCAACAAGTCGACCTTCACGTTGCCTGAGTACTCCAACGACGATATCCTCGAGTTTTCAAGTAGATTTCGCAGAGTGACGAGGCATTTGACTACCTTAAGAGAGTCATAGTTACTTCTGCCGGCTGCTCCCATTTCTTTAGGCCTTTAACATTCTTGCTATGGCCAGTCCTACAGAACCGATATACCACTGTATGTCCACCTTAACGTCGTCACAGTTACTCACACTACGAGTCTCTCGAGTTTGCAAATGTACTTCGCCGGATGACGAGGCATTTAGCTACCTTAAGAGAGTCATAGATCCTGCTGCCAGCTGCTCCCTTTTCTTTGAATCTATCCTCTCTTTATTTCGTACTGCGGCCTGTCCATGCAGAAGCGAAATGCTGCAACAAGTCCACCTTTACGTTGCCTGAGTTACTCCAACGACGATATCCTCGAGTTTTCAAGTAAATTTCGCAGAGTGACGAGGCATTTGGCTACCTTAAGAGAGTCATAGTTACTCCTGCCGGCTGCTCCCATTTCTTTAGGCCTTTAACATTCTTGCTATGGCCAGTCCTACAGAATCGATATGCCACTGTATGTCCACCTTAACGTCGTCACAGTTACTCACAGTACTTCGCCGGATGACGAGGCATTCGGCTACCTTAAGAGAGTCATAGTTCCTGCTGCCAGCTGCTCCCTTTTCTTTGAATCTATCCTCTCTTTATTTCGTACTGCGGCCTGTCCATGCAGAAGCGAAATGCTGCAACAAGTCCACCTTCACGTTGCCTGAGTTACTCCAACGACGATATCCTCGAGTTTTCAAGTAAATTTCGCAGAGTGACGAGGCATTTGACTACCTTAAGAGAGTCATAGTTACTTCTGCCGGCTGCTCCCATTTCTTTAGGCCTTTAACATTCTTGCTATGGCCAGTCCTACAGAACCGATATGCCACTGTATGTCCACCTTAACGTCGTCACAGTTACTCACACTACGAGTCTCTCGAGTTTGCAAATGTACTTCGCCGGATGACGAGGCATTTAGCTACCTTAAGAGAGTCATAGTTCCTGCTGCCAGCTGCTCCCTTTTCTTTGAATCTATCCTCTCTTTATTTCGTACTGCGGCCTGTCCATGCAGAAGCGAAATGCTGCAACAAGTCCACCTTCACGTTGCCTGAGTTACTCCAACGACGATATCCTCGAGTTTTCAAGTAAATTTCGCAGAGTGACGAGGCATTTGACTACCTTAAGAGAGTCATAGTTACTTCTGCCGGCTGCTCCCATTTCTTTAGGCCTTTAACATTCTTGCTATGGCCAGTCCTACAGAACCGATATGCCACTGTATGTCCACCTTAACGTCGTCACAGTTACTCACACTACGAGTCTCTCGAGTTTGCAAATGTACTTCGCCGGATGACGAGGCATTTAGCTACCTTAAGAGAGTCATAGTTCCTGCTGCCAGCTGCTCCCTTTTCTTTGAATCTATCCTCCCTTTATTTCGTACTGCGGCCTGTCCATGCAGAAGCGAAATGCTGCAACAAGTCCACCTTTACGTTGCCTGAGTTACTCCAACGACGATATCCTCGAGTTTTCAAGTAAATTTCGCAGAGTGACGAGGCATTTGGCTACCTTAAGAGAGTCATAGTTACTCCTGCCGGCTGCTCCCATTTCTTTAGGCCTTTAACATTCTTGCTATGGCCAGTCCTACAGAATCGATATGCCACTGTATGTCCACCTTAACGTCGTCACAGTTACTCACAGTACTTCGCCGGATGACGAGGCATTCGGCTACCTTAAGAGAGTCATAGTTCCTGCTGCCAGCTGCTCCCTTTTCTTTGAATCTATCCTCTCTTTATTTCGTACTGCGGCCTGTCCATGCAGAAGCGAAATGCTGCAACAAGTCCACCTTCACGTTGCCTGAGTTACTCCAACGACGATATCCTCGAGTTTTCAAGTAAATTTCGCAGAGTGACGAGGCATTTGACTACCTTAAGAGAGTCATAGTTACTTCTGCCGGCTGCTCCCATTTCTTTAGGCCTTTAACATTCTTGCTATGGCCAGTCCTACAGAACCGATATGCCACTGTATGTCCACCTTAACGTCGTCACAGTTACTCACACTACGAGTCTCTCGAGTTTGCAAATGTACTTCGCCGGATGACGAGGCATTTAGCTACGTTAAGAGAGTCGTAGTTCCTGCTGCCAGCTGCTCCCTTTTCTTTGAATCTATCCTCTCTTTAGTTCGTACTGCGGCCTGTCCATGCAGAAGCGAAATGCTGCAACAAGTCCACCTTCACGTTGCCTGAGTTACTCCAACGACGATATCCTCGAGTTTTCAAGTAAATTTCGCTGAGTGACGAGGCATTTGGCTACCTTAAGAGACTCATAGTTACTCCTGCCGGCTGCTCCCATTTCTTTAGGCCTTTAAAATTCTTGCTATGGCCAGTCCTACAGAACCGATATGCCACTGTATGTCCACCTTAACGACGTCACAGTTACTCACACTACGACTCTCTCGAGTTTGCAAATGTACTTCGCCGGATGACGAGGCATTTGGCTACCTTAAGGGAGTCATAGTTCCTGCTGCCAGCTACTCCCTTTTCTTTGAATCTATCCTCTCTTTATTTCGTACTGCGGCCTGTCCATGCAGAAGCAAAATCCTGCAACAAGTCCACCTTCACGTTGCCTGAGTTACTCCAACGACGATATCCTCGAGTTTTCAAGTAAATTTCGCAGAGTGACGAGGCATTTGGCTACCTTAAGAGAGTCATAGTTACTCCTGCCGGCTGCTCCCATTTCTTTAGGCCTTTAACATTCTTGCTATGGCCAGTCCTACAGAACCGATATGCCACTGTATGTCCACCTTAACGTCGTCACAGTTACTCACACTACGAGTCTCTCGAGTTTGCAAATGTACTTCGCCGGATGACGAGGCATTTGGCTTCCTTAAGAGAGTCATAGTTCCTGCTGCCTGCTGCTCCCTTTTCTTTGAATCTATCCTCTCTTTATTTCGTACTGCGGCCTGTCCATGCAGAAGCGAAATCCTGCAACAAGTCCACCTTCACGTTGCCTGAGTTACTCCAACGACGATATCCTCGAGTTTTCAAGTAAATTTCGCTGAGTGACGAGGCATTTGGCTACCTTAAGAGACTCATAGTTACTCCTGCCGGCTGCTCCCATTTCTTTAGGCCTTTAAAATTCTTGCTATGGCCAGTCCTACAGAACCGATATGCCACTGTATGTCCACCTTAACGACGTCACAGTTACTCACACTACGACTCTCTCGAGTTTGCAAATGTACTTCGCCGGATGACGAGGCATTTGGCTACCTTAAGGGAGTCATAGTTCCTGCTGCCAGCTACTCCCTTTTCTTTGAATCTATCCTCTCTTTATTTCGTACTGCGGCCTGTCCATGCAGAAGCAAAATCCTGCAACAAGTCCACCTTCACGTTGCCTGAGTTACTCCAACGACGATATCCTCGAGTTTTCAAGTAAATTTCGCAGAGTGACGAGGCATTTGGCTACCTTAAGAGAGTCATAGTTACTCCTGCCGGCTGCTCCCATTTCTTTAGGCCTTTAACATTCTTGCTATGGCCAGTCCTACAGAACCGATATGCCACTGTATGTCCACCTTAACGTCGTCACAGTTACTCACACTACGAGTCTCTCGAGTTTGCAAATGTACTTCGCCGGATGACGAGGCATTTAGCTACGTTAAGAGAGTCGTAGTTCCTGCTGCCAGCTGCTCCCTTTTCTTTGAATCTATCCTCTCTTTAGTTCGTACTGCGGCCTGTCCATGCAGAAGCGAAATGCTGCAACAAGTCCACCTTCACGTTGCCTGAGTTACTCCAACGACGATATCCTCGAGTTTTCAAGTAAATTTCGCTGAGTGACGAGGCATTTGGCTACCTTAAGAGAGTCATAGTTACTCCTGCCGGCTGCTCCCATTTCTTTAGGCCTTTAACATTCTTGCTATGGCCAGTCCTACAGAACCGATATGCCACTGTATGTCCACCTTAACGTCGTCACAGTTACTCACACTACGAGTCTCTCGAGTTTGCAAATGTACTTCGCCGGATGACGAGGCATTTAGCTACGTTAAGAGAGTCGTAGTTCCTGCTGCCAGCTGCTCCCTTTTCTTTGAATCTATCCTCTCTTTAGTTCGTACTGCGGCCTGTCCATGCAGAAGCGAAATGCTGCAACAAGTCCACCTTCACGTTGCCTGAGTTACTCCAACGACGATATCCTCGAGTTTTCAAGTAAATTTCGCTGAGTGACGAGGCATTTGGCTACCTTAAGAGACTCATAGTTACTCCTGCCGGCTGCTCCCATTTCTTTAGGCCTTTAAAATTCTTGCTATGGCCAGTCCTACAGAACCGATATGCCACTGTATGTCCACCTTAACGACGTCACAGTTACTCACACTACGACTCTCTCGAGTTTGCAAATGTACTTCGCCGGATGACGAGGCATTTGGCTACCTTAAGGGAGTCATAGTTCCTGCTGCCAGCTACTCCCTTTTCTCTGAATCTATCCTCTCTTTATTTCGTACTGCGGCCTGTCCATGCAGAAGCAAAATCCTGCAACAAGTCCACCTTCACGTTGCCTGAGTTACTCCAACGACGATATCCTCGAGTTTTCAAGTAAATTTCGCAGAGTGACGAGGCATTTGGCTACCTTAAGAGAGTCATAGTTACTCCTGCCGGCTGCTCCCATTTCTTTAGGCCTTTAAAATTCTTGCTATGGCCAGTCCTACAGAACCGATATGCCACTGTATGTCCACCTTAACGACGTCACAGTTACTCACACTACGACTCTCTCGAGTTTGCAAATGTACTTCGCCGGATGACGAGGCATTTGGCTACCTTAAGGGAGTCATAGTTCCTGCTGCCAGCTACTCCCTTTTCTTTGAATCTATCCTCTCTTTATTTCGTACTGCGGCCTGTCCATGCAGAAGCAAAATCCTGCAACAAGTCCACCTTCACGTTGCCTGAGTTACTCCAACGACGATATCCTCGAGTTTTCAAGTAAATTTCGCAGAGTGACGAGGCATTTGGCTACCTTAAGAGAGTCATAGTTACTCCTGCCGGCTGCTCCCATTTCTTTAGGCCTTTAACATTCTTGCTATGGCCAGTCCTACAGAACCGATATGCCACTGTATGTCCACCTTAACGTCGTCACAGTTACTCACACTACGAGTCTCTCGAGTTTGCAAATGTACTTCGCCGGATGACGAGGCATTTAGCTACGTTAAGAGAGTCGTAGTTCCTGCTGCCAGCTGCTCCCTTTTCTTTGAATCTATCCTCTCTTTAGTTCGTACTGCGGCCTGTCCATGCAGAAGCGAAATGCTGCAACAAGTCCACCTTCACGTTGCCTGAGTTACTCCAACGACGATATCCTCGAGTTTTCAAGTAAATTTCGCTGAGTGACGAGGCATTTGGCTACCATAAGAGAGTCATAGTTACTCCTGCCGGCTGCTCCCATTTCTTTAGGCCTTTAACATTCTTGCTATGGCCAGTCCTACGGAACCGATATGCCACTGTATGTCCACCTTAACGTCGTCACAGTTACTCACACTACGAGTCTCTCGAGTTTGCAAATGTACTTCGCCGGATGACGAGGCATTTAGCTACGTTAAGAGAGTCGTAGTTCCTGCTGCCAGCTGCTCCCTTTTCTTTGAATCTATCCTCTCTTTAGTTCGTACTGCGGCCTGTCCATGCAGAAGCGAAATGCTGCAACAAGTCCACCTTCACGTTGCCTGAGTTACTCCAACGACGATATCCTCGAGTTTTCAAGTAAATTTCGCTGAGTGACGAGGCATTTGGCTACCTTAAGAGACTCATAGTTACTCCTGCCGGCTGCTCCCATTTCTTTAGGCCTTTAAAATTCTTGCTATGGCCAGTCCTACAGAACCGATATGCCACTGTATGTCCACCTTAACGACGTCACAGTTACTCACACTACGACTCTCTCGAGTTTGCAAATGTACTTCGCCGGATGACGAGGCATTTGGCTACCTTAAGGGAGTCATAGTTCCTGCTGCCAGCTACTCCCTTTTCTTTGAATCTATCCTCTCTTTATTTCGTACTGCGGCCTGTCCATGCAGAAGCAAAATCCTGCAACAAGTCCACCTTCACGTTGCCTGAGTTACTCCAACGACGATATCCTCGAGTTTTCAAGTAAATTTCGCAGAGTGACGAGGCATTTGGCTACCTTAAGAGAGTCATAGTTACTCCTGCCGGCTGCTCCCATCTCTTTAGGCCTTTAACATTCTTGCTATGGCCAGTCCTACAGAACCGATATGCCACTGTATGTCCACCTTAACGTCGTCACAGTTACTCACACTACGAGTCTCTCGAGTTTGCAAATGTACTTCGCCGGATGACGAGGCATTTGGCTACCTTAAGGGAGTCATAGTTCCTGCTGCCAGCTACTCCCTTTTCTTTGAATCTATCCTCTCTTTATTTCGTACTGCGGCCTGTCCATGCAGAAGCGAAATCCTGCAACAAGTCCACCTTCACGTTGCCTGAGTTACTCCAACGACGATATCCTCGAGTTTTCAAGTAAATTTCGCTGAGTGACGAGGCATTTGGCTACCTTAAGAGAGTCATAGTTACTCCTGCCGGCTGCTCCCATTTCTTTAGGCCTTTAACATTCTTGCTATGGCCAGTCCTACAGAACCGATATGCCACTGTATGTCCACCTTAACGTCGTCACAGTTACTCACACTACGAGTCTCTCGAGTTTGCAAATGTACTTCGCCGGATGACGAGGCATTTGGCTACCTTAAGAGAGTCATAGTTCCTGCTGCCTGCTGCTCCCTTTTCTTTGAATCTATCCTCTCTTTATTTCGTACTGCGGCCTGTCCATGCAGAAGCGAAATCCTGCAACAAGTCCACCTTCACGTTGCCTGAGTTACTCCAACGACGATATCCTCGAGTTTTCAAGTAAATTTCGCTGAGTGACGAGGCATTTGGCTACCTTAAGAGACTCATAGTTACTCCTGCCGGCTGCTCCCATTTCTTTAGGCCTTTAAAATTCTTGCTATGGCCAGTCCTACAGAACCGATATGCCACTGTATGTCCACCTTAACGACGTCACAGTTACTCACACTACGACTCTCTCGAGTTTGCAAATGTACTTCGCCGGATGACGAGGCATTTGGCTACCTTAAGGGAGTCATAGTTCCTGCTGCCAGCTACTCCCTTTTCTTTGAATCTATCCTCTCTTTATTTCGTACTGCGGCCTGTCCATGCAGAAGCAAAATCCTGCAACAAGTCCACCTTCACGTTGCCTGAGTTACTCCAACGACGATATCCTCGAGTTTTCAAGTAAATTTCGCAGAGTGACTAGGCATTTGGCTACCTTAAGAGAGTCATAGTTACTCCTGCCGGCTGCTCCCATTTCTTTAGGCCTTTAACATTCTTGCTATGGCCAGTCCTACAGAACCGATATGCCACTGTATGTCCACCTTAACGTCGTCACAGTTACTCACACTACGAGTCTCTCGAGTTTGCAAATGTACTTCGCCGGATGACGAGGCATTTGGCTACCTTAAGGGAGTCATAGTTCCTGCTGCCAGCTACTCCCTTTTCTTTGAATCTATCCTCTCTTTATTTCGTACTGCGGCCTGTCCATGCAGAAGCGAAATCCTGCAACAAGTCCACCTTCACGTTGCCTGAGTTACTCCAACGACGATATCCTCGAGTTTTCAAGTAAATTTCGCTGAGTGACGAGGCATTTGGCTACCTTAAGAGAGTCATAGTTACTCCTGCCGGCTGCTCCCATTTCTTTACGCCTTTAACATTCTTGCTATGGCCAGTCCTACAGAATCGATATGCCACTGTATGTCCACCTTAACGACGTCACAGTTACTCACAGTACTTCGCCGGATGACGAGGCATTTGGCTACCTTAAGAGAGTCATAGTTCCTGCTTCCAGCTGCTCCCTTTTCTTTGAATCTATCCTCTCTTTATTTCGTACTGCGGCCTGTCCATGCAGAAGCAAAATCCTGCAACAAGTCCACCTTCACGTTGCCTGAGTTACTCCAACGACGATATCCTCGAGTTTTCAAGTAAATTTCGCAGAGTGACGAGGCATTTGGCTACCTTAAGAGAGTCATAGTTACTCCTGCCGGCTGCTCCCATTTCTTTAGGCCTTTAACATTCTTGCTATGGCCAGTCCTACAGAACCGATATGCCACTGTATGTCCACCTTAACGTCGTCACAGTTACTCACACTACGAGTCTCTCGAGTTTGCAAATGTACTTCGCCGGATGACGAGGCATTTGGCTACCTTAAGAGAGTCATAGTTCCTGCTGCCTGCTGCTCCCTTTTCTTTGAATCTATCCTCTCTTTATTTCGTACTGCGGCCTGTCCATGCAGAAGCGAAATCCTGCAACAAGTCCACCTTCACGTTGCCTGAGTTACTCCAACGACGATATCCTCGAGTTTTCAAGTAAATTTCGCTGAGTGACGAGGCATTTGGCTACCTTAAGAGACTCATAGTTACTCCTGCCGGCTGCTCCCATTTCTTTAGGCCTTTAAAATTCTTGCTATGGCCAGTCCTACAGAACCGATATGCCACTGTATGTCCACCTTAACGACGTCACAGTTACTCACACTACGACTCTCTCGAGTTTGCAAATGTACTTCGCCGGATGACGAGGCATTTGGCTACCTTAAGGGAGTCATAGTTCCTGCTGCCAGCTACTCCCTTTTCTTTGAATCTATCCTCTCTTTATTTCGTACTGCGGCCTGTCCATGCAGAAGCAAAATCCTGCAACAAGTCCACCTTCACGTTGCCTGAGTTACTCCAACGACGATATCCTCGAGTTTTCAAGTAAATTTCGCAGAGTGACGAGGCATTTGGCTACCTTAAGAGAGTCATAGTTACTCCTGCCGGCTGCTCCCATTTCTTTAGGCCTTTAACATTCTTGCTATGGCCAGTCCTACAGAACCGATATGCCACTGTATGTCCACCTTAACGTCGTCACAGTTACTCACACTACGAGTCTCTCGAGTTTGCAAATGTACTTCGCCGGATGACGAGGCATTTGGCTACCTTAAGGGAGTCATAGTTCCTGCTGCCAGCTACTCCCTTTTCTTTGAATCTATCCTCTCTTTATTTCGTACTGCGGCCTGTCCATGCAGAAGCGAAATGCTGCAACAAGTCCACCTTCACGTTGCCTGAGTTACTCCAACGACAATATCCTCGAGTTTTCAAGTAAATTTCGCTGAGTGACGAGGCATTTGACTACCTTAAGAGACTCATAGTTACTCCTGCCGGCAGCTCCCATTTCTTTAGGCCTTTAAAATTCTTGCTATGGCTAGTCCTACAGAACCGATATGCCACTGTATGTCCACCTTAACGACGTCACAGTTACTCACACTACGACTCTCTCGAGTTTGCAAATGTACTTCGCCGGATGACGAGGCATTTGGCTACCTTAAGGGAGTCATAGTTCCTGCTGCCAGCTACTCCCTTTTCTTTGAATCTATCCTCTCTTTATTTCGTACTGCGGCCTGTCCATGCAGAAGCAAAATCCTGCAACAAGTCCACCTTCACGTTGCCTGAGTTACTCCAACGACGATATCCTCGAGTTTTCAAGTAAATTTCGCAGAGTGACGAGGCATTTGGCTACCTTAAGAGAGTCATAGTTACTCCTGCCGGCTGCTCCCATTTCTTTAGGCCTTTAACATTCTTGCTATGGCCAGTCCTACAGAACCGATATGCCACTGTATGTCCACCTTAACGTCGTCACAGTTACTCACACTACGAGTCTCTCGAGTTTGCAAATGTACTTCGCCGGATGACGAGGCATTTGGCTACCTTAAGGGAGTCATAGTTCCTGCTGCCAGCTACTCCCTTTTCTTTGAATCTATCCTCTCTTTATTTCGTACTGCGGCCTGTCCATGCAGAAGCGAAATCCTGCAACAAGTCCACCTTCACGTTGCCTGAGTTACTCCAACGACGATATCCTCGAGTTTTCAAGTAAATTTCGCTGAGTGACGAGGCATTTGGCTACCTTAAGAGAGTCATAGTTACTCCTGCCGGCTGCTCCCATTTCTTTACGCCTTTAACATTCTTGCTATGGCCAGTCCTACAGAATCGATATGCCACTGTATGTCCACCTTAACGACGTCACAGTTACTCACAGTACTTCGCCGGATGACGAGGCATTTGGCTACCTTAAGAGAGTCATAGTTCCTGCTTCCAGCTGCTCCCTTTTCTTTGAATCTATCCTCTCTTTATTTCGTACTGCGGCCTGTCCATGCAGAAGCAAAATCCTGCAACAAGTCCACCTTCACGTTGCCTGAGTTACTCCAACGACGATATCCTCGAGTTTTCAAGTAAATTTCGCAGAGTGACGAGGCATTTGGCTACCTTAAGAGAGTCATAGTTACTCCTGCCGGCTGCTCCCATTTCTTTAGGCCTTTAACATTCTTGCTATGGCCAGTCCTACAGAACCGATATGCCACTGTATGTCCACCTTAACGTCGTCACAGTTACTCACACTACGAGTCTCTCGAGTTTGCAAATGTACTTCGCCGGATGACGAGGCATTTGGCTACCTTAAGGGAGTCATAGTTCCTGCTGCCTGCTGCTCCCTTTTCTTTGAATCTATCCTCTCTTTATTTCGTACTGCGGCCTGTCCATGCAGAAGCGAAATCCTGCAACAAGTCCACCTTCACGTTGCCTGAGTTACTCCAACGACGATATCCTCGAGTTTTCAAGTAAATTTCGCTGAGTGACGAGGCATTTGGCTACCTTAAGAGACTCATAGTTACTCCTGCCGGCTGCTCCCATTTCTTTAGGCCTTTAAAATTCTTGCTATGGCCAGTCCTACAGAACCGATATGCCACTGTATGTCCACCTTAACGACGTCACAGTTACTCACAGTACTTCGCCGGATGACGAGGCATTTGGCTACCTTAAGAGAGTCATAGTTCCTGCTTCCAGCTGCTCCCTTTTCTTTGAATCTATCCTCTCTTTATTTCGTACTGCGGCCTGTCCATGCAGAAGCAAAATCCTGCAACAAGTCCACCTTCACGTTGCCTGAGTTACTCCAACGACGATATCCTCGAGTTTTCAAGTAAATTTCGCAGAGTGACGAGGCATTTGGCTACCTTAAGAGAGTCATAGTTACTCCTGCCGGCTGCTCCCATTTCTTTAGGCCTTTAACATTCTTGCTATGGCCAGTCCTACAGAACCGATATGCCACTGTATGTCCACCTTAACGTCGTCACAGTTACTCACACTACGAGTCTCTCGAGTTTGCAAATGTACTTCGCCGGATGACGAGGCATTTGGCTACCTTAAGAGAGTCATAGTTCCTGCTGCCTGCTGCTCCCTTTTCTTTGAATCTATCCTCTCTTTATTTCGTACTGCGGCCTGTCCATGCAGAAGCGAAATCCTGCAACAAGTCCACCTTCACGTTGCCTGAGTTACTCCAACGACGATATCCTCGAGTTTTCAAGTAAATTTCGCTGAGTGACGAGGCATTTGGCTACCTTAAGAGACTCATAGTTACTCCTGCCGGCTGCTCCCATTTCTTTAGGCCTTTAAAATTCTTGCTATGGCCAGTCCTACAGAACCGATATGCCACTGTATGTCCACCTTAACGACGTCACAGTTACTCACACTACGACTCTCTCGAGTTTGCAAATGTACTTCGCCGGATGACGAGGCATTTGGCTACCTTAAGGGAGTCATAGTTCCTGCTGCCAGCTACTCCCTTTTCTTTGAATCTATCCTCTCTTTATTTCGTACTGCGGCCTGTCCATGCAGAAGCAAAATCCTGCAACAAGTCCACCTTCACGTTGCCTGAGTTACTCCAACGACGATATCCTCGAGTTTTCAAGTAAATTTCGCAGAGTGACGAGGCATTTGGCTACCTTAAGAGAGTCATAGTTACTCCTGCCGGCTGCTCCCATTTCTTTAGGCCTTTAACATTCTTGCTATGGCCAGTCCTACAGAACCGATATGCCACTGTATGTCCACCTTAACGTCGTCACAGTTACTCACACTACGAGTCTCTCGAGTTTGCAAATGTACTTCGCCGGATGACGAGGCATTTGGCTACCTTAAGGGAGTCATAGTTCCTGCTGCCAGCTACTCCCTTTTCTTTGAATCTATCCTCTCTTTATTTCGTACTGCGGCCTGTCCATGCAGAAGCGAAATCCTGCAACAAGTCCACCTTCACGTTGCCTGAGTTACTCCAACGACGATATCCTCGAGTTTTCAAGTAAATTTCGCTGAGTGACGAGGCATTTGGCTACCTTAAGAGAGTCATAGTTACTCCTGCCGGCTGCTCCCATTTCTTTACGCCTTTAACATTCTTGCTATGGCCAGTCCTACAGAATCGATATGCCACTGTATGTCCACCTTAACGACGTCACAGTTACTCACAGTACTTCGCCGGATGACGAGGCATTTGGCTACCTTAAGAGAGTCATAGTTCCTGCTTCCAGCTGCTCCCTTTTCTTTGAATCTATCCTCTCTTTATTTCGTACTGCGGCCTGTCCATGCAGAAGCGAAATGCTGCAACAAGTCCACCTTCACGTTGCCTGAGTTACTCCAACGACAATATCCTCGAGTTTTCAAGTAAATTTCGCTGAGTGACGAGGCATTTGGCTACCTTAAGAGACTCATAGTTACTCCTGCCGGCTGCTCCCATTTCTTTAGGCCTTTAAAATTCTTGCTATGGCTAGTCCTACAGAACCGATATGCCACTGTATGTCCACCTTAACGACGTCACAGTTACTCACACTACGACTCTCTCGAGTTTGCAAATGTACTTCGCCGGATGACGAGGCATTTGGCTACCTTAAGAGAGTCATAGTTCCTGCTGCCTGCTGCTCCCTTTTCTTTGAATCTATCCTCTCTTTATTTCGTACTGCGGCCTGTCCATGCAGAAGCGAAATCCTGCAACAAGTCCACCTTCACGTTGCCTGAGTTACTCCAACGACGATATCCTCGAGTTTTCAAGTAAATTTCGCCGAGTGACGAGGCATTTGGCTACCTTAAGAGACTCATAGTTACTCCTGCCGGCTGCTCCCATTTCTTTAGGCCTTTAAAATTCTTGCTATGGCCAGTCCTACAGAACCGATATGCCACTGTATGTCCACCTTAACGACGTCACAGTTACTCACACTACGACTCTCTCGAGTTTGGAAATGTACTTCACCGGATGACGAGGCATTTGGCTACCTTAAGGGAGTCATAGTTCCTGCTGCCAGCTGCTCCCTTTTCTTTGAATCTATCCTCTCTTTATTTCGTACTGCGGCCTGTCCATGCAGAAGCAAAATCCTGCAACAAGTCCACCTTCACGTTGCCTGAGTTACTCCAACGACGATATCCTCGAGTTTTCAAGTAAATTTCGCAGAGTGACGAGGCATTTGGCTACCTTAAGAGAGTCATAGTTACTCCTGCCGGCTGCTCCCATTTCTTTAGGCCTTTAACATTCTTGCTATGGCCAGTCCTACAGAACCGATATGCCACTGTATGTCCACCTTAACGTCGTCACAGTTACTCACACTACGAGTCTCTCGAGTTTGCAAATGTACTTCGCCGGATGACGAGGCATTTGGCTACCTTAAGGGAGTCATAGTTCCTGCTGCCAGCTACTCCCTTTTCTTTGAATCTATCCTCTCTTTATTTCGTACTGCGGCCTGTCCATGCAGAAGCGAAATCCTGCAACAAGTCCACCTTCACGTTGCCTGAGTTACTCCAACGACGATATCCTCGAGTTTTCAAGTAAATTTCGCTGAGTGACGAGGCATTTGGCTACCTTAAGAGAGTCATAGTTACTCCTGCCGGCTGCTCCCATTTCTTTACGCCTTTAACATTCTTGCTATGGCCAGTCCTACAGAATCGATATGCCACTGTATGTCCACCTTAACGACGTCACAGTTACTCACAGTACTTCGCCGGATGACGAGGCATTTGGCTACCTTAAGAGAGTCATAGTTCCTGCTTCCAGCTGCTCCCTTTTCTTTGAATCTATCCTCTCTTTATTTCGTACTGCGGCCTGTCCATGCAGAAGCGAAATGCTGCAACAAGTCCACCTTCACGTTGCCTGAGTTACTCCAACGACAATATCCTCGAGTTTTCAAGTAAATTTCGCTGAGTGACGAGGCATTTGACTACCTTAAGAGACTCATAGTTACTCCTGCCGGCAGCTCCCATTTCTTTAGGCCTTTAAAATTCTTGCTATGGCTAGTCCTACAGAACCGATATGCCACTGTATGTCCACCTTAACGACGTCACAGTTACTCACACTACGACTCTCTCGAGTTTGCAAATGTACTTCGCCGGATGACGAGGCATTTGGCTACCTTAAGGGAGTCATAGTTCCTGCTGCCAGCTACTCCCTTTTCTTTGAATCTATCCTCTCTTTATTTCGTACTGCGGCCTGTCCATGCAGAAGCAAAATCCTGCAACAAGTCCACCTTCACGTTGCCTGAGTTACTCCAACGACGATATCCTCGAGTTTTCAAGTAAATTTCGCAGAGTGACGAGGCATTTGGCTACCTTAAGAGAGTCATAGTTACTCCTGCCGGCTGCTCCCATTTCTTTAGGCCTTTAACATTCTTGCTATGGCCAGTCCTACAGAACCGATATGCCACTGTATGTCCACCTTAACGTCGTCACAGTTACTCACACTACGAGTCTCTCGAGTTTGCAAATGTACTTCGCCGGATGACGAGGCATTTGGCTACCTTAAGGGAGTCATAGTTCCTGCTGCCAGCTACTCCCTTTTCTTTGAATCTATCCTCTCTTTATTTCGTACTGCGGCCTGTCCATGCAGAAGCGAAATCCTGCAACAAGTCCACCTTCACGTTGCCTGAGTTACTCCAACGACGATATCCTCGAGTTTTCAAGTAAATTTCGCTGAGTGACGAGGCATTTGGCTACCTTAAGAGAGTCATAGTTACTCCTGCCGGCTGCTCCCATTTCTTTACGCCTTTAACATTCTTGCTATGGCCAGTCCTACAGAATCGATATGCCACTGTATGTCCACCTTAACGACGTCACAGTTACTCACAGTACTTCGCCGGATGACGAGGCATTTGGCTACCTTAAGAGAGTCATAGTTCCTGCTTCCAGCTGCTCCCTTTTCTTTGAATCTATCCTCTCTTTATTTCGTACTGCGGCCTGTCCATGCAGAAGCAAAATCCTGCAACAAGTCCACCTTCACGTTGCCTGAGTTACTCCAACGACGATATCCTCGAGTTTTCAAGTAAATTTCGCAGAGTGACGAGGCATTTGGCTACCTTAAGAGAGTCATAGTTACTCCTGCCGGCTGCTCCCATTTCTTTAGGCCTTTAACATTCTTGCTATGGCCAGTCCTACAGAACCGATATGCCACTGTATGTCCACCTTAACGTCGTCACAGTTACTCACACTACGAGTCTCTCGAGTTTGCAAATGTACTTCGCCGGATGACGAGGCATTTGGCTACCTTAAGAGAGTCATAGTTCCTGCTGCCTGCTGCTCCCTTTTCTTTGAATCTATCCTCTCTTTATTTCGTACTGCGGCCTGTCCATGCAGAAGCGAAATCCTGCAACAAGTCCACCTTCACGTTGCCTGAGTTACTCCAACGACGATATCCTCGAGTTTTCAAGTAAATTTCGCTGAGTGACGAGGCATTTGGCTACCTTAAGAGACTCATAGTTACTCCTGCCGGCTGCTCCCATTTCTTTAGGCCTTTAAAATTCTTGCTATGGCCAGTCCTACAGAACCGATATGCCACTGTATGTCCACCTTAACGACGTCACAGTTACTCACAGTACTTCGCCGGATGACGAGGCATTTGGCTACCTTAAGAGAGTCATAGTTCCTGCTTCCAGCTGCTCCCTTTTCTTTGAATCTATCCTCTCTTTATTTCGTACTGCGGCCTGTCCATGCAGAAGCAAAATCCTGCAACAAGTCCACCTTCACGTTGCCTGAGTTACTCCAACGACGATATCCTCGAGTTTTCAAGTAAATTTCGCAGAGTGACGAGGCATTTGGCTACCTTAAGAGAGTCATAGTTACTCCTGCCGGCTGCTCCCATTTCTTTAGGCCTTTAACATTCTTGCTATGGCCAGTCCTACAGAACCGATATGCCACTGTATGTCCACCTTAACGTCGTCACAGTTACTCACACTACGAGTCTCTCGAGTTTGCAAATGTACTTCGCCGGATGACGAGGCATTTGGCTACCTTAAGAGAGTCATAGTTCCTGCTGCCTGCTGCTCCCTTTTCTTTGAATCTATCCTCTCTTTATTTCGTACTGCGGCCTGTCCATGCAGAAGCGAAATCCTGCAACAAGTCCACCTTCACGTTGCCTGAGTTACTCCAACGACGATATCCTCGAGTTTTCAAGTAAATTTCGCTGAGTGACGAGGCATTTGGCTACCTTAAGAGACTCATAGTTACTCCTGCCGGCTGCTCCCATTTCTTTAGGCCTTTAAAATTCTTGCTATGGCCAGTCCTACAGAACCGATATGCCACTGTATGTCCACCTTAACGACGTCACAGTTACTCACACTACGACTCTCTCGAGTTTGCAAATGTACTTCGCCGGATGACGAGGCATTTGGCTACCTTAAGGGAGTCATAGTTCCTGCTGCCAGCTACTCCCTTTTCTTTGAATCTATCCTCTCTTTATTTCGTACTGCGGCCTGTCCATGCAGAAGCAAAATCCTGCAACAAGTCCACCTTCACGTTGCCTGAGTTACTCCAACGACGATATCCTCGAGTTTTCAAGTAAATTTCGCAGAGTGACGAGGCATTTGGCTACCTTAAGAGAGTCATAGTTACTCCTGCCGGCTGCTCCCATTTCTTTAGGCCTTTAACATTCTTGCTATGGCCAGTCCTACAGAACCGATATGCCACTGTATGTCCACCTTAACGTCGTCACAGTTACTCACACTACGAGTCTCTCGAGTTTGCAAATGTACTTCGCCGGATGACGAGGCATTTGGCTACCTTAAGGGAGTCATAGTTCCTGCTGCCAGCTACTCCCTTTTCTTTGAATCTATCCTCTCTTTATTTCGTACTGCGGCCTGTCCATGCAGAAGCGAAATCCTGCAACAAGTCCACCTTCACGTTGCCTGAGTTACTCCAACGACGATATCCTCGAGTTTTCAAGTAAATTTCGCTGAGTGACGAGGCATTTGGCTACCTTAAGAGAGTCATAGTTACTCCTGCCGGCTGCTCCCATTTCTTTACGCCTTTAACATTCTTGCTATGGCCAGTCCTACAGAATCGATATGCCACTGTATGTCCACCTTAACGACGTCACAGTTACTCACAGTACTTCGCCGGATGACGAGGCATTTGGCTACCTTAAGAGAGTCATAGTTCCTGCTTCCAGCTGCTCCCTTTTCTTTGAATCTATCCTCTCTTTATTTCGTACTGCGGCCTGTCCATGCAGAAGCGAAATGCTGCAACAAGTCCACCTTCACGTTGCCTGAGTTACTCCAACGACAATATCCTCGAGTTTTCAAGTAAATTTCGCTGAGTGACGAGGCATTTGACTACCTTAAGAGACTCATAGTTACTCCTGCCGGCAGCTCCCATTTCTTTAGGCCTTTAAAATTCTTGCTATGGCTAGTCCTACAGAACCGATATGCCACTGTATGTCCACCTTAACGACGTCACAGTTACTCACACTACGACTCTCTCGAGTTTGCAAATGTACTTCGCCGGATGACGAGGCATTTGGCTACCTTAAGGGAGTCATAGTTCCTGCTGCCAGCTACTCCCTTTTCTTTGAATCTATCCTCTCTTTATTTCGTACTGCGGCCTGTCCATGCAGAAGCAAAATCCTGCAACAAGTCCACCTTCACGTTGCCTGAGTTACTCCAACGACGATATCCTCGAGTTTTCAAGTAAATTTCGCAGAGTGACGAGGCATTTGGCTACCTTAAGAGAGTCATAGTTACTCCTGCCGGCTGCTCCCATTTCTTTAGGCCTTTAACATTCTTGCTATGGCCAGTCCTACAGAATCGATATGCCACTGTATGTCCACCTTAACGACGTCACAGTTACTCACAGTACTTCGCCGGATGACGAGGCATTTGGCTACCTTAAGAGAGTCATAGTTCCTGCTTCCAGCTGCTCCCTTTTCTTTGAATCTATCCTCTCTTTATTTCGTACTGCGGCCTGTCCATGCAGAAGCGAAATGCTGCAACAAGTCCACCTTCACGTTGCCTGAGTTACTCCAACGACGATATCCTCGAGTTTTCAAGTAAATTTCGCTAAATGACGAGGCATTTGGCTACCTTAAGAGACTCATAGTTACTCCTGCCGGCTGCTCCCATTTCTTTAGGCCTTTAAAATTCTTGCTATGGCTAGTCCTACAGAACCGATATGCCACTGTATGTCCACCTTAACGACGTCACAGTTACTCACACTACGACTCTCTCGAGTTTGCAAATGTACTTCGCCGGATGACGAGGCATTTGGCTACCTTAAGAGAGTCATAGTTCCTGCTGCCTGCTGCTCCCTTTTCTTTGAATCTATCCTCTCTTTATTTCGTACTGCGGCCTGTCCATGCAGAAGCGAAATCCTGCAACAAGTCCACCTTCACGTTGCCTGAGTTACTCCAACGACGATATCCTCGAGTTTTCAAGTAAATTTCGCCGAGTGACGAGGCATTTGGCTACCTTAAGAGACTCATAGTTACTCCTGCCGGCTGCTCCCATTTCTTTAGGCCTTTAAAATTCTTGCTATGGCCAGTCCTACAGAACCGATATGCCACTGTATGTCCACCTTAACGACGTCACAGTTACTCACACTACGACTCTCTCGAGTTTGGAAATGTACTTCACCGGATGACGAGGCATTTGGCTACCTTAAGGGAGTCATAGTTCCTGCTGCCAGCTGCTCCCTTTTCTTTGAATCTATCCTCTCTTTATTTCGTACTGCGGCCTGTCCATGCAGAAGCAAAATCCTGCAACAAGTCCACCTTCACGTTGCCTGAGTTACTCCAACGACGATATCCTCGAGTTTTCAAGTAAATTTCGCAGAGTGACGAGGCATTTGGCTACCTTAAGAGAGTCATAGTTACTCCTGCCGGCTGCTCCCATTTCTTTAGGCCTTTAACATTCTTGCTATGGCCAGTCCTACAGAACCGATATGCCACTGTATGTCCACCTTAACGTCGTCACAGTTACTCACACTACGAGTCTCTCGAGTTTGCAAATGTACTTCGCCGGATGACGAGGCATTTGGCTACCTTAAGAGAGTCATAGTTCCTGCTGCCTGCTGCTCCCTTTTCTTTGAATCTATCCTCTCTTTATTTCGTACTGCGGCCTGTCCATGCAGAAGCGAAATCCTGCAACAAGTCCACCTTCACGTTGCCTGAGTTACTCCAACGACGATATCCTCGAGTTTTCAAGTAAATTTCGCTGAGTGACGAGGCATTTGGCTACCTTAAGAGACTCATAGTTACTCCTGCCGGCTGCTCCCATTTCTTTAGGCCTTTAAAATTCTTGCTATGGCCAGTCCTACAGAACCGATATGCCACTGTATGTCCACCTTAACGTCGTCACAGTTACTCACACTACGAGTCTCTCGAGTTTGCAAATGTACTTCGCCGGATGACGAGGCATTTGGCTACCTTAAGGGAGTCATAGTTCCTGCTGCCAGCTACTCCCTTTTCTTTGAATCTATCCTCTCTTTATTTCGTACTGCGGCCTGTCCATGCAGAAGCGAAATCCTGCAACAAGTCCACCTTCACGTTGCCTGAGTTACTCCAACGACGATATCCTCGAGTTTTCAAGTAAATTTCGCTGAGTGACGAGGCATTTGGCTACCTTAAGAGAGTCATAGTTACTCCTGCCGGCTGCTCCCATTTCTTTACGCCTTTAACATTCTTGCTATGGCCAGTCCTACAGAATCGATATGCCACTGTATGTCCACCTTAACGACGTCACAGTTACTCACAGTACTTCGCCGGATGACGAGGCATTTGGCTACCTTAAGAGAGTCATAGTTCCTGCTTCCAGCTGTTCCCTTTTCTTTGAATCTATCCTCTCTTTATTTCGTACTGCGGCCTGTCCATGCAGAAGCAAAATCCTGCAACAAGTCCACCTTCACGTTGCCTGAGTTACTCCAACGACGATATCCTCGAGTTTTCAAGTAAATTTCGCAGAGTGACGAGGCATTTGGCTACCTTAAGAGAGTCATAGTTACTCCTGCCGGCTGCTCCCATTTCTTTAGGCCTTTAACATTCTTGCTATGGCCAGTCCTACAGAACCGATATGCCACTGTATGTCCACCTTAACGTCGTCACAGTTACTCACACTACGAGTCTCTCGAGTTTGCAAATGTACTTCGCCGGATGACGAGGCATTTGGCTACCTTAAGAGAGTCATAGTTCCTGCTGCCTGCTGCTCCCTTTTCTTTGAATCTATCCTCTCTTTATTTCGTACTGCGGCCTGTCCATGCAGAAGCGAAATCCTGCAACAAGTCCACCTTCACGTTGCCTGAGTTACTCCAACGACGATATCCTCGAGTTTTCAAGTAAATTTCGCTGAGTGACGAGGCATTTGGCTACCTTAAGAGACTCATAGTTACTCCTGCCGGCTGCTCCCATTTCTTTAGGCCTTTAAAATTCTTGCTATGGCCAGTCCTACAGAACCGATATGCCACTGTATGTCCACCTTAACGACGTCACAGTTACTCACACTACGACTCTCTCGAGTTTGCAAATGTACTTCGCCGGATGACGAGGCATTTGGCTACCTTAAGGGAGTCATAGTTCCTGCTGCCAGCTACTCCCTTTTCTTTGAATCTATCCTCTCTTTATTTCGTACTGCGGCCTGTCCATGCAGAAGCAAAATCCTGCAACAAGTCCACCTTCACGTTGCCTGAGTTACTCCAACGACGATATCCTCGAGTTTTCAAGTAAATTTCGCAGAGTGACGAGGCATTTGGCTACCTTAAGAGAGTCATAGTTACTCCTGCCGGCTGCTCCCATTTCTTTAGGCCTTTAACATTCTTGCTATGGCCAGTCCTACAGAACCGATATGCCACTGTATGTCCACCTTAACGTCGTCACAGTTACTCACACTACGAGTCTCTCGAGTTTGCAAATGTACTTCGCCGGATGACGAGGCATTTGGCTACCTTAAGGGAGTCATAGTTCCTGCTGCCAGCTACTCCCTTTTCTTTGAATCTATCCTCTCTTTATTTCGTACTGCGGCCTGTCCATGCAGAAGCGAAATCCTGCAACAAGTCCACCTTCACGTTGCCTGAGTTACTCCAACGACGATATCCTCGAGTTTTCAAGTAAATTTCGCTGAGTGACGAGGCATTTGGCTACCTTAAGAGAGTCATAGTTACTCCTGCCGGCTGCTCCCATTTCTTTACGCCTTTAACATTCTTGCTATGGCCAGTCCTACAGAATCGATATGCCACTGTATGTCCACCTTAACGACGTCACAGTTACTCACAGTACTTCGCCGGATGACGAGGCATTTGGCTACCTTAAGAGAGTCATAGTTCCTGCTTCCAGCTGCTCCCTTTTCTTTGAATCTATCCTCTCTTTATTTCGTACTGCGGCCTGTCCATGCAGAAGCGAAATGCTGCAACAAGTCCACCTTCACGTTGCCTGAGTTACTCCAACGACAATATCCTCGAGTTTTCAAGTAAATTTCGCTGAGTGACGAGGCATTTGACTACCTTAAGAGACTCATAGTTACTCCTGCCGGCAGCTCCCATTTCTTTAGGCCTTTAAAATTCTTGCTATGGCTAGTCCTACAGAACCGATATGCCACTGTATGTCCACCTTAACGACGTCACAGTTACTCACACTACGACTCTCTCGAGTTTGCAAATGTACTTCGCCGGATGACGAGGCATTTGGCTACCTTAAGGGAGTCATAGTTCCTGCTGCCAGCTACTCCCTTTTCTTTGAATCTATCCTCTCTTTATTTCGTACTGCGGCCTGTCCATGCAGAAGCAAAATCCTGCAACAAGTCCACCTTCACGTTGCCTGAGTTACTCCAACGACGATATCCTCGAGTTTTCAAGTAAATTTCGCAGAGTGACGAGGCATTTGGCTACCTTAAGAGAGTCATAGTTACTCCTGCCGGCTGCTCCCATTTCTTTAGGCCTTTAACATTCTTGCTATGGCCAGTCCTACAGAACCGATATGCCACTGTATGTCCACCTTAACGTCGTCACAGTTACTCACACTACGAGTCTCTCGAGTTTGCAAATGTACTTCGCCGGATGACGAGGCATTTGGCTACCTTAAGGGAGTCATAGTTCCTGCTGCCAGCTACTCCCTTTTCTTTGAATCTATCCTCTCTTTATTTCGTACTGCGGCCTGTCCATGCAGAAGCGAAATCCTGCAACAAGTCCACCTTCACGTTGCCTGAGTTACTCCAACGACGATATCCTCGAGTTTTCAAGTAAATTTCGCTGAGTGACGAGGCATTTGGCTACCTTAAGAGAGTCATAGTTACTCCTGCCGGCTGCTCCCATTTCTTTACGCCTTTAACATTCTTGCTATGGCCAGTCCTACAGAATCGATATGCCACTGTATGTCCACCTTAACGACGTCACAGTTACTCACAGTACTTCGCCGGATGACGAGGCATTTGGCTACCTTAAGAGAGTCATAGTTCCTGCTTCCAGCTGCTCCCTTTTCTTTGAATCTATCCTCTCTTTATTTCGTACTGCGGCCTGTCCATGCAGAAGCAAAATCCTGCAACAAGTCCACCTTCACGTTGCCTGAGTTACTCCAACGACGATATCCTCGAGTTTTCAAGTAAATTTCGCAGAGTGACGAGGCATTTGGCTACCTTAAGAGAGTCATAGTTACTCCTGCCGGCTGCTCCCATTTCTTTAGGCCTTTAACATTCTTGCTATGGCCAGTCCTACAGAACCGATATGCCACTGTATGTCCACCTTAACGTCGTCACAGTTACTCACACTACGAGTCTCTCGAGTTTGCAAATGTACTTCGCCGGATGACGAGGCATTTGGCTACCTTAAGAGAGTCATAGTTCCTGCTGCCTGCTGCTCCCTTTTCTTTGAATCTATCCTCTCTTTATTTCGTACTGCGGCCTGTCCATGCAGAAGCGAAATCCTGCAACAAGTCCACCTTCACGTTGCCTGAGTTACTCCAACGACGATATCCTCGAGTTTTCAAGTAAATTTCGCTGAGTGACGAGGCATTTGGCTACCTTAAGAGACTCATAGTTACTCCTGCCGGCTGCTCCCATTTCTTTAGGCCTTTAAAATTCTTGCTATGGCCAGTCCTACAGAACCGATATGCCACTGTATGTCCACCTTAACGACGTCACAGTTACTCACACTACGACTCTCTCGAGTTTGCAAATGTACTTCGCCGGATGACGAGGCATTTGGCTACCTTAAGGGAGTCATAGTTCCTGCTGCCAGCTACTCCCTTTTCTTTGAATCTATCCTCTCTTTATTTCGTACTGCGGCCTGTCCATGCAGAAGCAAAATCCTGCAACAAGTCCACCTTCACGTTGCCTGAGTTACTCCAACGACGATATCCTCGAGTTTTCAAGTAAATTTCGCAGAGTGACGAGGCATTTGGCTACCTTAAGAGAGTCATAGTTACTCCTGCCGGCTGCTCCCATTTCTTTAGGCCTTTAACATTCTTGCTATGGCCAGTCCTACAGAACCGATATGCCACTGTATGTCCACCTTAACGTCGTCACAGTTACTCACACTACGAGTCTCTCGAGTTTGCAAATGTACTTCGCCGGATGACGAGGCATTTGGCTACCTTAAGGGAGTCATAGTTCCTGCTGCCAGCTACTCCCTTTTCTTTGAATCTATCCTCTCTTTATTTCGTACTGCGGCCTGTCCATGCAGAAGCGAAATCCTGCAACAAGTCCACCTTCACGTTGCCTGAGTTACTCCAACGACGATATCCTCGAGTTTTCAAGTAAATTTCGCTGAGTGACGAGGCATTTGGCTACCTTAAGAGAGTCATAGTTACTCCTGCCGGCTGCTCCCATTTCTTTACGCCTTTAACATTCTTGCTATGGCCAGTCCTACAGAATCGATATGCCACTGTATGTCCACCTTAACGACGTCACAGTTACTCACAGTACTTCGCCGGATGACGAGGCATTTGGCTACCTTAAGAGAGTCATAGTTCCTGCTTCCAGCTGCTCCCTTTTCTTTGAATCTATCCTCTCTTTATTTCGTACTGCGGCCTGTCCATGCAGAAGCGAAATGCTGCAACAAGTCCACCTTCACGTTGCCTGAGTTACTCCAACGACAATATCCTCGAGTTTTCAAGTAAATTTCGCTGAGTGACGAGGCATTTGACTACCTTAAGAGACTCATAGTTACTCCTGCCGGCAGCTCCCATTTCTTTAGGCCTTTAAAATTCTTGCTATGGCTAGTCCTACAGAACCGATATGCCACTGTATGTCCACCTTAACGACGTCACAGTTACTCACACTACGACTCTCTCGAGTTTGCAAATGTACTTCGCCGGATGACGAGGCATTTGGCTACCTTAAGGGAGTCATAGTTCCTGCTGCCAGCTACTCCCTTTTCTTTGAATCTATCCTCTCTTTATTTCGTACTGCGGCCTGTCCATGCAGAAGCAAAATCCTGCAACAAGTCCACCTTCACGTTGCCTGAGTTACTCCAACGACGATATCCTCGAGTTTTCAAGTAAATTTCGCAGAGTGACGAGGCATTTGGCTACCTTAAGAGAGTCATAGTTACTCCTGCCGGCTGCTCCCATTTCTTTAGGCCTTTAACATTCTTGCTATGGCCAGTCCTACAGAATCGATATGCCACTGTATGTCCACCTTAACGACGTCACAGTTACTCACAGTACTTCGCCGGATGACGAGGCATTTGGCTACCTTAAGAGAGTCATAGTTCCTGCTTCCAGCTGCTCCCTTTTCTTTGAATCTATCCTCTCTTTATTTCGTACTGCGGCCTGTCCATGCAGAAGCGAAATGCTGCAACAAGTCCACCTTCACGTTGCCTGAGTTACTCCAACGACGATATCCTCGAGTTTTCAAGTAAATTTCGCTAAATGACGAGGCATTTGGCTACCTTAAGAGACTCATAGTTACTCCTGCCGGCTGCTCCCATTTCTTTAGGCCTTTAAAATTCTTGCTATGGCTAGTCCTACAGAACCGATATGCCACTGTATGTCCACCTTAACGACGTCACAGTTACTCACACTACGACTCTCTCGAGTTTGCAAATGTACTTCGCCGGATGACGAGGCATTTGGCTACCTTAAGAGAGTCATAGTTCCTGCTGCCTGCTGCTCCCTTTTCTTTGAATCTATCCTCTCTTTATTTCGTACTGCGGCCTGTCCATGCAGAAGCGAAATCCTGCAACAAGTCCACCTTCACGTTGCCTGAGTTACTCCAACGACGATATCCTCGAGTTTTCAAGTAAATTTCGCCGAGTGACGAGGCATTTGGCTACCTTAAGAGACTCATAGTTACTCCTGCCGGCTGCTCCCATTTCTTTAGGCCTTTAAAATTCTTGCTATGGCCAGTCCTACAGAACCGATATGCCACTGTATGTCCACCTTAACGACGTCACAGTTACTCACACTACGACTCTCTCGAGTTTGGAAATGTACTTCACCGGATGACGAGGCATTTGGCTACCTTAAGGGAGTCATAGTTCCTGCTGCCAGCTGCTCCCTTTTCTTTGAATCTATCCTCTCTTTATTTCGTACTGCGGCCTGTCCATGCAGAAGCAAAATCCTGCAACAAGTCCACCTTCACGTTGCCTGAGTTACTCCAACGACGATATCCTCGAGTTTTCAAGTAAATTTCGCAGAGTGACGAGGCATTTGGCTACCTTAAGAGAGTCATAGTAACTCCTGCCGGCTGCTCCCATTTCTTTAGGCCTTTAACATTCTTGCTATGGCCAGTCCTACAGAACCGATATGCCACTGTATGTCCACCTTAACGTCGTCACAGTTACTCACACTACGAGTCTCTCGAGTTTGCAAATGTACTTCGCCGGATGACGAGGCATTTGGCTACCTTAAGAGAGTCATAGTTCCTGCTGCCTGCTGCTCCCTTTTCTTTGAATCTATCCTCTCTTTATTTCGTACTGCGGCCTGTCCATGCAGAAGCGAAATCCTGCAACAAGTCCACCTTCACGTTGCCTGAGTTACTCCAACGACGATATCCTCGAGTTTTCAAGTAAATTTCGCTGAGTGACGAGGCATTTGGCTACCTTAAGAGACTCATAGTTACTCCTGCCGGCTGCTCCCATTTCTTTAGGCCTTTAAAATTCTTGCTATGGCCAGTCCTACAGAACCGATATGCCACTGTATGTCCACCTTAACGTCGTCACAGTTACTCACACTACGAGTCTCTCGAGTTTGCAAATGTACTTCGCCGGATGACGAGGCATTTGGCTACCTTAAGGGAGTCATAGTTCCTGCTGCCAGCTACTCCCTTTTCTTTGAATCTATCCTCTCTTTATTTCGTACTGCGGCCTGTCCATGCAGAAGCGAAATCCTGCAACAAGTCCACCTTCACGTTGCCTGAGTTACTCCAACGACGATATCCTCGAGTTTTGAAGTAAATTTCGCTGAGTGACGAGGCATTTGGCTACCTTAAGAGAGTCATAGTTACTCCTGCCGGCTGCTCCCATTTCTTTACGCCTTTAACATTCTTGCTATGGCCAGTCCTACAGAATCGATATGCCACTGTATGTCCACCTTAACGACGTCACAGTTACTCACAGTACTTCGCCGGATGACGAGGCATTTGGCTACCTTAAGAGAGTCATAGTTCCTGCTTCCAGCTGCTCCCTTTTCTTTGAATCTATCCTCTCCTTAGTTCGTACTGCGGCCTGTCCATGCAGAAGCGAAATGCTGCAACAAGTCCACCTTCACGTTGCCTGAGTTTATCCAACGACGATATCCTCGAGTTTTCAAGTAAATTTCGCTGAGTGACGAGGCATTTGGCTACCTTAAGAGAGTCATAGTTACTCCTGCCGGCTGCTCCCATTTCTTTAGGCCTTTAACATTCTTGCTATGGCCAGTCCTACAGAACCGATATGCCACTGTATGTCCACCTTAACGACGTCACAGTTACTCACAGTACTTCGCCGGATGACGAGGCATTTGGCTACCTTAAGAGAGTCATAGTTCCTGCTTCCAGCTGCTCCCTTTTCTTTGAATCTATCCTCTCTTTATTTCGTACTGCGGCCTGTCCATGCAGAAGCAAAATCCTGCAACAAGTCCACCTTCACGTTGCCTGAGTTACTCCAACGACGATATCCTCGAGTTTTCAAGTAAATTTCGCAGAGTGACGAGGCATTTGGCTACCTTAAGAGAGTCATAGTTACTCCTGCCGGCTGCTCCCATTTCTTTAGGCCTTTAACATTCTTGCTATGGCCAGTCCTACAGAACCGATATGCCACTGTATGTCCACCTTAACGTCGTCACAGTTACTCACACTACGAGTCTCTCGAGTTTGCAAATGTACTTCGCCGGATGACGAGGCATTTGGCTACCTTAAGAGAGTCATAGTTCCTGCTGCCTGCTGCTCCCTTTTCTTTGAATCTATCCTCTCTTTATTTCGTACTGCGGCCTGTCCATGCAGAAGCGAAATCCTGCAACAAGTCCACCTTCACGTTGCCTGAGTTACTCCAACGACGATATCCTCGAGTTTTCAAGTAAATTTCGCTGAGTGACGAGGCATTTGGCTACCTTAAGAGACTCATAGTTACTCCTGCCGGCTGCTCCCATTTCTTTAGGCCTTTAAAATTCTTGCTATGGCCAGTCCTACAGAACCGATATGCCACTGTATGTCCACCTTAACGACGTCACAGTTACTCACACTACGACTCTCTCGAGTTTGCAAATGTACTTCGCCGGATGACGAGGCATTTGGCTACCTTAAGGGAGTCATAGTTCCTGCTGCCAGCTACTCCCTTTTCTTTGAATCTATCCTCTCTTTATTTCGTACTGCGGCCTGTCCATGCAGAAGCGAAATCCTGCAACAAGTCCACCTTCACGTTGCCTGAGTTACTCCAACGACGATATCCTCGAGTTTTCAAGTAAATTTCGCAGAGTGACGAGGCATTTGGCTACCTTAAGAGAGTCATAGTTACTCCTGCCGGCTGCTCCCATTTCTTTAGGCCTTTAACATTCTTGCTATGGCCAGTCCTACAGAACCGATATGCCACTGTATGTCCACCTTAACGTCGTCACAGTTACTCACACTACGAGTCTCTCGAGTTTGCAAATGTACTTCGCCGGATGACGAGGCATTTGGCTACCTTAAGGGAGTCATAGTTCCTGCTGCCAGCTACTCCCTTTTCTTTGAATCTATCCTCTCTTTATTTCGTACTGCGGCCTGTCCATGCAGAAGCGAAATCCTGCAACAAGTCCACCTTCACGTTGCCTGAGTTACTCCAACGACGATATCCTCGAGTTTTCAAGTAAATTTCGCTGAGTGACGAGGCATTTGGCTACCTTAAGAGAGTCATAGTTACTCCTGCCGGCTGCTCCCATTTCTTTACGCCTTTAACATTCTTGCTATGGCCAGTCCTACAGAATCGATATGCCACTGTATGTCCACCTTAACGACGTCACAGTTACTCACAGTACTTCGCCGGATGACGAGGCATTTGGCTACCTTAAGAGAGTCATAGTTCCTGCTTCCAGCTGCTCCCTTTTCTTTGAATCTATCCTCTCTTTATTTCGTACTGCGGCCTGTCCATGCAGAAGCGAAATGCTGCAACAAGTCCACCTTCACGTTGCCTGAGTTACTCCAACGACAATATCCTCGAGTTTTCAAGTAAATTTCGCTGAGTGACGAGGCATTTGACTACCTTAAGAGACTCATAGTTACTCCTGCCGGCAGCTCCCATTTCTTTAGGCCTTTAAAATTCTTGCTATGGCTAGTCCTACAGAACCGATATGCCACTGTATGTCCACCTTAACGACGTCACAGTTACTCACACTACGACTCTCTCGAGTTTGCAAATGTACTTCGCCGGATGACGAGGCATTTGGCTACCTTAAGGGAGTCATAGTTCCTGCTGCCAGCTACTCCCTTTTCTTTGAATCTATCCTCTCTTTATTTCGTACTGCGGCCTGTCCATGCAGAAGCAAAATCCTGCAACAAGTCCACCTTCACGTTGCCTGAGTTACTCCAACGACGATATCCTCGAGTTTTCAAGTAAATTTCGCAGAGTGACGAGGCATTTGGCTACCTTAAGAGAGTCATAGTTACTCCTGCCGGCTGCTCCCATTTCTTTAGGCCTTTAACATTCTTGCTATGGCCAGTCCTACAGAATCGATATGCCACTGTATGTCCACCTTAACGACGTCACAGTTACTCACAGTACTTCGCCGGATGACGAGGCATTTGGCTACCTTAAGAGAGTCATAGTTCCTGCTTCCAGCTGCTCCCTTTTCTTTGAATCTATCCTCTCTTTATTTCGTACTGCGGCCTGTCCATGCAGAAGCGAAATGCTGCAACAAGTCCACCTTCACGTTGCCTGAGTTACTCCAACGACGATATCCTCGAGTTTTCAAGTAAATTTCGCAGAGTGACGAGGCATTTGGCTACCTTAAGAGAGTCATAGTTACTCCTGCCGGCTGCTCCCATTTCTTTAGGCCTTTAACATTCTTGCTATGGCCAGTCCTACAGAACCGATATGCCACTGTATGTCCACCTTAACGTCGTCACAGTTACTCACACTACGAGTCTCTCGAGTTTGCAAATGTACTTCGCCGGATGACGAGGCATTTGGCTACCTTAAGAGAGTCATAGTTCCTGCTGCCTGCTGCTCCCTTTTCTTTGAATCTATCCTCTCTTTATTTCGTACTGCGGCCTGTCCATGCAGAAGCGAAATCCTGCAACAAGTCCACCTTCACGTTGCCTGAGTTACTCCAACGACGATATCCTCGAGTTTTCAAGTAAATTTCGCTGAGTGACGAGGCATTTGGCTACCTTAAGAGACTCATAGTTACTCCTGCCGGCTGCTCCCATTTCTTTAGGCCTTTAAAATTCTTGCTATGGCCAGTCCTACAGAACCGATATGCCACTGTATGTCCACCTTAACGTCGTCACAGTTACTCACACTACGAGTCTCTCGAGTTTGCAAATGTACTTCGCCGGATGACGAGGCATTTGGCTACCTTAAGGGAGTCATAGTTCCTGCTGCCAGCTACTCCCTTTTCTTTGAATCTATCCTCTCTTTATTTCGTACTGCGGCCTGTCCATGCAGAAGCGAAATCCTGCAACAAGTCCACCTTCACGTTGCCTGAGTTACTCCAACGACGATATCCTCGAGTTTTGAAGTAAATTTCGCTGAGTGACGAGGCATTTGGCTACCTTAAGAGAGTCATAGTTACTCCTGCCGGCTGCTCCCATTTCTTTACGCCTTTAACATTCTTGCTATGGCCAGTCCTACAGAATCGATATGCCACTGTGTGTCCACCTTAACGACGTCACAGTTACTCACAGTACTTCGCCGGATGACGAGGCATTTGGCTACCTTAAGAGAGTCATAGTTCCTGCTTCCAGCTGCTCCCTTTTCTTTGAATCTATCCTCTCCTTAGTTCGTACTGCGGCCTGTCCATGCAGAAGCGAAATGCTGCAACAAGTCCACCTTCACGTTGCCTGAGTTTATCCAACGACGATATCCTCGAGTTTTCAAGTAAATTTCGCTGAGTGACGAGGCATTTGGCTACCTTAAGAGAGTCATAGTTACTCCTGCCGGCTGCTCCCATTTCTTTAGGCCTTTAACATTCTTGCTATGGCCAGTCCTACAGAACCGATATGCCACTGTATGTCCACCTTAACGTCGTCACAGTTACTCACACTACGAGTCTCTCGAGTTTGCAAATGTACTTCGCCGGATGACGAGGCATTTGGCTACCTTAAGAGAGTCATAGTTCCTGCTGCCTGCTGCTCCCTTTTCTTTGAATCTATCCTCTCTTTATTTCGTACTGCGGCCTGTCCATGCAGAAGCGAAATCCTGCAACAAGTCCACCTTCACGTTGCCTGAGTTACTCCAACGACGATATCCTCGAGTTTTCAAGTAAATTTCGCTGAGTGACGAGGTATTTGGCTACCTTAAGAGACTCATAGTTACTCCTGCCGGCTGCTCCCATTTCTTTAGGCCTTTTAAATTCTTGCTATGGCCAGTCCTACAGAACCGATATGCCACTGTATGTCCACCTTAACGACGTCACAGTTACTCACACTACGACTCTCTCGAGTTTGCAAATGTACTTCGCCGGATGACGAGGCATTTGGCTACCTTAAGGGAGTCATAGTTCCTGCTGCCAGCTACTCCCTTTTCTTTGAATCTATCCTCTCTTTATTTCGTACTGCGGCCTGTCCATGCAGAAGCAAAATCCTGCAACAAGTCCACCTTCACGTTGCCTGAGTTACTCCAACGACGATATCCTCGAGTTTTCAAGTAAATTTCGCAGAGTGACGAGGCATTTGGCTACCTTAAGAGAGTCATAGTTACTCCTGCCGGCTGCTCCCATTTCTTTAGGCCTTTAACATTCTTGCTATGGCCAGTCCTACAGAACCGATATGCCACTGTATGTCCACCTTAACGTCGTCACAGTTACTCACACTACGAGTCTCTCGAGTTTGCAAATGTACTTCGCCGGATGACGAGGCATTTGGCTACCTTAAGGGAGTCATAGTTCCTGCTGCCAGCTACTCCCTTTTCTTTGAATCTATCCTCTCTTTATTTCGTACTGCGGCCTGTCCATGCAGAAGCGAAATCCTGCAACAAGTCCACCTTCACGTTGCCTGAGTTACTCCAACGACGATATCCTCGAGTTTTCAAGTAAATTTCGCTGAGTGACGAGGCATTTGGCTACCTTAAGAGACTCTTAGTTACTCCTGCCGGCTGCTCCCATTTCTTTAGGCCTTTAACATTCTTGCTATGGCCAGTCCTACAGAACCGATATGCCACTGTATGTCCACCTTAACGTCGTCACAGTTACTCACACTACGAGTCTCTCGAGTTTGCAGATGAACTTCGCCGGATGACGAGGCATTTGGCTACCTTAAGAGAGTCATAGGTAATGCTGCCTGCTGCTCCCTTTTCTTTGAATCTATCCTCTCTTTATTTCGTACTGCGGCCTGTCCATGCAGAAGCGAAATCCTGCAACAAGTCCACCTTCACGTTGCCTGAGTTACTCCAACGACGATATCCTCGAGTTTTCAAGTAAATTTCGCAGAGTGACGAGGCATTTGGCTACCTTAAGAGAGTCATAGTTACTCCTGCCGGCTGCTCCCATTTCTTTAGGCCTTTAACATTCTTGCTATGGCCAGTCCTACAGAACCGATATGCCACTGTATGTCCACCTTAACGACGTCACAGTTACTCACAGTACTTCGCCGGATGACGAGGCATTTGGCTACCTTAAGAGAGTCATAGTTCCTGCTTCCAGCTGCTCCCTTTTCTTTGAATCTATCCTCTCTTTATTTCGTACTGCGGCCTGTCCATGCAGAAGCGAAATGCTGCAACAAGTCCACCTTCACGTTGCCTGAGTTACTCCAACGACGATATCCTCGAGTTTTCAAGTAAATTTCGCTGAGTGACGAGGCATTTGACTACCTTAAGAGACTCATAGTTACTCCTGCCGGCAGCTCCCATTTCTTTAGGCCTTTAAAATTCTTGCTATGGCTAGTCCTACAGAACCGATATGCCACTGTATGTCCACCTTAACGACGTCACAGTTACTCACACTACGACTCTCTCGAGTTTGCAAATGTACTTCGCCGGATGACGAGGCATTTGGCTACCTTAAGGGAGTCATAGTTCCTGCTGCCAGCTACTCCCTTTTCTTTGAATCTATCCTCTCTTTATTTCGTACTGCGGCCTGTCCATGCAGAAGCGAAATCCTGCAACAAGTCCACCTTCACGTTGCCTGAGTTACTCCAACGACGATATCCTCGAGTTTTCAAGTAAATTTCGCAGAGTGACGAGGCATTTGGCTACCTTAAGAGAGTCATAGTTACTCCTGCCGGCTGCTCCCATTTCTTTAGGCCTTTAACATTCTTGCTATGGCCAGTCCTACAGAACCGATATGCCACTGTATGTCCACCTTAACGTCGTCACAGTTACTCACACTACGAGTCTCTCGAGTTTGCAAATGTACTTCGCCGGATGACGAGGCATTTGGCTACCTTAAGAGAGTCATAGTTCCTGCTGCCTGCTGCTCCCTTTTCTTTGAATCTATCCTCTCTTTATTTCGTACTGCGGCCTGTCCATGCAGAAGCGAAATCCTGCAACAAGTCCACCTTCACGTTGCCTGAGTTACTCCAACGACGATATCCTCGAGTTTTCAAGTAAATTTCGCTGAGTGACGAGGCATTTGGCTACCTTAAGAGACTCATAGTTACTCCTGCCGGCTGCTCCCATTTCTTTAGGCCTTTAAAATTCTTGCTATGGCCAGTCCTACAGAACCGATATGCCACTGTATGTCCACCTTAACGACGTCACAGTTACTCACACTACGACTCTCTCGAGTTTGCAAATGTACTTCGCCGGATGACGAGGCATTTGGCTACCTTAAGGGAGTCATAGTTCCTGCTGCCAGCTACTCCCTTTTCTTTGAATCTATCCTCTCTTTATTTCGTACTGCGGCCTGTCCATGCAGAAGCGAAATCCTGCAACAAGTCCACCTTCACGTTGCCTGAGTTACTCCAACGACGATATCCTCGAGTTTTCAAGTAAATTTCGCAGAGTGACGAGGCATTTGGCTACCTTAAGAGAGTCATAGTTACTCCTGCCGGCTGCTCCCATTTCTTTAGGCCTTTAACATTCTTGCTATGGCCAGTCCTACAGAACCGATATGCCACTGTATGTCCACCTTAACGTCGTCACAGTTACTCACACTACGAGTCTCTCGAGTTTGCAAATGTACTTCGCCGGATGACGAGGCATTTGGCTACCTTAAGGGAGTCATAGTTCCTGCTGCCAGCTACTCCCTTTTCTTTGAATCTATCCTCTCTTTATTTCGTACTGCGGCCTGTCCATGCAGAAGCGAAATCCTGCAACAAGTCCACCTTCACGTTGCCTGAGTTACTCCAACGACGATATCCTCGAGTTTTCAAGTAAATTTCGCTGAGTGACGAGGCATTTGGCTACCTTAAGAGAGTCATAGTTACTCCTGCCGGCTGCTCCCATTTCTTTACGCCTTTAACATTCTTGCTATGGCCAGTCCTACAGAATCGATATGCCACTGTATGTCCACCTTAACGACGTCACAGTTACTCACAGTACTTCGCCGGATGACGAGGCATTTGGCTACCTTAAGAGAGTCATAGTTCCTGCTTCCAGCTGCTCCCTTTTCTTTGAATCTATCCTCTCTTTATTTCGTACTGCGGCCTGTCCATGCAGAAGCGAAATGCTGCAACAAGTCCACCTTCACGTTGCCTGAGTTACTCCAACGACAATATCCTCGAGTTTTCAAGTAAATTTCGCTGAGTGACGAGGCATTTGACTACCTTAAGAGACTCATAGTTACTCCTGCCGGCAGCTCCCATTTCTTTAGGCCTTTAAAATTCTTGCTATGGCTAGTCCTACAGAACCGATATGCCACTGTATGTCCACCTTAACGACGTCACAGTTACTCACACTACGACTCTCTCGAGTTTGCAAATGTACTTCGCCGGATGACGAGGCATTTGGCTACCTTAAGGGAGTCATAGTTCCTGCTGCCAGCTACTCCCTTTTCTTTGAATCTATCCTCTCTTTATTTCGTACTGCGGCCTGTCCATGCAGAAGCAAAATCCTGCAACAAGTCCACCTTCACGTTGCCTGAGTTACTCCAACGACGATATCCTCGAGTTTTCAAGTAAATTTCGCAGAGTGACGAGGCATTTGGCTACCTTAAGAGAGTCATAGTTACTCCTGCCGGCTGCTCCCATTTCTTTAGGCCTTTAACATTCTTGCTATGGCCAGTCCTACAGAATCGATATGCCACTGTATGTCCACCTTAACGACGTCACAGTTACTCACAGTACTTCGCCGGATGACGAGGCATTTGGCTACCTTAAGAGAGTCATAGTTCCTGCTTCCAGCTGCTCCCTTTTCTTTGAATCTATCCTCTCTTTATTTCGTACTGCGGCCTGTCCATGCAGAAGCGAAATGCTGCAACAAGTCCACCTTCACGTTGCCTGAGTTACTCCAACGACGATATCCTCGAGTTTTCAAGTAAATTTCGCAGAGTGACGAGGCATTTGGCTACCTTAAGAGAGTCATAGTTACTCCTGCCGGCTGCTCCCATTTCTTTAGGCCTTTAACATTCTTGCTATGGCCAGTCCTACAGAACCGATATGCCACTGTATGTCCACCTTAACGTCGTCACAGTTACTCACACTACGAGTCTCTCGAGTTTGCAAATGTACTTCGCCGGATGACGAGGCATTTGGCTACCTTAAGAGAGTCATAGTTCCTGCTGCCTGCTGCTCCCTTTTCTTTGAATCTATCCTCTCTTTATTTCGTACTGCGGCCTGTCCATGCAGAAGCGAAATCCTGCAACAAGTCCACCTTCACGTTGCCTGAGTTACTCCAACGACGATATCCTCGAGTTTTCAAGTAAATTTCGCTGAGTGACGAGGCATTTGGCTACCTTAAGAGACTCATAGTTACTCCTGCCGGCTGCTCCCATTTCTTTAGGCCTTTAAAATTCTTGCTATGGCCAGTCCTACAGAACCGATATGCCACTGTATGTCCACCTTAACGTCGTCACAGTTACTCACACTACGAGTCTCTCGAGTTTGCAAATGTACTTCGCCGGATGACGAGGCATTTGGCTACCTTAAGGGAGTCATAGTTCCTGCTGCCAGCTACTCCCTTTTCTTTGAATCTATCCTCTCTTTATTTCGTACTGCGGCCTGTCCATGCAGAAGCGAAATCCTGCAACAAGTCCACCTTCACGTTGCCTGAGTTACTCCAACGACGATATCCTCGAGTTTTGAAGTAAATTTCGATGAGTGACGAGGCATTTGGCTACCTTAAGAGAGTCATAGTTACTCCTGCCGGCTGCTCCCATTTCTTTACGCCTTTAACATTCTTGCTATGGCCAGTCCTACAGAATCGATATGCCACTGTGTGTCCACCTTAACGACGTCACAGTTACTCACAGTACTTCGCCGGATGACGAGGCATTTGGCTACCTTAAGAGAGTCATAGTTCCTGCTTCCAGCTGCTCCCTTTTCTTTGAATCTATCCTCTCCTTAGTTCGTACTGCGGCCTGTCCATGCAGAAGCGAAATGCTGCAACAAGTCCACCTTCACGTTGCCTGAGTTTATCCAACGACGATATCCTCGAGTTTTCAAGTAAATTTCGCTGAGTGACGAGGCATTTGGCTACCTTAAGAGAGTCATAGTTACTCCTGCCGGCTGCTCCCATTTCTTTAGGCCTTTAACATTCTTGCTATGGCCAGTCCTACAGAACCGATATGCCACTGTATGTCCACCTTAACGTCGTCACAGTTACTCACACTACGAGTCTCTCGAGTTTGCAAATGTACTTCGCCGGATGACGAGGCATTTGGCTACCTTAAGAGAGTCATAGTTCCTGCTGCCTGCTGCTCCCTTTTCTTTGAATCTATCCTCTCTTTATTTCGTACTGCGGCCTGTCCATGCAGAAGCGAAATCCTGCAACAAGTCCACCTTCACGTTGCCTGAGTTACTCCAACGACGATATCCTCGAGTTTTCAAGTAAATTTCGCTGAGTGACGAGGTATTTGGCTACCTTAAGAGACTCATAGTTACTCCTGCCGGCTGCTCCCATTTCTTTAGGCCTTTTAAATTCTTGCTATGGCCAGTCCTACAGAACCGATATGCCACTGTATGTCCACCTTAACGACGTCACAGTTACTCACACTACGACTCTCTCGAGTTTGCAAATGTACTTCGCCGGATGACGAGGCATTTGGCTACCTTAAGGGAGTCATAGTTCCTGCTGCCAGCTACTCCCTTTTCTTTGAATCTATCCTCTCTTTATTTCGTACTGCGGCCTGTCCATGCAGAAGCAAAATCCTGCAACAAGTCCACCTTCACGTTGCCTGAGTTACTCCAACGACGATATCCTCGAGTTTTCAAGTAAATTTCGCAGAGTGACGAGGCATTTGGCTACCTTAAGAGAGTCATAGTTACTCCTGCCGGCTGCTCCCATTTCTTTAGGCCTTTAACATTCTTGCTATGGCCAGTCCTACAGAACCGATATGCCACTGTATGTCCACCTTAACGTCGTCACAGTTACTCACACTACGAGTCTCTCGAGTTTGCAAATGTACTTCGCCGGATGACGAGGCATTTGGCTACCTTAAGGGAGTCATAGTTCCTGCTGCCAGCTACTCCCTTTTCTTTGAATCTATCCTCTCTTTATTTCGTACTGCGGCCTGTCCATGCAGAAGCGAAATCCTGCAACAAGTCCACCTTCACGTTGCCTGAGTTACTCCAACGACGATATCCTCGAGTTTTCAAGTAAATTTCGCTGAGTGACGAGGCATTTGGCTACCTTAAGAGACTCTTAGTTACTCCTGCCGGCTGCTCCCATTTCTTTAGGCCTTTAACATTCTTGCTATGGCCAGTCCTACAGAACCGATATGCCACTGTATGTCCACCTTAACGTCGTCACAGTTACTCACACTACGAGTCTCTCGAGTTTGCAGATGAACTTCGCCGGATGACGAGGCATTTGGCTACCTTAAGAGAGTCATAGGTAATGCTGCCTGCTGCTCCCTTTTCTTTGAATCTATCCTCTCTTTATTTCGTACTGCGGCCTGTCCATGCAGAAGCGAAATCCTGCAACAAGTCCACCTTCACGTTGCCTGAGTTACTCCAACGACGATATCCTCGAGTTTTCAAGTAAATTTCGCAGAGTGACGAGGCATTTGGCTACCTTAAGAGAGTCATAGTTACTCCTGCCGGCTGCTCCCATTTCTTTAGGCCTTTAACATTCTTGCTATGGCCAGTCCTACAGAACCGATATGCCACTGTATGTCCACCTTAACGACGTCACAGTTACTCACAGTACTTCGCCGGATGACGAGGCATTTGGCTACCTTAAGAGAGTCATAGTTCCTGCTTCCAGCTGCTCCCTTTTCTTTGAATCTATCCTCTCTTTATTTCGTACTGCGGCCTGTCCATGCAGAAGCGAAATGCTGCAACAAGTCCACCTTCACGTTGCCTGAGTTACTCCAACGACGATATCCTCGAGTTTTCAAGTAAATTTCGCTGAGTGACGAGGCATTTGACTACCTTAAGAGACTCATAGTTACTCCTGCCGGCAGCTCCCATTTCTTTAGGCCTTTAAAATTCTTGCTATGGCTAGTCCTACAGAACCGATATGCCACTGTATGTCCACCTTAACGACGTCACAGTTACTCACACTACGACTCTCTCGAGTTTGCAAATGTACTTCGCCGGATGACGAGGCATTTGGCTACCTTAAGGGAGTCATAGTTCCTGCTGCCAGCTACTCCCTTTTCTTTGAATCTATCCTCTCTTTATTTCGTACTGCGGCCTGTCCATGCAGAAGCGAAATCCTGCAACAAGTCCACCTTCACGTTGCCTGAGTTACTCCAACGACGATATCCTCGAGTTTTCAAGTAAATTTCGCTGAGTGACGAGGCATTTGGCTACCTTAAGAGAGTCATAGTTACTCCTGCCGGCTGCTCCCATTTCTTTACGCCTTTAACATTCTTGCTATGGCCAGTCCTACAGAATCGATATGCCACTGTATGTCCACCTTAACGACGTCACAGTTACTCACAGTACTTCGCCGGATGACGAGGCATTTGGCTACCTTAAGAGAGTCATAGTTCCTGCTTCCAGCTGCTCCCTTTTCTTTGAATCTATCCTCTCCTTAGTTCGTACTGCGGCCTGTCCATGCAGAAGCGAAATGCTGCAACAAGTCCACCTTCACGTTGCCTGAGTTTATCCAACGACGATATCCTCGAGTTTTCAAGTAAATTTCGCTGAGTGACGAGGCATTTGGCTACCTTAAGAGAGTCATAGTTACTCCTGCCGGCTGCTCCCATTTCTTTAGGCCTTTTAAATTCTTGCTATGGCCAGTCCTACAGAACCGATATGCCACTGTATGTCCACCTTAACGACGTCACAGTTACTCACACTACGACTCTCTCGAGTTTGCAAATGTACTTCGCCGGATGACGAGGCATTTGGCTACCTTAAGGGAGTCATAGTTCCTGCTGCCAGCTACTCCCTTTTCTTTGAATCTATCCTCTCTTTATTTCGTACTGCGGCCTGTCCATGCAGAAGCAAAATCCTGCAACAAGTCCACCTTCACGTTGCCTGAGTTACTCCAACGACGATATCCTCGAGTTTTCAAGTAAACTTCGCAGAGTGACGAGGCATTTGGCTACCTTAAGAGAGTCATAGTTACTCCTGCCGGCTGCTCCCATTTCTTTAGGCCTTTAACATTCTTGCTATGGCCAGTCCTACAGAACCGATATGCCACTGTATGTCCACCTTAACGTCGTCACAGTTACTCACACTACGAGTCTCTCGAGTTTGCAAATGTACTTCGCCGGATGACGAGGCATTTGGCTACCTTAAGGGAGTCATAGTTCCTGCTGCCAGCTACTCCCTTTTCTTTGAATCTATCCTCTCTTTATTTCGTACTGCGGCCTGTCCATGCAGAAGCGAAATCCTGCAACAAGTCCACCTTCACGTTGCCTGAGTTACTCCAACGACGATATCCTCGAGTTTTCAAGTAAATTTCGCTGAGTGACGAGGCATTTGGCTACCTTAAGAGAGTCATAGTTACTCCTGCCGGCTGCTCCCATTTCTTTACGCCTTTAACATTCTTGCTATGGCCAGTCCTACAGAATCGATATGCCACTGTATGTCCACCTTAACGACGTCACAGTTACTCACAGTACTTCGCCGGATGACGAGGCATTTGGCTACCTTAAGAGAGTCATAGTTCCTGCTTCCAGCTGCTCCCTTTTCTTTGAATCTATCCTCTCTTTATTTCGTACTGCGGCCTGTCCATGCAGAAGCGAAATGCTGCAACAAGTCCACCTTCACGTTGCCTGAGTTACTCCAACGACGATATCCTCGAGTTTTCAAGTAAATTTCGCAGATTGACGAGGCATTTGGCTACCTTAAGAGAGTCATAGTTACTCCTGCCGGCTGCTCCCATTTCTTTAGGCCTTTAACATTCTTGCTATGGCCAGTCCTACAGAACCGATATGCCACTGTATGTCCACCTTAACGTCGTCACAGTTACTCACACTACGAGTCTCTCGAGTTTGCAAATGTACTTCGAAGGATGACGAGGCATTTAGCTACGTTAAGAGAGTCGTAGTTCCTGCTGCCAGCTGCTCCCTTTTCTTTGAATCTATCCTCTCTTTAGTTCGTACTGCGGCCTGTCCATGCAGAAGCGAAATGCTGCAACAAGTCCACCTTCACGTTGCCTGAGTTACTCCAACGACGATATCCTCGAGTTTTCAAGTAAATTTCGCTGAGTGACGAGGCATTTGGCTACCTTAAGAGACTCTTAGTTACTCCTGCCGGCTGCTCCCATTTCTTTAGGCCTTTAACATTCTTGCTATGGCCAGTCCTACAGAACCGATATGCCACTGTATGTCCACCTTAACGTCGTCACAGTTACTCACACTACGAGTCTCTCGAGTTTGCAGATGAACTTCGCCGGATGACGAGGCATTTGGCTACCTTAAGAGAGTCATAGGTAATGCTGCCTGCTGCTCCCTTTTCTTTGAATCTATCCTCTCTTTATTTCGTACTGCGGCCTGTCCATGCAGAAGCGAAATCCTGCAACAAGTCCACCTTCACGTTGCCTGAGTTACTCCAACGACGATATCCTCGAGTTTTCAAGTAAATTTCGCAGAGTGACGAGGCATTTGGCTACCTTAAGAGAGTCATAGTTACTCCTGCCGGCTGCTCCCATTTCTTTAGGCCTTTAACATTCTTGCTATGGCCAGTCCTACAGAACCGATATGCCACTGTATGTCCACCTTAACGACGTCACAGTTACTCACAGTACTTCGCCGGATGACGAGGCATTTGGCTACCTTAAGAGAGTCATAGTTCCTGCTTCCAGCTGCTCCCTTTTCTTTGAATCTATCCTCTCTTTATTTCGTACTGCGGCCTGTCCATGCAGAAGCGAAATGCTGCAACAAGTCCACCTTCACGTTGCCTGAGTTACTCCAACGACGATATCCTCGAGTTTTCAAGTAAATTTCGCTGAGTGACGAGGCATTTGACTACCTTAAGAGACTCATAGTTACTCCTGCCGGCAGCTCCCATTTCTTTAGGCCTTTAAAATTCTTGCTATGGCTAGTCCTACAGAACCGATATGCCACTGTATGTCCACCTTAACGACGTCACAGTTACTCACACTACGACTCTCTCGAGTTTGCAAATGTACTTCGCCGGATGACGAGGCATTTGGCTACCTTAAGGGAGTCATAGTTCCTGCTGCCAGCTACTCCCTTTTCTTTGAATCTATCCTCTCTTTATTTCGTACTGCGGCCTGTCCATGCAGAAGCGAAATCCTGCAACAAGTCCACCTTCACGTTGCCTGAGTTACTCCAACGACGATATCCTCGAGTTTTCAAGTAAATTTCGCTGAGTGACGAGGCATTTGGCTACCTTAAGAGAGTCATAGTTACTCCTGCCGGCTGCTCCCATTTCTTTACGCCTTTAACATTCTTGCTATGGCCAGTCCTACAGAATCGATATGCCACTGTATGTCCACCTTAACGACGTCACAGTTACTCACAGTACTTCGCCGGATGACGAGGCATTTGGCTACCTTAAGAGAGTCATAGTTCCTGCTTCCAGCTGCTCCCTTTTCTTTGAATCTATCCTCTCCTTAGTTCGTACTGCGGCCTGTCCATGCAGAAGCGAAATGCTGCAACAAGTCCACCTTCACGTTGCCTGAGTTTATCCAACGACGATATCCTCGAGTTTTCAAGTAAATTTCGCTGAGTGACGAGGCATTTGGCTACCTTAAGAGAGTCATAGTTACTCCTGCCGGCTGCTCCCATTTCTTTAGGCCTTTAACATTCTTGCTATGGCCAGTCCTACAGAACCGATATGCCACTGTATGTCCACCTTAACGTCGTCACAGTTACTCACACTACGAGTCTCTCGAGTTTGCAAATGTACTTCGCCGGATGACGAGGCATTTGGCTACCTTAAGAGAGTCATAGTTCCTGCTGCCTGCTGCTCCCTTTTCTTTGAATCTATCCTCTCTTTATTTCGTACTGCGGCCTGTCCATGCAGAAGCGAAATCCTGCAACAAGTCCACCTTCACGTTGCCTGAGTTACTCCAACGACGATATCCTCGAGTTTTCAAGTAAATTTCGCTGAGTGACGAGGCATTTGGCTACCTTAAGAGACTCATAGTTACTCCTGCCGGCTGCTCCCATTTCTTTAGGCCTTTTAAATTTTTGCTATGGCCAGTCCTACAGAACCGATATGCCACTGTATGTCCACCTTAACGACGTCACAGTTACTCACACTACGACTCTCTCGAGTTTGCAAATGTACTTCGCCGGATGACGAGGCATTTGGCAACCTTAAGGGAGTCATAGTTCCTGCTGCCAGCTACTCCCTTTTCTTTGAATCTATCCTCTCTTTATTTCGTACTGCGGCCTGTCCATGCAGAAGCGAAATCCTGCAACAAGTCCACCTTCACGTTGCCTGAGTTACTCCAACGACGATATCCTCGAGTTTTCAAGTAAATTTCGCTGAGTGACGAGGCATTTGGCTACCTTAAGAGAGTCATAGTTACTCCTGCCGGCTGCTCCCATTTCTTTACGCCTTTAACATTCTTGCTATGGCCAGTCCTACAGAATCGATATGCCACTGTATGTCCACCTTAACGACGTCACAGTTACTCACAGTACTTCGCCGGATGACGAGGCATTTGGCTACCTTAAGAGAGTCATAGTTCCTGCTTCCAGCTGCTCCCTTTTCTTTGAATCTATCCTCTCTTTATTTCGTACTGCGGCCTGTCCATGCAGAAGCGAAATGCTGCAACAAGTCCACCTTCACGTTGCCTGAGTTACTCCAACGACGATATCCTCGAGTTTTCAAGTAAATTTCGCAGATTGACGAGGCATTTGGCTACCTTAAGAGAGTCATAGTTACTCCTGCCGGCTGCTCCCATTTCTTTAGGCCTTTAACATTCTTGCTATGGCCAGTCCTACAGAACCGATATGCCACTGTATGTCCACCTTAACGTCGTCACAGTTACTCACACTACGAGTCTCTCGAGTTTGCAAATGTACTTCGCCGGATGACGAGGCATTTAGCTACGTTAAGAGAGTCGTAGTTCCTGCTGCCAGCTGCTCCCTTTTCTTTGAATCTATCCTCTCTTTAGTTCGTACTGCGGCCTGTCCATGCAGAAGCGAAATGCTGCAACAAGTCCACCTTCACGTTGCCTGAGTTACTCCAACGACGATATCCTCGAGTTTTCAAGTAAATTTCGCTGAGTGACGAGGCATTTGGCTACCTTAAGAGACTCTTAGTTACTCCTGCCGGCTGCTCCCATTTCTTTAGGCCTTTAACATTCTTGCTATGGCCAGTCCTACAGAACCGATATGCCACTGTATGTCCACCTTAACGTCGTCACAGTTACTCACACTACGAGTCTCTCGAGTTTGCAGATGAACTTCGCCGGATGACGAGGCATTTGGCTACCTTAAGAGAGTCATAGGTAATGCTGCCTGCTGCTCCCTTTTCTTTGAATCTATCCTCTCTTTATTTCGTACTGCGGCCTGTCCATGCAGAAGCGAAATCCTGCAACAAGTCCACCTTCACGTTGCCTGAGTTACTCCAACGACGATATCCTCGAGTTTTCAAGTAAATTTCGCAGAGTGACGAGGCATTTGGCTACCTTAAGAGAGTCATAGTTACTCCTGCCGGCTGCTCCCATTTCTTTAGGCCTTTAACATTCTTGCTATGGCCAGTCCTACAGAACCGATATGCCACTGTATGTCCACCTTAACGACGTCACAGTTACTCACAGTACTTCGCCGGATGACGAGGCATTTGGCTACCTTAAGAGAGTCATAGTTCCTGCTTCCAGCTGCTCCCTTTTCTTTGAATCTATCCTCTCTTTATTTCGTACTGCGGCCTGTCCATGCAGAAGCGAAATGCTGCAACAAGTCCACCTTCACGTTGCCTGAGTTACTCCAACGACGATATCCTCGAGTTTTCAAGTAAATTTCGCTGAGTGACGAGGCATTTGACTACCTTAAGAGACTCATAGTTACTCCTGCCGGCAGCTCCCATTTCTTTAGGCCTTTAAAATTCTTGCTATGGCTAGTCCTACAGAACCGATATGCCACTGTATGTCCACCTTAACGACGTCACAGTTACTCACACTACGACTCTCTCGAGTTTGCAAATGTACTTCGCCGGATGACGAGGCATTTGGCTACCTTAAGGGAGTCATAGTTCCTGCTGCCAGCTACTCCCTTTTCTTTGAATCTATCCTCTCTTTATTTCGTACTGCGGCCTGTCCATGCAGAAGCGAAATCCTGCAACAAGTCCACCTTCACGTTGCCTGAGTTACTCCAACGACGATATCCTCGAGTTTTCAAGTAAATTTCGCTGAGTGACGAGGCATTTGGCTACCTTAAGAGAGTCATAGTTACTCCTGCCGGCTGCTCCCATTTCTTTACGCCTTTAACATTCTTGCTATGGCCAGTCCTACAGAATCGATATGCCACTGTATGTCCACCTTAACGACGTCACAGTTACTCACAGTACTTCGCCGGATGACGAGGCATTTGGCTACCTTAAGAGAGTCATAGTTCCTGCTTCCAGCTGCTCCCTTTTCTTTGAATCTATCCTCTCCTTAGTTCGTACTGCGGCCTGTCCATGCAGAAGCGAAATGCTGCAACAAGTCCACCTTCACGTTGCCTGAGTTTATCCAACGACGATATCCTCGAGTTTTCAAGTAAATTTCGCTGAGTGACGAGGCATTTGGCTACCTTAAGAGAGTCATAGTTACTCCTGCCGGCTGCTCCCATTTCTTTAGGCCTTTAACATTCTTGCTATGGCCAGTCCTACAGAACCGATATGCCACTGTATGTCCACCTTAACGTCGTCACAGTTACTCACACTACGAGTCTCTCGAGTTTGCAAATGTACTTCGCCGGATGACGAGGCATTTGGCTACCTTAAGAGAGTCATAGTTCCTGCTGCCTGCTGCTCCCTTTTCTTTGAATCTATCCTCTCTTTATTTCGTACTACGGCCTGTCCATGCAGAAGCGAAATCCTGCAACAAGTCCACCTTCACGTTGCCTGAGTTACTCCAACGACGATATCCTCGAGTTTTCAAGTAAATTTCGCTGAGTGACGAGGCATTTGGCTACCTTAAGAGACTCATAGTTACTCCTGCCGGCTGCTCCCATTTCTTTAGGCCTTTTAAATTCTTGCTATGGCCAGTCCTACAGAACCGATATGCCACTGTATGTCCACCTTAACGACGTCACAGTTACTCACACTACGACTCTCTCGAGTTTGCAAATGTACTTCGCCGGATGACGAGGCATTTGGCTACCTTAAGGGAGTCATAGTTCCTGCTGCCAGCTACTCCCTTTTCTTTGAATCTATCCTCTCTTTATTTCGTACTGCGGCCTGTCCATGCAGAAGCAAAATCCTGCAACAAGTGCACCTTCACGTTGCCTGAGTTACTCCAACGACGATATCCTCGAGTTTTCAAGTAAATTTCGCAGAGTGACGAGGCATTTGGCTACCTTAAGAGAGTCATAGTTACTCCTGCCGGCTGCTCCCATTTCTTTAGGCCTTTAACATTCTTGCTATGGCCAGTCCTACAGAACCGATATGCCACTGTATGTCCACCTTAACGTCGTCACAGTTACTCACACTACGAGTCTCTCGAGTTTGCAAATGTACTTCGCCGGATGACGAGGCATTTGGCTACCTTAAGGGAGTCATAGTTCCTGCTGCCAGCTACTCCCTTTTCTTTGAATCTATCCTCTCTTTATTTCGTACTGCGGCCTGTCCATGCAGAAGCGAAATCCTGCAACAAGTCCACCTTCACGTTGCCTGAGTTACTCCAACGACGATATCCTCGAGTTTTCAAGTAAATTTTGCTGAGTGACGAGGCATTTGGCTACCTTAAGAGAGTCATAGTTACTCCTGCCGGCTGCTCCCATTTCTTTACGCCTTTAACATTCTTGCTATGGCCAGTCCTACAGAATCGATATGCCACTGTATGTCCACCTTAACGACGTCACAGTTACTCACAGTACTTCGCCGGATGACGAGGCATTTGGCTACCTTAAGAGAGTCATAGTTCCTGCTTCCAGCTGCTCCCTTTTCTTTGAATCTATCCTCTCTTTATTTCGTACTGCGGCCTGTCCATGCAGAAGCGAAATGCTGCAACAAGTCCACCTTCACGTTGCCTGAGTTACTCCAACGACGATATCCTCGAGTTTTCAAGTAAATTTCGCAGATTGACGAGGCATTTGGCTACCTTAAGAGAGTCATAGTTACTCCTGCCGGCTGCTCCCATTTCTTTAGGCCTTTAACATTCTTGCTATGGCCAGTCCTACAGAACCGATATGCCACTGTATGTCCACCTTAACGTCGTCACAGTTACTCACACTACGAGTCTCTCGAGTTTGCAAATGTACTTCGCCGGATGACGAGGCATTTAGCTACGTTAAGAGAGTCGCAGTTCCTGCTGCCAGCTGCTCCCTTTTCTTTGAATCTATCCTCTCTTTAGTTCGTACTGCGGCCTGTCCATGCAGAAGCGAAATGCTGCAACAAGTCCACCTTCACGTTGCCTGAGTTACTCCAACGACGATATCCTCGAGTTTTCAAGTAATTTTCGCTGAGTGACGAGGCATTTGGCTACCTTAAGAGACTCTTAGTTACTCCTGCCGGCTGCTCCCATTTCTTTAGGCCTTTAACATTCTTGCTATGGCCAGTCCTACAGAACCGATATGCCACTGTATGTCCACCTTAACGTCGTCACAGTTACTCACACTACGAGTCTCTCGAGTTTGCAGATGAACTTCGCCGGATGACGAGGCATTTGGCTACCTTAAGAGAGTCATAGGTAATGCTGCCTGCTGCTCCCTTTTCTTTGAATCTATCCTCTCTTTATTTCGTACTGCGGCCTGTCCATGCAGAAGCGAAATCCTGCAACAAGTCCACCTTCACGTTGCCTGAGTTACTCCAACGACGATATCCTCGAGTTTTCAAGTAAATTTCGCAGAGTGACGAGGCATTTGGCTACCTTAAGAGAGTCATAGTTACTCCTGCCGGCTGCTCCCATTTCTTTAGGCCTTTAACATTCTTGCTATGGCCAGTCCTACAGAACCGATATGCCACTGTATGTCCACCTTAACGACGTCACAGTTACTCACAGTACTTCGCCGGATGACGAGGCATTTGGCTACCTTAAGAGAGTCATAGTTCCTGCTTCCAGCTGCTCCCTTTTCTTTGAATCTATCCTCTCTTTATTTCGTACTGCGGCCTGTCCATGCAGAAGCGAAATGCTGCAACAAGTCCACCTTCACGTTGCCTGAGTTACTCCAACGACGATATCCTCGAGTTTTCAAGTAAATTTCGCTGAGTGACGAGGCATTTGACTACCTTAAGAGACTCATAGTTACTCCTGCCGGCAGCTCCCATTTCTTTAGGCCTTTAAAATTCTTGCTATGGCTAGTCCTACAGAACCGATATGCCACTGTATGTCCACCTTAACGACGTCACAGTTACTCACACTACGACTCTCTCGAGTTTGCAAATGTACTTCGCCGGATGACGAGGCATTTGGCTACCTTAAGGGAGTCATAGTTCCTGCTGCCAGCTACTCCCTTTTCTTTGAATCTATCCTCTCTTTATTTCGTACTGCGGCCTGTCCATGCAGAAGCAAAATCCTGCAACAAGTCCACCTTCACGTTGCCTGAGTTACTCCAACGACGATATCCTCGAGTTTTCAAGTAAATTTCGCAGAGTGACGAGGCATTTGGCTACCTTAAGAGAGTCATAGTTACTCCTGCCGGCTGCTCCCATTTCTTTAGGCCTTTAACATTCTTGCTATGGCCAGTCCTACAGAATCGATATGCCACTGTATGTCCACCTTAACGACGTCACAGTTACTCACAGTACTTCGCCGGATGACGAGGCATTTGGCTACCTTAAGAGAGTCATAGTTCCTGCTTCCAGCTGCTCCCTTTTCTTTGAATCTATCCTCTCTTTATTTCGTACTGCGGCCTGTCCATGCAGAAGCGAAATGCTGCAACAAGTCCACCTTCACGTTGCCTGAGTTACTCCAACGACGATATCCTCGAGTTTTCAAGTAAATTTCGCTGAGTGACGAGGCATTTGGCTACCTTAAGAGACTCATAGTTACTCCTGCCGGCTGCTCCCATTTCTTTAGGCCTTTAAAATTCTTGCTATGGCTAGTCCTACAGAACCGATATGCCACTGTATGTCCACCTTAACGACGTCACAGTTACTCACACTACGACTCTCTCGAGTTTGCAAATGTACTTCGCCGGATGACGAGGCATTTAGCTACGTTAAGAGAGTCATAGTTCCTGCTGCCAGCTGCTCCCTTTTCTTTGAATCTATCCTCTCTTTAGTTCGTACTGCGGCCTGTCCATGCAGAAGCGAAATGCTGCAACAAGTCCACCTTCACGTTGCCTGAGTTACTCCAACGACGATATCCTCGAGTTTTCAAGTAAATTTCGCTGAGTGACGAGGCATTTGACTACCTTAAGAGACTCTTAGTTACTCCTGCCGGCTGCTCCCATTTCTTTAGGCCTTTAACATTCTTGCTATGGCCAGTCCTACAGAACCGATATGCCACTGTATGTCCACCTTAACGTCGTCACAGTTACTCACACTACGAGTCTCTCGAGTTTGCAAATGTACTTCGCCGGATGACGAGGCATTTGGCTACCTTAAGAGAGTCATAGTTCCTGCTGCCTGCTGCTCCCTTTTCTTTGAATCTATCCTCTCTTTATTTCGTACTGCGGCCTGTCCATGCAGAAGCGAAATCCTGCAACAAGTCCACCTTCACGTTGCCTGAGTTACTCCAACGACGATATCCTCGAGTTTTCAAGTAAATTTCGCTGAGTGACGAGGCATTTGGCTACCTTAAGAGACTCATAGTTACTCCTGCCGGCTGCTCCCATTTCTTTAGGCCTTTTAAATTCTTGCTATGGCCAGTCCTACAGAACCGATATGCCACTGTATGTCCACCTTAACGACGTCACAGTTACTCACACTACGACTCTCTCGAGTTTGCAAATGTACTTCGCCGGATGACGAGGCATTTGGCTACCTTAAGGGAGTCATAGTTCCTGCTGCCAGCTACTCCCTTTTCTTTGAATCTATCCTCTCTTTATTTCGTACTGCGGCCTGTCCATGCAGAAGCAAAATCCTGCAACAAGTCCACCTTCACGTTGCCTGAGTTACTCCAACGACGATATCCTCGAGTTTTCAAGTAAATTTCGCAGAGTGACGAGGCATTTGGCTACCTTAAGAGAGTCATAGTTACTCCTGCCGGCTGCCCCCATTTCTTTAGGCCTTTAACATTCTTGCTATGGCCAGTCCTACAGAACCGATATGCCACTGTATGTCCACCTTAACGTCGTCACAGTTACTCACACTACGAGTCTCTCGAGTTTGCAAATGTACTTCGCCGGATGACGAGGCATTTGGCTACCTTAAGGGAGTCATAGTTCCTGCTGCCAGCTACTCCCTTTTCTTTGAATCTATCCTCTCTTTATTTCGTACTGCGGCCTGTCCATGCAGAAGCGAAATCCTGCAACAAGTCCACCTTCACGTTGCCTGAGTTACTCCAACGACGATATCCTCGAGTTTTCAAGTAAATTTCGCTGAGTGACGAGGCATTTGGCTACCTTAAGAGAGTCATAGTTACTCCTGCCGGCTGCTCCCATTTCTTTACGCCTTTAATATTCTTGCTATGGCCAGTCCTACAGAATCGATATGCCACTGTATGTCCACCTTAACGACGTCACAGTTACTCACAGTACTTCGCCGGATGACGAGGCATTTGGCTACCTTAAGAGAGTCATAGTTCCTGCTTCCAGCTGCTCCCTTTTCTTTGAATCTATCCTCTCCTTAGTTCGTACTGCGGGCTGTCCATGCAGAAGCGAAATGCTGCAACAAGTCCACCTTCACGTTGCCTGAGTTTATCCAACGACGATATCCTCGAGTTTTCAAGTAAATTTCGCTGAGTGACGAGGCATTTGGCTACCTTAAGAGAGTCATAGTTACTCCTGCCGGCTGCTCCCATTTCTTTAGGCCTTTAACATTCTTGCTATGGCCAGTCCTACAGAACCGATATGCCACTGTATGTCCACCTTAACGTCGTCACAGTTACTCACACTACGAGTCTCTCGAGTTTGCAAATGTACTTCGCCGGATGACGAGGCATTTGGCTACCTTAAGAGAGTCATAGTTCCTGCTGCCTGCTGCTCCCTTTTCTTTGAATCTATCCTCTCTTTATTTCGTACTGCGGCCTGTCCATGCAGAAGCGAAATCCTGCAACAAGTCCACCTTCACGTTGCCTGAGTTACTCCAACGACGATATCCTCGAGTTTTCAAGTAAATTTCGCTGAGTGACGAGGCATTTGGCTACCTTAAGAGACTCATAGTTACTCCTGCCGGCTGCTCCCATTTCTTTAGGCCTTTTAAATTCTTGCTATGGCCAGTCCTACAGAACCGATATGCCACTGTATGTCCACCTTAACGACGTCACAGTTACTCACACTACGACTCTCTCGAGTTTGCAAATGTACTTCGCCGGATGACGAGGCATTTGGCTACCTTAAGGGAGTCATAGTTCCTGCTGCCAGCTACTCCCTTTTCTTTGAATCTATCCTCTCTTTATTTCGTACTGCGGCCTGTCCATGCAGAAGCAAAATCCTGCAACAAGTCCACCTTCACGTTGCCTGAGTTACTCCAACGACGATATCCTCGAGTTTTCAAGTAAATTTCGCAGAGTGACGAGGCATTTGGCTACCTTAAGAGAGTCATAGTTACTCCTGCCGGCTGCTCCCATTTCTTTAGGCCTTTAACATTCTTGCTATGGCCAGTCCTACAGAACCGATATGCCACTGTATGTCCACCTTAACGTCGTCACAGTTACTCACACTACGAGTCTCTCGAGTTTGCAAATGTACTTCGCCGGATGACGAGGCATTTGGCTACCTTAAGGGAGTCATAGTTCCTGCTGCCAGCTACTCCCTTTTCTTTGAATCTATCCTCTCTTTATTTCGTACTGCGGCCTGTCCATGCAGAAGCGAAATCCTGCAACAAGTCCACCTTCACGTTGCCTGAGTTACTCCAACGACGATATCCTCGAGTTTTCAAGTAAATTTCGCTGAGTGACGAGGCATTTGGCTACCTTAAGAGAGTCATAGTTACTCCTGCCGGCTGCTCCCATTTCTTTACGCCTTTAACATTCTTGCTATGGCCAGTCCTACAGAATCGATATGCCACTGTATGTCCACCTTAACGACGTCACAGTTACTCACAGTACTTCGCCGGATGACGAGGCATTTGGCTACCTTAAGAGAGTCATAGTTCCTGCTTCCAGCTGCTCCCTTTTCTTTGAATCTATCCTCTCTTTATTTCGTACTGCGGCCTGTCCATGCAGAAGCGAAATGCTGCAACAAGTCCACCTTCACGTTGCCTGAGTTACTCCAACGACGATATCCTCGAGTTTTCAAGTAAATTTCGCAGATTGACGAGGCATTTGGCTACCTTAAGAGAGTCATAGTTACTCCTGCCGGCTGCTCCCATTTCTTTAGGCCTTTAACATTCTTGCTATGGCCAGTCCTACAGAACCGATATGCCACTGTATGTCCACCTTAACGTCGTCACAGTTACTCACACTACGAGTCTCTCGAGTTTGCAAATGTACTTCGCCGGATGACGAGGCATTTAGCTACGTTAAGAGAGTCGTAGTTCCTGCTGCCAGCTGCTCCCTTTTCTTTGAATCTATCCTCTCTTTAGTTCGTACTGCGGCCTGTCCATGCAGAAGCGAAATGCTGCAACAAGTCCACCTTCACGTTGCCTGAGTTACTCCAACGACGATATCCTCGAGTTTTCAAGTAAATTTCGCTGAGTGACGAGGCATTTGGCTACCTTAAGAGACTCTTAGTTACTCCTGCCGGCTGCTCCCATTTCTTTAGGCCTTTAACATTCTTGCTATGGCCAGTCCTACAGAACCGATATGCCACTGTATGTCCACCTTAACGTCGTCACAGTTACTCACACTACGAGTCTCTCGAGTTTGCAAATGAACTTCGCCGGATGACGAGGCATTTGGCTACCTTAAGAGAGTCATAGGTAATGCTGCCTGCTGCTCCCTTTTCTTTGAATCTATCCTCTCTTTATTTCGTACTGCGGCCTGTCCATGCAGAAGCGAAATCCTGCAACAAGTCCACCTTCACGTTGCCTGAGTTACTCCAACGACGATATCCTCGAGTTTTCAAGTAAATTTCGCAGAGTGACGAGGCATTTGGCTACCTTAAGAGAGTCATAGTTACTCCTGCCGGCTGCTCCCATTTCTTTAGGCCTTTAACATTCTTGCTATGGCCAGTCCTACAGAACCGATATGCCACTGTATGTCCACCTTAACGACGTCACAGTTACTCACAGTACTTCGCCGGATGACGAGGCATTTGGCTACCTTAAGAGAGTCATAGTTCCTGCTTCCAGCTGCTCCCTTTTCTTTGAATCTATCCTCTCTTTATTTCGTACTGCGGCCTGTCCATGCAGAAGCGAAATGCTGCAACAAGTCCACCTTCACGTTGCCTGAGTTACTCCAACGACGATATCATCGAGTTTTCAAGTAAATTTCGCTGAGTGACGAGGCATTTGACTACCTTAAGAGACTCATAGTTACTCCTGCCGGCAGCTCCCATTTCTTTAGGCCTTTAAAATTCTTGCTATGGCTAGTCCTACAGAACCGATATGCCACTGTATGTCCACCTTAACGACGTCACAGTTACTCACACTACGACTCTCTCGAGTTTGCAAATGTACTTCGCCGGATGACGAGGCATTTGGCTACCTTAAGGGAGTCATAGTTCCTGCTGCCAGCTACTCCCTTTTCTTTGAATCTATCCTCTCTTTATTTCGTACTGCGGCCTGTCCATGCAGAAGCAAAATCCTGCAACAAGTCCACCTTCACGTTGCCTGAGTTACCCCAACGACGATATCCTCAAGTTTTCAAGTAAATTTCGCAGAGTGACGAGGCATTTGGCTACCTTAAGAGAGTCATAGTTACTCCTGATGGCTGCTCCCATTTCTTCAGGCCTTTAACATTCTTGCTATGGCCAGTCCTACAGAACCGATATGCCACTGTATGTCCACCTTAACGTCGTCACAGTTACTCACACTACGAGTCTCTCGAGTTTGCAAATGTACTTCGCCGGATGACGAGGCATTTGGCTACCTTAAGGGAGTCATAGTTCCTGCTGCCAGCTACTCCCTTTTCTTTGAATCTATCCTCTCTTTATTTCGTACTGCGGCCTGTCCATGCAGAAGCGAAATCCTGCAACAAGTCCACCTTCACGTTGCCTGAGTTACTCCAACGACGATATCCTCGAGTTTTCAAGTAAATTTCGCTGAGTGACGAGGCATTTGGCTACCTTAAGAGAGTCATAGTTACTCCTGCCGGCTGCTCCCATTTCTTTACGCCTTTAACATTCTTGCTATGGCCAGTCCTACAGAATCGATATGCCACTGTATGTCCACCTTAACGACGTCACAGTTACTCACAGTACTTCGCCGGATGACGAGGCATTTGGCTACCTTAAGAGAGTCATAGTTCCTGCTTCCAGCTGCTCCCTTTTCTTTGAATCTATCCTCTCTTTATTTCGTACTGCGGCCTGTCCATGCAGAAGCGAAATGCTGCAACAAGTCCACCTTCACGTTGCCTGAGTTACTCCAACGACGATATCCTCGAGTTTTCAAGTAAATTTCGCAGATTGACGAGGCATTTGGCTACCTTAAGAGAGTCATAGTTACTCCTGCCGGCTGCTCCCATTTCTTTAGGCCTTTAACATTCTTGCTATGGCCAGTCCTACAGAACCGATATGCCACTGTATGTCCACCTTAACGTCGTCACAGTTACTCACACTACGAGTCTCTCGAGTTTGCAAATGTACTTCGCCGGATGACGAGGCATTTAGCTACGTTAAGAGAGTCGTAGTTCCTGCTGCCAGCTGCTCCCTTTTCTTTGAATCTATCCTCTCTTTAGTTCGTACTGCGGCCTGTCCATGCAGAAGCGAAATGCTGCAACAAGTCCACCTTCACGTTGCCTGAGTTACTCCAACGACGATATCCTCGAGTTTTCAAGTAAATTTCGCTGAGTGACGAGGCATTTGGCTACCTTAAGAGACTCTTAGTTACTCCTGCCGGCTGCTCCCATTTCTTTAGGCCTTTAACATTCTTGCTATGGCCAGTCCTACAGAACCGATATGCCACTGTATGTCCACCTTAACGTCGTCACAGTTACTCACACTACGAGTCTCTCGAGTTTGCAAATGAACTTCGCCGGATGACGAGGCATTTGGCTACCTTAAGAGAGTCATAGGTAATGCTGCCTGCTGCTCCCTTTTCTTTGAATCTATCCTCTCTTTATTTCGTACTGCGGCCTGTCCATGCAGAAGCGAAATCCTGCAACAAGTCCACCTTCACGTTGCCTGAGTTACTCCAACGACGATATCCTCGAGTTTTCAAGTAAATTTCGCAGAGTGACGAGGCATTTGGCTACCTTAAGAGAGTCATAGTTACTCCTGCCGGCTGCTCCCATTTCTTTAGGCCTTTAACATTCTTGCTATGGCCAGTCCTACAGAACCGATATGCCACTGTATGTCCACCTTAACGACGTCACAGTTACTCACAGTACTTCGCCGGATGACGAGGCATTTGGCTACCTTAAGAGAGTCATAGTTCCTGCTTCCAGCTGCTCCCTTTTCTTTGAATCTATCCTCTCTTTATTTCGTACTGCGGCCTGTCCATGCAGAAGCGAAATGCTGCAACAAGTCCACCTTCACGTTGCCTGAGTTACTCCAACGACGATATCATCGAGTTTTCAAGTAAATTTCGCTGAGTGACGAGGCATTTGACTACCTTAAGAGACTCATAGTTACTCCTGCCGGCAGCTCCCATTTCTTTAGGCCTTTAAAATTCTTGCTATGGCTAGTCCTACAGAACCGATATGCCACTGTATGTCCACCTTAACGACGTCACAGTTACTCACACTACGACTCTCTCGAGTTTGCAAATGTACTTCGCCGGATGACGAGGCATTTGGCTACCTTAAGGGAGTCATAGTTCCTGCTGCCAGCTACTCCCTTTTCTTTGAATCTATCCTCTCTTTATTTCGTACTGCGGCCTGTCCATGCAGAAGCAAAATCCTGCAACAAGTCCACCTTCACGTTGCCTGAGTTACTCCAACGACGATATCCTCGAGTTTTCAAGTAAATTTCGCAGAGTGACGAGGCATTTGGCTACCTTAAGAGAGTCATAGTTACTCCTGCCGGCTGCTCCCATTTCTTTAGGCCTTTAACATTCTTGCTATGGCCAGTCCTACAGAACCGATATGCCACTGTATGTCCACCTTAACGTCGTCACAGTTACTCACACTACGAGTCTCTCGAGTTTGCAAATGTACTTCGCCGGATGACGAGGCATTTGGCTACCTTAAGGGAGTCATAGTTCCTGCTGCCAGCTACTCCCTTTTCTTTGAATCTATCCTCTCTTTATTTCGTACTGCGGCCTGTCCATGCAGAAGCGAAATCCTGCAACAAGTCCACCTTCACGTTGCCTGAGTTACTCCAACGACGATATCCTCGAGTTTTCAAGTAAATTTCGCTGAGTGACGAGGCATTTGGCTACCTTAAGAGAGTCATAGTTACTCCTGCCGGCTGCTCCCATTTCTTTACGCCTTTAACATTCTTGCTATGGCCAGTCCTACAGAATCGATATGCCACTGTATGTCCACCTTAACGACGTCACAGTTACTCACAGTACTTCGCCGGATGACGAGGCATTTGGCTACCTTAAGAGAGTCATAGTTCCTGCTTCCAGCTGCTCCCTTTTCTTTGAATCTATCCTCTCCTTAGTTCGTACTGCGGCCTGTCCATGCAGAAGCGAAATGCTGCAACAAGTCCACCTTCACGTTGCCTGAGTTTATCCAACGACGATATCCTCGAGTTTTCAAGTAAATTTCGCTGAGTGACGAGGCATTTGGCTACCTTAAGAGAGTCATAGTTACTCCTGCCGGCTGCTCCCATTTCTTTAGGCCTTTAACATTCTTGCTATGGCCAGTCCTACAGAACCGATATGCCACTGTATGTCCACCTTAACGTCGTCACAGTTACTCACACTACGAGTCTCTCGAGTTTGCAAATGTACTTCGCCGGATGACGAGGCATTTGGCTACCTTAAGAGAGTCATAGTTCCTGCTGCCTGCTGCTCCCTTTTCTTTGAATCTATCCTCTCTTTATTTCGTACTGCGGCCTGTCCATGCAGAAGCGAAATCCTGCAACAAGTCCACCTTCACGTTGCCTGAGTTACTCCAACGACGATATCCTCGAGTTTTCAAGTAAATTTCGCTGAGTGACGAGGCATTTGGCTACCTTAAGAGACTCATAGTTACTCCTGCCGGCTGCTCCCATTTCTTTAGGCCTTTTAAATTCTTGCTATGGCCAGTCCTACAGAACCGATATGCCACTGTATGTCCACCTTAACGACGTCACAGTTACTCACACTACGACTCTCTCGAGTTTGCAAATGTACTTCGCCGGATGACGAGGCATTTGGCTACCTTAAGGGAGTCATAGTTCCTGCTGCCAGCTACTCCCTTTTCTTTGAATCTATCCTCTCTTTATTTCGTACTGCGGCCTGTCCATGCAGAAGCAAAATCCTGCAACAAGTCCACCTTCACGTTGCCTGAGTTACTCCAACGACGATATCCTCGAGTTTTCAAGTAAATTTCGCAGAGTGACGAGGCATTTGGCTACCTTAAGAGAGTCATAGTTACTCCTGCCGGCTGCTCCCATTTCTTTAGGCCTTTAACATTCTTGCTATGGCCAGTCCTACAGAACCGATATGCCACTGTATGTCCACCTTAACGTCGTCACAGTTACTCACACTACGAGTCTCTCGAGTTTGCAAATGTACTTCGCCGGATGACGAGGCATTTGGCTACCTTAAGGGAGTCATAGTTCCTGCTGCCAGCTACTCCCTTTTCTTTGAATCTATCCTCTCTTTATTTCGTACTGCGGCCTGTCCATGCAGAAGCGAAATCCTGCAACAAGTCCACCTTCACGTTGCCTGAGTTACTCCAACGACGATATCCTCGAGTTTTCAAGTAAATTTTGCTGAGTGACGAGGCATTTGGCTACCTTAAGAGAGTCATAGTTACTCCTGCCGGCTGCTCCCATTTCTTTACGCCTTTAACATTCTTGCTATGGCCAGTCCTACAGAATCGATATGCCACTGTATGTCCACCTTAACGACGTCACAGTTACTCACAGTACTTCGCCGGATGACGAGGCATTTGGCTACCTTAAGAGAGTCATAGTTCCTGCTTCCAGCTGCTCCCTTTTCTTTGAATCTATCCTCTCTTTATTTCGTACTGCGGCCTGTCCATGCAGAAGCGAAATGCTGCAACAAGTCCACCTTCACGTTGCCTGAGTTACTCCAACGACGATATCCTCGAGTTTTCAAGTAAATTTCGCAGATTGACGAGGCATTTGGCTACCTTAAGAGAGTCATAGTTACTCCTGCCGGCTGCTCCCATTTCTTTAGGCCTTTAACATTCTTGCTATGGCCAGTCCTACAGAACCGATATGCCACTGTATGTCCACCTTAACGTCGTCACAGTTACTCACACTACGAGTCTCTCGAGTTTGCAAATGTACTTCGCCGGATGACGAGGCATTTAGCTACGTTAAGAGAGTCGTAGTTCCTGCTGCCAGCTGCTCCCTTTTCTTTGAATCTATCCTCTCTTTAGTTCGTACTGCGGCCTGTCCATGCAGAAGCGAAATGCTGCAACAAGTCCACCTTCACGTTGCCTGAGTTACTCCAACGACGATATCCTCGAGTTTTCAAGTAAATTTCGCTGAGTGACGAGGCATTTGGCTACCTTAAGAGACTCTTAGTTACTCCTGCCGGCTGCTCCCATTTCTTTAGGCCTTTAACATTCTTGCTATGGCCAGTCCTACAGAACCGATATGCCACTGTATGTCCACCTTAACGTCGTCACAGTTACTCACACTACGAGTCTCTCGAGTTTGCAAATGAACTTCGCCGGATGACGAGGCATTTGGCTACCTTAAGAGAGTCATAGGTAATGCTGCCTGCTGCTCCCTTTTCTTTGAATCTATCCTCTCTTTATTTCGTACTGCGGCCTGTCCATGCAGAAGCGAAATCCTGCAACAAGTCCACCTTCACGTTGCCTGAGTTACTCCAACGACGATATCCTCGAGTTTTCAAGTAAATTTCGCAGAGTGACGAGGCATTTGGCTACCTTAAGAGAGTCATAGTTACTCCTGCCGGCTGCTCCCATTTCTTTAGGCCTTTAACATTCTTGCTATGGCCAGTCCTACAGAACCGATATGCCACTGTATGTCCACCTTAACGACGTCACAGTTACTCACAGTACTTCGCCGGATGACGAGACATTTGGCTACCTTAAGAGAGTCATAGTTCCTGCTTCCAGCTGCTCCCTTTTCTTTGAATCTATCCTCTCTTTATTTCGTACTGCGGCCTGTCCATGCAGAAGCGAAATGCTGCAACAAGTCCACCTTCACGTTGCCTGAGTTACTCCAACGACGATATCCTCGAGTTTTCAAGTAAATTTCGCTGAGTGACGAGGCATTTGACTACCTTAAGAGACTCATAGTTACTCCTGCCGGCAGCTCCCATTTCTTTAGGCCTTTAAAATTCTTGCTATGGCTAGTCCTACAGAACCGATATGCCACTGTATGTCCACCTTAACGACGTCACAGTTACTCACACTACGACTCTCTCGAGTTTGCAAATGTACTTCGCCGGATGACGAGGCATTTGGCTACCTTAAGGGAGTCATAGTTCCTGCTGCCAGCTACTCCCTTTTCTTTGAATCTATCCTCTCTTTATTTCGTACTGCGGCCTGTCTATGCAGAAGCAAAATCCTGCAACAAGTCCACCTTCACGTTGCCTGAGTTACTCCAACGACGATATCCTCGAGTTTTCAAGTAAATTTCGCAGAGTGACGAGGCATTTGGCTACCTTAAGAGAGTCATAGTTACTCCTGCCGGCTGCTCCCATTTCTTTAGGCCTTTAACATTCTTGCTATGGCCAGTCCTACAGAACCGATATGCCACTGTATGTCCACCTTAACGTCGTCACAGTTACTCACACTACGAGTCTCTCGAGTTTGCAAATGTACTTCGCCGGATGACGAGGCATTTGGCTACCTTAAGGGAGTCATAGTTCCTGCTGCCAGCTACTCCCTTTTCTTTGAATCTATCCTCTCTTTATTTCGTACTGCGGCCTGTCCATGCAGAAGCGAAATCCTGCAACAAGTCCACCTTCACGTTGCCTGAGTTACTCCAACGACGATATCCTCGAGTTTTCAAGTAAATTTCGCTGAGTGACGAGGCATTTGGCTACCTTAAGAGAGTCATAGTTACTCCTGCCGGCTGCTCCCATTTCTTTACGCCTTTAACATTCTTGCTATGGCCAGTCCTACAGAATCGATATGCCACTGTATGTCCACCTTAACGACGTCACAGTTACTCACAGTACTTCGCCGGATGACGAGGCATTTGGCTACCTTAAGAGAGTCATAGTTCCTGCTTCCAGCTGCTCCCTTTTCTTTGAATCTATCCTCTCCTTAGTTCGTACTGCGGCCTGTCCATGCAGAAGCGAAATGCTGCAACAAGTCCACCTTCACGTTGCCTGAGTTTATCCAACGACGATATCCTCGAGTTTTCAAGTAAATTTCGCTGAGTGACGAGGCATTTGGCTACCTTAAGAGAGTCATAGTTACTCCTGCCGGCTGCTCCCATTTCTTTAGGCCTTTAACATTCTTGCTATGGCCAGTCCTACAGAACCGATATGCCACTGTATGTCCACCTTAACGTCGTCACAGTTACTCACACTACGAGTCTCTCGAGTTTGCAAATGTACTTCGCCGGATGACGAGGCATTTGGCTACCTTAAGAGAGTCATAGTTCCTGCTGCCTGCTGCTCCCTTTTCTTTGAATCTATCCTCTCTTTATTTCGTACTGCGGCCTGTCCATGCAGAAGCGAAATCCTGCAACAAGTCCACCTTCACGTTGCCTGAGTTACTCCAACGACGATATCCTCGAGTTTTCAAGTAAATTTCGCTGAGTGACGAGGCATTTGGCTACCTTAAGAGACTCATAGTTACTCCTGCCGGCTGCTCCCATTTCTTTAGGCCTTTTAAATTCTTGCTATGGCCAGTCCTACAGAACCGATATGCCACTGTATGTCCACCTTAACGACGTCACAGTTACTCACACTACGACTCTCTCGAGTTTGCAAATGTACTTCGCCGGATGACGAGGCATTTGGCTACCTTAAGGGAGTCATAGTTCCTGCTGCCAGCTACTCCCTTTTCTTTGAATCTATCCTCTCTTTATTTCGTACTGCGGCCTGTCCATGCAGAAGCAAAATCCTGCAACAAGTCCACCTTCACGTTGCCTGAGTTACTCCAACGACGATATCCTCGAGTTTTCAAGTAAATTTCGCAGAGTGACGAGGCATTTGGCTACCTTAAGAGAGACATAGTTACTCCTGCCGGCTGCTCCCATTTCTTTAGGCCTTTAACATTCTTGCTATGGCCAGTCCTACAGAACCGATATGCCACTGTATGTCCACCTTAACGTCGTCACAGTTACTCACACTACGAGTCTCTCGAGTTTGCAAATGTACTTCGCCGGATGACGAGGCATTTGGCTACCTTAAGGGAGTCATAGTTCCTGCTGCCAGCTACTCCCTTTTCTTTGAATCTATCCTCTCTTTATTTCGTACTGCGGCCTGTCCATGCAGAAGCGAAATCCTGCAACAAGTCCACCTTCACGTTGCCTGAGTTACTCCAACGACGATATCCTCGAGTTTTCAAGTAAATTTTGCTGAGTGACGAGGCATTTGGCTACCTTAAGAGAGTCATAGTTACTCCTGCCGGCTGCTCCCATTTCTTTACGCCTTTAACATTCTTGCTATGGCCAGTCTTACAGAATCGATATGCCACTGTATGTCCACCTTAACGACGTCACAGTTACTCACAGTACTTCGCCGGATGACGAGGCATTTGGCTACCTTAAGAGAGTCATAGTTCCTGCTTCCAGCTGCTCCCTTTTCTTTGAATCTATCCTCTCTTTATTTCGTACTGCGGCCTGTCCATGCAGAAGCGAAATGCTGCAACAAGTCCACCTTCACGTTGCCTGAGTTACTCCAACGACGATATCCTCGAGTTTTCAAGTAAATTTCGCAGATTGACGAGGCATTTGGCTACCTTAAGAGAGTCATAGTTACTCCTGCCGGCTGCTCCCATTTCTTTAGGCCTTTAACATTCTTGCTATGGCCAGTCCTACAGAACCGATATGCCACTGTATGTCCACCTTAACGTCGTCACAGTTACTCACACTACGAGTCTCTCGAGTTTGCAAATGTACTTCGCCGGATGACGAGGCATTTAGCTACGTTAAGAGAATCGTAGTTCCTGCTGCCAGCTGCTCCCTTTTCTTTGAATCTATCCTCTCTTTAGTTCGTACTGCGGCCTGTCCATGCAGAAGCGAAATGCTGCAACAAGTCCACCTTCACGTTGCCTGAGTTACTCCAACGACGATATCCTCGAGTTTTCAAGTAAATTTCGCTGAGTGACGAGGCATTTGGCTACCTTAAGAGACTCTTAGTTACTCCTGCCGGCTGCTCCCATTTCTTTAGGCCTTTAACATTCTTGCTATGGCCAGTCCTACAGAACCGATATGCCACTGTATGTCCACCTTAACGTCGTCACAGTTACTCACACTACGAGTCTCTCGAGTTTGCAAATGAACTTCGCCGGATGACGAGGCATTTGGCTACCTTAAGAGAGTCATAGGTAATGCTGCCTGCTGCTCCCTTTTCTTTGAATCTATCCTCTCTTTATTTCGTACTGCGGCCTGTCCATGCAGAAGCGAAATCCTGCAACAAGTCCACCTTCACGTTGCCTGAGTTACTCCAACGACGATATCCTCGAGTTTTCAAGTAAATTTCGCTGAGTGACGAGGCATTTGGCTACCTTAAGAGACTCATAGTTACTCCTGCCGGCTGCTCCCATTTCTTTAGGCCTTTAAAATTCTTGCTATGGCTAGTCCTACAGAACCGATATGCCACTGTATGTCCACCTTAACGACGTCACAGTTACTCACACTACGACTCTCTCGAGTTTGCAAATGTACTTCGCCGGATGACGAGGCATTTGGCTACCTTAAGAGAGTCATAGTTCCTGCTGCCTGCTGCTCCCTTTTCTTTGAATCTATCCTCTCTTTATTTCGTACTGCGGCCTGTCCATGCAGAAGCGAAATCCTGCAACAAGTCCACCTTCACGTTGCCTGAGTTACTCCAACGACGATATCCTCGAGTTTTCAAGTAAATTTCGCCGAGTGACGAGGCATTTGGCTACCTTAAGAGACTCATAGTTACTCCTGCCGGCTGCTCCCATTTCTTTAGGCCTTTAAAATTCTTGCTATGGCCAGTCCTACAGAACCGATATGCCACTGTATGTCCACCTTAACGACGTCACAGTTACTCACACTACGACTCTCTCGAGTTTGGAAATGTACTTCGCCGGATGACGAGGCATTTGGCTACCTTAAGGGAGTCATAGTTCCTGCTGCCAGCTGCTCCCTTTTCTTTGAATCTATCCTCTCTTTATTTCGTACTGCGGCCTGTCCATGCAGAAGCAAAATCCTGCAACAAGTCCACCTTCACGTTGCCTGAGTTACTCCAACGACGATATCCTCGAGTTTTCAAGTAAATTTCGCAGAGTGACGAGGCATTTGGCTACCTTAAGAGAGTCATAGTTACTCCTGCCGGCTGCTCCCATTTCTTTAGGCCTTTAACATTCTTGCTATGGCCAGTCCTACAGAACCGATATGCCACTGTATGTCCACCTTAACGTCGTCACAGTTACTCACACTACGAGTCTCTCGAGTTTGCAAATGTACTTCGCCGGATGACGAGGCATTTGGCTACCTTAAGAGAGTCATAGTTCCTGCTGCCTGCTGCTCCCTTTTCTTTGAATCTATCCTCTCTTTATTTCGTACTGCGGCCTGTCCATGCAGAAGCGAAATCCTGCAACAAGTCCACCTTCACGTTGCCTGAGTTACTCCAACGACGATATCCTCGAGTTTTCAAGTAAATTTCGCTGAGTGACGAGGCATTTGGCTACCTTAAGAGACTCATAGTTACTCCTGCCGGCTGCTCCCATTTCTTTAGGCCTTTAAAATTCTTGCTATGGCCAGTCCTACAGAACCGATATGCCACTGTATGTCCACCTTAACGACGTCACAGTTACTCACACTACGACTCTCTCGAGTTTGCAAATGTACTTCGGCGGATGACGAGGCATTTGGCTACCTTAAGGGAGTCATAGTTCCTGCTGCCAGCTACTCCCTTTTCTTTGAATCTATCCTCTCTTTATTTCGTACTGCGGCCTGTCCATGCAGAAGCAAAATCCTGCAACAAGTCCACCTTCACGTTGCCTGAGTTACTCCAACGACGATATCCTCGAGTTTTCAAGTAAATTTCGCAGAGTGACGAGGCATTTGGCTACCTTAAGAGAGTCATAGTTACTCCTGCCGGCTGCTCCCATTTCTTTAGGCCTTTAACATTCTTGCTATGGCCAGTCCTACAGAACCGATATGCCACTGTATGTCCACCTTAACGTCGTCACAGTTACTCACACTACGAGTCTCTCGAGTTTGCAAATGTACTTCGCCGGATGACGAGGCATTTGGCTACCTTAAGGGAGTCATAGTTCCTGCTGCCAGCTACTCCCTTTTCTTTGAATCTATCCTCTCTTTATTTCGTACTGCGGCCTGTCCATGCAGAAGCGAAATCCTGCAACAAGTCCACCTTCACGTTGCCTGAGTTACTCCAACGACGATATCCTCGAGTTTTCAAGTAAATTTCGCTGAGTGACGAGGCATTTGTCTACCTTAAGAGAGTCATAGTTACTCCTGCCGGCTGCTCCCATTTCTTTACGCCTTTAACATTCTTGCTATGGCCAGTCCTACAGAATCGATATGCCACTGTATGTCCACCTTAACGACGTCACAGTTACTCACAGTACTTCGCCGGATGACGAGGCATTTGGCTACCTTAAGAGAGTCATAGTTCCTGCTTCCAGCTGCTCCCTTTTCTTTGAATCTATCCTCTCTTTATTTCGTACTGCGGCCTGTCCACGCAGAAGCGAAATGCTGCAACAAGTCCACCTTCACGTTGCCTGAGTTACTCCAACGACGATATCCTCGAGTTTTCAAGTAAATTTCGCAGAGTGACGAGGCATTTGGCTACCTTAAGAGAGTCATAGTTACTCCTGCCGGCTGCTCCCATTTCTTTAGGCCTTTAACATTCTTGCTATGGCCAGTCCTACAGAACCGATATGCCACTGTATGTCCACCTTAACGTCGTCACAGTTACTCACACTACGAGTCTCTCGAGTTTGCAAATGTACTTCGCCGGATGACGAGGCATTTAGCTACGTTAAGAGAGTCATAGTTCCTGCTGCCAGCTGCTCCCTTTTCTTTGAATCTATCCTCTCTTTAGTTCGTACTGCGGCCTGTCCATGCAGAAGCGAAATGCTGCAACAAGTCCACCTTCACGTTGCCTGAGTTACTCCAACGACGATATCCTCGAGTTTTCAAGTAAATTTTGCTGAGTGACGAGGCATTTGGCTACCTTAAGAGACTCTTAGTTACTCCTGCCGGCTGCTCCCATTTCTTTAGGCCTTTAACATTCTTGCTATGGCCAGTCCTACAGAACCGATACGCCACTGTATGTCCACCTTAACGTCGTCACAGTTACTCACACTACGAGTCTCTCGAGTTTGCAAATGTACTTCGCCGGATGACGAGGCATTTGGCTACCTTAAGAGAGTCATAGTTCCTGCTGCCTGCTGCTCCCTTTTCTTTGAATCTATCCTCTCTTTATTTCGTACTGCGGCCTGTCCATGCAGAAGCGAAATCCTGCAACAAGTCCACCTTCACGTTGCCTGAGTTACTCCAACGACGATATCCTCGAGTTTTCAAGTAAATTTCGCTGAGTGACGAGGCATTTGGCTACCTTAAGAGACTCATAGTTACTCCTGCCGGCTGCTCCCATTTCTTTAGGCCTTTTAAATTCTTGCTATGGCCAGTCCTACAGAACCGATATGCCACTGTATGTCCACCTTAACGACGTCACAGTTACTCACACTACGACTCTCTCGAGTTTGCAAATGTACTTCGCCGGATGACGAGGCATTTGGCTACCTTAAGGGAGTCATAGTTCCTGCTGCCAGCTACTCCCTTTTCTTTGAATCTATCCTCTCTTTATTTCGTACTGCGGCCTGTCCATGCAGAAGCAAAATCCTGCAACAAGTCCACCTTCACGTTGCCTGAGTTACTCCAACGACGATATCCTCGAGTTTTCAAGTAAATTTCGCAGAGTGACGAGGCATTTGGCTACCTTAAGAGAGTCATAGTTACTCCTGCCGGCTGCTCCCATTTCTTTAGGCCTTTAACATTCTTGCTATGGCCAGTCCTACAGAACCGATATGCCACTGTATGTCCACCTTAACGTCGTCACAGTTACTCACACTACGAGTCTCTCGAGTTTGCAAATGTACTTCGCCGGATGACGAGGCATTTGGCTACCTTAAGGGAGTCATAGTTCCTGCTGCCAGCTACTCCCTTTTCTTTGAATCTATCCTCTCTTTATTTCGTACTGCGGCCTGTCCATGCAGAAGCGAAATCCTGCAACAAGTCCACCTTCACGTTGCCTGAGTTACTCCAACGACGATATCCTCGAGTTTTCAAGTAAATTTTGCTGAGTGACGAGGCATTTGGCTACCTTAAGAGAGTCATAGTTACTCCTGCCGGCTGCTCCCATTTCTTTACGCCTTTAACATTCTTGCTATGGCCAGTCTTACAGAATCGATATGCCACTGTATGTCCACCTTAACGACGTCACAGTTACTCACAGTACTTCGCCGGATGACGAGGCATTTGGCTACCTTAAGAGAGTCATAGTTCCTGCTTCCAGCTGCTCCCTTTTCTTTGAATCTATCCTCTCTTTATTTCGTACTGCGGCCTGTCCATGCAGAAGCGAAATGCTGCAACAAGTCCACCTTCACGTTGCCTGAGTTACTCCAACGACGATATCCTCGAGTTTTCAAGTAAATTTCGCAGATTGACGAGGCATTTGGCTACCTTAAGAGAGTCATAGTTACTCCTGCCGGCTGCTCCCATTTCTTTAGGCCTTTAACATTCTTGCTATGGCCAGTCCTACAGAACCGATATGCCACTGTATGTCCACCTTAACGTCGTCACAGTTACTCACACTACGAGTCTCTCGAGTTTGCAAATGTACTTCGCCGGATGACGAGGCATTTAGCTACGTTAAGAGAATCGTAGTTCCTGCTGCCAGCTGCTCCCTTTTCTTTGAATCTATCCTCTCTTTAGTTCGTACTGCGGCCTGTCCATGCAGAAGCGAAATGCTGCAACAAGTCCACCTTCACGTTGCCTGAGTTACTCCAACGACGATATCCTCGAGTTTTCAAGTAAATTTCGCTGAGTGACGAGGCATTTGGCTACCTTAAGAGACTCTTAGTTACTCCTGCCGGCTGCTCCCATTTCTTTAGGCCTTTAACATTCTTGCTATGGCCAGTCCTACAGAACCGATATGCCACTGTATGTCCACCTTAACGTCGTCACAGTTACTCACACTACGAGTCTCTCGAGTTTGCAAATGAACTTCGCCGGATGACGAGGCATTTGGCTACCTTAAGAGAGTCATAGGTAATGCTGCCTGCTGCTCCCTTTTCTTTGAATCTATCCTCTCTTTATTTCGTACTGCGGCCTGTCCATGCAGAAGCGAAATCCTGCAACAAGTCCACCTTCACGTTGCCTGAGTTACTCCAACGACGATATCCTCGAGTTTTCAAGTAAATTTCGCAGAGTGACGAGGCATTTGGCTACCTTAAGAGAGTCATAGTTACTCCTGCCGGCTGCTCCCATTTCTTTAGGCCTTTAACATTCTTGCTATGGCCAGTCCTACAGAACCGATATGCCACTGTATGTCCACCTTAACGACGTCACAGTTACTCACAGTACTTCGCCGGATGACGAGGCATTTGGCTACCTTATGAGAGTCATAGTTCCTGCTTCCAGCTGCTCCCTTTTCTTTGAATCTATCCTCTCTTTATTTCGTACTGCGGCCTGTCCATGCAGAAGCGAAATGCTGCAACAAGTCCACCTTCACGTTGCCTGAGTTACTCCAACGACGATATCCTCGAGTTTTCAAGTAAATTTCGCTGAGTGACGAGGCATTTGACTACCTTAAGAGACTCATAGTTACTCCTGCCGGCAGCTCCCATTTCTTTAGGCCTTTAAAATTCTTGCTATGGCTAGTCCTACAGAACCGATATGCCACTGTATGTCCACCTTAACGACGTCACAGTTACTCACACTACGACTCTCTCGAGTTTGCAAATGTACTTCGCCGGATGACGAGGCATTTGGCTACCTTAAGGGAGTCATAGTTCCTGCTGCCAGCTACTCCCTTTTCTTTGAATCTATCCTCTCTTTATTTCGTACTGCGGCCTGTCCATGCAGAAGCAAAATCCTGCAACAAGTCCACCTTCACGTTGCCTGAGTTACTCCAACGACGATATCCTCGAGTTTTCAAGTAAATTTCGCAGAGTGACGAGGCATTTGGCTACCTTAAGAGAGTCATAGTTACTCCTGCCGGCTGCTCCCATTTCTTTAGGCCTTTAACATTCTTGCTATGGCCAGTCCTACAGAATCGATATGCCACTGTATGTCCACCTTAACGACGTCACAGTTACTCACAGTACTTCGCCGGATGACGAGGCATTTGGCTACCTTAAGAGAGTCATAGTTCCTGCTTCCAGCTGCTCCCTTTTCTTTGAATCTATCCTCTCTTTATTTCGTACTGCGGCCTGTCCATGCAGAAGCGAAATGCTGCAACAAGTCCACCTTCACGTTGCCTGAGTTACTCCAACGACGATATCCTCGAGTTTTCAAGTAAATTTCGCTGAGTGACGAGGCATTTGGCTACCTTAAGAGACTCATAGTTACTCCTGCCGGCTGCTCCCATTTCTTTAGGCCTTTAAAATTCTTGCTATGGCTAGTCCTACAGAACCGATATGCCACTGTATGTCCACCTTAACGACGTCACAGTTACTCACACTACGACTCTCTCGAGTTTGCAAATGTACTTCGCCGGATGACGAGGCATTTGGCTACCTTAAGAGAGTCATAGTTCCTGCTGCCTGCTGCTCCCTTTTCTTTGAATCTATCCTCTCTTTATTTCGTACTGCGGCCTGTCCATGCAGAAGCGAAATCCTGCAACAAGTCCACCTTCACGTTGCCTGAGTTACTCCAACGACGATATCCTCGAGTTTTCAAGTAAATTTCGCCGAGTGACGAGGCATTTGGCTACCTTAAGAGACTCATAGTTACTCCTGCCGGCTGCTCCCATTTCTTTAGGCCTTTAAAATTCTTGCTATGGCCAGTCCTACAGAACCGATATGCCACTGTATGTCCACCTTAACGACGTCACAGTTACTCACACTACGACTCTCTCGAGTTTGGAAATGTACTTCGCCGGATGACGAGGCATTTGGCTACCTTAAGGGAGTCATAGTTCCTGCTGCCAGCTGCTCCCTTTTCTTTGAATCTATCCTCTCTTTATTTCGTACTGCGGCCTGTCCATGCAGAAGCAAAATCCTGCAACAAGTCCACCTTCACGTTGCCTGAGTTACTCCAACGACGATATCCTCGAGTTTTCAAGTAAATTTCGCAGAGTGACGAGGCATTTGGCTACCTTAAGAGAGTCATAGTTACTCCTGCCGGCTGCTCCCATTTCTTTAGGCCTTTAACATTCTTGCTATGGCCAGTCCTACAGAACCGATATGCCACTGTATGTCCACCTTAACGTCGTCACAGTTACTCACACTACGAGTCTCTCGAGTTTGCAAATGTACTTCGCCGGATGACGAGGCATTTGGCTACCTTAAGAGAGTCATAGTTCCTGCTGCCTGCTGCTCCCTTTTCTTTGAATCTATCCTCTCTTTATTTCGTACTGCGGCCTGTCCATGCAGAAGCGAAATCCTGCAACAAGTCCACCTTCACGTTGCCTGAGTTACTCCAACGACGATATCCTCGAGTTTTCAAGTAAATTTCGCTGAGTGACGAGGCATTTGGCTACCTTAAGAGACTCATAGTTACTCCTGCCGGCTGCTCCCATTTCTTTAGGCCTTTAAAATTCTTGCTATGGCCAGTCCTACAGAACCGATATGCCACTGTATGTCCACCTTAACGACGTCACAGTTACTCACACTACGACTCTCTCGAGTTTGCAAATGTACTTCGGCGGATGACGAGGCATTTGGCTACCTTAAGGGAGTCATAGTTCCTGCTGCCAGCTACTCCCTTTTCTTTGAATCTATCCTCTCTTTATTTCGTACTGCGGCCTGTCCATGCAGAAGCAAAATCCTGCAACAAGTCCACCTTCACGTTGCCTGAGTTACTCCAACGACGATATCCTCGAGTTTTCAAGTAAATTTCGCAGAGTGACGAGGCATTTGGCTACCTTAAGAGAGTCATAGTTACTCCTGCCGGCTGCTCCCATTTCTTTAGGCCTTTAACATTCTTGCTATGGCCAGTCCTACAGAACCGATATGCCACTGTATGTCCACCTTAACGTCGTCACAGTTACTCACACTACGAGTCTCTCGAGTTTGCAAATGTACTTCGCCGGATGACGAGGCATTTGGCTACCTTAAGGGAGTCATAGTTCCTGCTGCCAGCTACTCCCTTTTCTTTGAATCTATCCTCTCTTTATTTCGTACTGCGGCCTGTCCATGCAGAAGCGAAATCCTGCAACAAGTCCACCTTCACGTTGCCTGAGTTACTCCAACGACGATATCCTCGAGTTTTCAAGTAAATTTCGCTGAGTGACGAGGCATTTGTCTACCTTAAGAGAGTCATAGTTACTCCTGCCGGCTGCTCCCATTTCTTTACGCCTTTAACATTCTTGCTATGGCCAGTCCTACAGAATCGATATGCCACTGTATGTCCACCTTAACGACGTCACAGTTACTCACAGTACTTCGCCGGATGACGAGGCATTTGGCTACCTTAAGAGAGTCATAGTTCCTGCTTCCAGCTGCTCCCTTTTCTTTGAATCTATCCTCTCTTTATTTCGTACTGCGGCCTGTCCACGCAGAAGCGAAATGCTGCAACAAGTCCACCTTCACGTTGCCTGAGTTACTCCAACGACGATATCCTCGAGTTTTCAAGTAAATTTCGCAGAGTGACGAGGCATTTGGCTACCTTAAGAGAGTCATAGTTACTCCTGCCGGCTGCTCCCATTTCTTTAGGCCTTTAACATTCTTGCTATGGCCAGTCCTACAGAACCGATATGCCACTGTATGTCCACCTTAACGTCGTCACAGTTACTCACACTACGAGTCTCTCGAGTTTGCAAATGTACTTCGCCGGATGACGAGGCATTTAGCTACGTTAAGAGAGTCATAGTTCCTGCTGCCAGCTGCTCCCTTTTCTTTGAATCTATCCTCTCTTTAGTTCGTACTGCGGCCTGTCCATGCAGAAGCGAAATGCTGCAACAAGTCCACCTTCACGTTGCCTGAGTTACTCCAACGACGATATCCTCGAGTTTTCAAGTAAATTTTGCTGAGTGACGAGGCATTTGGCTACCTTAAGAGACTCTTAGTTACTCCTGCCGGCTGCTCCCATTTCTTTAGGCCTTTAACATTCTTGCTATGGCCAGTCCTACAGAACCGATACGCCACTGTATGTCCACCTTAACGTCGTCACAGTTACTCACACTACGAGTCTCTCGAGTTTGCAAATGTACTTCGCCGGATGACGAGGCATTTGGCTACCTTAAGAGAGTCATAGTTCCTGCTGCCTGCTGCTCCCTTTTCTTTGAATCTATCCTCTCTTTATTTCGTACTGCGGCCTGTCCATGCAGAAGCGAAATCCTGCAACAAGTCCACCTTCACGTTGCCTGAGTTACTCCAACGACGATATCCTCGAGTTTTCAAGTAAATTTCGCTGAGTGACGAGGCATTTGGCTACCTTAAGAGACTCATAGTTACTCCTGCCGGCTGCTCCCATTTCTTTAGGCCTTTTAAATTCTTGCTATGGCCAGTCCTACAGAACCGATATGCCACTGTATGTCCACCTTAACGACGTCACAGTTACTCACACTACGACTCTCTCGAGTTTGCAAATGTACTTCGCCGGATGACGAGGCATTTGGCTACCTTAAGGGAGTCATAGTTCCTGCTGCCAGCTACTCCCTTTTCTTTGAATCTATCCTCTCTTTATTTCGTACTGCGGCCTGTCCATGCAGAAGCAAAATCCTGCAACAAGTCCACCTTCACGTTGCCTGAGTTACTCCAACGACGATATCCTCGAGTTTTCAAGTAAATTTCGCAGAGTGACGAGGCATTTGGCTACCTTAAGAGAGTCATAGTTACTCCTGCCGGCTGCTCCCATTTCTTTAGGCCTTTAACATTCTTGCTATGGCCAGTCCTACAGAACCGATATGCCACTGTATGTCCACCTTAACGTCGTCACAGTTACTCACACTACGAGTCTCTCGAGTTTGCAAATGTACTTCGCCGGATGACGAGGCATTTGGCTACCTTAATGGAGTCATAGTTCCTGCTGCCAGCTACTCCCTTTTCTTTGAATCTATCCTCTCTTTATTTCGTACTGCGGCCTGTCCATGCAGAAGCGAAATCCTGCAACAAGTCCACCTTCACGTTGCCTGAGTTACTCCAACGACGATATCCTCGAGTTTTCAAGTAAATTTCGCTGAGTGACGAGGCATTTGGCTACCTTAAGAGAGTCATAGTTACTCCTGCCGGCTGCTCCCATTTCTTTACGCCTTTAACATTCTTGCTATGGCCAGTCCTACAGAATCGATATGCCACTGTATGTCCACCTTAACGACGTCACAGTTACTCACAGTACTTCGCCAGATGACGAGGCATTTGGCTACCTTAAGGGAGTCATAGTTCCTGCTGCCAGCTACTCCCTTTTCTTTGAATCTATCCTCTCTTTATTTCGTACTGCGGCCTGTCCATGCAGAAGCAAAATCCTGCAACAAGTCCACCTTCACGTTGCCTGAGTTACTCCAACGACGATATCCTCGAGTTTTCAAGTAAATTTCGCAGAGTGACGAGGCATTTGGCTACCTTAAGAGAGTCATAGTTACTCCTGCCGGCTGCTCCCATTTCTTTAGGCCTTTAACATTCTTGCTATGGCCAGTCCTACAGAACCGATATGCCACTGTATGTCCACCTTAACGTCGTCACAGTTACTCACACTACGAGTCTCTCGAGTTTGCAAATGTACTTCGCCGGATGACGAGGCATTTGGCTACCTTAAGGGAGTCATAGTTCCTGCTGCCAGCTACTCCCTTTTCTTTGAATCTATCCTCTCTTTATTTCGTACTGCGGCCTGTCCATGCAGAAGCGAAATCCTGCAACAAGTCCACCTTCACGTTGCCTGAGTTACTCCAACGACGATATCCTCGAGTTTTCAAGTAAATTTCGCTGAGTGACGAGGCATTTGGCTACCTTAAGAGAGTCATAGTTACTCCTGCCGGCTGCTCCCATTTCTTTACGCCTTTAACATTCTTGCTATGGCCAGTCCTACAGAATCGATATGCCACTGTATGTCCACCTTAACGACGTCACAGTTACTCACAGTACTTCGCCGGATGACGAGGCATTTGGCTACCTTAAGAGAGTCATAGTTCCTGCTTCCAGCTGCTCCCTTTACTTTGAATCTATCCTCTCTTTATTTCGTACTGCGGCCTGTCCACGCAGAAGCGAAATGCTGCAACAAGTCCACCTTCACGTTGCCTGAGTTACTCCAACGACGATATCCTCGAGTTTTCAAGTAAATTTCGCAGAGTGACGAGGCATTTGGCTACCTTAAGAGAGTCATAGTTACTCCTGCCGGCTGCTCCCATTTCTTTAGGCCTTTAACATTCTTGCTATGGCCAGTCCTACAGAACCGATATGCCACTGTATGTCCACCTTAACGTCGTCACAGTTACTCACACTACGAGTCTCTCGAGTTTGCAAATGTACTTCGCCGGATGACGAGGCATTTAGCTACGTTAAGAGAGTCATAGTTCCTGCTGCCAGCTGCTCCCTTTTCTTTGAATCTATCCTCTCTTTAGTTCGTACTGCGGCCTGTCCATGCAGAAGCGAAATGCTGCAACAAGTCCACCTTCACGTTGCCTGAGTTACTCCAACGACGATATCCTCGAGTTTTTAAGTAAATTTCGCTGAGTGACGAGGCATTTGGCTACCTTAAGAGACTCTTAGTTACTCCTGCCGGCTGCTCCCATTTCTTTAGGCCTTTAACATTCTTGCTATGGCCAGTCCTACAGAACCGATATGCCACTGTATGTCCACCTTAACGTCGTCACAGTTACTCACACTACGAGTCTCTCGAGTTTGCAAATGTACTTCGCCGGATGACGAGGCATTTGGCTACCTTAAGAGAGTCATAGTTCCTGCTGCCTGCTGCTCCCTTTTCTTTGAATCTATCCTCTCTTTATTTCGTACTGCGGCCTGTCCATGCAGAAGCGAAATCCTGCAACAAGTCCACCTTCACGTTGCCTGAGTTACTCCAACGACGATATCCTCGAGTTTTCAAGTAAATTTCGCAGAGTGACGAGGCATTTGGCTACCTTAAGAGAGTCATAGTTACTCCTGCCGGCTGCTCCCATTTCTTTAGGCCTTTAAAATTCTTGCTATGGCCAGTCCTACAGAACCGATATGCCACTGTATGTCCACCTTAACGACGTCACAGTTACTCACACTACGACTCTCTCGAGTTTGCAAATGTACTTCGCCGGATGACGAGGCATTTGGCTACCTTAAGGGAGTCATAGTTCCTGCTGCCAGCTACTCCCTTTTCTTTGAATCTATCCTCTCTTTATTTCGTACTGCGGCCTGTCCATGCAGAAGCAAAATCCTGCAACAAGTCCACCTTCACGTTGCCTGAGTTACTCCAACGACGATATCCTCGAGTTTTCAAGTAAATTTCGCAGAGTGACGAGGCATTTGGCTACCTTAAGAGAGTCATAGTTACTCCTGCCGGCTGCTCCCATTTCTTTAGGCCTTTAACATTCTTGCTATGGCCAGTCCTACAGAACCGATATGCCACTGTATGTCCACCTTAACGTCGTCACAGTTACTCACACTACGAGTCTCTCGAGTTTGCAAATGTACTTCGCCGGATGACGAGGCATTTGGCTACCTTAAGGGAGTCATAGTTCCTGCTGCCAGCTACTCCCTTTTCTTTGAATCTATCCTCTCTTTATATCGTACTGCGGCCTGTCCATGCAGAAGCGAAATCCTGCAACAAGTCCACCTTCACGTTGCCTGAGTTACTCCAACGACGATATCCTCGAGTTTTCAAGTAAATTTCGCTGAGTGACGAGGCATTTGGCTACCTTAAGAGAGTCATAGTTACTCCTGCCGGCTGCTCCCATTTCTTTACGCCTTTAACATTCTTGCTATGGCCAGTCCTACAGAATCGATATGCCACTCTATGTCCACCTTAACGACGTCACAGTTACTCACAGTACTTCGCCGGATGACGAGGCATTTGGCTACCTTAAGGGAGTCATAGTTCCTGCTGCCAGCTACTCCCTTTTCTTTGAATCTATCCTCTCTTTATTTCGTACTGCGGCCTGTCCATGCAGAAGCAAAATCCTGCAACAAGTCCACCTTCACGTTGCCTGAGTTACTCCAACGACGATATCCTCGAGTTTTCAAGTAAATTTCGCAGAGTGACGAGGCATTTGGCTACCTTAAGAGAGTCATAGTTACTCCTGCCGGCTGCTCCCATTTCTTTAGGCCTTTAACATTCTTGCTATGGCCAGTCCTACAGAACCGATATGCCACTGTATGTCCACCTTAACGTCGTCACAGTTACTCACACTACGAGTCTCTCGAGTTTGCAAATGTACTTCGCCGGATGACGAGGCATTTGGCTACCTTAAGGGAGTCATAGTTCCTGCTGCCAGCTACTCCCTTTTCTTTGAATCTATCCTCTCTTTATTTCGTACTGCGGCCTGTCCATGCAGAAGCGAAATCCTGCAACAAGTCCACCTTCACGTTGCCTGAGTTACTCCAACGACGATATCCTCGAGTTTTCAAGTAAATTTCGCTGAGTGACGAGGCATTTGGCTACCTTAAGAGAGTCATAGTTACTCCTGCCGGCTGCTCCCATTTCTTTACGCCTTTAACATTCTTGCTATGGCCAGTCCTACAGAATCGATATGCCACTGTATGTCCACCTTAACGACGTCACAGTTACTCACAGTACTTCGCCGGATGACGAGGCATTTGGCTACCTTAAGGGAGTCATAGTTCCTGCTGCCAGCTACTCCCTTTTCTTTGAATCTATCCTCTCTTTATTTCGTACTGCGGCCTGTCCATGCAGAAGCAAAATCCTGCAACAAGTCCACCTTCACGTTGCCTGAGTTACTCCAACGACGATATCCTCGAGTTTTCAAGTAAATTTCGCAGAGTGACGAGGCATTTGGCTACCTTAAGAGAGTCATAGTTACTCCTGCCGGCTGCTCCCATTTCTTTAGGCCTTTAACATTCTTGCTATGGCCAGTCCTACAGAACCGATATGCCACTGTATGTCCACCTTAACGTCGTCACAGTTACTCACACTACGAGTCTCTCGAGTTTGCAAATGTACTTCGCCGGATGACGAGGCATTTGGCTACCTTAAGGGAGTCATAGTTCCTGCTGCCAGCTACTCCCTTTTCTTTGAATCTATCCTCTCTTTATTTCGTACTGCGGCCTGTCCATGCAGAAGCGAAATCCTGCAACAAGTCCACCTTCACGTTGCCTGAGTTACTCCAACGACGATATCCTCGAGTTTTCAAGTAAATTTCGCTGAGTGACGAGGCATTTGGCTACCTTAAGAGAGTCATAGTTACTCCTGCCGGCTGCTCCCATTTCTTTACGCCTTTAACATTCTTGCTATGGCCAGTCCTACAGAATCGATATGCCACTGTATGTCCACCTTAACGACGTCACAGTTACTCACAGTACTTCGCCGGATGACGAGGCATTTGGCTACCTTAAGAGAGTCATAGTTCCTGCTTCCAGCTGCTCCCTTTTCTTTGAATCTATCCTCTCTTTATTTCGTACTGCGGCCTGTCCACGCAGAAGCGAAATGCTGCAACAAGTCCACCTTCACGTTGCCTGAGTTACTCCAACGACGATATCCTCGAGTTTTCAAGTAAATTTCGCAGAGTGACGAGGCATTTGGCTACCTTAAGAGAGTCATAATTACTCCTGCCGGCTGCTCCCATTTCTTTAGGCCTTTAACATTCTTGCTATGGCCAGTCCTACAGAACCGATATGCCACTGTATGTCCACCTTAACGTCGTCACAGTTACTCACACTACGAGTCTCTCGAGTTTGCAAATGTACTTCGCCGGATGACGAGGCATTTAGCTACGTTAAGAGAGTCATAGTTCCTGCTGCCAGCTGCTCCCTTTTCTTTGAATCTATCCTCTCTTTAGTTCGTACTGCGGCCTGTCCATGCAGAAGCGAAATGCTGCAACAAGTCCACCTTCACGTTGCCTGAGTTACTCCAACGACGATATCCTCGAGTTTTCAAGTAAATTTCGCTGAGTGACGAGGCATTTGGCTACCTTAAGAGACTCTTAGTTACTCCTGCCGGCTGCTCCCATTTCTTTAGGCCTTTAACATTCTTGCTATGGCCAGTCCTACAGAACCGATATGCCACTGTATGTCCACCTTAACGTCGTCACAGTTACTCACACTACGAGTCTCTCGAGTTTGTAAATGTACTTCGCCGGATGACGAGGCATTTGGCTACCTTAAGAGAGTCATAGTTCCTGCTGCCTGCTGCTCCCTTTTCTTTGAATCTATCCTCTCTTTATTTCGTACTGCGGCCTGTCCATGCAGAAGCGAAATCCTGCAACAAGTCCACCTTCACGTTGCCTGAGTTACTCCAACGACGATTTCCTCGAGTTTTCAAGTAAATTACGCTGAGTGACGAGGCATTAGGCTACCTTAAGAGACTCATAGTTACTCCTGCCGGCTGCTCCCATTTCTTTAGGCCTTTTAAATTCTTGCTATGGCCAGTCCTACAGAACCGATATGCCACTGTATGTCCACCTTAACGACGTCACAGTTACTCACACTACGACTCTCTCGAGTTTGCAAATGTACTTCGCCGGATGACGAGGCATTTGGCTACCTTAAGGGAGTCATAGTTCCTGCTGCCAGCTACTCCCTTTTCTTTGAATCTATCCTCTCTTTATTTCGTACTGCGGCCTGTCCATGCAGAAGCAAAATCCTGCAACAAGTCCACCTTCACGTTGCCTGAGTTACTCCAACGACGATATCCTCGAGTTTTCAAGTAAATTTCGCAGAGTGACGAGGCATTTGGCTACCTTAAGAGAGTCATAGTTACTCCTGCCGGCTGCTCCCATTTCTTTAGGCCTTTAACATTCTTGCTATGGCCAGTCCTACAGAACCGATATGCCACTGTATGTCCACCTTAACGTCGTCACAGTTACTCACACTACGAGTCTCTCGAGTTTGCAAATGTACTTCGCCGGATGACGAGGCATTTGGCTACCTTAATGGAGTCATAGTTCCTGCTGCCAGCTACTCCCTTTTCTTTGAATCTATCCTCTCTTTATTTCGTACTGCGGCCTGTCCATGCAGAAGCGAAATCCTGCAACAAGTCCACCTTCACGTTGCCTGAGTTACTCCAACGACGATATCCTCGAGTTTTCAAGTAAATTTCGCTGAGTGACGAGGCATTTGGCTACCTTAAGAGAGTCATAGTTACTCCTGCCGGCTGCTCCCATTTCTTTACGCCTTTAACATTCTTGCTATGGCCAGTCCTACAGAATCGATATGCCACTGTATGTCCACCTTAACGACGTCACAGTTACTCACAGTACTTCGCCGGATGACGAGGCATTTGGCTACCTTAAGGGAGTCATAGTTCCTGCTGCCAGCTACTCCCTTTTCTTTGAATCTATCCTCTCTTTATTTCGTACTGCGGCCTGTCCATGCAGAAGCAAAATCCTGCAACAAGTCCACCTTCACGTTGCCTGAGTTACTCCAACGACGATATCCTCGAGTTTTCAAGTAAATTTCGCAGAGTGACGAGGCATTTGGCTACCTTAAGAGAGTCATAGTTACTCCTGCCGGCTGCTCCCATTTCTTTAGGCCTTTAACATTCTTGCTATGGCCAGTCCTACAGAACCGATATGCCACTGTATGTCCACCTTAACGTCGTCACAGTTACTCACACTACGAGTCTCTCGAGTTTGCAAATGTACTTCGCCGGATGACGAGGCATTTGGCTACCTTAAGGGAGTCATAGTTCCTGCTGCCAGCTACTCCCTTTTCTTTGAATCTATCCTCTCTTTATTTCGTACTGCGGCCTGTCCATGCAGAAGCGAAATCCTGCAACAAGTCCACCTTCACGTTGCCTGAGTTACTCCAACGACGATATCCTCGAGTTTTCAAGTAAATTTCGCTGAGTGACGAGGCATTTGGCTACCTTAAGAGAGTCATAGTTACTCCTGCCGGCTGCTCCCATTTCTTTACGCCTTTAACATTCTTGCTATGGCCAGTCCTACAGAATCGATATGCCACTGTATGTCCACCTTAACGACGTCACAGTTACTCACAGTACTTCGCCGGATGACGAGGCATTTGGCTACCTTAAGAGAGTCATAGTTCCTGCTTCCAGCTGCTCCCTTTTCTTTGAATCTATCCTCTCTTTATTTCGTACTGCGGCCTGTCCACGCAGAAGCGAAATGCTGCAACAAGTCCACCTTCACGTTGCCTGAGTTACTCCAACGACGATATCCTCGAGTTTTCAAGTAAATTTCGCAGAGTGACGAGGCATTTGGCTACCTTAAGAGAGTCATAATTACTCCTGCCGGCTGCTCCCATTTCTTTAGGCCTTTAACATTCTTGCTATGGCCAGTCCTACAGAACCGATATGCCACTGTATGTCCACCTTAACGTCGTCACAGTTACTCACACTACGAGTCTCTCGAGTTTGCAAATGTACTTCGCCGGATGACGAGGCATTTAGCTACGTTAAGAGAGTCATAGTTCCTGCTGCCAGCTGCTCCCTTTTCTTTGAATCTATCCTCTCTTTAGTTCGTACTGCGGCCTGTCCATGCAGAAGCGAAATGCTGCAACAAGTCCACCTTCACGTTGCCTGAGTTACTCCAACGACGATATCCTCGAGTTTTCAAGTAAATTTCGCTGAGTGACGAGGCATTTGGCTACCTTAAGAGACTCTTAGTTACTCCTGCCGGCTGCTCCCATTTCTTTAGGCCTTTAACATTCTTGCTATGGCCAGTCCTACAGAACCGATATGCCACTGTATGTCCACCTTAACGTCGTCACAGTTACTCACACTACGAGTCTCTCGAGTTTGTAAATGTACTTCGCCGGATGACGAGGCATTTGGCTACCTTAAGAGAGTCATAGTTCCTGCTGCCTGCTGCTCCCTTTTCTTTGAATCTATCCTCTCTTTATTTCGTACTGCGGCCTGTCCATGCAGAAGCGAAATCCTGCAACAAGTCCACCTTCACGTTGCCTGAGTTACTCCAACGACGATTTCCTCGAGTTTTCAAGTAAATTTCGCTGAGTGACGAGGCATTAGGCTACCTTAAGAGACTCATAGTTACTCCTGCCGGCTGCTCCCATTTCTTTAGGCCTTTTAAATTCTTGCTATGGCCAGTCCTACAGAACCGATATGCCACTGTATGTCCACCTTAACGACGTCACAGTTACTCACACTACGACTCTCTCGAGTTTGCAAATGTACTTCGCCGGATGACGAGGCATTTGGCTACCTTAAGGGAGTCATAGTTCCTGCTGCCAGCTACTCCCTTTTCTTTGAATCTATCCTCTCTTTATTTCGTACTGCGGCCTGTCCATGCAGAAGCAAAATCCTGCAACAAGTCCACCTTCACGTTGCCTGAGTTACTCCAACGACGATATCCTCGAGTTTTCAAGTAAATTTCGCAGAGTGACGAGGCATTTGGCTACCTTAAGAGAGTCATAGTTACTCCTGCCGGCTGCTCCCATTTCTTTAGGCCTTTAACATTCTTGCTATGGCCAGTCCTACAGAACCGATATGCCACTGTATGTCCACCTTAACGTCGTCACAGTTACTCACACTACGAGTCTCTCGAGTTTGCAAATGTACTTCGCCGGATGACGAGGCATTTGGCTACCTTAATGGAGTCATAGTTCCTGCTGCCAGCTACTCCCTTTTCTTTGAATCTATCCTCTCTTTATTTCGTACTGCGGCCTGTCCATGCAGAAGCGAAATCCTGCAACAAGTCCACCTTCACGTTGCCTGAGTTACTCCAACGACGATATCCTCGAGTTTTCAAGTAAATTTCGCTGAGTGACGAGGCATTTGGCTACCTTAAGAGAGTCATAGTTACTCCTGCCGGCTGCTCCCATTTCTTTACGCCTTTAACATTCTTGCTATGGCCAGTCCTACAGAATCGATATGCCACTGTATGTCCACCTTAACGACGTCACAGTTACTCACAGTACTTCGCCGGATGACGAGGCATTTGGCTACCTTAAGGGAGTCATAGTTCCTGCTGCCAGCTACTCCCTTTTCTTTGAATCTATCCTCTCTTTATTTCGTACTGCGGCCTGTCCATGCAGAAGCAAAATCCTGCAACAAGTCCACCTTCACGTTGCCTGAGTTACTCCAACGACGATATCCTCGAGTTTTCAAGTAAATTTCGCAGAGTGACGAGGCATTTGGCTACCTTAAGAGAGTCATAGTTACTCCTGCCGGCTGCTCCCATTTCTTTAGGCCTTTAACATTCTTGCTATGGCCAGTCCTACAGAACCGATATGCCACTGTATGTCCACCTTAACGTCGTCACAGTTACACACACTACGAGTCTCTCGAGTTTGCAAATGTACTTCGCCGGATGACGAGGCATTTGGCTACCTTAAGGGAGTCATAGTTCCTGCTGCCAGCTACTCCCTTTTCTTTGAATCTATCCTCTCTTTATTTCGTACTGCGGCCTGTCCATGCAGAAGCGAAATCCTGCAACAAGTCCACCTTCACGTTGCCTGAGTTACTCCAACGACGATATCCTCGAGTTTTCAAGTAAATTTCGCTGAGTGACGAGGCATTTGGCTACCTTAAGAGAGTCATAGTTACTCCTGCCGGCTGCTCCCATTTCTTTACGCCTTTAACATTCTTGCTATGGCCAGTCCTACAGAATCGATATGCCACTGTATGTCCACCTTAACGACGTCACAGTTACTCACAGTACTTCGCCGGATGACGAGGCATTTGGCTACCTTAAGAGAGTCATAGTTCCTGCTTCCAGCTGCTCCCTTTTCTTTGAATCTATCCTCTCTTTATTTCGTACTGCGGCCTGTCCACGCAGAAGCGAAATGCTGCAACAAGTCCACCTTCACGTTGCCTGAGTTACTCCAACGACGATATCCTCGAGTTTTCAAGTAAATTTCGCAGAGTGACGAGGCATTTGGCTACCTTAAGAGAGTCATAGTTACTCCTGCCGGCTGCTCCCATTTCTTTAGGCCTTTAACATTCTTGCTATGGCCAGTCCTACAGAACCGATATGCCACTGTATGTCCACCTTAAAGTCGTCACAGTTACTCACACTACGAGTCTCTCGAGTTTGCAAATGTACTTCGCCGGATGACGAGGCATTTAGCTACGTTAAGAGAGTCATAGTTCCTGCTGCCAGCTGCTCCCTTTTCTTTGAATCTATCCTCTCTTTAGTTCGTACTGCGGCCTGTCCATGCAGAAGCGAAATGCTGCAACAAGTCCACCTTCACGTTGCCTGAGTTACTCCAACGACGATATCCTCGAGTTTTCAAGTAAATTTCGCAGAGTGACGAGGCATTTGGCTACCTTAAGAGAGTCATAGTTACTCCTGCCGGCTGCTCCCATTTCTTTAGGCCTTTAACATTCTTGCTATGGCCAGTCCTACAGAACCGATATGCCACTGTATGTCCACCTTAACGTCGTCACAGTTACTCACACTACGAGTCTCTCGAGTTTGCAAATGTACTTCGCCGGATGACGAGGCATTTGGCTACCTTAATGGAGTCATAGTTCCTGCTGCCAGCTACTCCCTTTTCTTTGAATCTATCCTCTCTTTATTTCGTACTGCGGCCTGTCCATGCAGAAGCGAAATCCTGCAACAAGTCCACCTTCACGTTGCCTGAGTTACTCCAACGACGATATCCTCGAGTTTTCAAGTAAATTTCGCTGAGTGACGAGGCATTTGGCTACCTTAAGAGAGTCATAGTTACTCCTGCCGGCTGCTCCCATTTCTTTACGCCTTTAACATTCTTGCTATGGCCAGTCCTACAGAACCGATATGCCACTGTATGTCCACCTTAACGTCGTCACAGTTACTCACACTACGAGTCTCTCGAGTTTGCAAATGTACTTCGCCGGATGACGAGGCATTTGGCTACCTTAAGGGAGTCATAGTTCCTGCTGCCAGCTACTCCCTTTTCTTTGAATCTATCCTCTCTTTATATCGTACTGCGGCCTGTCCATGCAGAAGCGAAATCCTGCAACAAGTCCACCTTCACGTTGCCTGAGTTACTCCAACGACGATATCCTCGAGTTTTCAAGTAAATTTCGCTGAGTGACGAGGCATTTGGCTACCTTAAGAGAGTCATAGTTACTCCTGCCGGCTGCTCCCATTTCTTTACGCCTTTAACATTCTTGCTATGGCCAGTCCTACAGAATCGATATGCCACTCTATGTCCACCTTAACGACGTCACAGTTACTCACAGTACTTCGCCGGATGACGAGGCATTTGGCTACCTTAAGGGAGTCATAGTTCCTGCTGCCAGCTACTCCCTTTTCTTTGAATCTATCCTCTCTTTATTTCGTACTGCGGCCTGTCCATGCAGAAGCAAAATCCTGCAACAAGTCCACCTTCACGTTGCCTGAGTTACTCCAACGACGATATCCTCGAGTTTTCAAGTAAATTTCGCAGAGTGACGAGGCATTTGGCTACCTTAAGAGAGTCATAGTTACTCCTGCCGGCTGCTCCCATTTCTTTAGGCCTTTAACATTCTTGCTATGGCCAGTCCTACAGAACCGATATGCCACTGTATGTCCACCTTAACGTCGTCACAGTTACTCACACTACGAGTCTCTCGAGTTTGCAAATGTACTTCGCCGGATGACGAGGCATTTGGCTACCTTAAGGGAGTCATAGTTCCTGCTGCCAGCTACTCCCTTTTCTTTGAATCTATCCTCTCTTTATTTCGTACTGCGGCCTGTCCATGCAGAAGCGAAATCCTGCAACAAGTCCACCTTCACGTTGCCTGAGTTACTCCAACGACGATATCCTCGAGTTTTCAAGTAAATTTCGCTGAGTGACGAGGCATTTGGCTACCTTAAGAGAGTCATAGTTACTCCTGCCGGCTGCTCCCATTTCTTTACGCCTTTAACATTCTTGCTATGGCCAGTCCTACAGAATCGATATGCCACTGTATGTCCACCTTAACGACGTCACAGTTACTCACAGTACTTCGCCGGATGACGAGGCATTTGGCTACCTTAAGGGAGTCATAGTTCCTGCTGCCAGCTACTCCCTTTTCTTTGAATCTATCCTCTCTTTATTTCGTACTGCGGCCTGTCCATGCAGAAGCAAAATCCTGCAACAAGTCCACCTTCACGTTGCCTGAGTTACTCCAACGACGATATCCTCGAGTTTTCAAGTAAATTTCGCAGAGTGACGAGGCATTTGGCTACCTTAAGAGAGTCATAGTTACTCCTGCCGGCTGCTCCCATTTCTTTAGGCCTTTAACATTCTTGCTATGGCCAGTCCTACAGAACCGATATGCCACTGTATGTCCACCTTAACGTCGTCACAGTTACTCACACTACGAGTCTCTCGAGTTTGCAAATGTACTTCGCCGGATGACGAGGCATTTGGCTACCTTAAGGGAGTCATAGTTCCTGCTGCCAGCTACTCCCTTTTCTTTGAATCTATCCTCTCTTTATTTCGTACTGCGGCCTGTCCATGCAGAAGCGAAATCCTGCAACAAGTCCACCTTCACGTTGCCTGAGTTACTCCAACGACGATATCCTCGAGTTTTCAAGTAAATTTCGCTGAGTGACGAGGCATTTGGCTACCTTAAGAGAGTCATAGTTACTCCTGCCGGCTGCTCCCATTTCTTTACGCCTTTAACATTCTTGCTATGGCCAGTCCTACAGAATCGATATGCCACTGTATGTCCACCTTAACGACGTCACAGTTACTCACAGTACTTCGCCGGATGACGAGGCATTTGGCTACCTTAAGAGAGTCATAGTTCCTGCTTCCAGCTGCTCCCTTTTCTTTGAATCTATCCTCTCTTTATTTCGTACTGCGGCCTGTCCACGCAGAAGCGAAATGCTGCAACAAGTCCACCTTCACGTTGCCTGAGTTACTCCAACGACGATATCCTCGAGTTTTCAAGTAAATTTCGCAGAGTGACGAGGCATTTGGCTACCTTAAGAGAGTCATAATTACTCCTGCCGGCTGCTCCCATTTCTTTAGGCCTTTAACATTCTTGCTATGGCCAGTCCTACAGAACCGATATGCCACTGTATGTCCACCTTAACGTCGTCACAGTTACTCACACTACGAGTCTCTCGAGTTTGCAAATGTACTTCGCCGGATGACGAGGCATTTAGCTACGTTAAGAGAGTCATAGTTCCTGCTGCCAGCTGCTCCCTTTTCTTTGAATCTATCCTCTCTTTAGTTCGTACTGCGGCCTGTCCATGCAGAAGCGAAATGCTGCAACAAGTCCACCTTCACGTTGCCTGAGTTACTCCAACGACGATATCCTCGAGTTTTCAAGTAAATTTCGCAGAGTGACGAGGCATTTGGCTACCTTAAGAGAGTCATAGTTACTCCTGCCGGCTGCTCCCATTTCTTTAGGCCTTTAACATTCTTGCTATGGCCAGTCCTACAGAACCGATATGCCACTGTATGTCCACCTTAACGTCGTCACAGTTACTCACACTACGAGTCTCTCGAGTTTGCAAATGTACTTCGCCGGATGACGAGGCATTTGGCTACCTTAATGGAGTCATAGTTCCTGCTGCCAGCTACTCCCTTTTCTTTGAATCTATCCTCTCTTTATTTCGTACTGCGGCCTGTCCATGCAGAAGCGAAATCCTGCAACAAGTCCACCTTCACGTTGCCTGAGTTACTCCAACGACGATATCCTCGAGTTTTCAAGTAAATTTCGCTGAGTGACGAGGCATTTGGCTACCTTAAGAGAGTCATAGTTACTCCTGCCGGCTGCTCCCATTTCTTTACGCCTTTAACATTCTTGCTATGGCCAGTCCTACAGAACCGATATGCCACTGTATGTCCACCTTAACGTCGTCACAGTTACTCACACTACGAGTCTCTCGAGTTTGCAAATGTACTTCGCCGGATGACGAGGCATTTGGCTACCTTAAGGGAGTCATAGTTCCTGCTGCCAGCTACTCCCTTTTCTTTGAATCTATCCTCTCTTTATATCGTACTGCGGCCTGTCCATGCAGAAGCGAAATCCTGCAACAAGTCCACCTTCACGTTGCCTGAGTTACTCCAACGACGATATCCTCGAGTTTTCAAGTAAATTTCGCTGAGTGACGAGGCATTTGGCTACCTTAAGAGAGTCATAGTTACTCCTGCCGGCTGCTCCCATTTCTTTACGCCTTTAACATTCTTGCTATGGCCAGTCCTACAGAATCGATATGCCACTCTATGTCCACCTTAACGACGTCACAGTTACTCACAGTACTTCGCCGGATGACGAGGCATTTGGCTACCTTAAGGGAGTCATAGTTCCTGCTGCCAGCTACTCCCTTTTCTTTGAATCTATCCTCTCTTTATTTCGTACTGCGGCCTGTCCATGCAGAAGCAAAATCCTGCAACAAGTCCACCTTCACGTTGCCTGAGTTACTCCAACGACGATATCCTCGAGTTTTCAAGTAAATTTCGCAGAGTGACGAGGCATTTGGCTACCTTAAGAGAGTCATAGTTACTCCTGCCGGCTGCTCCCATTTCTTTAGGCCTTTAACATTCTTGCTATGGCCAGTCCTACAGAACCGATATGCCACTGTATGTCCACCTTAACGTCGTCACAGTTACTCACACTACGAGTCTCTCGAGTTTGCAAATGTACTTCGCCGGATGACGAGGCATTTGGCTACCTTAAGGGAGTCATAGTTCCTGCTGCCAGCTACTCCCTTTTCTTTGAATCTATCCTCTCTTTATTTCGTACTGCGGCCTGTCCATGCAGAAGCGAAATCCTGCAACAAGTCCACCTTCACGTTGCCTGAGTTACTCCAACGACGATATCCTCGAGTTTTCAAGTAAATTTCGCTGAGTGACGAGGCATTTGGCTACCTTAAGAGAGTCATAGTTACTCCTGCCGGCTGCTCCCATTTCTTTACGCCTTTAACATTCTTGCTATGGCCAGTCCTACAGAATCGATATGCCACTGTATGTCCACCTTAACGACGTCACAGTTACTCACAGTACTTCGCCGGATGACGAGGCATTTGGCTACCTTAAGGGAGTCATAGTTCCTGCTGCCAGCTACTCCCTTTTCTTTGAATCTATCCTCTCTTTATTTCGTACTGCGGCCTGTCCATGCAGAAGCAAAATCCTGCAACAAGTCCACCTTCACGTTGCCTGAGTTACTCCAACGACGATATCCTCGAGTTTTCAAGTAAATTTCGCAGAGTGACGAGGCATTTGGCTACCTTAAGAGAGTCATAGTTACTCCTGCCGGCTGCTCCCATTTCTTTAGGCCTTTAACATTCTTGCTATGGCCAGTCCTACAGAACCGATATGCCACTGTATGTCCACCTTAACGTCGTCACAGTTACTCACACTACGAGTCTCTCGAGTTTGCAAATGTACTTCGCCGGATGACGAGGCATTTGGCTACCTTAAGGGAGTCATAGTTCCTGCTGCCAGCTACTCCCTTTTCTTTGAATCTATCCTCTCTTTATTTCGTACTGCGGCCTGTCCATGCAGAAGCGAAATCCTGCAACAAGTCCACCTTCACGTTGCCTGAGTTACTCCAACGACGATATCCTCGAGTTTTCAAGTAAATTTCGCTGAGTGACGAGGCATTTGGCTACCTTAAGAGAGTCATAGTTACTCCTGCCGGCTGCTCCCATTTCTTTACGCCTTTAACATTCTTGCTATGGCCAGTCCTACAGAATCGATATGCCACTGTATGTCCACCTTAACGACGTCACAGTTACTCACAGTACTTCGCCGGATGACGAGGCATTTGGCTACCTTAAGAGAGTCATAGTTCCTGCTTCCAGCTGCTCCCTTTTCTTTGAATCTATCCTCTCTTTATTTCGTACTGCGGCCTGTCCACGCAGAAGCGAAATGCTGCAACAAGTCCACCTTCACGTTGCCTGAGTTACTCCAACGACGATATCCTCGAGTTTTCAAGTAAATTTCGCAGAGTGACGAGGCATTTGGCTACCTTAAGAGAGTCATAATTACTCCTGCCGGCTGCTCCCATTTCTTTAGGCCTTTAACATTCTTGCTATGGCCAGTCCTACAGAACCGATATGCCACTGTATGTCCACCTTAACGTCGTCACAGTTACTCACACTACGAGTCTCTCGAGTTTGCAAATGTACTTCGCCGGATGACGAGGCATTTAGCTACGTTAAGAGAGTCATAGTTCCTGCTGCCAGCTGCTCCCTTTTCTTTGAATCTATCCTCTCTTTAGTTCGTACTGCGGCCTGTCCATGCAGAAGCGAAATGCTGCAACAAGTCCACCTTCACGTTGCCTGAGTTACTCCAACGACGATATCCTCGAGTTTTCAAGTAAATTTCGCTGAGTGACGAGGCATTTGGCTACCTTAAGAGACTCTTAGTTACTCCTGCCGGCTGCTCCCATTTCTTTAGGCCTTTAACATTCTTGCTATGGCCAGTCCTACAGAACCGATATGCCACTGTATGTCCACCTTAACGTCGTCACAGTTACTCACACTACGAGTCTCTCGAGTTTGTAAATGTACTTCGCCGGATGACGAGGCATTTGGCTACCTTAAGAGAGTCATAGTTCCTGCTGCCTGCTGCTCCCTTTTCTTTGAATCTATCCTCTCTTTATTTCGTACTGCGGCCTGTCCATGCAGAAGCGAAATCCTGCAACAAGTCCACCTTCACGTTGCCTGAGTTACTCCAACGACGATTTCCTCGAGTTTTCAAGTAAATTTCGCTGAGTGACGAGGCATTAGGCTACCTTAAGAGACTCATAGTTACTCCTGCCGGCTGCTCCCATTTCTTTAGGCCTTTTAAATTCTTGCTATGGCCAGTCCTACAGAACCGATATGCCACTGTATGTCCACCTTAACGTCGTCACAGTTACTCACACTACGAGTCTCTCGAGTTTGCAAATGTACTTCGCCGGATGACGAGGCATTTGGCTACCTTAATGGAGTCATAGTTCCTGCTGCCAGCTACTCCCTTTTCTTTGAATCTATCCTCTCTTTATTTCGTACTGCGGCCTGTCCATGCAGAAGCGAAATCCTGCAACAAGTCCACCTTCACGTTGCCTGAGTTACTCCAACGACGATATCCTCGAGTTTTCAAGTAAATTTCGCTGAGTGACGAGGCATTTGGCTACCTTAAGAGAGTCATAGTTACTCCTGCCGGCTGCTCCCATTTCTTTACGCCTTTAACATTCTTGCTATGGCCAGTCCTACAGAACCGATATGCCACTGTATGTCCACCTTAACGTCGTCACAGTTACTCACACTACGAGTCTCTCGAGTTTGCAAATGTACTTCGCCGGATGACGAGGCATTTGGCTACCTTAAGGGAGTCATAGTTCCTGCTGCCAGCTACTCCCTTTTCTTTGAATCTATCCTCTCTTTATATCGTACTGCGGCCTGTCCATGCAGAAGCGAAATCCTGCAACAAGTCCACCTTCACGTTGCCTGAGTTACTCCAACGACGATATCCTCGAGTTTTCAAGTAAATTTCGCTGAGTGACGAGGCATTTGGCTACCTTAAGAGAGTCATAGTTACTCCTGCCGGCTGCTCCCATTTCTTTACGCCTTTAACATTCTTGCTATGGCCAGTCCTACAGAATCGATATGCCACTCTATGTCCACCTTAACGACGTCACAGTTACTCACAGTACTTCGCCGGATGACGAGGCATTTGGCTACCTTAAGGGAGTCATAGTTCCTGCTGCCAGCTACTCCCTTTTCTTTGAATCTATCCTCTCTTTATTTCGTACTGCGGCCTGTCCATGCAGAAGCAAAATCCTGCAACAAGTCCACCTTCACGTTGCCTGAGTTACTCCAACGACGATATCCTCGAGTTTTCAAGTAAATTTCGCAGAGTGACGAGGCATTTGGCTACCTTAAGAGAGTCATAGTTACTCCTGCCGGCTGCTCCCATTTCTTTAGGCCTTTAACATTCTTGCTATGGCCAGTCCTACAGAACCGATATGCCACTGTATGTCCACCTTAACGTCGTCACAGTTACTCACACTACGAGTCTCTCGAGTTTGCAAATGTACTTCGCCGGATGACGAGGCATTTGGCTACCTTAAGGGAGTCATAGTTCCTGCTGCCAGCTACTCCCTTTTCTTTGAATCTATCCTCTCTTTATTTCGTACTGCGGCCTGTCCATGCAGAAGCGAAATCCTGCAACAAGTCCACCTTCACGTTGCCTGAGTTACTCCAACGACGATATCCTCGAGTTTTCAAGTAAATTTCGCTGAGTGACGAGGCATTTGGCTACCTTAAGAGAGTCATAGTTACTCCTGCCGGCTGCTCCCATTTCTTTACGCCTTTAACATTCTTGCTATGGCCAGTCCTACAGAATCGATATGCCACTGTATGTCCACCTTAACGACGTCACAGTTACTCACAGTACTTCGCCGGATGACGAGGCATTTGGCTACCTTAAGGGAGTCATAGTTCCTGCTGCCAGCTACTCCCTTTTCTTTGAATCTATCCTCTCTTTATTTCGTACTGCGGCCTGTCCATGCAGAAGCAAAATCCTGCAACAAGTCCACCTTCACGTTGCCTGAGTTACTCCAACGACGATATCCTCGAGTTTTCAAGTAAATTTCGCAGAGTGACGAGGCATTTGGCTACCTTAAGAGAGTCATAGTTACTCCTGCCGGCTGCTCCCATTTCTTTAGGCCTTTAACATTCTTGCTATGGCCAGTCCTACAGAACCGATATGCCACTGTATGTCCACCTTAACGTCGTCACAGTTACTCACACTACGAGTCTCTCGAGTTTGCAAATGTACTTCGCCGGATGACGAGGCATTTGGCTACCTTAAGGGAGTCATAGTTCCTGCTGCCAGCTACTCCCTTTTCTTTGAATCTATCCTCTCTTTATTTCGTACTGCGGCCTGTCCATGCAGAAGCGAAATCCTGCAACAAGTCCACCTTCACGTTGCCTGAGTTACTCCAACGACGATATCCTCGAGTTTTCAAGTAAATTTCGCTGAGTGACGAGGCATTTGGCTACCTTAAGAGAGTCATAGTTACTCCTGCCGGCTGCTCCCATTTCTTTACGCCTTTAACATTCTTGCTATGGCCAGTCCTACAGAATCGATATGCCACTGTATGTCCACCTTAACGACGTCACAGTTACTCACAGTACTTCGCCGGATGACGAGGCATTTGGCTACCTTAAGGGAGTCATAGTTCCTGCTGCCAGCTACTCCCTTTTCTTTGAATCTATCCTCTCTTTATTTCGTACTGCGGCCTGTCCATGCAGAAGCAAAATCCTGCAACAAGTCCACCTTCACGTTGCCTGAGTTACTCCAACGACGATATCCTCGAGTTTTCAAGTAAATTTCGCAGAGTGACGAGGCATTTGGCTACCTTAAGAGAGTCATAGTTACTCCTGCCGGCTGCTCCCATTTCTTTAGGCCTTTAACATTCTTGCTATGGCCAGTCCTACAGAACCGATATGCCACTGTATGTCCACCTTAACGTCGTCACAGTTACTCACACTACGAGTCTCTCGAGTTTGCAAATGTACTTCGCCGGATGACGAGGCATTTGGCTACCTTAAGGGAGTCATAGTTCCTGCTGCCAGCTACTCCCTTTTCTTTGAATCTATCCTCTCTTTATTTCGTACTGCGGCCTGTCCATGCAGAAGCGAAATCCTGCAACAAGTCCACCTTCACGTTGCCTGAGTTACTCCAACGACGATATCCTCGAGTTTTCAAGTAAATTTCGCTGAGTGACGAGGCATTTGGCTACCTTAAGAGAGTCATAGTTACTCCTGCCGGCTGCTCCCATTTCTTTACGCCTTTAACATTCTTGCTATGGCCAGTCCTACAGAATCGATATGCCACTGTATGTCCACCTTAACGACGTCACAGTTACTCACAGTACTTCGCCGGATGACGAGGCATTTGGCTACCTTAAGAGAGTCATAGTTCCTGCTTCCAGCTGCTCCCTTTTCTTTGAATCTATCCTCTCTTTATTTCGTACTGCGGCCTGTCCACGCAGAAGCGAAATGCTGCAACAAGTCCACCTTCACGTTGCCTGAGTTACTCCAACGACGATATCCTCGAGTTTTCAAGTAAATTTCGCAGAGTGACGAGGCATTTGGCTACCTTAAGAGAGTCATAATTACTCCTGCCGGCTGCTCCCATTTCTTTAGGCCTTTAACATTCTTGCTATGGCCAGTCCTACAGAACCGATATGCCACTGTATGTCCACCTTAACGTCGTCACAGTTACTCACACTACGAGTCTCTCGAGTTTGCAAATGTACTTCGCCGGATGACGAGGCATTTAGCTACGTTAAGAGAGTCATAGTTCCTGCTGCCAGCTGCTCCCTTTTCTTTGAATCTATCCTCTCTTTAGTTCGTACTGCGGCCTGTCCATGCAGAAGCGAAATGCTGCAACAAGTCCACCTTCACGTTGCCTGAGTTACTCCAACGACGATATCCTCGAGTTTTCAAGTAAATTTCGCTGAGTGACGAGGCATTTGGCTACCTTAAGAGACTCTTAGTTACTCCTGCCGGCTGCTCCCATTTCTTTAGGCCTTTAACATTCTTGCTATGGCCAGTCCTACAGAACCGATATGCCACTGTATGTCCACCTTAACGTCGTCACAGTTACTCACACTACGAGTCTCTCGAGTTTGTAAATGTACTTCGCCGGATGACGAGGCATTTGGCTACCTTAAGAGAGTCATAGTTCCTGCTGCCTGCTGCTCCCTTTTCTTTGAATCTATCCTCTCTTTATTTCGTACTGCGGCCTGTCCATGCAGAAGCGAAATCCTGCAACAAGTCCACCTTCACGTTGCCTGAGTTACTCCAACGACGATTTCCTCGAGTTTTCAAGTAAATTTCGCTGAGTGACGAGGCATTAGGCTACCTTAAGAGACTCATAGTTACTCCTGCCGGCTGCTCCCATTTCTTTAGGCCTTTTAAATTCTTGCTATGGCCAGTCCTACAGAACCGATATGCCACTGTATGTCCACCTTAACGACGTCACAGTTACTCACACTACGACTCTCTCGAGTTTGCAAATGTACTTCGCCGGATGACGAGGCATTTGGCTACCTTAAGGGAGTCATAGTTCCTGCTGCCAGCTACTCCCTTTTCTTTGAATCTATCCTCTCTTTATTTCGTACTGCGGCCTGTCCATGCAGAAGCAAAATCCTGCAACAAGTCCACCTTCACGTTGCCTGAGTTACTCCAACGACGATATCCTCGAGTTTTCAAGTAAATTTCGCAGAGTGACGAGGCATTTGGCTACCTTAAGAGAGTCATAGTTACTCCTGCCGGCTGCTCCCATTTCTTTAGGCCTTTAACATTCTTGCTATGGCCAGTCCTACAGAACCGATATGCCACTGTATGTCCACCTTAACGTCGTCACAGTTACTCACACTACGAGTCTCTCGAGTTTGCAAATGTACTTCGCCGGATGACGAGGCATTTGGCTACCTTAAGGGAGTCATAGTTCCTGCTGCCAGCTACTCCCTTTTCTTTGAATCTATCCTCTCTTTATTTCGTACTGCGGCCTGTCCATGCAGAAGCGAAATCCTGCAACAAGTCCACCTTCACGTTGCCTGAGTTACTCCAACGACGATATCCTCGAGTTTTCAAGTAAATTTCGCTGAGTGACGAGGCATTTGGCTACCTTAAGAGAGTCATAGTTACTCCTGCCGGCTGCTCCCATTTTTTTACGCCTTTAACATTCTTGCTATGGCCAGTCCTACAGAATCGATATGCCACTGTATGTCCACCTTAACGACGTCACAGTTACTCACAGTACTTCGCCGGATGACGAGGCATTTGGCTACCTTAAGGGAGTCATAGTTCCTGCTGCCAGCTACTCCCTTTTCTTTGAATCTATCCTCTCTTTATTTCGTACTGCGGCCTGTCCATGCAGAAGCAAAATCCTGCAACAAGTCCACCTTCACGTTGCCTGAGTTACTCCAACGACGATATCCTCGAGTTTTCAAGTAAATTTCGCAGAGTGACAAGGCATTTGGCTACCTTAAGAGAGTCATAGTTACTCCTGCCGGCTGCTCCCATTTCTTTAGGCCTTTAACATTCTTGCTATGGCCAGTCCTACAGAACCGATATGCCACTGTATGTCCACCTTAACGTCGTCACAGTTACTCACACTACGAGTCTCTCGAGTTTGCAAATGTACTTCGCCGGATGACGAGGCATTTGGCTACCTTAAGGGAGTCATAGTTCCTGCTGCCAGCTACTCCCTTTTCTTTGAATCTATCCTCTCTTTATTTCGTACTGCGGCCTGTCCATGCAGAAGCGAAATCCTGCAACAAGTCCACCTTCACGTTGCCTGAGTTACTCCAACGACGATATCCTCGAGTTTTCAAGTAAATTTCGCTGAGTGACGAGGCATTTGGCTACCTTAAGAGAGTCATAGTTACTCCTGCCGGCTGCTCCCATTTCTTTACGCCTTTAACATTCTTGCTATGGCCAGTCCTACAGAATCGATATGCCACTGTATGTCCACCTTAACGACGTCACAGTTACTCACAGTACTTCGCCGGATGACGAGGCATTTGGCTACCTTAAGAGAGTCATAGTTCCTGCTTCCAGCTGCTCCCTTTTCTTTGAATCTATCCTCTCTTTATTTCGTACTGCGGCCTGTCCACGCAGAAGCGAAATGCTGCAACAAGTCCACCTTCACGTTGCCTGAGTTACTCCAACGACGATATCCTCGAGTTTTCAAGTAAATTTCGCAGAGTGACGAGGCATTTGGCTACCTTAAGAGAGTCATAGTTACTCCTGCCGGCTGCTCCCATTTCTTTAGGCCTTTAACATTCTTGCTATGGCCAGTCCTACAGAACCGATATGCCACTGTATGTCCACCTTAAAGTCGTCACAGTTACTCACACTACGAGTCTCTCGAGTTTGCAAATGTACTTCGCCGGATGACGAGGCATTTAGCTACGTTAAGAGAGTCATAGTTCCTGCTGCCAGCTGCTCCCTTTTCTTTGAATCTATCCTCTCTTTAGTTCGTACTGCGGCCTGTCCATGCAGAAGCGAAATGCTGCAACAAGTCCACCTTCACGTTGCCTGAGTTACTCCAACGACGATATCCTCGAGTTTTCAAGTAAATTTCGCTGAGTGACGAGGCATTTGGCTACCTTAAGAGACTCTTAGTTACTCCTGCCGGCTGCTCCCATTTCTTTAGGCCTTTAACATTCTTGCTATGGCCAGTCCTACAGAACCGATATGCCACTGTATGTCCACCTTAACGTCGTCACAGTTACTCACACTACGAGTCTCTCGAGTTTGCAAATGTACTTCGCCGGATGACGAGGCATTTGGCTACCTTAAGAGAGTCATAGTTCCTGCTGCCTGCTGCTCCCTTTTCTTTGAATCTATCCTCTCTTTATTTCGTACTGCGGCCTGTCCATGCAGAAGCGAAATCCTGCAACAAGTCCACCTTCACGTTGCCTGAGTTACTCCAACGACGATATCCTCGAGTTTTCAAGTAAATTTCGCTGAGTGACGAGGCATTTGGCTACCTTAAGAGACTCATAGTTACTCCTGCCGGCTGCTCCCATTTCTTTAGGCCTTTTAAATTCTTGCTATGGCCAGTCCTACAGAACCGATATGCCACTGTATGTCCACCTTAACGACGTCACAGTTACTCACACTACGACTCTCTCGAGTTTGCAAATGTACTTCGCCGGATGACGAGGCATTTGGCTACCTTAAGGGAGTCATAGTTCCTGCTGCCAGCTACTCCCTTTTCTTTGAATCTATCCTCTCTTTATTTCGTACTGCGGCCTGTCCATGCAGAAGCAAAATCCTGCAACAAGTCCACCTTCACGTTGCCTGAGTTACTCCAACGACGATATCCTCGAGTTTTCAAGTAAATTTCGCAGAGTGACGAGGCATTTGGCTACCTTAAGAGAGTCATAGTTACTCCTGCCGGCTGCTCCCATTTCTTTAGGCCTTTAACATTCTTGCTATGGCCAGTCCTACAGAACCGATATGCCACTGTATGTCCACCTTAACGTCGTCACAGTTACTCACACTACGAGTCTCTCGAGTTTGCAAATGTACTTCGCCGGATGACGAGGCATTTGGCTACCTTAAGGGAGTCATAGTTCCTGCTGCCAGCTACTCCCTTTTCTTTGAATCTATCCTCTCTTTATATCGTACTGCGGCCTGTCCATGCAGAAGCGAAATCCTGCAACAAGTCCACCTTCACGTTGCCTGAGTTACTCCAACGACGATATCCTCGAGTTTTCAAGTAAATTTCGCTGAGTGACGAGGCATTTGGCTACCTTAAGAGAGTCATAGTTACTCCTGCCGGCTGCTCCCATTTCTTTACGCCTTTAACATTCTTGCTATGGCCAGTCCTACAGAATCGATATGCCACTGTATGTCCACCTTAACGACGTCACAGTTACTCACAGTACTTCGCCGGATGACGAGGCATTTGGCTACCTTAAGGGAGTCATAGTTCCTGCTGCCAGCTACTCCCTTTTCTTTGAATCTATCCTCTCTTTATTTCGTACTGCGGCCTGTCCATGCAGAAGCAAAATCCTGCAACAAGTCCACCTTCACGTTGCCTGAGTTACTCCAACGACGATATCCTCGAGTTTTCAAGTAAATTTCGCAGAGTGACGAGGCATTTGGCTACCTTAAGAGAGTCATAGTTACTCCTGCCGGCTGCTCCCATTTCTTTAGGCCTTTAACATTCTTGCTATGGCCAGTCCTACAGAACCGATATGCCACTGTATGTCCACCTTAACGTCGTCACAGTTACTCACACTACGAGTCTCTCGAGTTTGCAAATGTACTTCGCCGGATGACGAGGCATTTGGCTACCTTAAGGGAGTCATAGTTCCTGCTGCCAGCTACTCCCTTTTCTTTGAATCTATCCTCTCTTTATTTCGTACTGCGGCCTGTCCATGCAGAAGCGAAATCCTGCAACAAGTCCACCTTCACGTTGCCTGAGTTACTCCAACGACGATATCCTCGAGTTTTCAAGTAAATTTCGCTGAGTGACGAGGCATTTGGCTACCTTAAGAGAGTCATAGTTACTCCTGCCGGCTGCTCCCATTTCTTTACGCCTTTAACATTCTTGCTATGGCCAGTCCTACAGAATCGATATGCCACTGTATGTCCACCTTAACGACGTCACAGTTACTCACAGTACTTCGCCGGATGACGAGGCATTTGGCTACCTTAAGGGAGTCATAGTTCCTGCTGCCAGCTACTCCCTTTTCTTTGAATCTATCCTCTCTTTATTTCGTACTGCGGCCTGTCCATGCAGAAGCAAAATCCTGCAACAAGTCCACCTTCACGTTGCCTGAGTTACTCCAACGACGATATTCTCGAGTTTTCAAGTAAATTTCGCAGAGTGACGAGGCATTTGGCTACCTTAAGAGAGTCATAGTTACTCCTGCCGGCTGCTCCCATTTCTTTAGGCCTTTAACATTCTTGCTATGGCCAGTCCTACAGAACCGATATGCCACTGTATGTCCACCTTAACGTCGTCACAGTTACTCACACTACGAGTCTCTCGAGTTTGCAAATGTACTTCGCCGGATGACGAGGCATTTGGCTACCTTAAGGGAGTCATAGTTCCTGCTGCCAGCTACTCCCTTTTCTTTGAATCTATCCTCTCTTTATTTCGTACTGCGGCCTGTCCATGCAGAAGCGAAATCCTGCAACAAGTCCACCTTCACGTTGCCTGAGTTACTCCAACGACGATATCCTCGAGTTTTCAAGTAAATTTCGCTGAGTGACGAGGCATTTGGCTACCTTAAGAGAGTCATAGTTACTCCTGCCGGCTGCTCCCATTTCTTTACGCCTTTAACATTCTTGCTATGGCCAGTCCTACAGAATCGATATGCCACTGTATGTCCACCTTAACGACGTCACAGTTACTCACAGTACTTCGCCGGATGACGAGGCATTTGGCTACCTTAAGAGAGTCATAGTTCCTGCTTCCAGCTGCTCCCTTTTCTTTGAATCTATCCTCTCTTTATTTCGTACTGCGGCCTGTCCACGCAGAAGCGAAATGCTGCAACAAGTCCACCTTCACGTTGCCTGAGTTACTCCAACGACGATATCCTCGAGTTTTCAAGTAAATTTCGCAGAGTGACGAGGCATTTGGCTACCTTAAGAGAGTCATAGTTACTCCTGCCGGCTGCTCCCATTTCTTTAGGCCTTTAACATTCTTGCTATGGCCAGTCCTACAGAACCGATATGCCACTGTATGTCCACCTTAACGTCGTCACAGTTACTCACACTACGAGTCTCTCGAGTTTGCAAATGTACTTCGCCGGATGACGAGGCATTTAGCTACGTTAAGAGAGTCATAGTTCCTGCTGCCAGCTGCTCCCTTTTCTTTGAATCTATCCTCTCTTTATTTCGTACTGCGGCCTGTCCATGCAGAAGCGAAATCCTGCAACAAGTCCACCTTCACGTTGCCTGAGTTACTCCAACGACGATATCCTCGAGTTTTCAAGTAAATTTCGCTGAGTGACGAGGCATTTGGCTACCTTAAGAGAGTCATAGTTACTCCTGCCGGCTGCTCCCATTTCTTTACGCCTTTAACATTCTTGCTATGGCCAGTCCTACAGAACCGATATGCCACTGTATGTCCACCTTAACGTCGTCACAGTTACTCACACTACGAGTCTCTCGAGTTTGCAAATGTACTTCGCCGGATGACGAGGCATTTGGCTACCTTAAGGGAGTCATAGTTCCTGCTGCCAGCTACTCCCTTTTCTTTGAATCTATCCTCTCTTTATTTCGTACTGCGGCCTGTCCATGCAGAAGCGAAATCCTGCAACAAGTCCACCTTCACGTTGCCTGAGTTACTCCAACGACGATATCCTCGAGTTTTCAAGTAAATTTCGCTGAGTGACGAGGCATTTGGCTACCTTAAGAGAGTCATAGTTACTCCTGCCGGCTGCTCCCATTTCTTTACGCCTTTAACATTCTTGCTATGGCCAGTCCTACAGAATCGATATGCCACTGTATGTCCACCTTAACGACGTCACAGTTACTCACAGTACTTCGCCGGATGACGAGGCATTTGGCTACCTTAAGAGAGTCATAGTTCCTGCTTCCAGCTGCTCCCTTTTCTTTGAATCTATCCTCTCTTTATTTCGTACTGCGGCCTGTCCACGCAGAAGCGAAATGCTGCAACAAGTCCACCTTCACGTTGCCTGAGTTACTCCAACGACGATATCCTCGAGTTTTCAAGTAAATTTCGCAGAGTGACGAGGCATTTGGCTACCTTAAGAGAGTCATAGTTACTCCTGCCGGCTGCTCCCATTTCTTTAGGCCTTTAACATTCTTGCTATGGCCAGTCCTACAGAACCGATATGCCACTGTATGTCCACCTTAACGTCGTCACAGTTACTCACACTACGAGTCTCTCGAGTTTGCAAATGTACTTCGCCGGATGACGAGGCATTTAGCTACGTTAAGAGAGTCATAGTTCCTGCTGCCAGCTGCTCCCTTTTCTTTGAATCTATCCTCTCTTTAGTTCGTACTGCGGCCTGTCCATGCAGAAGCGAAATGCTGCAACAAGTCCACCTTCACGTTGCCTGAGTTACTCCAACGACGATATCCTCGAGTTTTCAAGTAAATTTCGCTGAGTGACGAGGCATTTGGCTACCTTAAGAGACTCTTAGTTACTCCTGCCGGCTGCTCCCATTTCTTTAGGCCTTTAACATTCTTGCTATGGCCAGTCCTACAGAACCGATATGCCACTGTATGTCCACCTTAACGTCGTCACAGTTACTCACACTACGAGTCTCTCGAGTTTGCAAATGTACTTCGCCGGATGACGAGGCATTTGGCTACCTTAAGAGAGTCATAGTTCCTGCTGCCTGCTGCTCCCTTTTCTTTGAATCTATCCTCTCTTTATTTCGTACTGCGGCCTGTCCATGCAGAAGCGAAATCCTGCAACAAGTCCACCTTCACGTTGCCTGAGTTACTCCAACGACGATATCCTCGAGTTTTCAAGTAAATTTCGCTGAGTGACGAGGCATTTGGCTACCTTAAGAGACTCATAGTTACTCCTGCCGGCTGCTCCCATTTCTTTAGGCCTTTTAAATTCTTGCTATGGCCAGTCCTACAGAACCGATATGCCACTGTATGTCCACCTTAACGTCGTCACAGTTACTCACACTACGACTCTCTCGAGTTTGCAAATGTACTTCGCCGGATGACGAGGCATTTGGCTACCTTAAGGGAGTCATAGTTCCTGCTGCCAGCTACTCCCTTTTCTTTGAATCTATCCTCTCTTTATTTCGTACTGCGGCCTGTCCATGCAGAAGCAAAATCCTGCAACAAGTCCACCTTCACGTTGCCTGAGTTACTCCAACGACGATATCCTCGAGTTTTCAAGTAAATTTCGCAGAGTGACGAGGCATTTGGCTACCTTAAGAGAGTCATAGTTACTCCTGCCGGCTGCTCCCATTTCTTTAGGCCTTTAACATTCTTGCTATGGCCAGTCCTACAGAACCGATATGCCACTGTATGTCCACCTTAACGTCGTCACAGTTACTCACACTACGAGTCTCTCGAGTTTGCAAATGTACTTCGCCGGATGACGAGGCATTTGGCTACCTTAAGGGAGTCATAGTTCCTGCTGCCAGCTACTCCCTTTTCTTTGAATCTATCCTCTCTTTATTTCGTACTGCGGCCTGTCCATGCAGAAGCGAAATCCTGCAACAAGTCCACCTTCACGTTGCCTTAGTTACTCCAACGACGATATCCTCGAGTTTTCAAGTAAATTTCGCTGAGTGACGAGGCATTTGGCTACCTTAAGAGAGTCATAGTTACTCCTGCCGGCTGCTCCCATTTCTTTACGCCTTTAACATTCTTGCTATGGCCAGTCCTACAGAATCGATATGCCACTGTATGTCCACCTTAACGACGTCACAGTTACTCACAGTACTTCGCCGGATGACGAGGCATTTGGCTACCTTAAGAGAGTCATAGTTCCTGCTTCCAGCTGCTCCCTTTTCTTTGAATCTATCCTCTCCTTAGTTCGTACTGCGGCCTGTCCATGCAGAAGCGAAATGCTGCAACAAGTCCACCTTCACGTTGCCTGAGTTTATCCAACGACGATATCCTCGAGTTTTCAAGTAAATTTCGCTGAGTGACGAGGCATTTGGCTACCTTAAGAGAGTCATAGTTACTCCTGCCGGCTGCTCCCATTTCTTTAGGCCTTTAACATTCTTGCTATGGCCAGTCCTACAGAACCGATATGCAACTGTATGTCCACCTTAACGTCGTCACAGTTACTCACACTACGAGTCTCTCGAGTTTGCAAATGTACTTCGCCGGATGACGAGGCATTTGGCTACCTTAAGAGAGTCATAGTTCCTGCTGCCTGCTGCTCCCTTTTCTTTGAATCTATCCTCTCTTTATTTCGTACTGCGGCCTGTCCATGCAGAAGCGAAATCCTGCAACAAGTCCACCTTCACGTTGCCTGAGTTACTCCAACGACGATATCCTCGAGTTTTCAAGTAAATTTCGCTGAGTGACGAGGCATTTGGCTACCTTAAGAGAGTCATAGTTACTCCTGCCGGCTGCTCCCATTTCTTTACGCCTTTAACATTCTTGCTATGGCCAGTCCTACAGAATCGATATGCCACTGTATGTCCACCTTAACGACGTCACAGTTACTCACAGTACTTCGCCGGATGACGAGGCATTTGGCTACCTTAAGAGAGTCATAGTTCCTGCTTCCAGCTGCTCCCTTTTCTTTGAATCTATCCTCTCTTTATTTCGTACTGCGGCCTGTCCACGCAGAAGCGAAATGCTGCAACAAGTCCACCTTCACGTTGCCTGAGTTACTCCAACGACGATATCCTCGAGTTTTCAAGTAAATTTCGCAGAGTGACGAGGCATTTGGCTACCTTAAGAGAGTCATAGTTACTCCTGCCGGCTGCTCCCATTTCTTTAGGCCTTTAACATTCTTGCTATGGCCAGTCCTACAGAACCGATATGCCACTGTATGTCCACCTTAACGTCGTCACAGTTACTCACACTACGAGTCTCTCGAGTTTGCAAATGTACTTCGCCGGATGACGAGGCATTTGGCTACCTTAAGAGAGTCATAGTTCCTGCTGCCTGCTGCTCCCTTTTCTTTGAATCTATCCTCTCTTTATTTCGTACTGCGGCCTGTCCATGCAGAAGCGAAATCCTGCAACAAGTCCACCTTCACGTTGCCTGAGTTACTCCAACGACGATTTCCTCGAGTTTTCAAGTAAATTTCGCTGAGTGACGAGGCATTTGGCTACCTTAAGAGACTCATAGTTACTCCTGCCGGCTGCTCCCATTTCTTTAGGCCTTTTAAATTCTTGCTATGGCCAGTCCTACAGAACCGATATGCCACTGTATGTCCACCTTAACGACGTCACAGTTACTCACACTACGACTCTCTCGAGTTTGCAAATGTACTTCGCCGGATGACGAGGCATTTGGCTACCTTAAGGGAGTCATAGTTCCTGCTGCCAGCTACTCCCTTTTCTTTGAATCTATCCTCTCTTTATTTCGTACTGCGGCCTGTCCATGCAGAAGCAAAATCCTGCAACAAGTCCACCTTCACGTTGCCTGAGTTACTCCAACGACGATATCCTCGAGTTTTCAAGTAAATTTCGCAGAGTGACGAGGCATTTGGCTACCTTAAGAGAGTCATAGTTACTCCTGCCGGCTGCTCCCATTTCTTTAGGCCTTTAACATTCTTGCTATGGCCAGTCCTACAGAACCGATATGCCACTGTATGTCCACCTTAACGTCGTCACAGTTACTCACACTACGAGTCTCTCGAGTTTGCAAATGTACTTCGCCGGATGACGAGGCATTTGGCTACCTTAAGGGAGTCATAGTTCCTGCTGCCAGCTACTCCCTTTTCTTTGAATCTATCCTCTCTTTATTTCGTACTGCGGCCTGTCCATGCAGAAGCGAAATCCTGCAACAAGTCCACCTTCACGTTGCCTTAGTTACTCCAACGACGATATCCTCGAGTTTTCAAGTAAATTTCGCTGAGTGACGAGGCATTTGGCTACCTTAAGAGAGTCATAGTTACTCCTGCCGGCTGCTCCCATTTCTTTACGCCTTTAACATTCTTGCTATGGCCAGTCCTACAGAATCGATATGCCACTGTATGTCCACCTTAACGACGTCACAGTTACTCACAGTACTTCGCCGGATGACGAGGCATTTGGCTACCTTAAGAGAGTCATAGTTCCTGCTTCCAGCTGCTCCCTTTTCTTTGAATCTATCCTCTCCTTAGTTCGTACTGCGGCCTGTCCATGCAGAAGCGAAATGCTGCAACAAGTCCACCTTCACGTTGCCTGAGTTTATCCAACGACGATATCCTCGAGTTTTCAAGTAAATTTCGCTGAGTGACGAGGCATTTGGCTACCTTAAGAGAGTCATAGTTACTCCTGCCGGCTGCTCCCATTTCTTTAGGCCTTTAACATTCTTGCTATGGCCAGTCCTACAGAACCGATATGCCACTGTATGTCCACCTTAACGTCGTCACAGTTACTCACACTACGAGTCTCTCGAGTTTGCAAATGTACTTCGCCGGATGACGAGGCATTTGGCTACCTTAAGAGAGTCATAGTTCCTGCTGCCTGCTGCTCCCTTTTCTTTGAATCTATCCTCTCTTTATTTCGTACTGCGGCCTGTCCATGCAGAAGCGAAATCCTGCAACAAGTCCACCTTCACGTTGCCTGAGTTACTCCAACGACGATATCCTCGAGTTTTCAAGTAAATTTCGCTGAGTGACGAGGCATTTGGCTACCTTAAGAGAGTCATAGTTACTCCTGCCGGCTGCTCCCATTTCTTTACGCCTTTAACATTCTTGCTATGGCCAGTCCTACAGAATCGATATGCCACTGTATGTCCACCTTAACGACGTCACAGTTACTCACAGTACTTCGCCGGATGACGAGGCATTTGGCTACCTTAAGAGAGTCATAGTTCCTGCTTCCAGCTGCTCCCTTTTCTTTGAATCTATCCTCTCTTTATTTCGTACTGCGGCCTGTCCACGCAGAAGCGAAATGCTGCAACAAGTCCACCTTCACGTTGCCTGAGTTACTCCAACGACGATATCCTCGAGTTTTCAAGTAAATTTCGCAGAGTGACGAGGCATTTGGCTACCTTAAGAGAGTCATAGTTACTCCTGCCGGCTGCTCCCATTTCTTTAGGCCTTTAACATTCTTGCTATGGCCAGTCCTACAGAACCGATATGCCACTGTATGTCCACCTTAACGTCGTCACAGTTACTCACACTACGAGTCTCTCGAGTTTGCAAATGTACTTCGCCGGATGACGAGGCATTTAGCTACGTTAAGAGAGTCATAGTTCCTGCTGCCAGCTGCTCCCTTTTCTTTGAATCTATCCTCTCTTTAGTTCGTACTGCGGCCTGTCCATGCAGAAGCGAAATGCTGCAACAAGTCCACCTTCACGTTGCCTGAGTTACTCCAACGACGATATCCTCGAGTTTTCAAGTAAATTTCGCTGAGTGACGAGGCATTTGGCTACCTTAAGAGACTCTTAGTTACTCCTGCCGGCTGCTCCCATTTCTTTAGGCCTTTAACATTCTTGCTATGGCCAGTCCTACAGAACCGATATGCCACTGTATGTCCACCTTAACGTCGTCACAGTTACTCACACTACGAGTCTCTCGAGTTTGCAAATGTACTTCGCCGGATGACGAGGCATTTGGCTACCTTAAGAGAGTCATAGTTCCTGCTGCCTGCTGCTCCCTTTTCTTTGAATCTATCCTCTCTTTATTTCGTACTGCGGCCTGTCCATGCAGAAGCGAAATCCTGCAACAAGTCCACCTTCACGTTGCCTGAGTTACTCCAACGACGATATCCTCGAGTTTTCAAGTAAATTTCGCTGAGTGACGAGGCATTTGGCTACCTTAAGAGACTCATAGTTACTCCTGCCGGCTGCTCCCATTTCTTTAGGCCTTTTAAATTCTTGCTATGGCCAGTCCTACAGAACCGATATGCCACTGTATGTCCACCTTAACGACGTCACAGTTACTCACACTACGACTCTCTCGAGTTTGCAAATGTACTTCGCCGGATGACGAGGCATTTGGCTACCTTAAGGGAGTCATAGTTCCTGCTGCCAGCTACTCCCTTTTCTTTGAATCTATCCTCTCTTTATTTCGTACTGCGGCCTGTCCATGCAGAAGCAAAATCCTGCAACAAGTCCACCTTCACGTTGCCTGAGTTACTCCAACGACGATATCCTCGAGTTTTCAAGTAAATTTCGCAGAGTGACGAGGCATTTGGCTACCTTAAGAGAGTCATAGTTACTCCTGCCGGCTGCTCCCATTTCTTTAGGCCTTTAACATTCTTGCTATGGCCAGTCCTACAGAACCGATATGCCACTGTATGTCCACCTTAACGTCGTCACAGTTACTCACACTACGAGTCTCTCGAGTTTGCAAATGTACTTCGCCGGATGACGAGGCATTTGGCTACCTTAAGGGAGTCATAGTTCCTGCTGCCAGCTACTCCCTTTTCTTTGAATCTATCCTCTCTTTATTTCGTACTGCGGCCTGTCCATGCAGAAGCGAAATCCTGCAACAAGTCCACCTTCACGTTGCCTGAGTTACTCCAACGACGATATCCTCGAGTTTTCAAGTAAATTTCGCTGAGTGACGAGGCATTTGGCTACCTTAAGAGAGTCATAGTTACTCCTGCCGGCTGCTCCCATTTCTTTACGCCTTTAACATTCTTGCTATGGCCAGTCCTACAGAATCGATATGCCACTGTATGTCCACCTTAACGACGTCACAGTTACTCACAGTACTTCGCCGGATGACGAGGCATTTGGCTACCTTAAGAGAGTCATAGTTCCTGCTTCCAGCTGCTCCCTTTTCTTTGAATCTATCCTCTCCTTAGTTCGTACTGCGGCCTGTCCATGCAGAAGCGAAATGCTGCAACAAGTCCACCTTCACGTTGCCTGAGTTTATCCAACGACGATATCCTCGAGTTTTCAAGTAAATTTCGCTGAGTGACGAGGCATTTGGCTACCTTAAGAGAGTCATAGTTACTCCTGCCGGCTGCTCCCATTTCTTTAGGCCTTTAACATTCTTGCTATGGCCAGTCCTACAGAACCGATATGCCACTGTATGTCCACCTTAACGTCGTCACAGTTACTCACACTACGAGTCTCTCGAGTTTGCAAATGTACTTCGCCGGATGACGAGGCATTTGGCTACCTTAAGAGAGTCATAGTTCCTGCTGCCTGCTGCTCCCTTTTCTTTGAATCTATCCTCTCTTTATTTCGTACTGCGGCCTGTCCATGCAGAAGCGAAATCCTGCAACAAGTCCACCTTCACGTTGCCTGAGTTACTCCAACGACGATATCCTCGAGTTTTCAAGTAAATTTCGCTGAGTGACGAGGCATTTGGCTACCTTAAGAGACTCATAGTTACTCCTGCCGGCTGCTCCCATTTCTTTAGGCCTTTTAAATTCTTGCTATGGCCAGTCCTACAGAACCGATATGCCACTGTATGTCCACCTTAACGACGTCACAGTTACTCACACTACGACTCTCTCGAGTTTGCAAATGTACTTCGCCGGATGACGAGGCATTTGGCTACCTTAAGGGAGTCATAGTTCCTGCTGCCAGCTACTCCCATTTCTTTGAATCTATCCTCTCTTTATTTCGTACTGCGGCCTGTCCATGCAGAAGCAAAATCCTGCAACAAGTCCACCTTCACGTTGCCTGAGTTACTCCAACGACGATATCCTCGAGTTTTCAAGTAAATTTCGCAGAGTGACGAGGCATTTGGCTACCTTAAGAGAGTCATAGTTACTCCTGCCGGCTGCTCCCATTTCTTTAGGCCTTTAACATTCTTGCTATGGCCAGTCCTACAGAACCGATATGCCACTGTATGTCCACCTTAACGTCGTCACAGTTACTCACACTACGAGTCTCTCGAGTTTGCAAATGTACTTCGCCGGATGACGAGGCATTTGGCTACCTTAAGGGAGTCATAGTTCCTGCTGCCAGCTACTCCCTTTTCTTTGAATCTATCCTCTCTTTATTTCGTACTGCGGCCTGTCCATGCAGAAGCGAAATCCTGCAACAAGTCCACCTTCACGTTGCCTGAGTTACTCCAACGACGATATCCTCGAGTTTTCAAGTAAATTTCGCTGAGTGACGAGGCATTTGGCTACCTTAAGAGAGTCATAGTTACTCCTGCCGGCTGCTCCCATTTCTTTACGCCTTTAACATTCTTGCTATGGCCAGTCCTACAGAATCGATATGCCACTGTATGTCCACCTTAACGACGTCACAGTTACTCACAGTACTTCGCCGGATGACGAGGCATTTGGCTACCTTAAGAGAGTCATAGTTCCTGCTTCCAGCTGCTCCCTTTTCTTTGAATCTATCCTCTCTTTATTTCGTACTGCGGCCTGTCCATGCAGAAGCGAAATGCTGCAACAAGTCCACCTTCACGTTGCCTGAGTTACTCCAACGACGATATCCTCGAGTTTTCAAGTAAATTTCGCAGATTGACGAGGCATTTGGCTACCTTAAGAGAGTCATAGTTACTCCTGCCGGCTGCTCCCATTTCTTTAGGCCTTTAACATTCTTGCTATGGCCAGTCCTACAGAACCGATATGCCACTGTATGTCCACCTTAACGTCGTCACAGTTACTCACACTACGAGTCTCTCGAGTTTGCAAATGTACTTAGCCGGATGACGAGGCATTTAGCTACGTTAAGAGAGTCGTAGTTCCTGCTGCCAGCTGCTCCCTTTTCTTTGAATCTATCCTCTCTTTAGTTCGTACTGCGGCCTGTCCATGCAGAAGCGAAATGCTGCAACAAGTCCACCTTCACGTTGCCTGAGTTACTCCAACGACGATATCCTCGAGTTTTCAAGTAAATTTCGCTGAGTGACGAGGCATTTGGCTACCTTAAGAGACTCTTAGTTACTCCTGCCGGCTGCTCCCATTTCTTTAGGCCTTTAACATTCTTGCTATGGCCAGTCCTACAGAACCGATATGCCACTGTATGTCCACCTTAACGTCGTCACAGTTACTCACACTACGAGTCTCTCGAGTTTGCAAATGAACTTCGCCGGATGACGAGGCATTTGGCTACCTTAAGAGAGTCATAGGTAATGCTGCCTGCTGCTCCCTTTTCTTTGAATCTATCCTCTCTTTATTTCGTACTGCGGCCTGTCCATGCAGAAGCGAAATCCTGCAACAAGTCCACCTTCACGTTGCCTGAGTTACTCCAACGACGATATCCTCGAGTTTTCAAGTAAATTTCGCTGAGTGACGAGGCATTTGGCTACCTTAAGAGACTCATAGTTACTCCTGCCGGCTGCTCCCATTTCTTTAGGCCTTTAAAATTCTTGCTATGGCCAGTCCTACAGAACCGATATGCCACTGTATGTCCACCTTAACGACGTCACAGTTACTCACACTACGACTCTCTCGAGTTTGCAAATGTACTTCGCCGGATGACGAGGCATTTGGCTACCTTAAGGGAGTCATAGTTCCTGCTGCCAGCTACTCCCTTTTCTTTGAATCTATCCTCTCTTTATTTCGTACTGCGGCCTGTCCATGCAGAAGCAAAATCCTGCAACAAGTCCACCTTCACGTTGCCTGAGTTACTCCAACGACGATATCCTCGAGTTTTCAAGTAAATTTCGCAGAGTGACGAGGCATTTGGCTACCTTAAGAGAGTCATAGTTACTCCTGCCGGCTGCTCCCATTTCTTTAGGCCTTTAACATTCTTGCTATGGCCAGTCCTACAGAACCGATATGCCACTGTATGTCCACCTTAACGTCGTCACAGTTACTCACACTACGAGTCTCTCGAGTTTGCAAATGTACTTCGCCGGATGACGAGGCATTTGGCTACCTTAAGAGAGTCATAGTTCCTGCTGCCTGCTGCTCCCTTTTCTTTGAATCTATCCTCTCTTTATTTCGTACTGCGGCCTGTCCATGCAGAAGCGAAATCCTGCAACAAGTCCACCTTCACGTTGCCTGAGTTACTCCAACGACGATATCCTCGAGTTTTCAAGTAAATTTCGCTGAGTGACGAGGCATTTGGCTACCTTAAGAGACTCATAGTTACTCCTGCCGGCTGCTCCCATTTCTTTAGGCCTTTTAAATTCTTGCTATGGCCAGTCCTACAGAACCGATATGCCACTGTATGTCCACCTTAACGACGTCACAGTTACTCACACTACGACTCTCTCGAGTTTGCAAATGTACTTCGCCGGATGACGAGGCATTTGGCTACCTTAAGGGAGTCATAGTTCCTGCTGCCAGCTACTCCCTTTTCTTTGAATCTATCCTCTCTTTATTTCGTACTGCGGCCTGTCCATGCAGAAGCAAAATCCTGCAACAAGTCCACCTTCACGTTGCCTGAGTTACTCCAACGACGATATCCTCGAGTTTTCAAGTAAATTTCGCAGAGTGACGAGGCATTTGGCTACCTTAAGAGAGTCATAGTTACTCCTGCCGGCTGCTCCCATTTCTTTAGGCCTTTAACATTCTTGCTATGGCCAGTCCTACAGAACCGATATGCCACTGTATGTCCACCTTAACGTCGTCACAGTTACTCACACTACGAGTCTCTCGAGTTTGCAAATGTACTTCGCCGGATGACGAGGCATTTGGCTACCTTAAGGGAGTCATAGTTCCTGCTGCCAGCTACTCCCTTTTCTTTGAATCTATCCTCTCTTTATTTCGTACTGCGGCCTGTCCATGCAGAAGCGAAATCCTGCAACAAGTCCACCTTCACGTTGCCTGAGTTACTCCAACGACGATATCCTCGAGTTTTCAAGTAAATTTCGCTGAGTGACGAGGCATTTGGCTACCTTAAGAGAGTCATAGTTACTCCTGCCGGCTGCTCCCATTTCTTTACGCCTTTAACATTCTTGCTATGGCCAGTCCTACAGAATCGATATGCCACTGTATGTCCACCTTAACGACGTCACAGTTACTCACAGTACTTCGCCGGATGACGAGGCATTTGGCTACCTTAAGAGAGTCATAGTTCCTGCTTCCAGCTGCTCCCTTTTCTTTGAATCTATCCTCTCTTTATTTCGTACTGCGGCCTGTCCATGCAGAAGCGAAATGCTGCAACAAGTCCACCTTCACGTTGCCTGAGTTACTCCAACGACGATATCCTCGAGTTTTCAAGTAAATTTCGCAGATTGACGAGGCATTTGGCTACCTTAAGAGAGTCATAGTTACTCCTGCCGGCTGCTCCCATTTCTTTAGGCCTTTAACATTCTTGCTATGGCCAGTCCTACAGAACCGATATGCCACTGTATGTCCACCTTAACGTCGTCACAGTTACTCACACTACGAGTCTCTCGAGTTTGCAAATGTACTTAGCCGGATGACGAGGCATTTAGCTACGTTAAGAGAGTCGTAGTTCCTGCTGCCAGCTGCTCCCTTTTCTTTGAATCTATCCTCTCTTTAGTTCGTACTGCGGCCTGTCCATGCAGAAGCGAAATGCTGCAACAAGTCCACCTTCACGTTGCCTGAGTTACTCCAACGACGATATCCTCGAGTTTTCAAGTAAATTTCGCTGAGTGACGAGGCATTTGGCTACCTTAAGAGACTCTTAGTTACTCCTGCCGGCTGCTCCCAATTCTTTAGGCCTTTAACATTCTTGCTATGGCCAGTCCTACAGAACCGATATGCCACTGTATGTCCACCTTAACGTCGTCACAGTTACTCACACTACGAGTCTCTCGAGTTTGCAAATGAACTTCGCCGGATGACGAGGCATTTGGCTACCTTAAGAGAGTCATAGGTAATGCTGCCTGCTGCTCCCTTTTCTTTGAATCTATCCTCTCTTTATTTCGTACTGCGGCCTGTCCATGCAGAAGCGAAATCCTGCAACAAGTCCACCTTCACGTTGCCTGAGTTACTCCAACGACGATATCCTCGAGTTTTCAAGTAAATTTCGCTGAGTGACGAGGCATTTGGCTACCTTAAGAGACTCATAGTTACTCCTGCCGGCTGCTCCCATTTCTTTAGGCCTTTAAAATTCTTGCTATGGCCAGTCCTACAGAACCGATATGCCACTGTATGTCCACCTTAACGACGTCACAGTTACTCACACTACGACTCTCTCGAGTTTGCAAATGTACTTCGCCGGATGACGAGGCATTTGGCTACCTTAAGGGAGTCATAGTTCCTGCTGCCAGCTACTCCCTTTTCTTTGAATCTATCCTCTCTTTATTTCGTACTGCGGCCTGTCCATGCAGAAGCAAAATCCTGCAACAAGTCCACCTTCACGTTGCCTGAGTTACTCCAACGACGATATCCTCGAGTTTTCAAGTAAATTTCGCAGAGTGACGAGGCATTTGGCTACCTTAAGAGAGTCATAGTTACTCCTGCCGGCTGCTCCCATTTCTTTAGGCCTTTAACATTCTTGCTATGGCCAGTCCTACAGAACCGATATGCCACTGTATGTCCACCTTTAACGTCGTCACAGTTACTCACACTACGAGTCTCTCGAGTTTGCAAATGTACTTCGCCGGATGACGAGGCATTTGGCTACCTTAAGGGAGTCATAGTTCCTGCTGCCAGCTACTCCCTTTTCTTTGAATCTATCCTCTCTTTATTTCGTACTGCGGCCTGTCCATGCAGAAGCGAAATCCTGCAACAAGTCCACCTTCACGTTGCCTGAGTTACTCCAACGACGATATCCTCGAGTTTTCAAGTAAATTTCGCTGAGTGACGAGGCATTTGGCTACCTTAAGAGACTCATAGTTACTCCTGCCGGCTGCTCCCATTTCTTTAGGCCTTTAACATTCTTGCTATGGCCAGTCCTACAGAACCGATATGCCACTGTATGTCCACCTTAACGTCGTCACAGTTACTCACACTACGAGTCTCTCGAGTTTGCAAATGTACTTCGCCGGATGACGAGGCATTTGGCTACCTTAAGAGAGTCATAGTTCCTGCTGCCTGCTGCTCCCTTTTCTTTGAATCTATCCTCTCTTTATTTCGTACTGCGGCCTGTCCATGCAGAAGCGAAATCCTGCAACAAGTCCACCTTCACGTTGCCTGAGTTACTCCAACGACGATATCCTCGAGTTTTCAAGTAAATTTCGCTGAGTGACGAGGCATTTGGCTACCTTAAGAGACTCATAGTTACTCCTGCCGGCTGCTCCCATTTCTTTAGGCCTTTTAAATTCTTGCTATGGCCAGTCCTACAGAACCGATATGCCACTGTATGTCCACCTTAACGACGTCACAGTTACTCACACTACGACTCTCTCGAGTTTGCAAATGTACTTCGCCGGATGACGAGGCATTTGGCTACCTTAAGGGAGTCATAGTTCCTGCTGCCAGCTACTCCCTTTTCTTTGAATCTATCCTCTCTTTATTTCGTACTGCGGCCTGTCCATGCAGAAGCAAAATCCTGCAACAAGTCCACCTTCACGTTGCCTGAGTTACTCCAACGACGATATCCTAGAGTTTTCAAGTAAATTTCGCAGAGTGACGAGGCATTTGGCTACCTTAAGAGAGTCATAGTTACTCCTGCCGGCTGCTCCCATTTCTTTAGGCCTTTAACATTCTTGCTATGGCCAGTCCTACAGAACCGATATGCCACTGTATGTCCACCTTAACGTCGTCACAGTTACTCACACTACGAGTCTCTCGAGTTTGCAAATGTACTTCGCCGGATGACGAGGCATTTGGCTACCTTAAGGGAGTCATAGTTCCTGCTGCCAGCTACTCCCTTTTCTTTGAATCTATCCTCTCTTTATTTCGTACTGCGGCCTGTCCATGCAGAAGCGAAATCCTGCAACAAGTCCACCTTCACGTTGCCTGAGTTACTCCAACGACGATATCCTCGAGTTTTCAAGTAAATTTCGCTGAGTGACGAGGCATTTGGCTACCTTAAGAGAGTCATAGTTACTCCTGCCGGCTGCTCCCATTTCTTTACGCCTTTAACATTCTTGCTATGGCCAGTCCTACAGAATCGATATGCCACTGTATGTCCACCTTAACGACGTCACAGTTACTCACAGTACTTCGCCGGATGACGAGGCATTTGGCTACCTTAAGAGAGTCATAGTTCCTGCTTCCAGCTGCTCCCTTTTCTTTGAATCTATCCTCTCTTTATTTCGTACTGCGGCCTGTCCATGCAGAAGCGAAATCCTGCAACAAGTCCACCTTCACGTTGCCTGAGTTACTCCAACGACGATATCCTCGAGTTTTCAAGTAAATTTCGCTGAGTGACGAGGCATTTGGCTACCTTAAGAGACTCATAGTTACTCCTGCCGGCTGCTCCCATTTCTTTAGGCCTTTAACATTCTTGCTATGGCCAGTCCTACAGAACCGATATGCCACTGTATGTCCACCTTAACGTCGTCACAGTTACTCACACTACGAGTCTCTCGAGTTTGCAAATGTACTTCGCCGGATGACGAGGCATTTGGCTACCTTAAGAGAGTCATAGTTCCTGCTGCCTGCTGCTCCCTTTTCTTTGAATCTATCCTCTCTTTATTTCGTACTGCGGCCTGTCCATGCAGAAGCGAAATCCTGCAACAAGTCCACCTTCACGTTGCCTGAGTTACTCCAACGACGATATCCTCGAGTTTTCAAGTAAATTTCGCTGAGTGACGAGGCATTTGGCTACCTTAAGAGACTCATAGTTACTCCTGCCGGCTGCTCCCATTTCTTTAGGCCTTTTAAATTCTTGCTATGGCCAGTCCTACAGAACCGATATGCCACTGTATGTCCACCTTAACGACGTCACAGTTACTCACACTACGACTCTCTCGAGTTTGCAAATGTACTTCGCCGGATGACGAGGCATTTGGCTACCTTAAGGGAGTCATAGTTCCTGCTGCCAGCTACTCCCTTTTCTTTGAATCTATCCTCTCTTTATTTCGTACTGCGGCCTGTCCATGCAGAAGCAAAATCCTGCAACAAGTCCACCTTCACGTTGCCTGAGTTACTCCAACGACGATATCCTAGAGTTTTCAAGTAAATTTCGCAGAGTGACGAGGCATTTGGCTACCTTAAGAGAGTCATAGTTACTCCTGCCGGCTGCTCCCATTTCTTTAGGCCTTTAACATTCTTGCTATGGCCAGTCCTACAGAACCGATATGCCACTGTATGTCCACCTTAACGTCGTCACAGTTACTCACACTACGAGTCTCTCGAGTTTGCAAATGTACTTCGCCGGATGACGAGGCATTTGGCTACCTTAAGGGAGTCATAGTTCCTGCTGCCAGCTACTCCCTTTTCTTTGAATCTATCCTCTCTTTATTTCGTACTGCGGCCTGTCCATGCAGAAGCGAAATCCTGCAACAAGTCCACCTTCACGTTGCCTGAGTTACTCCAACGACGATATCCTCGAGTTTTCAAGTAAATTTCGCTGAGTGACGAGGCATTTGGCTACCTTAAGAGAGTCATAGTTACTCCTGCCGGCTGCTCCCATTTCTTTACGCCTTTAACATTCTTGCTATGGCCAGTCCTACAGAATCGATATGCCACTGTATGTCCACCTTAACGACGTCACAGTTACTCACAGTACTTCGCCGGATGACGAGGCATTTGGCTACCTTAAGAGAGTCATAGTTCCTGCTTCCAGCTGCTCCCTTTTCTTTGAATCTATCCTCTCTTTATTTCGTACTGCGGCCTGTCCATGCAGAAGCGAAATGCTGCAACAAGTCCACCTTCACGTTGCCTGAGTTACTCCAACGACGATATCCTCGAGTTTTCAAGTAAATTTCGCAGAGTGACGAGGCATTTGGCTACCTTAAGAGAGTCATAGTTACTCCTGCCGGCTGCTCCCATTTCTTTAGGCCTTTAACATTCTTGCTATGGCCAGTCCTACAGAACCGATATGCCACTGTATGTCCACCTTAACGTCGTCACAGTTACTCACACTACGAGTCTCTCGAGTTTGCAAATGTACTTCGCCGGATGACGAGGCATTTAGCTACGTTAAGAGAGTCATAGTTCCTGCTGCCAGCTGCTCCCTTTTCTTTGAATCTATCCTCTCTTTAGTTCGTACTGCGGCCTGTCCATGCAGAAGCGAAATGCTGCAACAAGTCCACCTTCACGTTGCCTGAGTTACTCCAACGACGATATCCTCGAGTTTTCAAGTAAATTTCGCTGAGTGACGAGGCATTTGGCTACCTTAAGAGACTCTTAGTTACTCCTGCCGGCTGCTCCCATTTCCTTAGGCCTTTAACATTCTTGCTATGGCCAGTCCTACAGAACCGATATGCCACTGTATGTCCACCTTAACGTCGTCACAGTTACTCACACTACGAGTCTCTCGAGTTTGCAAATGTACTTCGCCGGATGACGAGGCATTTAGCTACGTTAAGAGAGTCATAGTTCCTGCTGCCAGCTGCTCCCTTTTCTTTGAATCTATCCTCTCTTTAGTTCGTACTGCGGCCTGTCCATGCAGAAGCGAAATGCTGCAACAAGTCCACCTTCACGTTGCCTGAGTTACTCCAACGACGATATCCTCGAGTTTTCAAGTAAATTTCGCTGAGTGACGAGGCATTTGGCTACCTTAAGAGACTCTTAGTTACTCCTGCCGGCTGCTCCCATTTCTTTAGGCCTTTAACATTCTTGCTATGGCCAGTCCTACAGAACCGATATGCCACTGTATGTCCACCTTAACGTCGTCACAGTTACTCACACTACGAGTCTCTCGAGTTTGCAAATGTACTTCGCCGGATGACGAGGCATTTGGCTACCTTAAGGGAGTCATAGTTCCTGCTGCCAGCTACTCCCTTTTCTTTGAATCTATCCTCTCTTTATTTCGTACTGCGGCCTGTCCATGCAGAAGCGAAATCCTGCAACAAGTCCACCTTCACGTTGCCTGAGTTACTCCAACGACGATATCCTCGAGTTTTCAAGTAAATTTCGCTGAGTGACGAGGCATTTGGCTACCTTAAGAGAGTCATAGTTACTCCTGCCGGCTGCTCCCATTTCTTTACGCCTTTAACATTCTTGCTATGGCCAGTCCTACAGAATCGATATGCCACTGTATGTCCACCTTAACGACGTCACAGTTACTCACAGTACTTCGCCGGATGACGAGGCATTTGGCTACCTTAAGAGAGTCATAGTTCCTGCTTCCAGCTGCTCCCTTTTCTTTGAATCTATCCTCTCTTTATTTCGTACTGCGGCCTGTCCATGCAGAAGCGAAATGCTGCAACAAGTCCACCTTCACGTTGCCTGAGTTACTCCAACGACGATATCCTCGAGTTTTCAAGTAAATTTCGCAGATTGACGAGGCATTTGGCTACCTTAAGAGAGTCATAGTTACTCCTGCCGGCTGCTCCCATTTCTTTAGGCCTTTAACATTCTTGCTATGGCCAGTCCTACAGAACCGATATGCCACTGTATGTCCACCTTAACGTCGTCACAGTTACTCACACTACGAGTCTCTCGAGTTTGCAAATGTACTTAGCCGGATGACGAGGCATTTAGCTACGTTAAGAGAGTCGTAGTTCCTGCTGCCAGCTGCTCCCTTTTCTTTGAATCTATCCTCTCTTTAGTTCGTACTGCGGCCTGTCCATGCAGAAGCGAAATGCTGCAACAAGTCCACCTTCACGTTGCCTGAGTTACTCCAACGACGATATCCTCGAGTTTTCAAGTAAATTTCGCTGAGTGACGAGGCATTTGGCTACCTTAAGAGACTCTTAGTTACTCCTGCCGGCTGCTCCCATTTCTTTAGGCCTTTAACATTCTTGCTATGGCCAGTCCTACAGAACCGATATGCCACTGTATGTCCACCTTAACGTCGTCACAGTTACTCACACTACGAGTCTCTCGAGTTTGCAAATGAACTTCGCCGGATGACGAGGCATTTGGCTACCTTAAGAGAGTCATAGGTAATGCTGCCTGCTGCTCCCTTTTCTTTGAATCTATCCTCTCTTTATTTCGTACTGCGGCCTGTCCATGCAGAAGCGAAATCCTGCAACAAGTCCACCTTCACGTTGCCTGAGTTACTCCAACGACGATATCCTCGAGTTTTCAAGTAAATTTCGCTGAGTGACGAGGCATTTGGCTACCTTAAGAGACTCATAGTTACTCCTGCCGGCTGCTCCCATTTCTTTAGGCCTTTAAAATTCTTGCTATGGCCAGTCCTACAGAACCGATATGCCACTGTATGTCCACCTTAACGACGTCACAGTTACTCACACTACGACTCTCTCGAGTTTGCAAATGTACTTCGCCGGATGACGAGGCATTTGGCTACCTTAAGGGAGTCATAGTTCCTGCTGCCAGCTACTCCCTTTTCTTTGAATCTATCCTCTCTTTATTTCGTACTGCGGCCTGTCCATGCAGAAGCAAAATCCTGCAACAAGTCCACCTTCACGTTGCCTGAGTTACTCCAACGACGATATCCTCGAGTTTTCAAGTAAATTTCGCAGAGTGACGAGGCATTTGGCTACCTTAAGAGAGTCATAGTTACTCCTGCCGGCTGCTCCCATTTCTTTAGGCCTTTAACATTCTTGCTATGGCCAGTCCTACAGAACCGATATGCCACTGTATGTCCACCTTTAACGTCGTCACAGTTACTCACACTACGAGTCTCTCGAGTTTGCAAATGTACTTCGCCGGATGACGAGGCATTTGGCTACCTTAAGGGAGTCATAGTTCCTGCTGCCAGCTACTCCCTTTTCTTTGAATCTATCCTCTCTTTATTTCGTACTGCGGCCTGTCCATGCAGAAGCGAAATCCTGCAACAAGTCCACCTTCACGTTGCCTGAGTTACTCCAACGACGATATCCTCGAGTTTTCAAGTAAATTTCGCTGAGTGACGAGGCATTTGGCTACCTTAAGAGACTCATAGTTACTCCTGCCGGCTGCTCCCATTTCTTTAGGCCTTTAACATTCTTGCTATGGCCAGTCCTACAGAACCGATATGCCACTGTATGTCCACCTTAACGTCGTCACAGTTACTCACACTACGAGTCTCTCGAGTTTGCAAATGTACTTCGCCGGATGACGAGGCATTTGGCTACCTTAAGAGAGTCATAGTTCCTGCTGCCTGCTGCTCCCTTTTCTTTGAATCTATCCTCTCTTTATTTCGTACTGCGGCCTGTCCATGCAGAAGCGAAATCCTGCAACAAGTCCACCTTCACGTTGCCTGAGTTACTCCAACGACGATATCCTCGAGTTTTCAAGTAAATTTCGCTGAGTGACGAGGCATTTGGCTACCTTAAGAGACTCATAGTTACTCCTGCCGGCTGCTCCCATTTCTTTAGGCCTTTTAAATTCTTGCTATGGCCAGTCCTACAGAACCGATATGCCACTGTATGTCCACCTTAACGACGTCACAGTTACTCACACTACGACTCTCTCGAGTTTGCAAATGTACTTCGCCGGATGACGAGGCATTTGGCTACCTTAAGGGAGTCATAGTTCCTGCTGCCAGCTACTCCCTTTTCTTTGAATCTATCCTCTCTTTATTTCGTACTGCGGCCTGTCCATGCAGAAGCAAAATCCTGCAACAAGTCCACCTTCACGTTGCCTGAGTTACTCCAACGACGATATCCTAGAGTTTTCAAGTAAATTTCGCAGAGTGACGAGGCATTTGGCTACCTTAAGAGAGTCATAGTTACTCCTGCCGGCTGCTCCCATTTCTTTAGGCCTTTAACATTCTTGCTATGGCCAGTCCTACAGAACCGATATGCCACTGTATGTCCACCTTAACGTCGTCACAGTTACTCACACTACGAGTCTCTCGAGTTTGCAAATGTACTTCGCCGGATGACGAGGCATTTGGCTACCTTAAGGGAGTCATAGTTCCTGCTGCCAGCTACTCCCTTTTCTTTGAATCTATCCTCTCTTTATTTCGTACTGCGGCCTGTCCATGCAGAAGCGAAATCCTGCAACAAGTCCACCTTCACGTTGCCTGAGTTACTCCAACGACGATATCCTCGAGTTTTCAAGTAAATTTCGCTGAGTGACGAGGCATTTGGCTACCTTAAGAGAGTCATAGTTACTCCTGCCGGCTGCTCCCATTTCTTTACGCCTTTAACATTCTTGCTATGGCCAGTCCTACAGAATCGATATGCCACTGTATGTCCACCTTAACGACGTCACAGTTACTCACAGTACTTCGCCGGATGACGAGGCATTTGGCTACCTTAAGAGAGTCATAGTTCCTGCTTCCAGCTGCTCCCTTTTCTTTGAATCTATCCTCTCTTTATTTCGTACTGCGGCCTGTCCATGCAGAAGCGAAATGCTGCAACAAGTCCACCTTCACGTTGCCTGAGTTACTCCAACGACGATATCCTCGAGTTTTCAAGTAAATTTCGCAGAGTGACGAGGCATTTGGCTACCTTAAGAGAGTCATAGTTACTCCTGCCGGCTGCTCCCATTTCTTTAGGCCTTTAACATTCTTGCTATGGCCAGTCCTACAGAACCGATATGCCACTGTATGTCCACCTTAACGTCGTCACAGTTACTCACACTACGAGTCTCTCGAGTTTGCAAATGTACTTCGCCGGATGACGAGGCATTTAGCTACGTTAAGAGAGTCATAGTTCCTGCTGCCAGCTGCTCCCTTTTCTTTGAATCTATCCTCTCTTTAGTTCGTACTGCGGCCTGTCCATGCAGAAGCGAAATGCTGCAACAAGTCCACCTTCACGTTGCCTGAGTTACTCCAACGACGATATCCTCGAGTTTTCAAGAAAATTCCGCTGAGTGACGAGGCATTTGGCTACCTTAAGAGACTCTTAGTTACTCCTGCCGGCTGCTCCCATTTCCTTAGGCCTTTAACATTCTTGCTATGGCCAGTCCTACAGAACCGATATGCCACTGTATGTCCACCTTAACGTCGTCACAGTTACTCACACTACGAGTCTCTCGAGTTTGCAAATGTACTTCGCCGGATGACGAGGCATTTAGCTACGTTAAGAGAGTCATAGTTCCTGCTGCCAGCTGCTCCCTTTTCTTTGAATCTATCCTCTCTTTAGTTCGTACTGCGGCCTGTCCATGCAGAAGCGAAATGCTGCAACAAGTCCACCTTCACGTTGCCTGAGTTACTCCAACGACGATATCCTCGAGTTTTCAAGTAAATTTCGCTGAGTGACGAGGCATTTGGCTACCTTAAGAGACTCTTAGTTACTCCTGCCGGCTGCTCCCATTTCTTTAGGCCTTTAACATTCTTGCTATGGCCAGTCCTACAGAACCGATATGCCACTGTATGTCCACCTTAACGTCGTCACAGTTACTCACACTACGAGTCCCTCGAGTTTGCAAATGTACTTCGCCGGATGACGAGGCATTTAGCTACGTTAAGAGAGTCATAGTTCCTGCTGCCAGCTGCTCCCTTTTCTTTGAATCTATCCTCTCTTTAGTTCGTACTGCGGCCTGTCCATGCAGAAGCGAAATGCTGCAACAAGTCCACCTTCACGTTGCCTGAGTTACTCCAACGACGATATCCTCGAGTTTTCAAGTAAATTTCGCTGAGTGACGAGGCATTTGGCTACCTTAAGAGACTCTTAGTTACTCCTGCCGGCTGCTCCCATTTCTTTAGGCCTTTAACATTCTTGCTATGGCCAGTCCTACAGAACCGATATGCCACTGTATGTCCACCTTAACGTCGTCACAGTTACTCACACTACGAGTCTCTCGAGTTTGCAAATGTACTTCGCCGGATGACGAGGCATTTGGCTACCTTAAGAGAGTCATAGTTCCTGCTGCCTGCTGCTCCCTTTTCTTTGAATCTATCCTCTCTTTATTTCGTACTGCGGCCTGTCCCTGCAGAAGCGAAATCCTGCAACAAGTCCACCTTCACGTTGCCTGAGTTACTCCAACGACGATATCCTCGAGTTTTCAAGTAAATTTCGCTGAGTGACGAGGCATTTGGCTACCTTAAGAGACTCTTAGTTACTCCTGCCGGCTGCTCCCATTTCTTTAGGCCTTTAACATTCTTGCTATGGCCAGTCCTACAGAACCGATATGCCACTGTATGTCCACCTTAACGTCGTCACAGTTACTCACACTACGAGTCCCTCGAGTTTGCAAATGTACTTCGCCGGATGACGAGGCATTTAGCTACGTTAAGAGAGTCATAGTTCCTGCTGCCAGCTGCTCCCTTTTCTTTGAATCTATCCTCTCTTTAGTTCGTACTGCGGCCTGTCCATGCAGAAGCGAAATGCTGCAACAAGTCCACCTTCACGTTGCCTGAGTTACTCCAACGACGATATCCTCGAGTTTTCAAGTAAATTTCGCTGAGTGACGAGGCATTTGGCTACCTTAAGAGACTCTTAGTTACTCCTGCCGGCTGCTCCCATTTCTTTAGGCCTTTAACATTCTTGCTATGGCCAGTCCTACAGAACCGATATGCCACTGTATGTCCACCTTAACGTCGTCACAGTTACTCACACTACGAGTCTCTCGAGTTTGCAAATGTACTTCGCCGGATGACGAGGCATTTGGCTACCTTAAGAGAGTCATAGTTCCTGCTGCCTGCTGCTCCCTTTTCTTTGAATCTATCCTCTCTTTATTTCGTACTGCGGCCTGTCCCTGCAGAAGCGAAATCCTGCAACAAGTCCACCTTCACGTTGCCTGAGTTACTCCAACGACGATATCCTCGAGTTTTCAAGTAAATTTCGCTGAGTGACGAGGCATTTGGCTACCTTAAGAGAGTCATAGTTACTCCTGCCGGCTGCTCCCATTTCTTTAGGCCTTTTAAATTCTTGCTATGGCCAGTCCTACAGAACCGATATGCCACTGTATGTCCACCTTAACGACGTCACAGTTACTCACACTACGACTCTCTCGAGTTTGCAAATGTACTTCGCCGGATGACGAGGCATTTGGCTACCTTAAGGGAGTCATAGTTCCTGCTGCCAGCTACTCCCTTTTCTTTGAATCTATCCTCTCTTTATTTCGTACTGCGGCCTGTCCATGCAGAAGCAAAATCCTGCAACAAGTCCACCTTCACGTTGCCTGAGTTACTCCAACGACGATATCCTAGAGTTTTCAAGTAAATTTCGCAGAGTGACGAGGCATTTGGCTACCTTAAGAGAGTCATAGTTACTCCTGCCGGCTGCTCCCATTTCTTTAGGCCTTTAACATTCTTGCTATGGCCAGTCCTACAGAACCGATATGCCACTGTATGTCCACCTTAACGTCGTCACAGTTACTCACACTACGAGTCCCTCGAGTTTGCAAATGTACTTCGCCGGATGACGAGGCATTTAGCTACGTTAAGAGAGTCATAGTTCCTGCTGCCAGCTGCTCCCTTTTCTTTGAATCTATCCTCTCTTTAGTTCGTACTGCGGCCTGTCCATGCAGAAGCGAAATGCTGCAACAAGTCCACCTTCACGTTGCCTGAGTTACTCCAACGACGATATCCTCGAGTTTTCAAGTAAATTTCGCTGAGTGACGAGGCATTTGGCTACCTTAAGAGACTCTTAGTTACTCCTGCCGGCTGCTCCCATTTCTTTAGGCCTTTAACATTCTTGCTATGGCCAGTCCTACAGAACCGATATGCCACTGTATGTCCACCTTAACGTCGTCACAGTTACTCACACTACGAGTCTCTCGAGTTTGCAAATGTACTTCGCCGGATGACGAGGCATTTGGCTACCTTAAGAGAGTCATAGTTCCTGCTGCCTGCTGCTCCCTTTTCTTTGAATCTATCCTCTCTTTATTTCGTACTGCGGCCTGTCCCTGCAGAAGCGAAATCCTGCAACAAGTCCACCTTCACGTTGCCTGAGTTACTCCAACGACGATATCCTCGAGTTTTCAAGTAAATTTCGCTGAGTGACGAGGCATTTGGCTACCTTAAGAGACTCTTAGTTACTCCTGCCGGCTGCTCCCATTTCTTTAGGCCTTTAACATTCTTGCTATGGCCAGTCCTACAGAACCGATATGCCACTGTATGTCCACCTTAACGTCGTCACAGTTACTCACACTACGAGTCCCTCGAGTTTGCAAATGTACTTCGCCGGATGACGAGGCATTTAGCTACGTTAAGAGAGTCATAGTTCCTGCTGCCAGCTGCTCCCTTTTCTTTGAATCTATCCTCTCTTTAGTTCGTACTGCGGCCTGTCCATGCAGAAGCGAAATGCTGCAACAAGTCCACCTTCACGTTGCCTGAGTTACTCCAACGACGATATCCTCGAGTTTTCAAGTAAATTTCGCTGAGTGACGAGGCATTTGGCTACCTTAAGAGACTCTTAGTTACTCCTGCCGGCTGCTCCCATTTCTTTAGGCCTTTAACATTCTTGCTATGGCCAGTCCTACAGAACCGATATGCCACTGTATGTCCACCTTAACGTCGTCACAGTTACTCACACTACGAGTCTCTCGAGTTTGCAAATGTACTTCGCCGGATGACGAGGCATTTGGCTACCTTAAGAGAGTCATAGTTCCTGCTGCCTGCTGCTCCCTTTTCTTTGAATCTATCCTCTCTTTATTTCGTACTGCGGCCTGTCCCTGCAGAAGCGAAATCCTGCAACAAGTCCACCTTCACGTTGCCTGAGTTACTCCAACGACGATATCCTCGAGTTTTCAAGTAAATTTCGCTGAGTGACGAGGCATTTGGCTACCTTAAGAGAGTCATAGTTACTCCTGCCGGCTGCTCCCATTTCTTTAGGCCTTTAACATTCTTGCTATGGCCAGTCCTACAGAACCGATATGCCACTGTATGTCCACCTTAACGTCGTCACAGTTACTCACACTACGAGTCCCTCGAGTTTTCAAATGTACTTCGCCGGATGACGAGGCATTTAGCTACGTTAAGAGAGTCATAGTTCCTGCTGCCAGCTGCTCCCTTTTCTTTGAATCTATCCTCTCTTTAGTTCGTACTGCGGCCTGTCCATGCAGAAGCGAAATGCTGCAACAAGTCCACCTTCACGTTGCCTGAGTTACTCCAACGACGATATCCTCGAGTTTTCAAGTAAATTTCGCTGAGTGACGAGGCATTTGGCTACCTTAAGAGACTCTTAGTTACTCCTGCCGGCTGCTCCCATTTCTTTAGGCCTTTAACATTCTTGCTATGGCCAGTCCTACAGAACCGATATGCCACTGTATGTCCACCTTAACGTCGTCACAGTTACTCACACTACGAGTCTCTCGAGTTTGCAAATGTACTTCGCCGGATGACGAGGCATTTGGCTACCTTAAGAGAGTCATAGTTCCTGCTGCCTGCTGCTCCCTTTTCTTTGAATCTATCCTCTCTTTATTTCGTACTGCGGCCTGTCCCTGCAGAAGCGAAATCCTGCAACAAGTCCACCTTCACGTTGCCTGAGTTACTCCAACGACGATATCCTCGAGTTTTCAAGTAAATTTCGCTGAGTGACGAGGCATTTGGCTACCTTAAGAGACTCTTAGTTACTCCTGCCGGCTGCTCCCATTTCTTTAGGCCTTTAACATTCTTGCTATGGCCAGTCCTACAGAACCGATATGCCACTGTATGTCCACCTTAACGTCGTCACAGTTACTCACACTACGAGTCCCTCGAGTTTGCAAATGTACTTCGCCGGATGACGAGGCATTTAGCTACGTTAAGAGAGTCATAGTTCCTGCTGCCAGCTGCTCCCTTTTCTTTGAATCTATCCTCTCTTTATTTCGTACTGCGGCCTGTCCATGCAGAAGCAAAATCCTGCAACAAGTCCACCTTCACGTTGCCTGAGTTACTCCAACGACGATATCCTAGAGTTTTCAAGTAAATTTCGCAGAGTGACGAGGCATTTGGCTACCTTAAGAGAGTCATAGTTACTCCTGCCGGCTGCTCCCATTTCTTTAGGCCTTTAACATTCTTGCTATGGCCAGTCCTACAGAACCGATATGCCACTGTATGTCCACCTTAACGTCGTCACAGTTACTCACACTACGAGTCTCTCGAGTTTGCAAATGTACTTCGCCGGATGACGAGGCATTTGGCTACCTTAAGGGAGTCATAGTTCCTGCTGCCAGCTACTCCCTTTTCTTTGAATCTATCCTCTCTTTATTTCGTACTGCGGCCTGTCCATGCAGAAGCGAAATCCTGCAACAAGTCCACCTTCACGTTGCCTGAGTTACTCCAACGACGATATCCTCGAGTTTTCAAGTAAATTTCGCTGAGTGACGAGGCATTTGGCTACCTTAAGAGAGTCATAGTTACTCCTGCCGGCTGCTCCCATTTCTTTACGCCTTTAACATTCTTGCTATGGCCAGTCCTACAGAATCGATATGCCACTGTATGTCCACCTTAACGACGTCACAGTTACTCACAGTACTTCACCGGATGACGAGGCATTTGGCTACCTTAAGAGAGTCATAGTTCCTGCTTCCAGCTGCTCCCTTTTCTTTGAATCTATCCTCTCTTTATTTCGTACTGCGGCCTGTCCATGCAGAAGCGAAATGCTGCAACAAGTCCACCTTCACGTTGCCTGAGTTACTCCAACGACGATATCCTCGAGTTTTCAAGTAAATTTCGCTGAGTGACGAGGCATTTGGCTACCTTAAGAGACTCTTAGTTACTCCTGCCGGCTGCTCCCATTTCTTTAGGCCTTTAACATTCTTGCTATGGCCAGTCCTACAGAACCGATATGCCACTGTATGTCCACCTTAACGTCGTCACAGTTACTCACACTACGAGTCCCTCGAGTTTGCAAATGTACTTCGCCGGATGACGAGGCATTTAGCTACGTTAAGAGAGTCATAGTTCCTGCTGCCAGCTGCTCCCTTTTCTTTGAATCTATCCTCTCTTTAGTTCGTACTGCGGCCTGTCCATGCAGAAGCGAAATGCTGCAACAAGTCCACCTTCACGTTGCCTGAGTTACTCCAACGACGATATCCTCGAGTTTTCAAGTAAATTTCGCTGAGTGACGAGGCATTTGGCTACCTTAAGAGACTCTTAGTTACTCCTGCCGGCTGCTCCCATTTCTTTAGGCCTTTAACATTCTTGCTATGGCCAGTCCTACAGAACCGATATGCCACTGTATGTCCACCTTAACGTCGTCACAGTTACTCACACTACGAGTCCCTCGAGTTTGCAAATGTACTTCGCCGGATGACGAGGCATTTGGCTACCTTAAGGGAGTCATAGTTCCTGCTGCCAGCTACTCCCTTTTCTTTGAATCTATCCTCTCTTTATTTCGTACTGCGGCCTGTCCATGCAGAAGCAAAATCCTGCAACAAGTCCACCTTCACGTTGCCTGAGTTACTCCAACGACGATATCCTCGAGTTTTCAAGTAAATTTCGCAGAGTGACGAGGCATTTGGCTACCTTAAGAGAGTCATAGTTACTCCTGCCGGCTGCTCCCATTTCTTTAGGCCTTTAACATTCTTGCTATGGCCAGTCCTACAGAACCGATATGCCACTGTATGTCCACCTTAACGTCGTCACAGTTACTCACACTACGAGTCTCTCGAGTTTGCAAATGTACTTCGCCGGATGACGAGGCATTTGGCTACCTTAAGGGAGTCATAGTTCCTGCTGCCAGCTACTCCCTTTTCTTTGAATCTATCCTCTCTTTATTTCGTACTGCGGCCTGTCCATGCAGAAGCGAAATCCTGCAACAAGTCCACCTTCACGTTGCCTGAGTTACTCCAACGACGATATCCTCGAGTTTTCAAGTAAATTTCGCTGAGTGACGAGGCATTTGGCTACCTTAAGAGAGTCATAGTTACTCCTGCCGGCTGCTCCCATTTCTTTACGCCTTTAACATTCTTGCTATGGCCAGTCCTACAGAATCGATATGCCACTGTATGTCCACCTTAACGACGTCACAGTTACTCACAGTACTTCGCCGGATGACGAGGCATTTGGCTACCTTAAGAGAGTCATAGTTCCTGCTTCCAGCTGCTCCCTTTTCTTTGAATCTATCCTCTCTTTATTTCGTACTGCGGCCTGTCCATGCAGAAGCGAAATGCTGCAACAAGTCCACCTTCACGTTGCCTGAGTTACTCCAACGACGATATCCTCGAGTTTTCAAGTAAATTTCGCAGAGTGACGAGGCATTTGGCTACCTTAAGAGAGTCATAGTTACTCCTGCCGGCTGCTCCCATTTCTTTAGGCCTTTAACATTCTTGCTATGGCCAGTCCTACAGAACCGATATGCCACTGTATGTCCACCTTAACGTCGTCACAGTTACTCACACTACGAGTCTCTCGAGTTTGCAAATGTACTTCGCCGGATGACGAGGCATTTAGCTACGTTAAGAGAGTCATAGTTCCTGCTGCCAGCTGCTCCCTTTTCTTTGAATCTATCCTCTCTTTAGTTCGTACTGCGGCCTGTCCATGCAGAAGCGAAATGCTGCAACAAGTCCACCTTCACGTTGCCTGAGTTACTCCAACGACGATATCCTCGAGTTTTCAAGTAAATTTCGCTGAGTGACGAGGCATTTGGCTACCTTAAGAGACTCTTAGTTACTCCTGCCGGCTGCTCCCATTTCTTTAGGCCTTTAACATTCTTGCTATGGCCAGTCCTACAGAACCGATATGCCACTGTATGTCCACCTTAACGTCGTCACAGTTACTCACACTACGAGTCTCTCGAGTTTGCAAATGTACTTCGCCGGATGACGAGGCATTTAGCTACGTTAAGAGAGTCATAGTTCCTGCTGCCAGCTGCTCCCTTTTCTTTGAATCTATCCTCTCTTTAGTTCGTACTGCGGCCTGTCCATGCAGAAGCGAAATGCTGCAACAAGTCCACCTTCACGTTGCCTGAGTTACTCCAACGACGATATCCTCGAGTTTTCAAGTAAATTTCGCTGAGTGACGAGGCATTTGGCTACCTTAAGAGACTCTTAGTTACTCCTGCCGGCTGCTCCCATTTCTTTAGGCCTTTAACATTCTTGCTATGGCCAGTCCTACAGAACCGATATGCCACTGTATGTCCACCTTAACGTCGTCACAGTTACTCACACTACGAGTCCCTCGAGTTTGCAAATGTACTTCGCCGGATGACGAGGCATTTAGCTACGTTAAGAGAGTCATAGTTCCTGCTGCCAGCTGCTCCCTTTTCTTTGAATCTATCCTCTCTTTAGTTCGTACTGCGGCCTGTCCATGCAGAAGCGAAATGCTGCAACAAGTCCACCTTCACGTTGCCTGAGTTACTCCAACGACGATATCCTCGAGTTTTCAAGTAAATTTCGCTGAGTGACGAGGCATTTGGCTACCTTAAGAGACTCTTAGTTACTCCTGCCGGCTGCTCCCATTTCTTTAGGCCTTTAACATTCTTGCTATGGCCAGTCCTACAGAACCGATATGCCACTGTATGTCCACCTTAACGTCGTCACAGTTACTCACACTACGAGTCTCTCGAGTTTGCAAATGTACTTCGCCGGATGACGAGGCATTTGGCTACCTTAAGAGAGTCATAGTTCCTGCTGCCTGCTGCTCCCTTTTCTTTGAATCTATCCTCTCTTTATTTCGTACTGCGGCCTGTCCCTGCAGAAGCGAAATCCTGCAACAAGTCCACCTTCACGTTGCCTGAGTTACTCCAACGACGATATCCTCGAGTTTTCAAGTAAATTTCGCTGAGTGACGAGGCATTTGGCTACCTTAAGAGACTCTTAGTTACTCCTGCCGGCTGCTCCCATTTCTTTAGGCCTTTAACATTCTTGCTATGGCCAGTCCTACAGAACCGATATGCCACTGTATGTCCACCTTAACGTCGTCACAGTTACTCACACTACGAGTCCCTCGAGTTTGCAAATGTACTTCGCCGGATGACGAGGCATTTAGCTACGTTAAGAGAGTCATAGTTCCTGCTGCCAGCTGCTCCCTTTTCTTTGAATCTATCCTCTCTTTAGTTCGTACTGCGGCCTGTCCATGCAGAAGCGAAATGCTGCAACAAGTCCACCTTCACGTTGCCTGAGTTACTCCAACGACGATATCCTCGAGTTTTCAAGTAAATTTCGCTGAGTGACGAGGCATTTGGCTACCTTAAGAGACTCTTAGTTACTCCTGCCGGCTGCTCCCATTTCTTTAGGCCTTTAACATTCTTGCTATGGCCAGTCCTACAGAACCGATATGCCACTGTATGTCCACCTTAACGTCGTCACAGTTACTCACACTACGAGTCTCTCGAGTTTGCAAATGTACTTCGCCGGATGACGAGGCATTTGGCTACCTTAAGAGAGTCATAGTTCCTGCTGCCTGCTGCTCCCTTTTCTTTGAATCTATCCTCTCTTTATTTCGTACTGCGGCCTGTCCCTGCAGAAGCGAAATCCTGCAACAAGTCCACCTTCACGTTGCCTGAGTTACTCCAACGACGATATCCTCGAGTTTTCAAGTAAATTTCGCTGAGTGACGAGGCATTTGGCTACCTTAAGAGAGTCATAGTTACTCCTGCCGGCTGCTCCCATTTCTTTAGGCCTTTTAAATTCTTGCTATGGCCAGTCCTACAGAACCGATATGCCACTGTATGTCCACCTTAACGACGTCACAGTTACTCACACTACGACTCTCTCGAGTTTGCAAATGTACTTCGCCGGATGACGAGGCATTTGGCTACCTTAAGGGAGTCATAGTTCCTGCTGCCAGCTACTCCCTTTTCTTTGAATCTATCCTCTCTTTATTTCGTACTGCGGCCTGTCCATGCAGAAGCAAAATCCTGCAACAAGTCCACCTTCACGTTGCCTGAGTTACTCCAACGACGATATCCTAGAGTTTTCAAGTAAATTTCGCAGAGTGACGAGGCATTTGGCTACCTTAAGAGAGTCATAGTTACTCCTGCCGGCTGCTCCCATTTCTTTAGGCCTTTAACATTCTTGCTATGGCCAGTCCTACAGAACCGATATGCCACTGTATGTCCACCTTAACGACGTCACAGTTACTCACAGTACTTCACCGGATGACGAGGCATTTGGCTACCTTAAGAGAGTCATAGTTCCTGCTTCCAGCTGCTCCCTTTTCTTTGAATCTATCCTCTCTTTATTTCGTACTGCGGCCTGTCCATGCAGAAGCGAAATGCTGCAACAAGTCCACCTTCACGTTGCCTGAGTTACTCCAACGACGATATCCTCGAGTTTTAAAGTAAATTTCGCTGAGTGACGAGGCATTTGGCTACCTTAAGAGACTCTTAGTTACTCCTGCCGGCTGCTCCCATTTCTTTAGGCCTTTAACATTCTTGCTATGGCCAGTCCTACAGAACCGATATGCCACTGTATGTCCACCTTAACGTCGTCACAGTTACTCACACTACGAGTCCCTCGAGTTTGCAAATGTACTTCGCCGGATGACGAGGCATTTAGCTACGTTAAGAGAGTCATAGTTCCTGCTGCCAGCTGCTCCCTTTTCTTTGAATCTATCCTCTCTTTAGTTCGTACTGCGGCCTGTCCATGCAGAAGCGAAATGCTGCAACAAGTCCACCTTCACGTTGCCTGAGTTACTCCAACGACGATATCCTCGAGTTTTCAAGTAAATTTCGCTGAGTGACGAGGCATTTGGCTACCTTAAGAGACTCTTAGTTACTCCTGCCGGCTGCTCCCATTTCTTTAGGCCTTTAACATTCTTGCTATGGCCAGTCCTACAGAACCGATATGCCACTGTATGTCCACCTTAACGTCGTCACAGTTACTCACACTACGAGTCTCTCGAGTTTGCAAATGTACTTCGCCGGATGACGAGGCATTTGGCTACCTTAAGAGAGTCATAGTTCCTGCTGCCTGCTGCTCCCTTTTCTTTGAATCTATCCTCTCTTTATTTCGTACTGCGGCCTGTCCCTGCAGAAGCGAAATCCTGCAACAAGTCCACCTTCACGTTGCCTGAGTTACTCCAACGACGATATCCTCGAGTTTTCAAGTAAATTTCGCTGAGTGACGAGGCATTTGGCTACCTTAAGAGACTCTTAGTTACTCCTGCCGGCTGCTCCCATTTCTTTAGGCCTTTAACATTCTTGCTATGGCCAGTCCTACAGAACCGATATGCCACTGTATGTCCACCTTAACGTCGTCACAGTTACTCACACTACGAGTCCCTCGAGTTTGCAAATGTACTTCGCCGGATGACGAGGCATTTAGCTACGTTAAGAGAGTCATAGTTCCTGCTGCCAGCTGCTCCCTTTTCTTTGAATCTATCCTCTCTTTAGTTCGTACTGCGGCCTGTCCATGCAGAAGCGAAATGCTGCAACAAGTCCACCTTCACGTTGCCTGAGTTACTCCAACGACGATATCCTCGAGTTTTCAAGTAAATTTCGCTGAGTGACGAGGCATTTGGCTACCTTAAGAGACTCTTAGTTACTCCTGCCGGCTGCTCCCATTTCTTTAGGCCTTTAACATTCTTGCTATGGCCAGTCCTACAGAACCGATATGCCACTGTATGTCCACCTTAACGTCGTCACAGTTACTCACACTACGAGTCTCTCGAGTTTGCAAATGTACTTCGCCGGATGACGAGGCATTTGGCTACCTTAAGAGAGTCATAGTTCCTGCTGCCTGCTGCTCCCTTTTCTTTGAATCTATCCTCTCTTTATTTCGTACTGCGGCCTGTCCCTGCAGAAGCGAAATCCTGCAACAAGTCCACCTTCACGTTGCCTGAGTTACTCCAACGACGATATCCTCGAGTTTTCAAGTAAATTTCGCTGAGTGACGAGGCATTTGGCTACCTTAAGAGAGTCATAGTTACTCCTGCCGGCTGCTCCCATTTCTTTAGGCCTTTTAAATTCTTGCTATGGCCAGTCCTACAGAACCGATATGCCACTGTATGTCCACCTTAACGACGTCACAGTTACTCACACTACGACTCTCTCGAGTTTGCAAATGTACTTCGCCGGATGACGAGGCATTTGGCTACCTTAAGGGAGTCATAGTTCCTGCTGCCAGCTACTCCCTTTTCTTTGAATCTATCCTCTCTTTATTTCGTACTGCGGCCTGTCCATGCAGAAGCAAAATCCTGCAACAAGTCCACCTTCACGTTGCCTGAGTTACTCCAACGACGATATCCTAGAGTTTTCAAGTAAATTTCGCAGAGTGACGAGGCATTTGGCTACCTTAAGAGAGTCATAGTTACTCCTGCCGGCTGCTCCCATTTCTTTAGGCCTTTAACATTCTTGCTATGGCCAGTCCTACAGAACCGATATGCCACTGTATGTCCACCTTAACGACGTCACAGTTACTCACAGTACTTCACCGGATGACGAGGCATTTGGCTACCTTAAGAGAGTCATAGTTCCTGCTTCCAGCTGCTCCCTTTTCTTTGAATCTATCCTCTCTTTATTTCGTACTGCGGCCTGTCCATGCAGAAGCGAAATGCTGCAACAAGTCCACCTTCACGTTGCCTGAGTTACTCCAACGACGATATCCTCGAGTTTTAAAGTAAATTTCGCTGAGTGACGAGGCATTTGGCTACCTTAAGAGACTCTTAGTTACTCCTGCCGGCTGCTCCCATTTCTTTAGGCCTTTAACATTCTTGCTATGGCCAGTCCTACAGAACCGATATGCCACTGTATGTCCACCTTAACGTCGTCACAGTTACTCACACTACGAGTCCCTCGAGTTTGCAAATGTACTTCGCCGGATGACGAGGCATTTAGCTACGTTAAGAGAGTCATAGTTCCTGCTGCCAGCTGCTCCCTTTTCTTTGAATCTATCCTCTCTTTAGTTCGTACTGCGGCCTGTCCATGCAGAAGCGAAATGCTGCAACAAGTCCACCTTCACGTTGCCTGAGTTACTCCAACGACGATATCCTCGAGTTTTCAAGTAAATTTCGCTGAGTGACGAGGCATTTGGCTACCTTAAGAGACTCTTAGTTACTCCTGCCGGCTGCTCCCATTTCTTTAGGCCTTTAACATTCTTGCTATGGCCAGTCCTACAGAACCGATATGCCACTGTATGTCCACCTTAACGTCGTCACAGTTACTCACACTACGAGTCTCTCGAGTTTGCAAATGTACTTCGCCGGATGACGAGGCATTTGGCTACCTTAAGAGAGTCATAGTTCCTGCTGCCTGCTGCTCCCTTTTCTTTGAATCTATCCTCTCTTTATTTCGTACTGCGGCCTGTCCCTGCAGAAGCGAAATCCTGCAACAAGTCCACCTTCACGTTGCCTGAGTTACTCCAACGACGATATCCTCGAGTTTTCAAGTAAATTTCGCTGAGTGACGAGGCATTTGGCTACCTTAAGAGAGTCATAGTTACTCCTGCCGGCTGCTCCCATTTCTTTAGGCCTTTTAAATTCTTGCTATGGCCAGTCCTACAGAACCGATATGCCACTGTATGTCCACCTTAACGACGTCACAGTTACTCACACTACGACTCTCTCGAGTTTGCAAATGTACTTCGCCGGATGACGAGGCATTTGGCTACCTTAAGGGAGTCATAGTTCCTGCTGCCAGCTACTCCCTTTTCTTTGAATCTATCCTCTCTTTATTTCGTACTGCGGCCTGTCCATGCAGAAGCAAAATCCTGCAACAAGTCCACCTTCACGTTGCCTGAGTTACTCCAACGACGATATCCTAGAGTTTTCAAGTAAATTTCGCAGAGTGACGAGGCATTTGGCTACCTTAAGAGAGTCATAGTTACTCCTGCCGGCTGCTCCCATTTCTTTAGGCCTTTAACATTCTTGCTATGGCCAGTCCTACAGAACCGATATGCCACTGTATGTCCACCTTAACGTCGTCACAGTTACTCACACTACGAGTCTCCCGAGTTTGCAAATGTACTTCGCCGGATGACGAGGCATTTGGCTACCTTAAGGGAGTCATAGTTCCTGCTGCCAGCTACTCCCTTTTCTTTGAATCTATCCTCTCTTTATTTCGTACTGCGGCCTGTCCATGCAGAAGCGAAATCCTGCAACAAGTCCACCTTCACGTTGCCTGAGTTACTCCAACGACGATATCCTCGAGTTTTCAAGTAAATTTCGCTGAGTGACGAGGCATTTGGCTACCTTAAGAGAGTCATAGTTACTCCTGCCGGCTGCTCCCATTTCTTTACGCCTTTAACATTCTTGCTATGGCCAGTCCTACAGAATCGATATGCCACTGTATGTCCACCTTAACGACGTCACAGTTACTCACAGTACTTCACCGGATGACGAGGCATTTGGCTACCTTAAGAGAGTCATAGTTCCTGCTTCCAGCTGCTCCCTTTTCTTTGAATCTATCCTCTCTTTATTTCGTACTGCGGCCTGTCCATGCAGAAGCGAAATGCTGCAACAAGTCCACCTTCACGTTGCCTGAGTTACTCCAACGACGATATCCTCGAGTTTTCAAGTAAATTTCGCAGAGTGACGAGGCATTTGGCTACCTTAAGAGAGTCATTGTTACTCCTGCCGGCTGCTCCCATTTCTTTAGGCCTTTAACATTCTTGCTATGGCCAGTCCTACAGAACCGATATGCCACTGTATGTCCACCTTAACGTCGTCACAGTTACTCACACTACGAGTCTCTCGAGTTTGCAAATGTACTTCGCCGGATGACGAGGCATTTAGCTACGTTAAGAGAGTCATAGTTCCTGCTGCCAGCTGCTCCCTTTTCTTTGAATCTATCCTCTCTTTAGTTCGTACTGCGGCCTGTCCATGCAGAAGCGAAATGCTGCAACAAGTCCACCTTCACGTTGCCTGAGTTACTCCAACGACGATATCCTCGAGTTTTCAAGTAAATTTCGCTGAGTGACGAGGCATTTGGCTACCTTAAGAGACTCTTAGTTACTCCTGCCGGCTGCTCCCATTTCTTTAGGCCTTTAACATTCTTGCTATGGCCAGTCCTACAGAACCGATATGCCACTGTATGTCCACCTTAACGTCGTCACAGTTACTCACACTACGAGTCTCTCGAGTTTGCAAATGTACTTCGCCGGATGACGAGGCATTTAGCTACGTTAAGAGAGTCATAGTTCCTGCTGCCAGCTGCTCCCTTTTCTTTGAATCTATCCTCTCTTTAGTTCGTACTGCGGCCTGTCCATGCAGAAGCGAAATGCTGCAACAAGTCCACCTTCACGTTGCCTGAGTTACTCCAACGACGATATCCTCGAGTTTTCAAGTAAATTTCGCTGAGTGACGAGGCATTTGGCTACCTTAAGAGACTCTTAGTTACCCCTGCCGGCTGCTCCCATTTCTTTAGGCCTTTAACATTCTTGCTATGGCCAGTCCTACAGAACCGATATGCCACTGTATGTCCACCTTAACGTCGTCACAGTTACTCACACTACGAGTCTCTCGAGTTTGCAAATGTACTTCGCCGGATGACGAGGCATTTGGCTACCTTAAGAGAGTCATAGTTCCTGCTGCCTGCTGCTCCCTTTTCTTTGAATCTATCCTCTCTTTATTTCGTACTGCGGCCTGTCCCTGCAGAAGCGAAATCCTGCAACAAGTCCACCTTCACGTTGCCTGAGTTACTCCAACGACGATATCCTCGAGTTTTCAAGTAAATTTCGCTGAGTGACGAGGCATTTGGCTACCTTAAGAGAGTCATAGTTACTCCTGCCGGCTGCTCCCATTTCTTTAGGCCTTTTAAATTCTTGCTATGGCCAGTCCTACAGAACCGATATGCCACTGTATGTCCACCTTAACGACGTCACAGTTACTCACACTACGACTCTCTCGAGTTTGCAAATGTACTTCGCCGGATGACGAGGCATTTGGCTACCTTAAGGGAGTCATAGTTCCTGCTGCCAGCTACTCCCTTTTCTTTGAATCTATCCTCTCTTTATTTCGTACTGCGGCCTGTCCATGCAGAAGCAAAATCCTGCAACAAGTCCACCTTCACGTTGCCTGAGTTACTCCAACGACGATATCCTAGAGTTTTCAAGTAAATTTCGCAGAGTGACGAGGCATTTGGCTACCTTAAGAGAGTCATAGTTACTCCTGCCGGCTGCTCCCATTTCTTTAGGCCTTTAACATTCTTGCTATGGCCAGTCCTACAGAACCGATATGCCACTGTATGTCCACCTTAACGTCGTCACAGTTACTCACACTACGAGTCTCTCGAGTTTGCAAATGTACTTCGCCGGATGACGAGGCATTTGGCTACCTTAAGGGAGTCATAGTTCCTGCTGCCAGCTACTCCCTTTTCTTTGAATCTATCCTCTCTTTATTTCGTACTGCGGCCTGTCCATGCAGAAGCGAAATCCTGCAACAAGTCCACCTTCACGTTGCCTGAGTTACTCCAACGACGATATCCTCGAGTTTTCAAGTAAATTTCGCTGAGTGACGAGGCATTTGGCTACCTTAAGAGAGTCATAGTTACTCCTGCCGGCTGCTCCCATTTCTTTACGCCTTTAACATTCTTGCTATGGCCAGTCCTACAGAATCGATATGCCACTGTATGTCCACCTTAACGACGTCACAGTTACTCACAGTACTTCACCGGATGACGAGGCATTTGGCTACCTTAAGAGAGTCATTGTTCCTGCTTCCAGCTGCTCCCTTTTCTTTGAATCTATCCTCTCTTTATTTCGTACTGCGGCCTGTCCATGCAGAAGCGAAATGCTGCAACAAGTCCACCTTCACGTTGCCTGAGTTACTCCAACGACGATATCCTCGAGTTTTCAAGTAAATTTCGCTGAGTGACGAGGCATTTGGCTACCTTAAGAGACTCTTAGTTACTCCTGCCGGCTGCTCCCATTTCTTTAGGCCTTTAACATTCTTGCTATGGCCAGTCCTACAGAACCGATATGCCACTGTATGTCCACCTTAACGTCGTCACAGTTACTCACACTACGAGTCCCTCGAGTTTGCAAATGTACTTCGCCGGATGACGAGGCATTTAGCTACGTTAAGAGAGTCATAGTTCCTGCTGCCAGCTGCTCCCTTTTCTTTGAATCTATCCTCTCTTTAGTTCGTACTGCGGCCTGTCCATGCAGAAGCGAAATGCTGCAACAAGTCCACCTTCACGTTGCCTGAGTTACTCCAACGACGATATCCTCGAGTTTTCAAGTAAATTTCGCTGAGTGACGAGGCATTTGGCTACCTTAAGAGACTCTTAGTTACTCCTGCCGGCTGCTCCCATTTCTTTAGGCCTTTAACATTCTTGCTATGGCCAGTCCTACAGAACCGATATGCCACTGTATGTCCACCTTAACGTCGTCACAGTTACTCACACTACGAGTCTCTCGAGTTTGCAAATGTACTTCGCCGGATGACGAGGCATTTGGCTACCTTAAGAGAGTCATAGTTCCTGCTGCCTGCTGCTCCCTTTTCTTTGAATCTATCCTCTCTTTATTTCGTACTGCGGCCTGTCCCTGCAGAAGCGAAATCCTGCAACAAGTCCACCTTCACGTTGCCTGAGTTACTCCAACGACGATATCCTCGAGTTTTCAAGTAAATTTCGCTGAGTGACGAGGCATTTGGCTACCTTAAGAGAGTCATAGTTACTCCTGCCGGCTGCTCCCATTTCTTTAGGCCTTTTAAATTCTTGCTATGGCCAGTCCTACAGAACCGATATGCCACTGTATGTCCACCTTAACGACGTCACAGTTACTCACACTACGACTCTCTCGAGTTTGCAAATGTACTTCGCCGGATGACGAGGCATTTGGCTACCTTAAGGGAGTCATAGTTCCTGCTGCCAGCTACTCCCTTTTCTTTGAATCTATCCTCTCTTTATTTCGTACTGCGGCCTGTCCATGCAGAAGCAAAATCCTGCAACAAGTCCACCTTCACGTTGCCTGAGTTACTCCAACGACGATATCCTAGAGTTTTCAAGTAAATTTCGCAGAGTGACGAGGCATTTGGCTACCTTAAGAGAGTCATAGTAACTCCTGCCGGCTGCTCCCATTTCTTTAGGCCTTTAACATTCTTGCTATGGCCAGTCCTACAGAACCGATATGCCACTGTATGTCCACCTTAACGTCGTCACAGTTACTCACACTACGAGTCTCCCGAGTTTGCAAATGTACTTCGCCGGATGACGAGGCATTTGGCTACCTTAAGGGAGTCATAGTTCCTGCTGCCAGCTACTCCCTTTTCTTTGAATCTATCCTCTCTTTATTTCGTACTGCGGCCTGTCCATGCAGAAGCGAAATCCTGCAACAAGTCCACCTTCACGTTGCCTGAGTTACTCCAACGACGATATCCTCGAGTTTTCAAGTAAATTTCGCTGAGTGACGAGGCATTTGGCTACCTTAAGAGAGTCATAGTTACTCCTGCCGGCTGCTCCCATTTCTTTACGCCTTTAACATTCTTGCTATGGCCAGTCCTACAGAATCGATATGCCACTGTATGTCCACCTTAACGACGTCACAGTTACTCACAGTACTTCACCGGATGACGAGGCATTTGGCTACCTTAAGAGAGTCATAGTTCCTGCTTCCAGCTGCTCCCTTTTCTTTGAATCTATCCTCTCTTTATTTCGTACTGCGGCCTGTCCATGCAGAAGCGAAATGCTGCAACAAGTCCACCTTCACGTTGCCTGAGTTACTCCAACGACGATATCCTCGAGTTTTCAAGTAAATTTCGCAGAGTGACGAGGCATTTGGCTACCTTAAGAGAGTCATTGTTACTCCTGCCGGCTGCTCCCATTTCTTTAGGCCTTTAACATTCTTGCTATGGCCAGTCCTACAGAACCGATATGCCACTGTATGTCCACCTTAACGTCGTCACAGTTACTCACACTACGAGTCTCTCGAGTTTGCAAATGTACTTCGCCGGATGACGAGGCATTTAGCTACGTTAAGAGAGTCATAGTTCCTGCTGCCAGCTGCTCCCTTTTCTTTGAATCTATCCTCTCTTTAGTTCGTACTGCGGCCTGTCCATGCAGAAGCGAAATGCTGCAACAAGTCCACCTTCACGTTGCCTGAGTTACTCCAACGACGATATCCTCGAGTTTTCAAGTAAATTTCGCTGAGTGACGAGGCATTTGGCTACCTTAAGAGACTCTTAGTTACTCCTGCCGGCTGCTCCCATTTCTTTAGGCCTTTAACATTCTTGCTATGGCCAGTCCTACAGAACCGATATGCCACTGTATGTCCACCTTAACGTCGTCACAGTTACTCACACTACGAGTCTCTCGAGTTTGCAAATGTACTTCGCCGGATGACGAGGCATTTGGCTACCTTAAGAGAGTCATAGTTCCTGCTGCCTGCTGCTCCCTTTTCTTTGAATCTATCCTCTCTTTATTTCGTACTGCGGCCTGTCCATGCAGAAGCGAAATCCTGCAACAAGTCCACCTTCACGTTGCCTGAGTTACTCCAACGACGATATCCTCGAGTTTTCAAGTAAATTTCGCTGAGTGACGAGGCATTTGGCTACCTTAAGAGACTCATAGTTACTCCTGCCGGCTGCTCCCATTTCTTTAGGCCTTTTAAATTCTTGCTATGGCCAGTCCTACAGAACCGATATGCCACTGTATGTCCACCTTAACGACGTCACAGTTACTCACACTACGACTCTCTCGAGTTTGCAAATGTACTTCGCCGGATGACGAGGCATTTGGCTACCTTAAGGGAGTCACAGTTCCTGCTGCCAGCTACTCCCTTTTCTTTGAATCTATCCTCTCTTTATTTCGTACTGCGGCCTGTCCATGCAGAAGCAAAATCCTGCAACAAGTCCACCTTCACGTTGCCTGAGTTACTCCAACGACGATATCCTCGAGTTTTCAAGTAAATTTCGCAGAGTGACGAGGCATTTGGCTACCTTAAGAGAGTCATAGTTACTCCTGCCGGCTGCTCCCATTTCTTTAGGCCTTTAACATTCTTGCTATGGCCAGTCCTACAGAACCGATATGCCACTGTATGTCCACCTTAACGTCGTCACAGTTACTCACACTACGAGTCTCTCGAGTTTGCAAATGTACTTCGCCGGATGACGAGGCATTTGGCTACCTTAAGGGAGTCATAGTTCCTGCTGCCAGCTACTCCCTTTTCTTTGAATCTATCCTCTCTTTATTTCGTACTGCGGCCTGTCCATGCAGAAGCGAAATCCTGCAACAAGTCCACCTTCACGTTGCCTGAGTTACTCCAACGACGATATCCTCGAGTTTTCAAGTAAATTTCGCAGAGTGACGAGGCATTTGGCTACCTTAAGAGAGTCATAGTTACTCCTGCCGGCTGCTCCCATTTCTTTAGGCCTTTATCATTCTTGCTATGGCCAGTCCTACAGAACCGATATGCCACTGTATGTCCACCTTAACGTCGTCACAGTTACTCACACTACGAGTCTCTCGAGTTTGCAAATGTACTTCGCCGGATGACGAGGCATTTAGCTACGTTAAGAGAGTCATAGTTCCTGCTGCCAGCTGCTCCCTTTTCTTTGAATCTATCCTCTCTTTAGTTCGTACTGCGGCCTGTCCATGCAGAAGCGAAATGCTGCAACAAGTCCACCTTCACGTTGCCTGAGTTACTCCAACGACGATATCCTCGAGTTTTCAAGTAAATTTCGCTGAGTGACGAGGCATTTGGCTACCTTAAGAGACTCTTAGTTACTCCTGCCGGCTGCTCCCATTTCTTTAGGCCTTTAACATTCTTGCTATGGCCAGTCCTACAGAACCGATATGCCACTGTATGTCCACCTTAATGTCGTCACAGTTACTCACACTACGAGTCTCTCGAGTTTGCAAATGTACTTCGCCGGATGACGAGGCATTTAGCTACGTTAAGAGAGTCATAGTTCCTGCTGCCAGCTGCTCCCTTTTCTTTGAATCTATCCTCTCTTTAGTTCGTACTGCGGCCTGTCCATGCAGAAGCGAAATGCTGCAACAAGTCCACCTTCACGTTGCCTGAGTTACTCCAACGACGATATCCTCGAGTTTTCAAGTAAATTTCGCTGAGTGACGAGGCATTTGACTACCTTAAGAGACTCTTAGTTACTCCTGCCGGCTGCTCCCATTTCTTTAGGCCTTTAACATTCTTGCTATGGCCAGTCCTACAGAACCGATATGCCACTGTATGTCCACCTTAACGTCGTCACAGTTACTCACACTACGAGTCTCTCGAGTTTGCAAATGTACTTCGCCGGATGACGAGGCATTTGGCTACCTTAAGAGAGTCATAGTTCCTGCTGCCTGCTGCTCCCTTTTCTTTGAATCTATCCTCTCTTTATTTCGTACTGCGGCCTGTCCATGCAGAAGCAAAATCCTGCAACAAGTCCACCTTCACGTTGCCTGAGTTACTCCAACGACGATATCCTAGAGTTTTCAAGTAAATTTCGCAGAGTGACGAGGCATTTGGCTACCTTAAGAGAGTCATAGTAACTCCTGCCGGCTGCTCCCATTTCTTTAGGCCTTTAACATTCTTGCTATGGCCAGTCCTACAGAACCGATATGCCACTGTATGTCCACCTTAACGTCGTCACAGTTACTCACACTACGAGTCTCCCGAGTTTGCAAATGTACTTCGCCGGATGACGAGGCATTTGGCTACCTTAAGGGAGTCATAGTTCCTGCTGCCAGCTACTCCCTTTTCTTTGAATCTATCCTCTCTTTATTTCGTACTGCGGCCTGTCCATGCAGAAGCGAAATCCTGCAACAAGTCCACCTTCACGTTGCCTGAGTTACTCCAACGACGATATCCTCGAGTTTTCAAGTAAATTTCGCTGAGTGACGAGGCATTTGGCTACCTTAAGAGAGTCATAGTTACTCCTGCCGGCTGCTCCCATTTCTTTACGCCTTTAACATTCTTGCTATGGCCAGTCCTACAGAATCGATATGCCACTGTATGTCCACCTTAACGACGTCACAGTTACTCACAGTACTTCACCGGATGACGAGGCATTTGGCTACCTTAAGAGAGTCATAGTTCCTGCTTCCAGCTGCTCCCTTTTCTTTGAATCTATCCTCTCTTTATTTCGTACTGCGGCCTGTCCATGCAGAAGCGAAATGCTGCAACAAGTCCACCTTCACGTTGCCTGAGTTACTCCAACGACGATATCCTCGAGTTTTCAAGTAAATTTCGCAGAGTGACGAGGCATTTGGCTACCTTAAGAGAGTCATTGTTACTCCTGCCGGCTGCTCCCATTTCTTTAGGCCTTTAACATTCTTGCTATGGCCAGTCCTACAGAACCGATATGCCACTGTATGTCCACCTTAACGTCGTCACAGTTACTCACACTACGAGTCTCTCGAGTTTGCAAATGTACTTCGCCGGATGACGAGGCATTTAGCTACGTTAAGAGAGTCATAGTTCCTGCTGCCAGCTGCTCCCTTTTCTTTGAATCTATCCTCTCTTTAGTTCGTACTGCGGCCTGTCCATGCAGAAGCGAAATGCTGCAACAAGTCCACCTTCACGTTGCCTGAGTTACTCCAACGACGATATCCTCGAGTTTTCAAGTAAATTTCGCTGAGTGACGAGGCATTTGGCTACCTTAAGAGACTCTTAGTTACTCCTGCCGGCTGCTCCCATTTCTTTAGGCCTTTAACATTCTTGCTATGGCCAGTCCTACAGAACCGATATGCCACTGTATGTCCACCTTAACGTCGTCACAGTTACTCACACTACGAGTCTCTCGAGTTTGCAAATGTACTTCGCCGGATGACGAGGCATTTGGCTACCTTAAGAGAGTCATAGTTCCTGCTGCCTGCTGCTCCCTTTTCTTTGAATCTATCCTCTCTTTATTTCGTACTGCGGCCTGTCCATGCAGAAGCGAAATCCTGCAACAAGTCCACCTTCACGTTGCCTGAGTTACTCCAACGACGATATCCTCGAGTTTTCAAGTAAATTTCGCTGAGTGACGAGGCATTTGGCTACCTTAAGAGACTCATAGTTACTCCTGCCGGCTGCTCCCATTTCTTTAGGCCTTTTAAATTCTTGCTATGGCCAGTCCTACAGAACCGATATGCCACTGTATGTCCACCTTAACGACGTCACAGTTACTCACACTACGACTCTCTCGAGTTTGCAAATGTACTTCGCCGGATGACGAGGCATTTGGCTACCTTAAGGGAGTCACAGTTCCTGCTGCCAGCTACTCCCTTTTCTTTGAATCTATCCTCTCTTTATTTCGTACTGCGGCCTGTCCATGCAGAAGCAAAATCCTGCAACAAGTCCACCTTCACGTTGCCTGAGTTACTCCAACGACGATATCCTCGAGTTTTCAAGTAAATTTCGCAGAGTGACGAGGCATTTGGCTACCTTAAGAGAGTCATAGTTACTCCTGCCGGCTGCTCCCATTTCTTTAGGCCTTTAACATTCTTGCTATGGCCAGTCCTACAGAACCGATATGCCACTGTATGTCCACCTTAACGTCGTCACAGTTACTCACACTACGAGTCTCTCGAGTTTGCAAATGTACTTCGCCGGATGACGAGGCATTTGGCTACCTTAAGGGAGTCATAGTTCCTGCTGCCAGCTACTCCCTTTTCTTTGAATCTATCCTCTCTTTATTTCGTACTGCGGCCTGTCCATGCAGAAGCGAAATCCTGCAACAAGTCCACCTTCACGTTGCCTGAGTTACTCCAACGACGATATCCTCGAGTTTTCAAGTAAATTTCGCAGAGTGACGAGGCATTTGGCTACCTTAAGAGAGTCATAGTTACTCCTGCCGGCTGCTCCCATTTCTTTAGGCCTTTATCATTCTTGCTATGGCCAGTCCTACAGAACCGATATGCCACTGTATGTCCACCTTAACGTCGTCACAGTTACTCACACTACGAGTCTCTCGAGTTTGCAAATGTACTTCGCCGGATGACGAGGCATTTAGCTACGTTAAGAGAGTCATAGTTCCTGCTGCCAGCTGCTCCCTTTTCTTTGAATCTATCCTCTCTTTAGTTCGTACTGCGGCCTGTCCATGCAGAAGCGAAATGCTGCAACAAGTCCACCTTCACGTTGCCTGAGTTACTCCAACGACGATATCCTCGAGTTTTCAAGTAAATTTCGCTGAGTGACGAGGCATTTGGCTACCTTAAGAGACTCTTAGTTACTCCTGCCGGCTGCTCCCATTTCTTTAGGCCTTTAACATTCTTGCTATGGCCAGTCCTACAGAACCGATATGCCACTGTATGTCCACCTTAATGTCGTCACAGTTACTCACACTACGAGTCTCTCGAGTTTGCAAATGTACTTCGCCGGATGACGAGGCATTTAGCTACGTTAAGAGAGTCATAGTTCCTGCTGCCAGCTGCTCCCTTTTCTTTGAATCTATCCTCTCTTTAGTTCGTACTGCGGCCTGTCCATGCAGAAGCGAAATGCTGCAACAAGTCCACCTTCACGTTGCCTGAGTTACTCCAACGACGATATCCTCGAGTTTTCAAGTAAATTTCGCTGAGTGACGAGGCATTTGACTACCTTAAGAGACTCTTAGTTACTCCTGCCGGCTGCTCCCATTTCTTTAGGCCTTTAACATTCTTGCTATGGCCAGTCCTACAGAACCGATATGCCACTGTATGTCCACCTTAACGTCGTCACAGTTACTCACACTACGAGTCTCTCGAGTTTGCAAATGTACTTCGCCGGATGACGAGGCATTTGGCTACCTTAAGAGAGTCATAGTTCCTGCTGCCTGCTGCTCCCTTTTCTTTGAATCTATCCTCTCTTTATTTCGTACTACGGCCTGTCCATGCAGAAGCGAAATCCTGCAACAAGTCCACCTTCACGTTGCCTGAGTTACTCCAACGACGATATCCTCGAGTTTTCAAGTAAATTTCGCTGAGTGACGAGGCATTTGGCTACCTTAAGAGACTCATAGTTACTCCTGCCGGCTGATCCCATTTCTTTAGGCCTTTTAAATTCTTGCTATGGCCAGTCCTACAGAACCGATATGCCACTGTATGTCCACCTTAACGACGTCACAGTTACTCACACTACGACTCTATCGAGTTTGCAAATGTACTTCGCCGGATGACGAGGCATTTGGCTACCTTAAGGGAGTCATAGTTCCTGCTGCCAGCTACTCCCTTTTCTTTGAATCTATCCTCTCTTTAGTTCGTACTGCGGCCTGTCCATGCAGAGGCGAAATGCTGCAACAAGTCCACCTTCACGTTGCCTGAGTTACTCCAACGACGATATCCTCGAGTTTTCAAGTAAATTTCGCTGAGTGACGAGGCATTTGACTACCTTAAGAGACTCTTAGTTACTCCTGCCGGCTGCTCCCATTTCTTTAGGCCTTTAACATTCTTGCTATGGCCAGTCCTGCAGAACCGATATGCCACTGTATGTCCACCTTAACGTCGTCACAGTTACTCACACTACGAGTCTCTCGAGTTTGCAAATGTACTTCGCCGGATGACGAGGCATTTGGCTACCTTAAGAGAGTCATAGGTAATGCTGCCTGCTGCTCCCTTTTCTTTGAATCTATCCTCTCTTTATTTCGTACTGCGGCCTGTCCATGCAGAAGCGAAATCCTGCAACAAGTCCACCTTCACGTTGCCTGAGTTACTCCAACGACGATATCCTCGAGTTTTCAAGTAAATTTCGCTGAGTGACGAGGCATTTGGCTACCTTAAGAGACTCATAGTTACTCCTGCCGGCTGCTCCCATTTCTTTAGGCCTTTAAAATTCTTGCTATGGCCAGTCCTACAGACCCGATATGACACTGTATGTCCACCTTAACGACGTCACAGTTACTCACACTACGAGTCTCTCGAGTTTGCAAATGTACTTCGCCGGATGACGAGGCATTTAGCTACGTTAAGAGAGTCATAGTTCCTGCTGCCAGCTGCTCCCTTTTCTTTGAATCTATCCTCTCTTTAGTTCGTACTGCGGCCTGTCCATGCAGAAGCGAAATGCTGCAACAAGTCCACCTTCACGTTGCCTGAGTTACTCCAACGACGATATCCTCGAGTTTTCAAGTAAATTTCGCTGAGTGACGAGGCATTTGACTACCTTAAGAGACTCTTAGTTACTCCTGCCGGCTGCTCCCATTTCTTTAGGCCTTTAACATTCTTGCTATGGCCAGTCCTACAGAACCGATATGCCACTGTATGTCCACCTTAACGTCGTCACAGTTACTCACACTACGAGTCTCTCGAGTTTGCAAATGTACTTCGCCGGATGACGAGGCATTTGGCTACCTTAAGAGAGTCATAGTTCCTGCTGCCTGCTGCTCCCTTTTCTTTGAATCTATCCTCTCTTTATTTCGTACTGCGGCCTGTCCATGCAGAAGCGAAATCCTGCAACAAGTCCACCTTCACGTTGCCTGAGTTACTCCAACGACGATATCCTCGAGTTTTCAAGTAAATTTCGCTGAGTGACGAGGCATTTGGCTACCTTAAGAGACTCATAGTTACTCCTGCCGGCTGATCCCATTTCTTTAGGCCTTTTAAATTCTTGCTATGGCCAGTCCTACAGAACCGATATGCCACTGTATGTCCACCTTAACGACGTCACAGTTACTCACACTACGACTCTATCGAGTTTGCAAATGTACTTCGCCGGATGACGAGGCATTTGGCTACCTTAAGGGAGTCATAGTTCCTGCTGCCAGCTACTCCCTTTTCTTTGAATCTATCCTCTCTTTAGTTCGTACTGCGGCCTGTCCATGCAGAGGCGAAATGCTGCAACAAGTCCACCTTCACGTTGCCTGAGTTACTCCAACGACGATATCCTCGAGTTTTCAAGTAAATTTCGCTGAGTGACGAGGCATTTGGCTACCTTAAGAGACTCTTAGTTACTCCTGCCGGCTGCTCCCATTTCTTTAGGCCTTTAACATTCTTGCTATGGCCAGTCCTGCAGAACCGATATGCCACTGTATGTCCACCTTAACGTCGTCACAGTTACTCACACTACGAGTCTCTCGAGTTTGCAAATGTACTTCGCCGGATGACGAGGCATTTGGCTACCTTAAGAGAGTCATAGGTAATGCTGCCTGCTGCTCCCTTTTCTTTGAATCTATCCTCTCTTTATTTCGTACTGCGGCCTGTCCATGCAGAAGCGAAATCCTGCAACAAGTCCACCTTCACGTTGCCTGAGTTACTCCAACGACGATATCCTCGAGTTTTCAAGTAAATTTCGCTGAGTGACGAGGCATTTGGCTACCTTAAGAGACTCATAGTTACTCCTGCCGGCTGCTCCCATTTCTTTAGGCCTTTAAAATTCTTGCTATGGCCAGTCCTACAGACCCGATATGACACTGTATGTCCACCTTAACGACGTCACAGTTACTCACACTACGACTCTCTCGAGTTTGCAAATGTACTTCGCCGGATGACGAGGCATTTGGCTACCTTAAGGGAGTCATAGTTCCTGCTGCCAGCTACTCCCTTTTCTTTGAATCTATCCTCTCTTTATTTCGTACTGCGGCCTGTCCATGCAGAAGCAAAATCCTGCAACAAGTCCACCTTCACGTTGCCTGAGTTACTCCAACGACGATATCCTCGAGTTTTCAAGTAAATTTCGCAGAGTGACGAGGCATTTGGCTACCTTAAGAGAGTCATAGTTACTCCTGCCGGCTGCTCCCATTTCTTTAGGCCTTTAACATTCTTGCTATGGCCAGTCCTACAGAACCGATATGCCACTGTATGTCCACCTTAACGTCGTCACAGTTACTCACACTACGAGTCTCTCGAGTTTGCAAATGTACTTCGCCGGATGACGAGGCATTTGGCTACCTTAAGGGAGTCATAGTTCCTGCTGCCAGCTACTCCCTTTTCTTTGAATCTATCCTCTCTTTATTTCGTACTGCGGCCTGTCCATGCAGAAGCGAAATCCTGCAACAAGTCCACCTTCACGTTGCCTGAGTTACTCCAACGACGATACCCTCGAGTTTTCAAGTAAATTTCGCTGAGTGACGAGGCATTTGGCTACCTTAAGAGAGTCATAGTTACTCCTGCCGGCTGCTCCCATTTCTTTAGGCCTTTAACATTCTTGCTATGGCCAGTCCTACAGAACCGATATGCCACTGTATGTCCACCTTAACGTCGTCACAGTTACTCACACTACGAGTCTCTCGAGTTTGCAAATGTACTTCGCCGGATGACGAGGCATTTGGCTGCCTTAAGAGAGTCATAGTTCCTGCTGCCTGCTGCTCCCTTTTCTTTGAATCTATCCTCTCTTTATTTCGTACTGCGGCCTGTCCATGCAGAAGCGAAATGCTGCAACAAGTCCACCTTCACGTTGCCTGAGTTACTCCAACGACGATATCCTCGAGTTTTCAAGTAAATTTCGCTGAGTGACGAGGCATTTGGCTACCTTAAGAGACTCTTAGGTACTCCTGCCGGCTGCTCCCATTTCTTTAGGCCTTTAACATTCTTGCTATGGCCAGTCCTACAGAACCGATATGCCACTGTATGTCCACCTTAACGTCGTCACAGTTACTCACACTACGAGTCTCTCGAGTTTGCAAATGTACTTCGCCGGATGACGAGGCATTTAGCTACGTTAAGAGAGTCATAGTTCCTGCTGCCAGCTGCTCCCTTTTCTTTGAATCTATCCTCTCTTTAGTTCGTACTGCGGCCTGTCCATGCAGAAGCGAAATGCTGCAACAAGTCCACCTTCACGTTGCCTGAGTTACTCCAACGACGATATCCTCGAGTTTTCAAGTAAATTTCGCTGAGTGACGAGGCATTTGGCTACCTTAAGAGACTCTTAGTTACTCCTGCCGGCTGCTCCCATTTCTTTAGGCCTTTAACATTCTTGCTATGGCCAGTCCTACAGAACCGATATGCCACTGTATGTCCACCTTAACGTCGTCACAGTTACTCACACTACGAGTCTCTCGAGTTTGCAAATGTACTTCGCCGGATGGCGAGGCATTTGGCTACCTTAAGAGAGTCATAGTTCCTGCTGCCTGCTGCTCCCTTTTCTTTGAATCTATCCTCTCTTTATTTCGTACTGCGGCCTGTCCATGCAGAAGCGAAATCCTGCAACAAGTCCACCTTCACGTTGCCTGAGTTACTCCAACGACGATATCCTCGAGTTTTCAAGTAAATTTCGCTGAGTGACGAGGCATTTGGCTACCTTAAGAGACTCATAGTTACTCCTGCCGGCTGCTCCCATTTCTTTAGGCCTTTTAAATTCTTGCTATGGCCAGTCCTACAGAATCGATATGCCACTGTATGTCCACCTTAACGACGTCACAGTTACTCACACTACGACTCTCTCGAGTTTGCAAATGTACTTCGCCGGATGACGAGGCATTTGGCTACCTTAAGGGAGTCATAGTTCCTGCTGCCAGCTACTCCCTTTTCTTTGAATCTATCCTCTCTTTATTTCGTACTGCGGCCTGTCCATGCAGAAGCAAAATCCTGCAACAAGTCCACCTTCACGTTGCCTGAGTTACTCCAACGACGATACCCTCGAGTTTTCAAGTAAATTTCGCTGAGTGACGAGGCATTTGGCTACCTTAAGAGAGTCATAGTTACTCCTGCCGGCTGCTCCCATTTCTTTAGGCCTTTAACATTCTTGCTATGGCCAGTCCTACAGAACCGATATGCCACTGTATGTCCACCTTAACGTCGTCACAGTTACTCACACTACGAGTCTCTCGAGTTTGCAAATGTACTTCGCCGGATGACGAGGCATTTGGCTGCCTTAAGAGAGTCATAGTTCCTGCTGCCTGCTGCTCCCTTTTCTTTGAATCTATCCTCTCTTTATTTCGTACTGCGGCCTGTCCATGCAGAAGCGAAATGCTGCAACAAGTCCACCTTCACGTTGCCTGAGTTACTCCAACGACGATATCCTCGAGTTTTCAAGTAAATTTCGCTGAGTGACGAGGCATTTGGCTACCTTAAGAGACTCTTAGTTACTCCTGCCGGCTGCTCCCATTTCTTTAGGCCTTTAACATTCTTGCTATGGCCAGTCCTACAGAACCGATATGCCACTGTATGTCCACCTTAACGTCGTCACAGTTACTCACACTACGAGTCTCTCGAGTTTGCAAATGTACTTCGCCGGATGACGAGGCATTTAGCTACGTTAAGAGAGTCATAGTTCCTGCTGCCAGCTGCTCCCTTTTCTTTGAATCTATCCTCTCTTTAGTTCGTACTGCGGCCTGTCCATGCAGAAGCGAAATGCTGCAACAAGTCCACCTTCACGTTGCCTGAGTTACTCCAACGACGATATCCTCGAGTTTTCAAGTAAATTTCGCTGAGTGACGAGGCATTTGGCTACCTTAAGAGACTCTTAGTTACTCCTGCCGGCTGCTCCCATTTCTTTAGGCCTTTAACATTCTTGCTATGGCCAGTCCTACAGAACCGATATGCCACTGTATGTCCACCTTAACGTCGTCACAGTTACTCACACTACGAGTCTCTCGAGTTTGCAAATGTACTTCGCCGGATGGCGAGGCATTTGGCTACCTTAAGAGAGTCATAGTTCCTGCTGCCTGCTGCTCCCTTTTCTTTGAATCTATCCTCTCTTTATTTCGTACTGCGGCCTGTCCATGCAGAAGCGAAATCCTGCAACAAGTCCACCTTCACGTTGCCTGAGTTACTCCAACGACGATATCCTCGAGTTTTCAAGTAAATTTCGCTGAGTGACGAGGCATTTGGCTACCTTAAGAGACTCATAGTTACTCCTGCCGGCTGCTCCCATTTCTTTAGGCCTTTTAAATTCTTGCTATGGCCAGTCCTACAGAATCGATATGCCACTGTATGTCCACCTTAACGACGTCACAGTTACTCACACTACGACTCTCTCGAGTTTGCAAATGTACTTCGCCGGATGACGAGGCATTTGGCTACCTTAAGGGAGTCATAGTTCCTGCTGCCAGCTACTCCCTTTTCTTTGAATCTATCCTCTCTTTATTTCGTACTGCGGCCTGTCCATGCAGAAGCAAAATCCTGCAACAAGTCCACCTTCACGTTGCCTGAGTTACTCCAACGACGATATCCTCGAGTTTTCAAGTAAATTTCGCAGAGTGACGAGGCATTTGGCTACCTTAAGAGAGTCATAGTTACTCCTGCCGGCTGCTCCCATTTCTTTAGGCCTTTAACATTCTTGCTATGGCCAGTCCTACAGAACCGATATGCCACTGTATGTCCACCTTAACGTCGTCACAGTTACTCACACTACGAGTCTCTCGAGTTTGCAAATGTACTTCGCCGGATGACGAGGCATTTGGCTACCTTAAGGGAGTCATAGTTCCTGCTGCCAGCTACTCCCTTTTCTTTGAATCTATCCTCTCTTTATTTCGTACTGCGGCCTGTCCATGCAGAAGCGAAATCCTGCAACAAGTCCACCTTCACGTTGCCTGAGTTACTCCAACGACGATATCCTCGAGTTTTCAAGTAAATTTCGCTGAGTGACGAGGCATTTGGCTACCTTAAGAGAGTCATAGTTACTCCTGCCGGCTGCTCCCATTTCTTTACGCCTTTAACATTCTTGCTATGGCCAGTCCTACAGAATCGATATGCCACTGTATGTCCACCTTAACGACGTCACAGTTACTCACAGTACTTCGCCGGATGACGAGGCATTTGGCTACCTTAAGAGAGTCATAGTTCCTGCTTCCAGCTGCTCCCTTTTCTTTGAATCTATCCTCTCTTTATTTCGTACTGCGGCCTGTCCATGCAGAAGCGAAATGCTGCAACAAGTCCACCTTCACGTTGCCTGAGTTACTCCAACGACGATATCCTCGAGTTTTCAAGTAAATTTCGCAGAGTGACGAGGCATTTGGCTACCTTAAGAGAGTCATAGTTACTCCTGCCGGCTGCTCCCATTTCTTTAGGCCTTTAACATTCTTGCTATGGCCAGTCCTACAGAACCGATATGCCACTGTATGTCCACCTTAACGTCGTCACAGTTACTCACACTACGAGTCTCTCGAGTTTGCAAATGTACTTCGCCGGATGACGAGGCATTTAGCTACGTTAAGAGAGTCGTAGTTCCTGCTGCCAGCTGCTCCCTTTTCTTTGAATCTATCCTCTCTTTAGTTCGTACTGCGGCCTGTCCATGCAGAAGCGAAATGCTGCAACAAGTCCACCTTCACGTTGCCTGAGTTACTCCAACGACGATATCCTCGAGTTTTCAAGTAAATTTCGCTGAGTGACGAGGCATTTGGCTACCTTAAGAGACTCTTAGTTACTCCTGCCGGCTGCTCCCATTTCTTTAGGCCTTTAACATTCTTGCTATGGCCAGTCCTGCAGAACCGATATGCCACTGTATGTCCACCTTAACGTCGTCACAGTTACTCACACTACGAGTCTCTCGAGTTTGCAAATGTACTTCGCCGGATGACGAGGCATTTGGCTACCTTAAGAGAGTCATAGGTAATGCTGCCTGCTGCTCCCTTTTCTTTGAATCTATCCTCTCTTTATTTCGTACTGCGGCCTGTCCATGCAGAAGCAAAATCCTGCAACAAGTCCACCTTCACGTTGCCTGAGTTACTCCAACGACGATATCCTCGAGTTTTCAAGTAAATTTCGCTGAGTGACGAGGCATTTGGCTACCTTAAGAGACTCATAGTTACTCCTGCCGGCTGCTCCCATTTCTTTAGGCCTTTAAAATTCTTGCTATGGCCAGTCCTACAGAACCGATATGCCACTGTATGTCCACCTTAACGACGTCACAGTTACTCACACTACGACTCTCTCGAGTTTGCAAATGTACTTCGCCGGATGACGAGGCATTTGGCTACCTTAAGGGAGTCATAGTTCCTGCTGCCATCTACTCCCTTTTCTTTGAATCTATCCTCTCTTTATTTCGTACTGCGGCCTGTCCATGCAGAAGCAAAATCCTGCAACAAGTCCACCTTCACGTTGCCTGAGTTACTCCAACGACGATATCCTCGAGTTTTCAAGTAAATTTCGCAGAGTGACGAGGAATTTGGCTACCTTAAGAGAGTCATAGTTACTCCTGCCGGCTGCTCCCATTTCTTTAGGCCTTTAACATTCTTGCTATGGCCAGTCCTACAGAACCGATATGCCACTGTATGTCCACCTTAACGTCGTCACAGTTACTCACACTACGAGTCTCTCGAGTTTGCAAATGTACTTCGCCGGATGACGAGGCATTTGGCTACCTTAAGGGAGTCATAGTTCCTGCTGCCAGCTACTCCCTTTTCTTTGAATCTATCCTCTCTTTATTTCGTACTGCGGCCTGTCCATGCAGAAGCGAAATCCTGCAACAAGTCCACCTTCACGTTGCCTGAGTTACTCCAACGACGATATCCTCGAGTTTTCAAGTAAATTTCGCTGAGTGACGAGGCATTTGGCTACCTTAAGAGAGTCATAGTTACTCCTGCCGGCTGCTCCCATTTCTTTACGCCTTTAACATTCTTGCTATGGCCAGTCCTACAGAATCGATATGCCACTGTATGTCCACCTTAACGACGTCACAGTTACTCACAGTACTTCGCCGGATGACGAGGCATTTGGCTACCTTAAGAGAGTCATAGTTCCTGCTTCCAGCTGCTCCCTTTTCTTTGAATCTATCCTCTCTTTATTTCGTACTGCGGCCTGTCCATGCAGAAGCGAAATGCTGCAACAAGTCCACCTTCACGTTGCCTGAGTTACTCCAACGACGATATCCTCGAGTTTTCAAGTAAATTTCGCAGAGTGACGAGGCATTTGGCTACCTTAAGAGAGTCATAGTTACTCCTGCCGGCTGCTCCCATTTCTTTAGGCCTTTAACATTCTTGCTATGGCCAGTCCTACAGAACCGATATGCCACTGTATGTCCACCTTAACGTCGTCACAGTTACTCACACTACGAGTCTCTCGAGTTTGCAAATGTACTTCGCCGGATGACGAGGCATTTAGCTACGTTAAGAGAGTCGTAGTTCCTGCTGCCAGCTGCTCCCTTTTCTTTGAATCTATCCTCTCTTTAGTTCGTACTGCGGCCTGTCCATGCAGAAGCGAAATGCTGCAACAAGTCCACCTTCACGTTGCCTGAGTTACTCCAACGACGATATCCTCGAGTTTTCAAGTAAATTTCGCTGAGTGACGAGGCATTTGGCTACCTTAAGAGACTCTTAGTTACTCCTGCCGGCTGCTCCCATTTCTTTAGGCCTTTAACATTCTTGCTATGGCCAGTCCTGCAGAACCGATATGCCACTGTATGTCCACCTTAACGTCGTCACAGTTACTCACACTACGAGTCTCTCGAGTTTGCAAATGTACTTCGCCGGATGACGAGGCATTTGGCTACCTTAAGAGAGTCATAGGTAATGCTGCCTGCTGCTCCCTTTTCTTTGAATCTATCCTCTCTTTATTTCGTACTGCGGCCTGTCCATGCAGAAGCAAAATCCTGCAACAAGTCCATCTTCACGTTGCCTGAGTTACTCCAACGACGATATCCTCGAGTTTTCAAGTAAATTTCGCTGAGTGACGAGGCATTTGGCTACCTTAAGAGACTCATAGTTACTCCTGCCGGCTGCTCCCATTTCTTTAGGCCTTTAAAATTCTTGCTATGGCCAGTCCTACAGAACCGATATGCCACTGTATGTCCACCTTAACGACGTCACAGTTACTCACACTACGACTCTCTCGAGTTTGCAAATGTACTTCGCCGGATGACGAGGCATTTGGCTACCTTAAGGGAGTCATAGTTCCTGCTGCCATCTACTCCCTTTTCTTTGAATCTATCCTCTCTTTATTTCGTACTGCGGCCTGTCCATGCAGAAGCAAAATCCTGCAACAAGTCCACCTTCACGTTGCCTGAGTTACTCCAACGACGATATCCTCGAGTTTTCAAGTAAATTTCGCAGAGTGACGAGGCATTTGGCTACCTTAAGAGAGTCATAGTTACTCCTGCCGGCTGCTCCCATTTCTTTAGGCCTTTAACATTCTTGCTATGGCCAGTCCTACAGAACCGATATGCCACTGTATGTCCACCTTAACGTCGTCACAGTTACTCACACTACGAGTCTCTCGAGTTTGCAAATGTACTTCGCCGGATGACGAGGCATTTGGCTACCTTAAGGGAGTCATAGTTCCTGCTGCCAGCTACTCCCTTTTCTTTGAATCTATCCTCTCTTTATTTCGTACTGCGGCCTGTCCATGCAGAAGCGAAATCCTGCAACAAGTCCACCTTCACGTTGCCTGAGTTACTCCAACGACGATATCCTCGAGTTTTCAAGTAAATTTCGCTGAGTGACGAGGCATTTGGCTACCTTAAGAGAGTCATAGTTACTCCTGCCGGCTGCTCCCATTTCTTTACGCCTTTAACATTCTTGCTATGGCCAGTCCTACAGAATCGATATGCCACTGTATGTCCACCTTAACGACGTCACAGTTACTCACAGTACTTCGCCGGATGACGAGGCATTTGGCTACCTTAAGAGAGTCATAGTTCCTGCTTCCAGCTGCTCCCTTTTCTTTGAATCTATCCTCTCTTTATTTCGTACTGCGGCCTGTCCATGCAGAAGCGAAATGCTGCAACAAGTCCACCTTCACGTTGCCTGAGTTACTCCAACGACGATATCCTCGAGTTTTCAAGTAAATTTCGCAGAGTGACGAGGCATTTGGCTACCTTAAGAGAGTCATAGTTACTCCTGCCGGCTGCTCCCATTTCTTTAGGCCTTTAACATTCTTGCTATGGCCAGTCCTACAGAACCGATATGCCACTGTATGTCCACCTTAACGTCGTCACAGTTACTCACACTACGAGTCTCTCGAGTTTGCAAATGTACTTCGCCGGATGACGAGGCATTTAGCTACGTTAAGAGAGTCGTAGTTCCTGCTGCCAGCTGCTCCCTTTTCTTTGAATCTATCCTCTCTTTAGTTCGTACTGCGGCCTGTCCATGCAGAAGCGAAATGCTGCAACAAGTCCACCTTCACGTTGCCTGAGTTACTCCAACGACGATATCCTCGAGTTTTCAAGTAAATTTCGCTGAGTGACGAGGCATTTGGCTACCTTAAGAGACTCTTAGTTACTCCTGCCGGCTGCTCCCATTTCTTTAGGCCTTTAACATTCTTGCTATGGCCAGTCCTGCAGAACCGATATGCCACTGTATGTCCACCTTAACGTCGTCACAGTTACTCACACTACGAGTCTCTCGAGTTTGCAAATGTACTTCGCCGGATGACGAGGCATTTGGCTACCTTAAGAGAGTCATAGGTAATGCTGCCTGCTGCTCCCTTTTCTTTGAATCTATCCTCTCTTTATTTCGTACTGCGGCCTGTCCATGCAGAAGCGAAATCCTGCAACAAGTCCACCTTCACGTTGCCTGAGTTACTCCAACGACGATATCCTCGAGTTTTCAAGTAAATTTCGCTGAGTGACGAGGCATTTGGCTACCTTAAGAGACTCATAGTTACTCCTGCCGGCTGCTCCCATTTCTTTAGGCCTTTAAAATTCTTGCTATGGCCAGTCCTACAGAACCGATATGCCACTGTATGTCCACCTTAACGACGTCACAGTTACTCACACTACGACTCTCTCGAGTTTGCAAATGTACTTCGCCGGATGACGAGGCATTTGGCTACCTTAAGGGAGTCATAGTTCCTGCTGCCAGCTACTCCCTTTTCTTTGAATCTATCCTCTCTTTATTTCGTACTGCGGCCTGTCCATGCAGAAGCAAAATCCTGCAACAAGTCCACCTTCACGTTGCCTGAGTTACTCCAACGACGATATCCTCGAGTTTTCAAGTAAATTTCGCAGAGTGACGAGGCATTTGGCTACCTTAAGAGAGTCATAGTTACTCCTGCCGGCTGCTCCCATTTCTTTAGGCCTTTAACATTCTTGCTATGGCCAGTCCTACAGAACCGATATGCCACTGTATGTCCACCTTAACGTCGTCACAGTTACTCACACTACGAGTCTCTCGAGTTTGCAAATGTACTTCGCCGGATGACGAGGCATTTGGCTACCTTAAGGGAGTCATAGTTCCTGCTGCCAGCTACTACCTTTTCTTTGAATCTATCCTCTCTTTATTTCGTACTGCGGCCTGTCCATGCAGAAGCGAAATCCTACAACAAGTCCACCTTCACGTTGCCTGAGTTACTCCAACGACGATATCCTCGAGTTTTCAAGTAAATTTCGCTGAGTGACGAGGCATTTGGCTACCTTAAGAGAGTCATAGTTACTCCTGCCGGCTGCTCCCATTTCTTTAGGCCTTTAACATTCTTGCTATGGCCAGTCCTACAGAACCGATATGCCACTGTATGTCCACCTTAACGTCGTCACAGTTACTCACACTACGAGTCTCTCGAGTTTGCAAATGTACTTCGCCGGATGACGAGGCATTTGGCTACCTTAAGAGAGTCATAGTTCCTGCTGCCTGCTGCTCCCTTTTCTTTGAATCTATCCTCTCTTTATTTCGTACTGCGGCCTGTCCATGCAGAAGCGAAATCCTGCAACAAGTCCACCTTCACGTTGCCTGAGTTACTCCAACGACGATATCCTCGAGTTTTCAAGTAAATTTCGCTGAGTGACGAGGCATTTGGCTACCTTAAGAGACTCATAGTTACTCCTGCCGGCTGCTCCCATTTCTTTAGGCCTTTAAAATTCTTGCTATGGCCAGTCCTACAGAACCGATATGCCACTGTATGTCCACCTTAACGACGTCACAGTTACTCACACTACGACTCTCTCGAGTTTGCAAATGTACTTCGCCGGATGACGAGGCATTTGGCTACCTTAAGGGAGTCATAGTTCCTGCTGCCAGCTACTCCCTTTTCTTTGAATCTATCCTCTCTTTATTTCGTACTGCGGCCTGTCCATGCAGAAGCAAAATCCTGCAACAAGTCCACCTTCACGTTGCCTGAGTTACTCCAACGACGATATCCTCGAGTTTTCAAGTAAATTTCGCAGAGTGACGAGGCATTTGGCTACCTTAAGAGAGTCATAGTTACTCCTGCCGGCTGCTCCCATTTCTTTAGGCCTTTAACATTCTTGCTATGGCCAGTCCTACAGAACCGATATGCCACTGTATGTCCACCTTAACGTCGTCACAGTTACTCACACTACGAGTCTCTCGAGTTTGCAAATGTACTTCGCCGGATGACGAGGCATTTGGCTACCTTAAGGGAGTCATAGTTCCTGCTGCCAGCTACTCCCTTTTCTTTGAATCTATCCTCTCTTTATTTCGTACTGCGGCCTGTCCATGCAGAAGCGAAATCCTGCAACAAGTCCACCTTCACGTTGCCTGAGTTACTCCAACGACGATATCCTCGAGTTTTCAAGTAAATTTCGCTGAGTGACGAGGCATTTGGCTACCTTAAGAGAGTCATAGTTACTCCTGCCGGCTGCTCCCATTTCTTTACGCCTTTAACATTCTTGCTATGGCCAGTCCTACAGAATCGATATGCCACTGTATGTCCACCTTAACGACGTCACAGTTACTCACAGTACTTCGCCGGATGACGAGGCATTTGGCTACCTTAAGAGAGTCATAGTTCCTGCTTCCAGCTGCTCCCTTTTCTTTGAATCTATCCTCTCTTTATTTCGTACTGCGGCCTGTCCATGCAGAAGCGAAATGCTGCAACAAGTCCACCTTCACGTTGCCTGAGTTACACCAACGACGATATCCTCGAGTTTTCAAGTAAATTTCGCTGAGTGACGAGGCATTTGGCTACCTTAAGAGACTCATAGTTACTCCTGCCGGCAGCTCCCATTTCTTTAGGCCTTTAAAATTCTTGCTATGGCTAGTCCTACAGAACCGATATGCCACTGTATGTCCACCTTAACGACGTCACAGTTACTCACACTACGACTCTCTCGAGTTTGCAAATGTACTTCGCCGGATGACGAGGCATTTGGCTACCTTAAGGGAGTCATAGCTCCTGCTGCCAGCTACTCCCTTTTCTTTGAATCTATCCTCTCTTTATTTCGTACTGCGGCCTGTCCATGCAGAAGCAAAATCCTGCAACAAGTCCACCTTCACGTTGCCTGAGTTACTCCAACGACGATATCCTCGAGTTTTCAAGTAAATTTCGCAGAGTGACGAGGCATTTGGCTACCTTAAGAGAGTCATAGTTACTCCTGCCGGCTGCTCCCATTTCTTTAGGCCTTTAACATTCTTGCTATGGCCAGTCCTACAGAATCGATATGCCACTGTATGTCCACCTTAACGACGTCACAGTTACTCACAGTACTTCGCCGGATGACGAGGCATTTGCCTACCTTAAGAGAGTCATAGTTCCTGCTTCCAGCTGCTCCCTTTTCTTTGAATCTATCCTCTCTTTATTTCGTACTGCGGCCTGTCCATGCAGAAGCGAAATGCTGCAACAAGTCCACCTTCACGTTGCCTGAGTTACTCCAACGACGATATCCTCGAGTTTTCAAGTAAATTTCGCTGAGTGACGAGGCATTTGGCTACCTTAAGAGACTCATAGTTACTCCTGCCGGCTGCTCCCATTTCTTTAGGCCTTTAAAATTCTTGCTATGGCTAGTCCTACAGAACCGATATGCCACTGTATGTCCACCTTAACGACGTCACAGTTACTCACACTACGAGTCTCTCGAGTTTGCAAATGTACTTCGCCGGATGACGAGGCATTTGGCTACCTTAAGAGAGTCATAGGTAATGCTGCCTGCTGCTCCCTTTTCTTTGAATCTATCCTCTCTTTATTTCGTACTGCGGCCTGTCCATGCAGAAGCGAAATCCTGCAACAAGTCCACCTTCACGTTGCCTGAGTTACTCCAACGACGATATCCTCGAGTTTTCAAGTAAATTTCGCTGAGTGACGAGGCATTTGGCTACCTTAAGAGACTCATAGTTACTCCTGCCGGCTGCTCCCATTTCTTTAGGCCTTTAAAATTCTTGCTATGGCCAGTCCTACAGAACCGATATGCCACTGTATGTCCACCTTAACGACGTCACAGTTACTCACACTACGACTCTCTCGAGTTTGCAAATGTACTTCGCCGGATGACGAGGCATTTGGCTACCTTAAGGGAGTCATAGTTCCTGCTGCCAGCTACTCCCTTTTCTTTGAATCTATCCTCTCTTTATTTCGTACTGCGGCCTGTCCATGCAGAAGCAAAATCCTGCAACAAGTCCACCTTCACGTTGCCTGAGTTACTCCAACGACGATATCCTCGAGTTTTCAAGTAAATTTCGCAGAGTGACGAGGCATTTGGCTACCTTAAGAGAGTCATAGTTACTCCTGCCGGCTGCTCCCATTTCTTTAGGCCTTTAACATTCTTGCTATGGCCAGTCCTACAGAACCGATATGCCACTGTATGTCCACCTTAACGTCGTCACAGTTACTCACACTACGAGTCTCTCGAGTTTGCAAATGTACTTCGCCGGATGACGAGGCATTTGGCTACCTTAAGGGAGTCATAGTTCCTGCTGCCAGCTACTCCCTTTTCTTTGAATCTATCCTCTCTTTATTTCGTACTGCGGCCTGTCCATGCAGAAGCGAAATCCTGCAACAAGTCCACCTTCACGTTGCCTGAGTTACTCCAACGACGATATCCTCGAGTTTTCAAGTAAATTTCGCTGAGTGACGAGGCATTTGGCTACCTTAAGAGAGTCATAGTTACTCCTGCCGGCTGCTCCCATTTCTTTAGGCCTTTAACATTCTTGCTATGGCCAGTCCTACAGAACCGATATGCCACTGTATGTCCACCTTAACGTCGTCACAGTTACTCACACTACGAGTCTCTCGAGTTTGCAAATGTACTTCGCCGGATGACGAGGCATTTGGCTACCTTAAGAGAGTCATAGTTCCTGCTGCCTGCTGCTCCCTTTTCTTTGAATCTATCCTCTCTTTATTTCGTACTGCGGCCTGTCCATGCAGAAGCGAAATCCTGCAACAAGTCCACCTTCACGTTGCCTGAGTTACTCCAACGACGATATCCTCGAGTTTTCAAGTAAATTTCGCAGAGTGACGAGGCATTTGGCTACCTTAAGAGAGTCATAGTTACTCCTGCCGGCTGCTCCCATTTCTTTAGGCCTTTAACATTCTTGCTATGGCCAGTCCTACAGAACCGATATGCCACTGTATGTCCACCTTAACGTCGTCACAGTTACTCACACTACGAGTCTCTCGAGTTTGCAAATGTACTTCGCCGGATGACGAGGCATTTGGCTACCTTAAGGGAGTCATAGTTCCTGCTGCCAGCTACTCCCTTTTCTTTGAATCTATCCTCTCTTTATTTCGTACTGCGGCCTGTCCATGCAGAAGCGAAATCCTGCAACAAGTCCACCTTCACGTTGCCTGAGTTACTCCAACGACGATATCCTCGAGTTTTCAAGTAAATTTCGCTGAGTGACGAGGCATTTGGCTACCTTAAGAGAGTCATAGTTACTCCTGCCGGCTGCTCCCATTTCTTTACGCCTTTAACATTCTTGCTATGGCCAGTCCTACAGAATCGATATGCCACTGTATGTCCACCTTAACGACGTCACAGTTACTCACAGTACTTCGCCGGATGACGAGGCATTTGGCTACCTTAAGAGAGTCATAGTTCCTGCTTCCAGCTGCTCCCTTTTCTTTGAATCTATCCTCTCTTTATTTCGTACTGCGGCCTGTCCATGCAGAAGCGAAATGCTGCAACAAGTCCACCTTCACGTTGCCTGAGTTACACCAACGACGATATCCTCGAGTTTTCAAGTAAATTTCGCTGAGTGACGAGGCATTTGGCTACCTTAAGAGACTCATAGTTACTCCTGCCGGCAGCTCCCATTTCTTTAGGCCTTTAAAATTCTTGCTATGGCTAGTCCTACAGAACCGATATGCCACTGTATGTCCACCTTAACGACGTCACAGTTACTCACACTACGACTCTCTCGAGTTTGCAAATGTACTTCGCCGGATGACGAGGCATTTGGCTACCTTAAGGGAGTCATAGTTCCTGCTGCCAGCTACTCCCTTTTCTTTGAATCTATCCTCTCTTTATTTCGTACTGCGGCCTGTCCATGCAGAAGCGAAATCCTGCAACAAGTCCACCTTCACGTTGCCTGAGTTACTCCAACGACGATATCCTCGAGTTTTCAAGTAAATTTCGCTGAGTGACGAGGCATTTGGCTACCTTAAGAGAGTCATAGTTACTCCTGCCGGCTGCTCCCATTTCTTTAGGCCTTTAACATTCTTGCTATGGCCAGTCCTACAGAACCGATATGCCACTGTATGTCCACCTTAACGTCGTCACAGTTACTCACACTACGAGTCTCTCGAGTTTGCAAATGTACTTCGCCGGATGACGAGGCATTTGGCTACCTTAAGAGAGTCATAGTTCCTGCTGCCTGCTGCTCCCTTTTCTTTGAATCTATCCTCTCTTTATTTCGTACTGCGGCCTGTCCATGCAGAAGCGAAATCCTGCAACAAGTCCACCTTCACGTTGCCTGAGTTACTCCAACGACGATATCCTCGAGTTTTCAAGTAAATTTCGCAGAGTGACGAGGCATTTGGCTACCTTAAGAGAGTCATAGTTACTCCTGCCGGCTGCTCCCATTTCTTTAGGCCTTTAACATTCTTGCTATGGCCAGTCCTACAGAACCGATATGCCACTGTATGTCCACCTTAACGTCGTCACAGTTACTCACACTACGAGTCTCTCGAGTTTGCAAATGTACTTCGCCGGATGACGAGGCATTTGGCTACCTTAAGGGAGTCATAGTTCCTGCTGCCAGCTACTCCCTTTTCTTTGAATCTATCCTCTCTTTATTTCGTACTGCGGCCTGTCCATGCAGAAGCGAAATCCTGCAACAAGTCCACCTTCACGTTGCCTGAGTTACTCCAACGACGATATCCTCGAGTTTTCAAGTAAATTTCGCTGAGTGACGAGGCATTTGGCTACCTTAAGAGAGTCATAGTTACTCCTGCCGGCTGCTCCCATTTCTTTACGCCTTTAACATTCTTGCTATGGCCAGTCCTACAGAATCGATATGCCACTGTATGTCCACCTTAACGACGTCACAGTTACTCACAGTACTTCGCCGGATGACGAGGCATTTGGCTACCTTAAGAGAGTCATAGTTCCTGCTTCCAGCTGCTCCCTTTTCTTTGAATCTATCCTCTCTTTATTTCGTACTGCGGCCTGTCCATGCAGAAGCGAAATGCTGCAACAAGTCCACCTTCACGTTGCCTGAGTTACACCAACGACGATATCCTCGAGTTTTCAAGTAAATTTCGCTGAGTGACGAGGCATTTGGCTACCTTAAGAGACTCATAGTTACTCCTGCCGGCAGCTCCCATTTCTTTAGGCCTTTAAAATTCTTGCTATGGCTAGTCCTACAGAACCGATATGCCACTGTATGTCCACCTTAACGACGTCACAGTTACTCACACTACGACTCTCTCGAGTTTGCAAATGTACTTCGCCGGATGACGAGGCATTTGGCTACCTTAAGGGAGTCATAGTTCCTGCTGCCAGCTACTCCCTTTTCTTTGAATCTATCCTCTCTTTATTTCGTACTGCGGCCTGTCCATGCAGAAGCGAAATCCTGCAACAAGTCCACCTTCACGTTGCCTGAGTTACTCCAACGACGATATCCTCGAGTTTTCAAGTAAATTTCGCTGAGTGACGAGGCATTTGGCTACCTTAAGAGAGTCATAGTTACTCCTGCCGGCTGCTCCCATTTCTTTAGGCCTTTAACATTCTTGCTATGGCCAGTCCTACAGAACCGATATGCCACTGTATGTCCACCTTAACGTCGTCACAGTTACTCACACTACGAGTCTCTCGAGTTTGCAAATGTACTTCGCCGGATGACGAGGCATTTGGCTACCTTAAGAGAGTCATAGTTCCTGCTGCCTGCTGCTCCCTTTTCTTTGAATCTATCCTCTCTTTATTTCGTACTGCGGCCTGTCCATGCAGAAGCGAAATCCTGCAACAAGTCCACCTTCACGTTGCCTGAGTTACTCCAACGACGATATCCTCGAGTTTTCAAGTAAATTTCGCTGAGTGACGAGGCATTTGGCTACCTTAAGAGACTCATAGTTACTCCTGCCGGCTGCTCCCATTTCTTTAGGCCTTTAAAATTCTTGCTATGGCCAGTCCTACAGAACCGATATGCCACTGTATGTCCACCTTAACGACGTCACAGTTACTCACACTACGACTCTCTCGAGTTTGCAAATGTACTTCGCCGGATGACGAGGCATTTGGCTACCTTAAGGGAGTCATAGTTCCTGCTGCCAGCTACTCCCTTTTCTTTGAATCTATCCTCTCTTTATTTCGTACTGCGGCCTGTCCATGCAGAAGCAAAATCCTGCAACAAGTCCACCTTCACGTTGCCTGAGTTACTCCAACGACGATATCCTCGAGTTTTCAAGTAAATTTCGCAGAGTGACGAGGCATTTGGCTACCTTAAGAGAGTCATAGTTACTCCTGCCGGCTGCTCCCATTTCTTTAGGCCTTTAACATTCTTGCTATGGCCAGTCCTACAGAACCGATATGCCACTGTATGTCCACCTTAACGTCGTCACAGTTACTCACACTACGAGTCTCTCGAGTTTGCAAATGTACTTCGCCGGATGACGAGGCATTTGACTACCTTAAGGGAGTCATAGTTCCTGCTGCCAGCTACTCCCTTTTCTTTGAATCTATCCTCTCTTTATTTCGTACTGCGGCCTGTCCATGCAGAAGCGAAATCCTGCAACAAGTCCACCTTCACGTTGCCTGAGTTACTCCAACGACGATATCATCGAGTTTTCAAGTAAATTTCGCTGAGTGACGAGGCATTTGGCTACCTTAAGAGAGTCATAGTTACTCCTGCCGGCTGCTCCCATTTCTTTACGCCTTTAACATTCTTGCTATGGCCAGTCCTACAGAATCGATATGCCACTGTATGTCCACCTTAACGACGTCACAGTTACTCACAGTACTTCGCCGGATGACGAGGCATTTGGCTACCTTAAGAGAGTCATAGTTCCTGCTTCCAGCTGCTCCCTTTTCTTTGAATCTATCCTCTCTTTATTTCGTACTGCGGCCTGTCCATGCAGAAGCGAAATGCTGCAACAAGTCCACCTTCACGTTGCCTGAGTTACACCAACGACGATATCCTCGAGTTTTCAAGTAAATTTCGCTGAGTGACGAGGCATTTGGCTACCTTAAGAGACTCATAGTTACTCCTGCCGGCAGCTCCCATTTCTTTAGGCCTTTAAAATTCTTGCTATGGCTAGTCCTACAGAACCGATATGCCACTGTATGTCCACCTTAACGACGTCACAGTTACTCACACTACGACTCTCTCGAGTTTGCAAATGTACTTCGCCAGATGACGAGGCATTTGGCTACCTTAAGGGAGTCATAGTTCCTGCTGCCAGCTACTCCCTTTTCTTTGAATCTATCCTCTCTTTATTTCGTACTGCAGCCTGTCCATGCAGAAGCAAAATCCTGCAACAAGTCCACCTTCACGTTGCCTGAGTTACTCCAACGACGATATCCTCGAGTTTTCAAGTAAATTTCGCAGAGTGACGAGGCATTTGGCTACCTTAAGAGAGTCATAGTTAGTCCTGCCGGCTGCTCCCATTTCTTTAGGCCTTTAACATTCTTGCTATGGCCAGTCCTACAGAATCGATATGCCACTGTATGTCCACCTTAACGACGTCACAGTTACTCACAGTACTTCGCCGGATGACGAGGCATTTGGCTACCTTAAGAGAGTCATAGTTCCTGCTTCCAGCTGCTCCCTTTTCTTTGAATCTATCCTCTCTTTATTTCGTACTGCGGCCTGTCCATGCAGAAGCGAAATGCTGCAACAAGTCCACCTTCACGTTGCCTGAGTTACTCCAACGACGATATCCTCGAGTTTTCAAGTATATTTCGCTGAGTGACGAGGCATTTGGCTACCTTAAGAGACTCATAGTTACTCCTGCCGGCTGCTCCCATTTCTTTAGGCCTTTAAAATTCTTGCTATGGCTAGTCCTACAGAACCGATATGCCACTGTATGTCCACCTTAACGTCGTCACAGTTACTCACACTACGAGTCTCTCGAGTTTGCAAATGTACTTCGCCGGATGACGAGGCATTTGGCTACCTTAAGGGAGTCATAGTTCCTGCTGCCAGCTACTCCCTTTTCTTTGAATCTATCCTCTCTTTATTTCGTACTGCGGCCTGTCCATGCAGAAGCGAAATCCTGCAACAAGTCCACCTTCACGTTGCCTGAGTTACTCCAACGACGATATCCTCGAGTTTTCAAGTAAATTTCGCAGAGTGACGAGGCATTTGGCTACCTTAAGAGAGTCATAGTTACTCCTGCCGGCTGCTCCCATTTCTTTACGCCTTTAACATTCTTGCTATGGCCAGTCCTACAGAATCGATATGCCACTGTATGTCCACCTTAACGACGTCACAGTTACTCACAGTACTTCGCCGGATGACGAGGCATTTGGCTACCTTAAGAGAGTCATAGTTCCTGCTTCCAGCTGCTCCCTTTTCTTTGAATCTATCCTCTCTTTATTTCGTACTGCGGCCTGTCCATGCAGAAGCGAAATGCTGCAACAAGTCCACCTTCACGTTGCCTGAGTTACTCCAACGACGATATCCTCGAGTTTTCAAGTAAATTTCGCAGAGTGACGAGGCATTTGGCTACCTTAAGAGAGTCATAGTTACTCCTGCCGGCTGCTCCCATTTCTTTAGGCCTTTAACATTCTTGCTATGGCCAGTCCTACAGAACCGATATGCCACTGTATGTCCACCTTAACGTCGTCACAGTTACTCACACTACGAGTCTCTCGAGTTTGCAAATGTACTTCGCCGGATGACGAGGCATTTAGCTACGTTAAGAGAGTCGTAGTTCCTGCTGCCAGCTGCTCCCTTTTCTTTGAATCTATCCTCTCTTTAGTTCGTACTGCGGCCTGTCCATGCAGAAGCGAAATGCTGCAACAAGTCCACCTTCACGTTGCCTGAGTTACTCCAACGACGATATCCTCGAGTTTTCAAGTAAATTTCGCTGAGTGACGAGGCATTTGGCTACCTTAAGAGACTCATAGTTACTCCTGCCGGCTGCTCCCATTTCTTTAGGCCTTTAAAATTCTTGCTATGGCTAGTCCTACAGAACCGATATGCCACTGTATGTCCACCTTAACGACGTCACAGTTACTCACACTACGAGTCTCTCGAGTTTGCAAATGTACTTCGCCGGATGACGAGGCATTTGGCTACCTTAAGAGAGTCATAGGTAATGCTGCCTGCTGCTCCCTTTTCTTTGAATCTATCCTCTCTTTATTTCGTACTGCGGCCTGTCCATGCAGAAGCGAAATCCTGCAACAAGTCCACCTTCACGTTGCCTGAGTTACTCCAACGACGATATCCTCGAGTTTTCAAGTAAATTTCGCTGAGTGACGAGGCATTTGGCTACCTTAAGAGACTCATAGTTACTCCTGCCGGCTGCTCCCATTTCTTTAGGCCTTTAAAATTCTTGCTATGGCCAGTCCTACAGAACCGATATGCCACTGTATGTCCACCTTAACGACGTCACAGTTACTCACACTACGACTCTCTCGAGTTTGCAAATGTACTTCGCCGGATGACGAGGCATTTGGCTACCTTAAGGGAGTCATAGTTCCTGCTGCCAGCTACTCCCTTTTCTTTGAATCTATCCTCTCTTTATTTCGTACTGCGGCCTGTCCATGCAGAAGCAAAATCCTGCAACAAGTCCACCTTCACGTTGCCTGAGTTACTCCAACGACGATATCCTCGAGTTTTCAAGTAAATTTCGCAGAGTGACGAGGCATTTGGCTACCTTAAGAGAGTCATAGTTACTCCTGCCGGCTGCTCCCATTTCTTTAGGCCTTTAACATTCTTGCTATGGCCAGTCCTACAGAACCGATATGCCACTGTATGTCCACCTTAACGTCGTCACAGTTACTCACACTACGAGTCTCTCGAGTTTGCAAATGTACTTCGCCGGATGACGAGGCATTTGGCTACCTTAAGGGAGTCATAGTTCCTGCTGCCAGCTACTCCCTTTTCTTTGAATCTATCCTCTCTTTATTTCGTACTGCGGCCTGTCCATGCAGAAGCGAAATCCTGCAACAAGTCCACCTTCACGTTGCCTGAGTTACTCCAACGACGATATCCTCGAGTTTTCAAGTAAATTTCGCTGAGTGACGAGGCATTTGGCTACCTTAAGAGAGTCATAGGTACTCCTGCCGGCTGCTCCCATTTCTTTAGGCCTTTAACATTCTTGCTATGGCCAGTCCTACAGAACCGATATGCCACTGTATGTCCACCTTAACGTCGTCACAGTTACTCACACTACGAGTCTCTCGAGTTTGCAAATGTACTTCGCCGGATGACGAGGCATTTGGCTACCTTAAGAGAGTCATAGTTCCTGCTGCCTGCTGCTCCCTTTTCTTTGAATCTATCCTCTCTTTATTTCGTACTGCGGCCTGTCCATGCAGAAGCGAAATCCTGCAACAAGTCCACCTTCACGTTGCCTGAGTTACTCCAACGACGATATCCTCGAGTTTTCAAGTAAATTTCGCTGACTGACGAGGCATTTGGCTACCTTAAGAGACTCATAGTTACTCCTGCCGGCTGCTCCCATTTCTTTAGGCCTTTAAAATTCTTGCTATGGCCAGTCCTACAGAACCGATATGCCACTGTATGTCCACCTTAACGACGTCACAGTTACTCACACTACGACTCTCTCGAGTTTGCAAATGTACTTCGCCGGATGACGAGGCATTTGGCTACCTTAAGGGAGTCATAGTTCCTGCTGCCAGCTACTCCCTTTTCTTTGAATCTATCCTCTCTTTATTTCGTACTGCGGCCTGTCCATGCAGAAGCGAAATGCTGCAACAAGTCCACCTTCACGTTGCCTGAGTTACACCAACGACGATATCCTCGAGTTTTCAAGTAAATTTCGCTGAGTGACGAGGCATTTGGCTACCTTAAGAGACTCATAGTTACTCCTGCCGGCAGCTCCCATTTCTTTAGGCCTTTAAAATTCTTGCTATGGCTAGTCCTACAGAACCGATATGTCCACCTTAACGACGTCACAGTTACTCACACTACGACTCTCTCGAGTTTGCAAATGTACTTCGCCGGATGACGAGGCATTTGGCTACCTTAAGGGAGTAATAGTTCCTGCTGCCAGCTACTCCCTTTTCTTTGAATCTATCCTCTATTTATTTCGTACTGCGGCCTGTCCATGCAGAAGCAAAATCCTGCAACAAGTCCACCTTCACGTTGCCTGAGTTACTCCAACGACGATATCCTCGAGTTTTCAAGTAAATTTCGCAGAGTGACGAGGCATTTGGCTACCTTAAGAGAGTCATAGTTACTCCTGCCGGCTGCTCCCATTTCTTTAGGCCTTTAACATTCTTGCTATGGCCAGTCCTACAGAATCGATATGCCACTGTATGTCCACCTTAACGACGTCACAGTTACTCACAGTACTTCGCCGGATGACGAGGCATTTGGCTACCTTAAGAGAGTCATAGTTCCTGCTTCCAGCTGCTCCCTTTTCTTTGAATCTATCCTCTCTTTATTTCGTACTGCGGCCTGTCCATGCAGAAGCGAAATGCTGCAACAAGTCCACCTTCACGTTGCCTGAGTTACTCCAACGACGATATCCTCGAGTTTTCAAGTAAATTTCGCTGAGTGACGAGCCATTTGGCTACCTTAAGAGACTCATAGTTACTCCTGCCGGCTGCTCCCATTTCTTTAGGCCTTTAAAATTCTTGCTATGGCTAGTCCTACAGAACCGATATGCCACTGTATGTCCACCTTAACGACGTCACAGTTACTCACACTACGAGTCTCTCGAGTTTGCAAATGTACTTCGCCGGATGACGAGGCATTTGGCTACCTTAAGAGAGTCATAGGTAATGCTGCCTGCTGCTCCCTTTTCTTTGAATCTATCCTCTCTTTATTTCGTACTGCGGCCTGTCCATGCAGAAGCGAAATCCTGCAACAAGTCCACCTTCACGTTGCCTGAGTTACTCCAACGACGATATCCTCGAGTTTTCAAGTAAATTTCGCTGACTGACGAGGCATTTGGCTACCTTAAGAGACTCATAGTTACTCCTGCCGGCTGCTCCCATTTCTTTAGGCCTTTAAAATTCTTGCTATGGCCAGTCCTACAGAACCGATATGCCACTGTATGTCCACCTTAACGACGTCACAGTTACTCACACTACGACTCTCTCGAGTTTGCAAATGTACTTCGCCGGATGACGAGGCATTTGGCTACCTTAAGGGAGTCATAGTTCCTGCTGCCAGCTACTCCCTTTTCTTTGAATCTATCCTCTCTTTATTTCGTACTGCGGCCTGTCCATGCAGAAGCAAAATCCTGCAACAAGTCCACCTTCACGTTGCCTGAGTTACTCCAACGACGATATCCTCGAGTTTTCAAGTAAATTTCGCAGAGTGACGAGGCATTTGGCTACCTTAAGAGAGTCATAGTTACTCCTGCCGGCTGCTCCCATTTCTTTAGGCCTTTAACATTCTTGCTATGGCCAGTCCTACAGAACCGATATGCCACTGTATGTCCACCTTAACGTCGTCACAGTTACTCACACTACGAGTCTCTCGAGTTTGCAAATGTACTTCGCCGGATGACGAGGCATTTGGCTACCTTAAGGGAGTCATAGTTCCTGCTGCCAGCTACTCCCTTTTCTTTGAATCTATCCTCTCTTTATTTCGTACTGCGGCCTGTCCATGCAGAAGCGAAATCCTGCAACAAGTCCACCTTCACGTTGCCTGAGTTACTCCAACGACGATATCCTCGAGTTTTCAAGTAAATTTCGCTGAGTGACGAGGCATTTGGCTACCTTAAGAGAGTCATAGTTACTCCTGCCGGCTGCTCCCATTTCTTTACGCCTTTAACATTCTTGCTATGGCCAGTCCTACAGAATCGATATGCCACTGTATGTCCACCTTAACGACGTCACAGTTACTCACAGTACTTCGCCGGATGACGAGGCATTTGGCTACCTTAAGAGAGTCATAGTTCCTGCTTCCAGCTGCTCCCTTTTCTTTGAATCTATCCTCTCTTTATTTCGTACTGCGGCCTGTCCATGCAGAAGCGAAATGCTGCAACAAGTCCACCTTCACGTTGCCTGAGTTACACCAACGACGATATCCTCGAGTTTTCAAGTAAATTTCGCTGAGTGACGAGGCATTTGGCTACCTTAAGAGACTCATAGTTACTCCTGCCGGCAGCTCCCATTTCTTTAGGCCTTTAAAATTCTTGCTATGGCTAGTCCTACAGAACCGATATGCCACTGTATGTCCACCTTAACGACGTCACAGTTACTCACACTACGACTCTCTCGAGTTTGCAAATGTACTTCGCCGGATGACGAGGCATTTGGCTACCTTAAGGGAGTAATAGTTCCTGCTGCCAGCTACTCCCTTTTCTTTGAATCTATCCTCTCTTTATTTCGTACTGCGGCCTGTCCATGCAGAAGCAAAATCCTGCAACAAGTCCACCTTCACGTTGCCTGAGTTACTCCAACGACGATATCCTCGAGTTTTCAAGTAAATTTCGCAGAGTGACGAGGCATTTGGCTACCTTAAGAGAGTCATAGTTACTCCTGCCGGCTGCTCCCATTTCTTTAGGCCTTTAACATTCTTGCTATGGCCAGTCCTACAGAATCGATATGCCACTGTATGTCCACCTTAACGACGTCACAGTTACTCACAGTACTTCGCCGGATGACGAGGCATTTGGCTACCTTAAGAGAGTCATAGTTCCTGCTTCCAGCTGCTCCCTTTTCTTTGAATCTATCCTCTCTTTATTTCGTACTGCGGCCTGTCCATGCAGAAGCGAAATGCTGCAACAAGTCCACCTTCACGTTGCCTGAGTTACTCCAACGACGATATCCTCGAGTTTTCAAGTAAATTTCGCTGAGTGACGAGGCATTTGGCTACCTTAAGAGACTCATAGTTACTCCTGCCGGCTGCTCCCATTTCTTTAGGCCTTTAAAATTCTTGCTATGGCTAGTCCTACAGAACCGATATGCCACTGTATGTCCACCTTAACGACGTCACAGTTACTCACACTACGAGTCTCTCGAGTTTGCAAATGTACTTCGCCGGATGACGAGGCATTTGGCTACCTTAAGAGAGTCATAGGTAATGCTGCCTGCTGCTCCCTTTTCTTTGAATCTATCCTCTCTTTATTTCGTACTGCGGCCTGTCCATGCAGAAGCGAAATCCTGCAACAAGTCCACCTTCACGTTGCCTGAGTTACTCCAACGACGATATCCTCGAGTTTTCAAGTAAATTTCGCTGAGTGACGAGGCATTTGGCTACCTTAAGAGACTCATAGTTACTCCTGCCGGCTGCTCCCATTTCTTTAGGCCTTTAAAATTCTTGCTATGGCCAGTCCTACAGAACCGATATGCCACTGTATGTCCACCTTAACGACGTCACAGTTACTCACACTACGACTCTCTCGAGTTTGCAAATGTACTTCGCCGGATGACGAGGCATTTGGCTACCTTAAGGGAGTCATAGTTCCTGCTGCCAGCTACTCCCTTTTCTTTGAATCTATCCTCTCTTTATTTCGTACTGCGGCCTGTCCATGCAGAAGCAAAATCCTGCAACAAGTCCACCTTCACGTTGCCTGAGTTACTCCAACGACGATATCCTCGAGTTTTCAAGTAAATTTCGCAGAGTGACGAGGCATTTGGCTACCTTAAGAGAGTCATAGTTACTCCTGCCGGCTGCTCCCATTTCTTTAGGCCTTAAACATTCTTGCTATGGCCAGTCCTACAGAACCGATATGCCACTGTATGTCCACCTTAACGTCGTCACAGTTACTCACACTACGAGTCTCTCGAGTTTGCAAATGTACTTCGCCGGATGACGAGGCATTTGGCTACCTTAAGGGAGTCATAGTTCCTGCTGCCAGCTACTCCCTTTTCTTTGAATCTATCCTCTCTTTATTTCGTACTGCGGCCTGTCCATGCAGAAGCGAAATCCTGCAACAAGTCCACCTTCACGTTGCCTGAGTTACTCCAACGACGATATCCTCGAGTTTTCAAGTAAATTTCGCTGAGTGACGAGGCATTTGGCTACCTTAAGAGAGTCATAGTTACTCCTGCCGGCTGCTCCCATTTCTTTAGGCCTTTAACATTCTTGCTATGGCCAGTCCTACAGAACCGATATGCCACTGTATGTCCACCTTAACGTCGTCACAGTTACTCACACTACGAGTCTCTCGAGTTTGCAAATGTACTTCGCCGGATGACGAGGCATTTGGCTACCTTAAGAGAGTCATAGTTCCTGCTGCCTGCTGCTCCCTTTTCTTTGAATCTATCCTCTCTTTATTTCGTACTGCGGCCTGTCCATGCAGAAGCGAAATCCTGCAACAAGTCCACCTTCACGTTGCCTGAGTTACTCCAACGACGATATCCTCGAGTTTTCAAGTAAATTTCGCTGACTGACGAGGCATTTGGCTACCTTAAGAGACTCATAGTTACTCCTGCCGGCTGCTCCCATTTCTTTAGGCCTTTAAAATTCTTGCTATGGCCAGTCCTACAGAACCGATATGCCACTGTATGTCCACCTTAACGACGTCACAGTTACTCACACTACGACTCTCTCGAGTTTGCAAATGTACTTCGCCGGATGACGAGGCATTTGGCTACCTTAAGGGAGTCATAGTTCCTGCTGCCAGCTACTCCCTTTTCTTTGAATCTATCCTCTCTTTATTTCGTACTGCGGCCTGTCCATGCAGAAGCAAAATCCTGCAACAAGTCCACCTTCACGTTGCCTGAGTTACTCCAACGACGATATCCTCGAGTTTTCAAGTAAATTTCGCAGAGTGACGAGGCATTTGGCTACCTTAAGAGAGTCATAGTTACTCCTGCCGGCTGCTCCCATTTCTTTAGGCCTTTAACATTCTTGCTATGGCCAGTCCTACAGAACCGATATGCCACTGTATGTCCACCTTAACGTCGTCACAGTTACTCACACTACGAGTCTCTCGAGTTTGCAAATGTACTTCGCCGGATGACGAGGCATTTGGCTACCTTAAGGGAGTCATAGTTCCTGCTGCCAGCTACTCCCTTTTCTTTGAATCTATCCTCTCTTTATTTCGTACTGCGGCCTGTCCATGCAGAAGCGAAATCCTGCAACAAGTCCACCTTCACGTTGCCTGAGTTACTCCAACGACGATATCCTCGAGTTTTCAAGTAAATTTCGCTGAGTGACGAGGCATTTGGCTACCTTAAGAGAGTCATAGTTACTCCTGCCGGCTGCTCCCATTTCTTTACGCCTTTAACATTCTTGCTATGGCCAGTCCTACAGAATCGATATGCCACTGTATGTCCACCTTAACGACGTCACAGTTACTCACAGTACTTCGCCGGATGACGAGGCATTTGGCTACCTTAAGAGAGTCATAGTTCCTGCTTCCAGCTGCTCCCTTTTCTTTGAATCTATCCTCTCTTTATTTCGTACTGCGGCCTGTCCATGCAGAAGCGAAATGCTGCAACAAGTCCACCTTCACGTTGCCTGAGTTACACCAACGACGATATCCTCGAGTTTTCAAGTAAATTTCGCTGAGTGACGAGGCATTTGGATACCTTAAGAGACTCATAGTTACTCCTGCCGGCAGCTCCCATTTCTTTAGGCCTTTAAAATTCTTGCTATGGCTAGTCCTACAGAACCGATATGCCACTGTATGTCCACCTTAACGACGTCACAGTTACTCACACTACGACTCTCTCGAGTTTGCAAATGTACTTCGCCGGATGACGAGGCATTTGGCTACCTTAAGGGAGTAATAGTTCCTGCTGCCAGCTACTCCCTTTTCTTTGAATCTATCCTCTCTTTATTTCGTACTGCGGCCTGTCCATGCAGAAGCAAAATCCTGCAACAAGTCCACCTTCACGTTGCCTGAGTTACTCCAACGACGATATCCTCGAGTTTTCAAGTAAATTTCGCAGAGTGACGAGGCATTTGGCTACCTTAAGAGAGTCATAGTTACTCCTGCCGGCTGCTCCCATTTCTTTAGGCCTTTAACATTCTTGCTATGGCCAGTCCTACAGAATCGATATGCCACTGTATGTCCACCTTAACGACGTCACAGTTACTCACAGTACTTCGCCGGATGACGAGGCATTTGGCTACCTTAAGAGAGTCATAGTTCCTGCTTCCAGCTGCTCCCTTTTCTTTGAATCTATCCTCTCTTTATTTCGTACTGCGGCCTGTCCATGCAGAAGCGAAATGCTGCAACAAGTCCACCTTCACGTTGCCTGAGTTACTCCAACGACGATATCCTCGAGTTTTCAAGTAAATTTCGCTGAGTGACGAGGCATTTGGCTACCTTAAGAGACTCATAGTTACTCCTGCCGGCTGCTCCCATTTCTTTAGGCCTTTAAAATTCTTGCTATGGCTAGTCCTACAGAACCGATATGCCACTGTATGTCCACCTTAACGACGTCACAGTTACTCACACTACGACTCTCTCGAGTTTGCAAATGTACTTCGCCGGATGACGAGGCATTTGGCTACCTTAAGGGAGTCATAGTTCCTGCTGCCAGCTACTCCCTTTTCTTTGAATCTATCCTCTCTTTATTTCGTACTGCGGCCTGTCCATGCAGAAGCGAAATCCTGCAACAAGTCCACCTTCACGTTGCCTGAGTTACTCCAACGACGATATCCTCGAGTTTTCAAGTAAATTTCGCTGAGTGACGAGGCATTTGGCTACCTTAAGAGAGTCATAGTTACTCCTGCCGGCTGCTCCCATTTCTTTAGGCCTTTAACATTCTTGCTATGGCCAGTCCTACAGAACCGATATGCCACTGTATGTCCACCTTAACGTCGTCACAGTTACTCACACTACGAGTCTCTCGAGTTTGCAAATGTACTTCGCCGGATGACGAGGCATTTGGCTACCTTAAGAGAGTCATAGTTCCTGCTGCCTGCTGCTCCCTTTTCTTTGAATCTATCCTCTCTTTATTTCGTACTGCGGCCTGTCCATGCAGAAGCGAAATCCTGCAACAAGTCCACCTTCACGTTGCCTGAGTTACTCCAACGACGATATCCTCGAGTTTTCAAGTAAATTTCGCTGAGTGACGAGGCATTTGGCTACCTTAAGAGACTCATAGTTACTCCTGCCGGCTGCTCCCATTTCTTTAGGCCTTTAAAATTCTTGCTATGGCCAGTCCTACAGAACCGATATGCCACTGTATGTCCACCTTAACGACGTCACAGTTACTCACACTACGACTCTCTCGAGTTTGCAAATGTACTTCGCCGGATGACGAGGCATTTGGCTACCTTAAGGGAGTCATAGTTCCTGCTGCCAGCTACTCCCTTTTCTTTGAATCTATCCTCTCTTTATTTCGTACTGCGGCCTGTCCATGCAGAAGCAAAATCCTGCAACAAGTCCACCTTCACGTTGCCTGAGTTACTCCAACGACGATATCCTCGAGTTTTCAAGTAAATTTCGCTGACTGACGAGGCATTTGGCTACCTTAAGAGACTCATAGTTACTCCTGCCGGCTGCTCCCATTTCTTTAGGCCTTTAAAATTCTTGCTATGGCCAGTCCTACAGAACCGATATGCCACTGTATGTCCACCTTAACGACGTCACAGTTACTCACACTACGACTCTCTCGAGTTTGCAAATGTACTTCGCCGGATGACGAGGCATTTGGCTACCTTAAGGGAGTCATAGTTCCTGCTGCCAGCTACTCCCTTTTCTTTGAATCTATCCTCTCTTTATTTCGTACTGCGGCCTGTCCATGCAGAAGCAAAATCCTGCAACAAGTCCACCTTCACGTTGCCTGAGTTACTCCAACGACGATATCCTCGAGTTTTCAAGTAAATTTCGCAGAGTGACGAGGCATTTGGCTACCTTAAGAGAGTCATAGTTACTCCTGCCGGCTGCTCCCATTTCTTTAGGCCTTTAACATTCTTGCTATGGCCAGTCCTACAGAACCGATATGCCACTGTATGTCCACCTTAACGTCGTCACAGTTACTCACACTACGAGTCTCTCGAGTTTGCAAATGTACTTCGCCGGATGACGAGGCATTTGGCTACCTTAAGGGAGTCATAGTTCCTGCTGCCAGCTACTCCCTTTTCTTTGAATCTATCCTCTCTTTATTTCGTACTGCGGCCTGTCCATGCAGAAGCGAAATCCTGCAACAAGTCCACCTTCACGTTGCCTGAGTTACTCCAACGACGATATCCTCGAGTTTTCAAGTAAATTTCGCTGAGTGACGAGGCATTTGGCTACCTTAAGAGAGTCATAGTTACTCCTGCCGGCTGCTCCCATTTCTTTACGCCTTTAACATTCTTGCTATGGCCAGTCCTACAGAATCGATATGCCACTGTATGTCCACCTTAACGACGTCACAGTTACTCACAGTACTTCGCCGGATGACGAGGCATTTGGCTACCTTAAGAGAGTCATAGTTCCTGCTTCCAGCTGCTCCCTTTTCTTTGAATCTATCCTCTCTTTATTTCGTACTGCGGCCTGTCCATGCAGAAGCGAAATGCTGCAACAAGTCCACCTTCACGTTGCCTGAGTTACACCAACGACGATATCCTCGAGTTTTCAAGTAAATTTCGCTGAGTGACGAGGCATTTGGCTACCTTAAGAGACTCATAGTTACTCCTGCCGGCAGCTCCCATTTCTTTAGGCCTTTAAAATTCTTGCTATGGCTAGTCCTACAGAACCGATATGCCACTGTATGTCCACCTTAACGACGTCACAGTTACTCACACTACGACTCTCTCGAGTTTGCAAATGTACTTCGCCGGATGACGAGGCATTTGGCTACCTTAAGGGAGTAATAGTTCCTGCTGCCAGCTACTCCCTTTTCTTTGAATCTATCCTCTCTTTATTTCGTACTGCGGCCTGTCCATGCAGAAGCAAAATCCTGCAACAAGTCCACCTTCACGTTGCCTGAGTTACTCCAACGACGATATCCTCGAGTTTTCAAGTAAATTTCGCAGAGTGACGAGGCATTTGGCTACCTTAAGAGAGTCATAGTTACTCCTGCCGGCTGCTCCCATTTCTTTAGGCCTTTAACATTCTTGCTATGGCCAGTCCTACAGAATCGATATGCCACTGTATGTCCACCTTAACGACGTCACAGTTACTCACAGTACTTCGCCGGATGACGAGGCATTTGGCTACCTTAAGAGAGTCATAGTTCCTGCTTCCAGCTGCTCCCTTTTCTTTGAATCTATCCTCTCTTTATTTCGTACTGCGGCCTGTCCATGCAGAAGCGAAATGCTGCAACAAGTCCACCTTCACGTTGCCTGAGTTACTCCAACGACGATATCCTCGAGTTTTCAAGTAAATTTCGCTGAGTGACGAGGCATTTGGCTACCTTAAGAGACTCATAGTTACTCCTGCCGGCTGCTCCCATTTCTTTAGGCCTTTAAAATTCTTGCTATGGCTAGTCCTACAGAACCGATATGCCACTGTATGTCCACCTTAACGACGTCACAGTTACTCACACTACGAGTCTCTCGAGTTTGCAAATGTACTTCGCCGGATGACGAGGCATTTGGCTACCTTAAGAGAGTCATAGGTAATGCTGCCTGCTGCTCCCTTTTCTTTGAATCTATCCTCTCTTTATTTCGTACTGCGGCCTGTCCATGCAGAAGCGAAATCCTGCAACAAGTCCACCTTCACGTTGCCTGAGTTACTCCAACGACGATATCCTCGAGTTTTCAAGTAAATTTCGCTGACTGACGAGGCATTTGGCTACCTTAAGAGACTCATAGTTACTCCTGCCGGCTGCTCCCATTTCTTTAGGCCTTTAAAATTCTTGCTATGGCCAGTCCTACAGAACCGATATGCCACTGTATGTCCACCTTAACGACGTCACAGTTACTCACACTACGACTCTCTCGAGTTTGCAAATGTACTTCGCCGGATGACGAGGCATTTGGCTACCTTAAGGGAGTCATAGTTCCTGCTGCCAGCTACTCCCTTTTCTTTGAATCTATCCTCTCTTTATTTCGTACTGCGGCCTGTCCATGCAGAAGCGAAATCCTGCAACAAGTCCACCTTCACGTTGCCTGAGTTACTCCAACGACGATATCCTCGAGTTTTCAAGTAAATTTCGCTGAGTGACGAGGCATTTGGCTACCTTAAGAGAGTCATAGTTACTCCTGCCGGCTGCTCCCATTTCTTTACGCCTTTAACATTCTTGCTATGGCCAGTCCTACAGAATCGATATGCCACTGTATGTCCACCTTAACGACGTCACAGTTACTCACAGTACTTCGCCGGATGACGAGGCATTTGGCTACCTTAAGAGAGTCATAGTTCCTGCTTCCAGCTGCTCCCTTTTCTTTGAATCTATCCTCTCTTTATTTCGTACTGCGGCCTGTCCATGCAGAAGCGAAATGCTGCAACAAGTCCACCTTCACGTTGCCTGAGTTACACCAACGACGATATCCTCGAGTTTTCAAGTAAATTTCGCTGAGTGACGAGGCATTTGGCTACCTTAAGAGACTCATAGTTACTCCTGCCGGCAGCTCCCATTTCTTTAGGCCTTTAAAATTCTTGCTATGGCTAGTCCTACAGAACCGATATGCCACTGTATGTCCACCTTAACGACGTCACAGTTACTCACACTACGACTCTCTCGAGTTTGCAAATGTACTTCGCCGGATGACGAGGCATTTGGCTACCTTAAGGGAGTAATAGTTCCTGCTGCCAGCTACTCCCTTTTCTTTGAATCTATCCTCTCTTTATTTCGTACTGCGGCCTGTCCATGCAGAAGCAAAATCCTGCAACAAGTCCACCTTCACGTTGCCTGAGTTACTCCAACGACGATATCCTCGAGTTTTCAAGTAAATTTCGCAGAGTGACGAGGCATTTGGCTACCTTAAGAGAGTCATAGTTACTCCTGCCGGCTGCTCCCATTTCTTTAGGCCTTTAACATTCTTGCTATGGCCAGTCCTACAGAATCGATATGCCACTGTATGTCCACCTTAACGACGTCACAGTTACTCACAGTACTTCGCCGGATGACGAGGCATTTGGCTACCTTAAGAGAGTCATAGTTCCTGCTTCCAGCTGCTCCCTTTTCTTTGAATCTATCCTCTCTTTATTTCGTACTGCGGCCTGTCCATGCAGAAGCGAAATGCTGCAACAAGTCCACCTTCACGTTGCCTGAGTTACTCCAACGACGATATCCTCGAGTTTTCAAGTAAATTTCGCTGAGTGACGAGGCATTTGGCTACCTTAAGAGACTCATAGTTACTCCTGCCGGCTGCTCCCATTTCTTTAGGCCTTTAAAATTCTTGCTATGGCTAGTCCTACAGAACCGATATGCCACTGTATGTCCACCTTAACGACGTCACAGTTACTCACACTACGAGTCTCTCGAGTTTGCAAATGTACTTCGCCGGATGACGAGGCATTTGGCTACCTTAAGAGAGTCATAGGTAATGCTGCCTGCTGCTCCCTTTTCTTTGAATCTATCCTCTCTTTATTTCGTACTGCGGCCTGTCCATGCAGAAGCGAAATCCTGCAACAAGTCCACCTTCACGTTGCCTGAGTTACTCCAACGACGATATCCTCGAGTTTTCAAGTAAATTTCGCTGACTGACGAGGCATTTGGCTACCTTAAGAGACTCATAGTTACTCCTGCCGGCTGCTCCCATTTCTTTAGGCCTTTAAAATTCTTGCTATGGCCAGTCCTACAGAACCGATATGCCACTGTATGTCCACCTTAACGACGTCACAGTTACTCACACTACGACTCTCTCGAGTTTGCAAATGTACTTCGCCGGATGACGAGGCATTTGGCTACCTTAAGGGAGTCATAGTTCCTGCTGCCAGCTACTCCCTTTTCTTTGAATCTATCCTCTCTTTATTTCGTACTGCGGCCTGTCCATGCAGAAGCAAAATCCTGCAACAAGTCCACCTTCACGTTGCCTGAGTTACTCCAACGACGATATCCTCGAGTTTTCAAGTAAATTTCGCAGAGTGACGAGGCATTTGGCTACCTTAAGAGAGTCATAGTTACTCCTGCCGGCTGCTCCCATTTCTTTAGGCCTTTAACATTCTTGCTATGGCCAGTCCTACAGAACCGATATGCCACTGTATGTCCACCTTAACGTCGTCACAGTTACTCACACTACGAGTCTCTCGAGTTTGCAAATGTACTTCGCCGGATGACGAGGCATTTGGCTACCTTAAGGGAGTCATAGTTCCTGCTGCCAGCTACTCCCTTTTCTTTGAATCTATCCTCTCTTTATTTCGTACTGCGGCCTGTCCATGCAGAAGCGAAATCCTGCAACAAGTCCACCTTCACGTTGCCTGAGTTACTCCAACGACGATATCCTCGAGTTTTCAAGTAAATTTCGCTGAGTGACGAGGCATTTGGCTACCTTAAGAGAGTCATAGTTACTCCTGCCGGCTGCTCCCATTTCTTTACGCCTTTAACATTCTTGCTATGGCCAGTCCTACAGAATCGATATGCCACTGTATGTCCACCTTAACGACGTCACAGTTACTCACAGTACTTCGCCGGATGACGAGGCATTTGGCTACCTTAAGAGAGTCATAGTTCCTGCTTCCAGCTGCTCCCTTTTCTTTGAATCTATCCTCTCTTTATTTCGTACTGCGGCCTGTCCATGCAGAAGCGAAATGCTGCAACAAGTCCACCTTCACGTTGCCTGAGTTACACCAACGACGATATCCTCGAGTTTTCAAGTAAATTTCGCTGAGTGACGAGGCATTTGGCTACCTTAAGAGACTCATAGTTACTCCTGCCGGCAGCTCCCATTTCTTTAGGCCTTTAAAATTCTTGCTATGGCTAGTCCTACAGAACCGATATGCCACTGTATGTCCACCTTAACGACGTCACAGTTACTCACACTACGACTCTCTCGAGTTTGCAAATGTACTTCGCCGGATGACGAGGCATTTGGCTACCTTAAGGGAGTAATAGTTCCTGCTGCCAGCTACTCCCTTTTCTTTGAATCTATCCTCTCTTTATTTCGTACTGCGGCCTGTCCATGCAGAAGCAAAATCCTGCAACAAGTCCACCTTCACGTTGCCTGAGTTACTCCAACGACGATATCCTCGAGTTTTCAAGTAAATTTCGCTGAGTGACGAGGCATTTGGCTACCTTAAGAGAGTCATAGTTACTCCTGCCGGCTGCTCCCATTTCTTTACGCCTTTAACATTCTTGCTATGGCCAGTCCTACAGAATCGATATGCCACTGTATGTCCACCTTAACGACGTCACAGTTACTCACAGTACTTCGCCGGATGACGAGGCATTTGGCTACCTTAAGAGAGTCATAGTTCCTGCTTCCAGCTGCTCCCTTTTCTTTGAATCTATCCTCTCTTTATTTCGTACTGCGGCCTGTCCATGCAGAAGCGAAATGCTGCAACAAGTCCACCTTCACGTTGCCTGAGTTACTCCAACGACGATATCCTCGAGTTTTCAAGTAAATTTCGCTGAGTGACGAGGCATTTGGCTACCTTAAGAGACTCATAGTTACTCCTGCCGGCTGCTCCCATTTCTTTAGGCCTTTAAAATTCTTGCTATGGCTAGTCCTACAGAACCGATATGCCACTGTATGTCCACCTTAACGACGTCACAGTTACTCACACTACGAGTCTCTCGAGTTTGCAAATGTACTTCGCCGGATGACGAGGCATTTGGCTACCTTAAGAGAGTCATAGGTAATGCTGCCTGCTGCTCCCTTTTCTTTGAATCTATCCTCTCTTTATTTCGTACTGCGGCCTGTCCATGCAGAAGCGAAATCCTGCAACAAGTCCACCTTCACGTTGCCTGAGTTACTCCAACGACGATATCCTCGAGTTTTCAAGTAAATTTCGCTGAGTGACGAGGCATTTGGCTACCTTAAGAGACTCATAGTTACTCCTGCCGGCTGCTCCCATTTCTTTAGGCCTTTAAAATTCTTGCTATGGCCAGTCCTACAGAACCGATATGCCACTGTATGTCCACCTTAACGACGTCACAGTTACTCACACTACGACTCTCTCGAGTTTGCAAATGTACTTCGCCGGATGACGAGGCATTTGGCTACCTTAAGGGAGTCATAGTTCCTGCTGCCAGCTACTCCCTTTTCTTTGAATCTATCCTCTCTTTATTTCGTACTGCGGCCTGTCCATGCAGAAGCAAAATCCTGCAACAAGTCCACCTTCACGTTGCCTGAGTTACTCCAACGACGATATCCTCGAGTTTTCAAGTAAATTTCGCAGAGTGACGAGGCATTTGGCTACCTTAAGAGAGTCATAGTTACTCCTGCCGGCTGCTCCCATTTCTTTAGGCCTTAAACATTCTTGCTATGGCCAGTCCTACAGAACCGATATGCCACTGTATGTCCACCTTAACGTCGTCACAGTTACTCACACTACGAGTCTCTCGAGTTTGCAAATGTACTTCGCCGGATGACGAGGCATTTGGCTACCTTAAGGGAGTCATAGTTCCTGCTGCCAGCTACTCCCTTTTCTTTGAATCTATCCTCTCTTTATTTCGTACTGCGGCCTGTCCATGCAGAAGCGAAATCCTGCAACAAGTCCACCTTCACGTTGCCTGAGTTACTCCAACGACGATATCCTCGAGTTTTCAAGTAAATTTCGCTGAGTGACGAGGCATTTGGCTACCTTAAGAGAGTCATAGTTACTCCTGCCGGCTGCTCCCATTTCTTTAGGCCTTTAACATTCTTGCTATGGCCAGTCCTACAGAACCGATATGCCACTGTATGTCCACCTTAACGTCGTCACAGTTACTCACACTACGAGTCTCTCGAGTTTGCAAATGTACTTCGCCGGATGACGAGGCATTTGGCTACCTTAAGAGAGTCATAGTTCCTGCTGCCTGCTGCTCCCTTTTCTTTGAATCTATCCTCTCTTTATTTCGTACTGCGGCCTGTCCATGCAGAAGCGAAATCCTGCAACAAGTCCACCTTCACGTTGCCTGAGTTACTCCAACGACGATATCCTCGAGTTTTCAAGTAAATTTCGCTGACTGACGAGGCATTTGGCTACCTTAAGAGACTCATAGTTACTCCTGCCGGCTGCTCCCATTTCTTTAGGCCTTTAAAATTCTTGCTATGGCCAGTCCTACAGAACCGATATGCCACTGTATGTCCACCTTAACGACGTCACAGTTACTCACACTACGACTCTCTCGAGTTTGCAAATGTACTTCGCCGGATGACGAGGCATTTGGCTACCTTAAGGGAGTCATAGTTCCTGCTGCCAGCTACTCCCTTTTCTTTGAATCTATCCTCTCTTTATTTCGTACTGCGGCCTGTCCATGCAGAAGCAAAATCCTGCAACAAGTCCACCTTCACGTTGCCTGAGTTACTCCAACGACGATATCCTCGAGTTTTCAAGTAAATTTCGCAGAGTGACGAGGCATTTGGCTACCTTAAGAGAGTCATAGTTACTCCTGCCGGCTGCTCCCATTTCTTTAGGCCTTTAACATTCTTGCTATGGCCAGTCCTACAGAACCGATATGCCACTGTATGTCCACCTTAACGTCGTCACAGTTACTCACACTACGAGTCTCTCGAGTTTGCAAATGTACTTCGCCGGATGACGAGGCATTTGGCTACCTTAAGGGAGTCATAGTTCCTGCTGCCAGCTACTCCCTTTTCTTTGAATCTATCCTCTCTTTATTTCGTACTGCGGCCTGTCCATGCAGAAGCGAAATCCTGCAACAAGTCCACCTTCACGTTGCCTGAGTTACTCCAACGACGATATCCTCGAGTTTTCAAGTAAATTTCGCTGAGTGACGAGGCATTTGGCTACCTTAAGAGAGTCATAGTTACTCCTGCCGGCTGCTCCCATTTCTTTACGCCTTTAACATTCTTGCTATGGCCAGTCCTACAGAATCGATATGCCACTGTATGTCCACCTTAACGACGTCACAGTTACTCACAGTACTTCGCCGGATGACGAGGCATTTGGCTACCTTAAGAGAGTCATAGTTCCTGCTTCCAGCTGCTCCCTTTTCTTTGAATCTATCCTCTCTTTATTTCGTACTGCGGCCTGTCCATGCAGAAGCGAAATGCTGCAACAAGTCCACCTTCACGTTGCCTGAGTTACACCAACGACGATATCCTCGAGTTTTCAAGTAAATTTCGCTGAGTGACGAGGCATTTGGCTACCTTAAGAGACTCATAGTTACTCCTGCCGGCAGCTCCCATTTCTTTAGGCCTTTAAAATTCTTGCTATGGCTAGTCCTACAGAACCGATATGCCACTGTATGTCCACCTTAACGACGTCACAGTTACTCACACTACGACTCTCTCGAGTTTGCAAATGTACTTCGCCGGATGACGAGGCATTTGGCTACCTTAAGGGAGTAATAGTTCCTGCTGCCAGCTACTCCCTTTTCTTTGAATCTATCCTCTCTTTATTTCGTACTGCGGCCTGTCCATGCAGAAGCAAAATCCTGCAACAAGTCCACCTTCACGTTGCCTGAGTTACTCCAACGACGATATCCTCGAGTTTTCAAGTAAATTTCGCAGAGTGACGAGGCATTTGGCTACCTTAAGAGAGTCATAGTTACTCCTGCCGGCTGCTCCCATTTCTTTAGGCCTTTAACATTCTTGCTATGGCCAGTCCTACAGAATCGATATGCCACTGTATGTCCACCTTAACGACGTCACAGTTACTCACAGTACTTCGCCGGATGACGAGGCATTTGGCTACCTTAAGAGAGTCATAGTTCCTGCTTCCAGCTGCTCCCTTTTCTTTGAATCTATCCTCTCTTTATTTCGTACTGCGGCCTGTCCATGCAGAAGCGAAATGCTGCAACAAGTCCACCTTCACGTTGCCTGAGTTACTCCAACGACGATATCCTCGAGTTTTCTAGTAAATTTCGCTGAGTGACGAGGCATTTGGCTACCTTAAGAGACTCATAGTTACTCCTGCCGGCTGCTCCCATTTCTTTAGGCCTTTAAAATTCTTGCTATGGCTAGTCCTACAGAACCGATATGCCACTGTATGTCCACCTTAACGACGTCACAGTTACTCACACTACGACTCTCTCGAGTTTGCAAATGTACTTCGCCGGATGACGAGGCATTTGGCTACCTTAAGGGAGTCATAGTTCCTGCTGCCAGCTACTCCCTTTTCTTTGAATCTATCCTCTCTTTATTTCGTACTGCGGCCTGTCCATGCAGAAGCAAAATCCTGCAACAAGTCCACCTTCACGTTGCCTGAGTTACTCCAACGACGATATCCTCGAGTTTTCAAGTAAATTTCGCAGAGTGACGAGGCATTTGGCTACCTTAAGAGAGTCATAGTTACTCCTGCCGGCTGCTCCCATTTCTTTAGGCCTTTAACATTCTTGCTATGGCCAGTCCTACAGAATCGATATGCCACTGTATGTCCACCTTAACGACGTCACAGTTACTCACAGTACTTCGCCGGATGACGAGGCATTTGGCTACCTTAAGAGAGTCATAGTTCCTGCTTCCAGCTGCTCCCTTTTCTTTGAATCTATCCTCTCTTTATTTCGTACTGCGGCCTGTCCATGCAGAAGCGAAATGCTGCAACAAGTCCACCTTCACGTTGCCTGAGTTACTCCAACGACGATATCCTCGAGTTTTCAAGTAAATTTCGCTGAGTGACGAGGCATTTGGCTACCTTAAGAGACTCATAGTTACTCCTGCCGGCTGCTCCCATTTCTTTAGGCCTTTAAAATTCTTGCTATGGCTAGTCCTACAGAACCGATATGCCACTGTATGTCCACCTTAACGACGTCACAGTTACTCACACTACGACTCTCTCGAGTTTGCAAATGTACTTCGCCGGATGACGAGGCATTTGGCTACCTTAAGGGAGTCATAGTTCCTGCTGCCAGCTACTCCCTTTTCTTTGAATCTATCCTCTCTTTATTTCGTACTGCGGCCTGTCCATGCAGAAGCGAAATCCTGCAACAAGTCCACCTTCACGTTGCCTGAGTTACTCCAACGACGATATCCTCGAGTTTTCAAGTAAATTTCGCTGAGTGACGAGGCATTTGGCTACCTTAAGAGAGTCATAGTTACTCCTGCCGGCTGCTCCCATTTCTTTAGGCCTTTAACATTCTTGCTATGGCCAGTCCTACAGAACCGATATGCCACTGTATGTCCACCTTAACGTCGTCACAGTTACTCACACTACGAGTCTCTCGAGTTTGCAAATGTACTTCGCCGGATGACGAGGCATTTGGCTACCTTAAGAGAGTCATAGTTCCTGCTGCCTGCTGCTCCCTTTTCTTTGAATCTATCCTCTCTTTATTTCGTACTGCGGCCTGTCCATGCAGAAGCGAAATCCTGCAACAAGTCCACCTTCACGTTGCCTGAGTTACTCCAACGACGATATCCTCGAGTTTTCAAGTAAATTTCGCTGACTGACGAGGCATTTGGCTACCTTAAGAGACTCATAGTTACTCCTGCCGGCTGCTCCCATTTCTTTAGGCCTTTAAAATTCTTGCTATGGCCAGTCCTACAGAACCGATATGCCACTGTATGTCCACCTTAACGACGTCACAGTTACTCACACTACGACTCTCTCGAGTTTGCAAATGTACTTCGCCGGATGACGAGGCATTTGGCTACCTTAAGGGAGTCATAGTTCCTGCTGCCAGCTACTCCCTTTTCTTTGAATCTATCCTCTCTTTATTTCGTACTGCGGCCTGTCCATGCAGAAGCAAAATCCTGCAACAAGTCCACCTTCACGTTGCCTGAGTTACTCCAACGACGATATCCTCGAGTTTTCAAGTAAATTTCGCAGAGTGACGAGGCATTTGGCTACCTTAAGAGAGTCATAGTTACTCCTGCCGGCTGCTCCCATTTCTTTAGGCCTTTAACATTCTTGCTATGGCCAGTCCTACAGAACCGATATGCCACTGTATGTCCACCTTAACGTCGTCACAGTTACTCACACTACGAGTCTCTCGAGTTTGCAAATGTACTTCGCCGGATGACGAGGCATTTGACTACCTTAAGGGAGTCATAGTTCCTGCTGCCAGCTACTCCCTTTTCTTTGAATCTATCCTCTCTTTATTTCGTACTGCGGCCTGTCCATGCAGAAGCGAAATCCTGCAACAAGTCCACCTTCACGTTGCCTGAGTTACTCCAACGACGATATCCTCGAGTTTTCAAGTAAATTTCGCTGAGTGACGAGGCATTTGGCTACCTTAAGAGAGTCATAGTTACTCCTGCCGGCTGCTCCCATTTCTTTACGCCTTTAACATTCTTGCTATGGCCAGTCCTACAGAATCGATATGCCACTGTATGTCCACCTTAACGACGTCACAGTTACTCACAGTACTTCGCCGGATGACGAGGCATTTGGCTACCTTAAGAGAGTCATAGTTCCTGCTTCCAGCTGCTCCCTTTTCTTTGAATCTATCCTCTCTTTATTTCGTACTGCGGCCTGTCCATGCAGAAGCGAAATGCTGCAACAAGTCCACCTTCACGTTGCCTGAGTTACACCAACGACGATATCCTCGAGTTTTCAAGTAAATTTCGCTGAGTGACGAGGCATTTGGCTACCTTAAGTGACTCATAGTTACTCCTGCCGGCAGCTCCCATTTCTTTAGGCCTTTAAAATTCTTGCTATGGCTAGTCCTACAGAACCGATATGCCACTGTATGTCCACCTTAACGACGTCACAGTTACTCACACTACGACTCTCTCGAGTTTGCAAATGTACTTCGCCAGATGACGAGGCATTTGGCTACCTTAAGGGAGTCATAGTTCCTGCTGCCAGCTACTCCCTTTTCTTTGAATCTATCCTCTCTTTATTTCGTACTGCAGCCTGTCCATGCAGAAGCAAAATCCTGCAACAAGTCCACCTTCACGTTGCCTGAGTTACTCCAACGACGATATCCTCGAGTTTTCAAGTAAATTTCGCTGAGTGACGAGGCATTTGGCTACCTTAAGAGACTCATAGTTACTCCTGCCGGCTGCTCCCATTTCTTTAGGCCTTTAAAATTCTTGCTATGGCTAGTCCTACAGAACCGATATGCCACTGTATGTCCACCTTAACGTCGTCACAGTTACTCACACTACGAGTCTCTCGAGTTTGCAAATGTACTTCGCCGGATGACGAGGCATTTGGCTACCTTAAGGGAGTCATAGTTCCTGCTGCCAGCTACTCCCTTTTCTTTGAATCTATCCTCTCTTTATTTCGTACTGCGGCCTGTCCATGCAGAAGCGAAATCCTGCAACAAGTCCACCTTCACGTTGCCTGAGTTACTCCAACGACGATATCCTCGAGTTTTCAAGTAAATTTCGCTGAGTGACGAGGCATTTGGCTACCTTAAGAGAGTCATAGTTACTCCTGCCGGCTGCTCCCATTTCTTTACGCCTTTAACATTCTTGCTATGGCCAGTCCTACAGAATCGATATGCCACTGTATGTCCACCTTAACGACGTCACAGTTACTCACAGTACTTCGCCGGATGACGAGGCATTTGGCTACCTTAAGAGAGTCATAGTTCCTGCTTCCAGCTGCTCCCTTTTCTTTGAATCTATCCTCTCTTTATTTCGTACTGCGGCCTGTCCATGCAGAAGCGAAATGCTGCAACAAGTCCACCTTCACGTTGCCTGAGTTACTCCAACGACGATATCCTCGAGTTTTCAAGTAAATTTCGCAGAGTGACGAGGCATTTGGCTACCTTAAGAGAGTCATAGTTACTCCTGCCGGCTGCTCCCATTTCTTTAGGCCTTTAACATTCTTGCTATGGCCAGTCCTACAGAACCGATATGCCACTGTATGTCCACCTTAACGTCGTCACAGTTACTCACACTACGAGTCTCTCGAGTTTGCAAATGTACTTCGCCGGATGACGAGGCATTTAGCTACGTTAAGAGAGTCGTAGTTCCTGCTGCCAGCTGCTCCCTTTTCTTTGAATCTATCCTCTCTTTAGTTCGTACTGCGGCCTGTCCATGCAGAAGCGAAATGCTGCAACAAGTCCACCTTCACGTTGCCTGAGTTACTCCAACGACGATATCCTCGAGTTTTCAAGTAAATTTCGCTGAGTGACGAGGCATTTGGCTACCTTAAGAGACTCTTAGTTACTCCTGCCGGCTGCTCCCATTTCTTTAGGCCTTTAACATTCTTGCTATGGCCAGTCCTGCAGAACCGATATGCCACTGTATGTCCACCTTAACGTCGTCACAGTTACTCACACTACGAGTCTCTCGAGTTTGCAAATGTACTTCGCCGGATGACGAGGCATTTGGCTACCTTAAGAGAGTCATAGGTAATGCTGCCTGCTGCTCCCTTTTCTTTGAATCTATCCTCTCTTTATTTCGTACTGCGGCCTGTCCATGCAGAAGCGAAATCCTGCAACAAGTCCACCTTCACGTTGCCTGAGTTACTCCAACGACGATATCCTCGAGTTTTCAAGTAAATTTCGCTGAGTGACGAGGCATTTGGCTACCTTAAGAGACTCATAGTTACTCCTGCCGGCTGCTCCCATTTCTTTAGGCCTTTAAAATTCTTGCTATGGCCAGTCCTACAGAACCGACATGCCACTGTATGTCCACCTTAACGACGTCACAGTTACTCACACTACGACTCTCTCGAGTTTGCAAATGTACTTCGCCGGATGACGAGGCATTTGGCTACCTTAAGGGAGTCATAGTTCCTGCTGCCAGCTACTCCCTTTTCTTTGAATCTATCCTCTCTTTATTTCGTACTGCGGCCTGTCCATGCAGAAGCAAAATCCTGCAACAAGTCCACCTTCACGTTGCCTGAGTTACTCCAACGACGATATCCTCGAGTTTTCAAGTAAATTTCGCAGAGTGACGAGGCATTTGGCTACCTTAAGAGAGTCATAGTTACTCCTGCCGGCTGCTCCCATTTCTTTAGGCCTTTAACATTCTTGCTATGGCAAGTCCTACAGAACCGATATGCCACTGTATGTCCACCTTAACGTCGTCACAGTTACTCACACTACGAGTCTCTCGAGTTTGCAAATGTACTTCGCCGGATGACGAGGCATTTGGCTACCTTAAGGGAGTCATAGTTCCTGCTGCCAGCTACTCCCTTTTCTTTGAATCTATCCTCTCTTTATTTCGTACTGCGGCCTGTCCATGCAGAAGCGAAATCCTGCAACAAGTCCACCTTCACGTTGCCTGAGTTACTCCAACGACGATATCCTCGAGTTTTCAAGTAAATTTCGCTGAGTGACGAGGCATTTGGCTACCTTCAGAGAGTCATAGTTACTCCTGCCGGCTGCTCCCATTTCTTTAGGCCTTTAACATTCTTGCTATGGCCAGTCCTACAGAACCGATATGCCACTGTATGTCCACCTTAACGTCGTCACAGTTACTCACACTACGAGTCTCTCGAGTTTGCAAATGTACTTCGCCGGATGACGAGGCATTTGGCTACCTTAAGAGAGTCATAGTTCCTGCTGCCTGCTGCTCCCTTTTCTTTGAATCTATCCTCTCTTTATTTCGTACTGCGGCCTGTCCATGCAGAAGCGAAATCCTGCAACAAGTCCACCTTCACGTTGCCTGAGTTACTCCAACGACGATATCCTCGAGTTTTCAAGTAAATTTCGCTGAGTGACGAGGCATTTGGCTACCTTAAGAGACTCATAGTTACTCCTGCCGGCTGCTCCCATTTCTTTAGGCCTTTAAAATTCTTGCTATGGCCAGTCCTACAGAACCGATATGCCACTGTATGTCCACCTTAACGACGTCACAGTTACTCACACTACGACTCTCTCGAGTTTGCAAATGTACTTCGCCGGATGACGAGGCATTTGGCTACCTTAAGGGAGTCATAGTTCCTGCTGCCAGCTACTCCCTTTTCTTTGAATCTATCCTCTCTTTATTTCGTACTGCGGCCTGTCCATGCAGAAGCAAAATCCTGCAACAAGTCCACCTTCACGTTGCCTGAGTTACTCCAACGACGATATCCTCGAGTTTTCAAGTAAATTTCGCAGAGTGACGAGGCATTTGGCTACCTTAAGAGAGTCATAGTTACTCCTGCCGGCTGCTCCCATTTCTTTAGGCCTTTAACATTCTTGCTATGGCCAGTCCTGCAGAACCGATATGCCACTGTATGTCCACCTTAACGTCGTCACAGTTACTCACACTACGAGTCTCTCGAGTTTGCAAATGTACTTCGCCGGATGACGAGGCATTTGGCTACCTTAAGGGAGTCATAGTTCCTGCTGCCAGCTACTCCCTTTTCTTTGAATCTATCCTCTCTTTATTTCGTACTGCGGCCTGTCCATGCAGAAGCGAAATCCTGCAACAAGTCCACCTTCACGTTGCCTGAGTTACTCCAACGACGATATCCTCGAGTTTTCAAGTAAATTTCGCTGAGTGACGAGGCATTTGGCTACCTTAAGAGAGTCATAGTTACTCCTGCCGGCTGCTCCCATTTCTTTACGCCTTTAACATTCTTGCTATGGCCAGTCCTACAGAATCGATATGCCACTGTATGTCCACCTTAACGACGTCACAGTTACTCACAGTACTTCGCCGGATGACGAGGCATTTGGCTACCTTAAGAGAGTCATAGTTCCTGCTTCCAGCTGCTCCCTTTTCTTTGAATCTATCCTCTCTTTATTTCGTACTGCGGCCTGTCCATGCAGAAGCGAAATGCTGCAACAAGTCCACCTTCACGTTGCCTGAGTTACTCCAACGACGATATCCTCGAGTTTTCAAGTAAATTTCGCAGAGTGACGAGGCATTTGGCTACCTTAAGAGAGTCATAGTTACTCCTGCCGGCTGCTCCCATTTCTTTAGGCCTTTAACATTCTTGCTATGGCCAGTCCTACAGAACCGATATGCCACTGTATGTCCACCTTAACGTCGTCACAGTTACTCACACTACGAGTCTCTCGAGTTTGCAAATGTACTTCGCCGGATGACGAGGCATTTAGCTACGTTAAGAGAGTCGTAGTTCCTGCTGCCAGCTGCTCCCTTTTCTTTGAATCTATCCTCTCTTTAGTTCGTACTGCGGCCTGTCCATGCAGAAGCGAAATGCTGCAACAAGTCCACCTTCACGTTGCCTGAGTTACTCCAACGACGATATCCTCGAGTTTTCAAGTAAATTTCGCTGAGTGACGAGGCATTTGGCTACCTTAAGAGACTCTTAGTTACTCCTGCCGGCTGCTCCCATTTCTTTAGGCCTTTAACATTCTTGCTATGGCCAGTCCTGCAGAACCGATATGCCACTGTATGTCCACCTTAACGTCGTCACAGTTACTCACACTACGAGTCTCTCGAGTTTGCAAATGTACTTCGCCGGATGACGAGGCATTTGGCTACCTTAAGAGAGTCATAGGTAATGCTGCCTGCTGCTCCCTTTTCTTTGAATCTATCCTCTCTTTATTTCGTACTGCGGCCTGTCCATGCAGAAGCGAAATCCTGCAACAAGTCCACCTTCACGTTGCCTGAGTTACTCCAACGACGATATCCTCGAGTTTTCAAGTAAATTTCGCTGAGTGACGAGGCATTTGGCTACCTTAAGAGACTCATAGTTACTCCTGCCGGCTGCTCCCATTTCTTTAGGCCTTTAAAATTCTTGCTATGGCCAGTCCTACAGAACCGACATGCCACTGTATGTCCACCTTAACGACGTCACAGTTACTCACACTACGACTCTCTCGAGTTTGCAAATGTACTTCGCCGGATGACGAGGCATTTGGCTACCTTAAGGGAGTCATAGTTCCTGCTGCCAGCTACTCCCTTTTCTTTGAATCTATCCTCTCTTTATTTCGTACTGCGGCCTGTCCATGCAGAAGTAAAATCCTGCAACAAGTCCACCTTCACGTTGCCTGAGTTACTCCAACGACGATATCCTCGAGTTTTCAAGTAAATTTCGCAGAGTGACGAGGCATTTGGCTACCTTAAGAGAGTCATAGTTACTCCTGCCGGCTGCTCCCATTTCTTTAGGCCTTTAACATTCTTGCTATGGCAAGTCCTACAGAACCGATATGCCACTGTATGTCCACCTTAACGTCGTCACAGTTACTCACACTACGAGTCTCTCGAGTTTGCAAATGTACTTCGCCGGATGACGAGGCATTTGGCTACCTTAAGGGAGTCATAGTTCCTGCTGCCAGCTACTCCCTTTTCTTTGAATCTATCCTCTCTTTATTTCGTACTGCGGCCTGTCCATGCAGAAGCGAAATCCTGCAACAAGTCCACCTTCACGTTGCCTGAGTTACTCCAACGACGATATCCTCGAGTTTTCAAGTAAATTTCGCTGAGTGACGAGGCATTTGGCTACCTTCAGAGAGTCATAGTTACTCCTGCCGGCTGCTCCCATTTCTTTAGGCCTTTAACATTCTTGCTATGGCCAGTCCTACAGAACCGATATGCCACTGTATGTCCACCTTAACGTCGTCACAGTTACTCACACTACGAGTCTCTCGAGTTTGCAAATGTACTTCGCCGGATGACGAGGCATTTGGCTACCTTAAGAGAGTCATAGTTCCTGCTGCCTGCTGCTCCCTTTTCTTTGAATCTATCCTCTCTTTATTTCGTACTGCGGCCTGTCCATGCAGAAGCGAAATCCTGCAACAAGTCCACCTTCACGTTGCCTGAGTTACTCCAACGACGATATCCTCGAGTTTTCAAGTAAATTTCGCTGAGTGACGAGGCATTTGGCTACCTTAAGAGAGTCATAGTTACTCCTGCCGGCTGCTCCCATTTCTTTACGCCTTTAACATTCTTGCTATGGCCAGTCCTACAGAATCGATATGCCACTGTATGTCCACCTTAACGACGTCACAGTTACTCACAGTACTTCGCCGGATGACGAGGCATTTGGCTACCTTAAGAGAGTCATAGTTCCTGCTTCCAGCTGCTCCCTTTTCTTTGAATCTATCCTCTCTTTATTTCGTACTGCGGCCTGTCCATGCAGAAGCGAAATGCTGCAACAAGTCCACCTTCACGTTGCCTGAGTTACTCCAACGACGATATCCTCGAGTTTTCAAGTAAATTTCGCAGAGTGACGAGGCATTTGGCTACCTTAAGAGAGTCATAGTTACTCCTGCCGGCTGCTCCCATTTCTTTAGGCCTTTAACATTCTTGCTATGGCCAGTCCTACAGAACCGATATGCCACTGTATGTCCACCTTAACGTCGTCACAGTTACTCACACTACGAGTCTCTCGAGTTTGCAAATGTACTTCGCCGGATGACGAGGCATTTAGCTACGTTAAGAGAGTCGTAGTTCCTGCTGCCAGCTGCTCCCTTTTCTTTGAATCTATCCTCTCTTTAGTTCGTACTGCGGCCTGTCCATGCAGAAGCGAAATGCTGCAACAAGTCCACCTTCACGTTGCCTGAGTTACTCCAACGACGATATCCTCGAGTTTTCAAGTAAATTTCGCTGAGTGACGAGGCATTTGGCTACCTTAAGAGACTCTTAGTTACTCCTGCCGGCTGCTCCCATTTCTTTAGGCCTTTAACATTCTTGCTATGGCCAGTCCTGCAGAACCGATATGCCACTGTATGTCCACCTTAACGTCGTCACAGTTACTCACACTACGAGTCTCTCGAGTTTGCAAATGTACTTCGCCGGATGACGAGGCATTTGGCTACCTTAAGAGAGTCATAGGTAATGCTGCCTGCTGCTCCCTTTTCTTTGAATCTATCCTCTCTTTATTTCGTACTGCGGCCTGTCCATGCAGAAGCGAAATCCTGCAACAAGTCCACCTTCACGTTGCCTGAGTTACTCCAACGACGATATCCTCGAGTTTTCAAGTAAATTTCGCTGAGTGACGAGGCATTTGGCTACCTTAAGAGACTCATAGTTACTCCTGCCGGCTGCTCCCATTTCTTTAGGCCTTTAAAATTCTTGCTATGGCCAGTCCTACAGAACCGACATGCCACTGTATGTCCACCTTAACGACGTCACAGTTACTCACACTACGACTCTCTCGAGTTTGCAAATGTACTTCGCCGGATGACGAGGCATTTGGCTACCTTAAGGGAGTCATAGTTCCTGCTGCCAGCTACTCCCTTTTCTTTGAATCTATCCTCTCTTTATTTCGTACTGCGGCCTGTCCATGCAGAAGTAAAATCCTGCAACAAGTCCACCTTCACGTTGCCTGAGTTACTCCAACGACGATATCCTCGAGTTTTCAAGTAAATTTCGCAGAGTGACGAGGCATTTGGCTACCTTAAGAGAGTCATAGTTACTCCTGCCGGCTGCTCCCATTTCTTTAGGCCTTTAACATTCTTGCTATGGCAAGTCCTACAGAACCGATATGCCACTGTATGTCCACCTTAACGTCGTCACAGTTACTCACACTACGAGTCTCTCGAGTTTGCAAATGTACTTCGCCGGATGACGAGGCATTTGGCTACCTTAAGGGAGTCATAGTTCCTGCTGCCAGCTACTCCCTTTTCTTTGAATCTATCCTCTCTTTATTTCGTACTGCGGCCTGTCCATGCAGAAGCGAAATCCTGCAACAAGTCCACCTTCACGTTGCCTGAGTTACTCCAACGACGATATCCTCGAGTTTTCAAGTAAATTTCGCTGAGTGACGAGGCATTTGGCTACCTTCAGAGAGTCATAGTTACTCCTGCCGGCTGCTCCCATTTCTTTAGGCCTTTAACATTCTTGCTATGGCCAGTCCTACAGAACCGATATGCCACTGTATGTCCACCTTAACGTCGTCACAGTTACTCACACTACGAGTCTCTCGAGTTTGCAAATGTACTTCGCCGGATGACGAGGCATTTGGCTACCTTAAGAGAGTCATAGTTCCTGCTGCCTGCTGCTCCCTTTTCTTTGAATCTATCCTCTCTTTATTTCGTACTGCGGCCTGTCCATGCAGAAGCGAAATCCTGCAACAAGTCCACCTTCACGTTGCCTGAGTTACTCCAACGACGATATCCTCGAGTTTTCAAGTAAATTTCGCTGAGTGACGAGGCATTTGGCTACCTTAAGAGACTCATAGTTACTCCTGCCGGCTGCTCCCATTTCTTTAGGCCTTTAAAATTCTTGCTATGGCCAGTCCTACAGAACCGATATGCCACTGTATGTCCACCTTAACGACGTCACAGTTACTCACACTACGACTCTCTCGAGTTTGCAAATGTACTTCGCCGGATGACGAGGCATTTGGCTACCTTAAGAGAGTCATAGTTCCTGCTGCCAGCTACTCCCTTTTCTTTGAATCTATCCTCTCTTTATTTCGTACTGCGGCCTGTCCATGCAGAAGCAAAATCCTGCAACAAGTCCACCTTCACGTTGCCTGAGTTACTCCAACGACGATATCCTCGAGTTTTCAAGTAAATTTCGCAGAGTGACGAGGCATTTGGCTACCTTAAGAGAGTCATAGTTACTCCTGCCGGCTGCTCCCATTTCTTTAGGCCTTTAACATTCTTGCTATGGCCAGTCCTGCAGAACCGATATGCCACTGTATGTCCACCTTAACGTCGTCACAGTTACTCACACTACGAGTCTCTCGAGTTTGCAAATGTACTTCGCCGGATGACGAGGCATTTGGCTACCTTAAGGGAGTCATAGTTCCTGCTGCCAGCTACTCCCTTTTCTTTGAATCTATCCTCTCTTTATTTCGTACTGCGGCCTGTCCATGCAGAAGCGAAATCCTGCAACAAGTCCACCTTCACGTTGCCTGAGTTACTCCAACGACGATATCCTCGAGTTTTCAAGTAAATTTCGCTGAGTGACGAGGCATTTGGCTACCTTAAGAGAGTCATAGTTACTCCTGCCGGCTGCTCCCATTTCTTTACGCCTTTAACATTCTTGCTATGGCCAGTCCTACAGAATCGATATGCCACTGTATGTCCACCTTAACGACGTCACAGTTACTCACAGTACTTCGCCGGATGACGAGGCATTTGGCTACCTTAAGAGAGTCATAGTTCCTGCTTCCAGCTGCTCCCTTTTCTTTGAATCTATCCTCTCTTTATTTCGTACTGCGGCCTGTCCATGCAGAAGCGAAATGCTGCAACAAGTCCACCTTCACGTTGCCTGAGTTACACCAACGACGATATCCTCGAGTTTTCAAGTAAATTTCGCTGAGTGACGAGGCATTTGGCTACCTTAAGAGACTCATAGTTACTCCTGCCGGCAGCTCCCATTTCTTTAGGCCTTTAAAATTCTTGCTATGGCTAGTCCTACAGAACCGATATGCCACTGTATGTCCACCTTAACGACGTCACAGTTACTCACACTACGACTCTCTCGAGTTTGCAAATGTACTTCGCAGGATGACGAGGCATTTGGCTACCTTAAGGGAGTCATAGTTCCTGCTGCCAGCTACTCCCTTTTCTTTGAATCTATCCTCTCTTTATTTCGTACTGCGGCCTGTCCATGCAGAAGCAAAATCCTGCAACAAGTCCACCTTCACGTTGCCTGAGTTACTCCAACGACGATATCCTCGAGTTTTCAAGTAAATTTCGCAGAGTGACGAGGCATTTGGCTACCTTAAGAGAGTCATAGTTACTCCTGCCGGCTGCTCCCATTTCTTTAGGCCTTTAACATTCTTGCTATGGCCAGTCCTACAGAATCGATATGCCACTGTATGTCCACCTTAACGACGTCACAGTTACTCACAGTACTTCGCCGGATGACGAGGCATTTGGCTACCTTAAGAGAGTCATAGTTCCTGCTTCCAGCTGCTCCCTTTTCTTTGAATCTATCCTCTCTTTATTTCGTACTGCGGCCTGTCCATGCAGAAGCGAAATGCTGCAACAAGTCCACCTTCACGTTGCCTGAGTTACTCCAACGACGATATCCTCGAGTTTTCAAGTAAATTTCGCTGAGTGACGAGGCATTTGGCTACCTTAAGAGACTCATAGTTACTCCTGCCGGCTGCTCCCATTTCTTTAGGCCTTTAAAATTCTTGCTATGGCTAGTCCTACAGAACCGATATGCCACTGTATGTCCACCTTAACGACGTCACAGTTACTCACACTACGACTCTCTCGAGTTTGCAAATGTACTTCGCCGGATGACGAGGCATTTGGCTACCTTAAGGGAGTCATAGTTCCTGCTGCCAGCTACTCCCTTTTCTTTGAATCTATCCTCTCTTTATTTCGTACTGCGGCCTGTCCATGCAGAAGCGAAATCCTGCAACAAGTCCACCTTCACGTTGCCTGAGTTACTCCAACGACGATATCCTCGAGTTTTCAAGTAAATTTCGCTGAGTGACGAGGCATTTGGCTACCTTAAGAGAGTCATAGTTACTCCTGCCGGCTGCTCCCATTTCTTTAGGCCTTTAACATTCTTGCTATGGCCAGTCCTACAGAACCGATATGCCACTGTATGTCCACCTTAACGTCGTCACAGTTACTCACACTACGAGTCTCTCGAGTTTGCAAATGTACTTCGCCGGATGACGAGGCATTTGGCTACCTTAAGAGAGTCATAGTTCCTGCTGCCTGCTGCTCCCTTTTCTTTGAATCTATCCTCTCTTTATTTCGTACTGCGGCCTGTCCATGCAGAAGCGAAATCCTGCAACAAGTCCACCTTCACGTTGCCTGAGTTACTCCAACGACGATATCCTCGAGTTTTCAAGTAAATTTCGCTGAGTGACGAGGCATTTGGCTACCTTAAGAGACTCATAGTTACTCCTGCCGGCTGCTCCCATTTCTTTAGGCCTTTAAAATTCTTGCTATGGCCAGTCCTACAGAACCGATATGCCACTGTATGTCCACCTTAACGACGTCACAGTTACTCACACTACGACTCTCTCGAGTTTGCAAATGTACTTCGCCGGATGACGAGGCATTTGGCTACCTTAAGGGAGTCATAGTTCCTGCTGCCAGCTACTCCCTTTTCTTTGAATCTATCCTCTCTTTATTTCGTACTGCGGCCTGTCCATGCAGAAGCAAAATCCTGCAACAAGTCCACCTTCACGTTGCCTGAGTTACTCCAACGACGATATCCTCGAGTTTTCAAGTAAATTTCGCAGAGTGACGAGGCATTTGGCTACCTTAAGAGAGTCATAGTTACTCCTGCCGGCTGCTCCCATTTCTTTAGGCCTTTAACATTCTTGCTATGGCCAGTCCTACAGAACCGATATGCCACTGTATGTCCACCTTAACGTCGTCACAGTTACTCACACTACGAGTCTCTCGAGTTTGCAAATGTACTTCGCCGGATGACGAGGCATTTGGCTACCTTAAGGGAGTCATAGTTCCTGCTGCCAGCTACTCCCTTTTCTATCCTCTCTTTATTTCGTACTGCGGCCTGTCCATGCAGAAGCGAAATCCTGCAACAAGTCCACCTTCACGTTGCCTGAGTTACTCCAACGACGATATCCTCGAGTTTTCAAGTAAATTTCGCTGAGTGACGAGGCATTTGGCTACCTTAAGAGAGTCATAGTTACTCCTGCCGGCTGCTCCCATTTCTTTACGCCTTTAACATTCTTGCTATGGCCAGTCCTACAGAATCGATATGCCACTGTATGTCCACCTTAACGACGTCACAGTTACTCACAGTACTTCGCCGGATGACGAGGCATTTGGCTACCTTAAGAGAGTCATAGTTCCTGCTTCCAGCTGCTCCCTTTTCTTTGAATCTATCCTCTCTTTATTTCGTACTGCGGCCTGTCCATGCAGAAGCGAAATGCTGCAACAAGTCCACCTTCACGTTGCCTGAGTTACTCCAACGACGATATCCTCGAGTTTTCAAGTAAATTTCGCTGAGTGACGAGGCATTTGGCTACCTTAAGAGACTCATAGTTACTCCTGCCGGCTGCTCCCATTTCTTTAGGCCTTTAAAATTCTTGCTATGGCTAGTCCTACAGAACCGATATGCCACTGTATGTCCACCTTAACGTCGTCACAGTTAGTCACACTACGAGTCTCTCGAGTTTGTAAATGTACTTCGCCGGATGACGAGGCATTTGGCTACCTTAAGGGAGTCATAGTTCCTGCTGCCAGCTACTCCCTTTTCTTTGAATCTATCCTCTCTTTATTTCGTACTGCGGCCTGTCCATGCAGAAGCGAAATCCTGCAACAAGTCCACCTTCACGTTGCCTGAGTTACTCCAACGACGATATCCTCGAGTTTTCAAGTAAATTTCGCTGAGTGACGAGGCATTTGGCTACCTTAAGAGAGTCATAGTTACTCCTGCCGGCTGCTCCCATTTCTTTACGCCTTTAACATTCTTGCTATGGCCAGTCCTACAGAATCGATATGCCACTGTATGTCCACCTTAACGACGTCACAGTTACTCACAGTACTTCGCCGGATGACGAGGCATTTGGCTACCTTAAGAGAGTCATAGTTCCTGCTTCCAGCTGCTCCCTTTTCTTTGAATCTATCCTCTCTTTATTTCGTACTGCGGCCTGTCCATGCAGAAGCGAAATGCTGCAACAAGTCCACCTTCACGTTGCCTGAGTTACTCCAACGACGATATCCTCGAGTTTTCAAGTAAATTTCGCAGAGTGACGAGGCATTTGGCTACCTTAAGAGAGTCATAGTTACTCCTGCCGGCTGCTCCCATTTCTTTAGGCCTTTAACATTCTTGCTATGGCCAGTCCTACAGAACCGATATGCCACTGTATGTCCACCTTAACGTCGTCACAGTTACTCACACTACGAGTCTCTCGAGTTTGCAAATGTACTTCGCCGGATGACGAGGCATTTAGCTACGTTAAGAGAGTCGTAGTTCCTGCTGCCAGCTGCTCCCTTTTCTTTGAATCTATCCTCTCTTTAGTTCGTACTGCGGCCTGTCCATGCAGAAGCGAAATGCTGCAACAAGTCCACCTTCACGTTGCCTGAGTTACTCCAACGACGATATCCTCGAGTTTTCAAGTAAATTTCGCTGAGTGACGAGGCATTTGGCTACCTTAAGAGACTCTTAGTTACTCCTGCCGGCTGCTCCCATTTCTTTAGGCCTTTAACATTCTTGCTATGGCCAGTCCTGCAGAACCGATATGCCACTGTATGTCCACCTTAACGTCGTCACAGTTACTCACACTACGAGTCTCTCGAGTTTGCAAATGTACTTCGCCGGATGACGAGGCATTTGGCTACCTTAAGAGAGTCATAGGTAATGCTGCCTGCTGCTCCCTTTTCTTTGAATCTATCCTCTCTTTATTTCGTACTGCGGCCTGTCCATGCAGAAGCGAAATCCTGCAACAAGTCCACCTTCACGTTGCCTGAGTTACTCCAACGACGATATCCTCGAGTTTTCAAGTAAATTTCGCTGAGTGACGAGGCATTTGGCTACCTTAAGAGACTCATAGTTACTCCTGCCGGCTGCTCCCATTTCTTTAGGCCTTTAAAATTCTTGCTATGGCCAGTCCTACAGAACCGACATGCCACTGTATGTCCACCTTAACGACGTCACAGTTACTCACACTACGACTCTCTCGAGTTTGCAAATGTACTTCGCCGGATGACGAGGCATTTGGCTACCTTAAGGGAGTCATAGTTCCTGCTGCCAGCTACTCCCTTTTCTTTGAATCTATCCTCTCTTTATTTCGTACTGCGGCCTGTCCATGCAGAAGCAAAATCCTGCAACAAGTCCACCTTCACGTTGCCTGAGTTACTCCAACGACGATATCCTCGAGTTTTCAAGTAAATTTCGCAGAGTGACGAGGCATTTGGCTACCTTAAGAGAGTCATAGTTACTCCTGCCGGCTGCTCCCATTTCTTTAGGCCTTTAACATTCTTGCTATGGCAAGTCCTACAGAACCGATATGCCACTGTATGTCCACCTTAACGTCGTCACAGTTACTCACACTACGAGTCTCTCGAGTTTGCAAATGTACTTCGCCGGATGACGAGGCATTTGGCTACCTTAAGGGAGTCATAGTTCCTGCTGCCAGCTACTCCCTTTTCTTTGAATCTATCCTCTCTTTATTTCGTACTGCGGCCTGTCCATGCAGAAGCGAAATCCTGCAACAAGTCCACCTTCACGTTGCCTGAGTTACTCCAACGACGATATCCTCGAGTTTTCAAGTAAATTTCGCTGAGTGACGAGGCATTTGGCTACCTTAAGAGAGTCATAGTTACTCCTGCCGGCTGCTCCCATTTCTTTAGGCCTTTAACATTCTTGCTATGGCCAGTCCTACAGAACCGATATGCCACTGTATGTCCACCTTAACGTCGTCACAGTTACTCACACTACGAGTCTCTCGAGTTTGCAAATGTACTTCGCCGGATGACGAGGCATTTGGCTACCTTAAGAGAGTCATAGTTCCCGCTGCCTGCTGCTCCCTTTTCTTTGAATCTATCCTCTCTTTATTTCGTACTGCGGCCTGTCCATGCAGAAGCGAAATCCTGCAACAAGTCCACCTTCACGTTGCCTGAGTTACTCCAACGACGATATCCTCGAGTTTTCAAGTAAATTTCGCTGAGTGACGAGGCATTTGGCTACCTTAAGAGACTCATAGTTACTCCTGCCGGCTGCTCCCATTTCTTTAGGCCTTTAAAATTCTTGCTATGGCCAGTCCTACAGAACCGATATGCCACTGTATGTCCACCTTAACGACGTCACAGTTACTCACACTACGACTCTCTCGAGTTTGCAAATGTACTTCGCCGGATGACGAGGCATTTGGCTACCTTAAGGGAGTCATAGTTCCTGCTGCCAGCTACTCCCTTTTCTTTGAATCTATCCTCTCTTTATTTCGTACTGCGGCCTGTCCATGCAGAAGCAAAATCCTGCAACAAGTCCACCTTCACGTTGCCTGAGTTACTCCAACGACGATATCCTCGAGTTTTCAAGTAAATTTCGCTGAGTGACGAGGCATTTGGCTACCTTAAGAGAGTCATAGTTACTCCTGCCGGCTGCTCCCATTTCTTTAGGCCTTTAACATTCTTGCTATGGCCAGTCCTACAGAACCGATATGCCACTGTATGTCCACCTTAACGTCGTCACAGTTACTCACACTACGAGTCTCTCGAGTTTGCAAATGTACTTCGCCGGATGACGAGGCATTTGGCTACCTTAAGAGAGTCATAGTTCCTGCTGCCTGCTGCTCCCTTTTCTTTGAATCTATCCTCTCTTTATTTCGTACTGCGGCCTGTCCATGCAGAAGCGAAATCCTGCAACAAGTCCACCTTCACGTTGCCTGAGTTACTCCAACGACGATATCCTCGAGTTTTCAAGTAAATTTCGCTGAGTGACGAGGCATTTGGCTACCTTAAGAGACTCATAGTTACTCCTGCCGGCTGCTCCCATTTCTTTAGGCCTTTAAAATTCTTGCTATGGCCAGTCCTACAGAACCGATATGCCACTGTATGTCCACCTTAACGACGTCACAGTTACTCACACTACGACTCTCTCGAGTTTGCAAATGTACTTCGCCGGATGACGAGGCATTTGGCTACCTTAAGGGAGTCATAGTTCCTGCTGCCAGCTACTCCCTTTTCTTTGAATCTATCCTCTCTTTATTTCGTACTGCGGCCTGTCCATGCAGAAGCGAAATCCTGCAACAAGTCCACCTTCACGTTGCCTGAGTTACTCCAACGACGATATCCTCGAGTTTTCAAGTAAATTTCGCAGAGTGACGAGGCATTTGGCTACCTTAAGAGAGTCATAGTTACTCCTGCCGGCTGCTCCCATTTCTTTAGGCCTTTAACATTCTTGCTATGGCCAGTCCTACAGAACCGATATGCCACTGTATGTCCACCTTAACGTCGTCACAGTTACTCACACTACGAGTCTCTCGAGTTTGCAAATGTACTTCGCCGGATGACGAGGCATTTGGCTACCTTAAGGGAGTCATAGTTCCTGCTGCCAGCTACTCCCTTTTCTTTGAATCTATCCTCTCTTTATTTCGTACTGCGGCCTGTCCATGCAGAAGCGAAATCCTGCAACAAGTCCACCTTCACGTTGCCTGAGTTACTCCAACGACGATATCCTCGAGTTTTCAAGTAAATTTCGCTGAGTGACGAGGCATTTGGCTACCTTAAGAGAGTCATAGTTACTCCTGCCGGCTGCTCCCATTTCTTTACGCCTTTAACATTCTTGCTATGGCCAGTCCTACAGAATCGATATGCCACTGTATGTCCACCTTAACGACGTCACAGTTACTCACAGTACTTCGCCGGATGACGAGGCATTTGGCTACCTTAAGAGAGTCATAGTTCCTGCTTCCAGCTGCTCCCTTTTCTTTGAATCTATCCTCTCTTTATTTCGTACTGCGGCCTGTCCATGCAGAAGCGAAATGCTGCAACAAGTCCACCTTCACGTTGCCTGAGTTACTCCAACGACGATATCCTCGAGTTTTCAAGTAAATTTCGCTGAGTGACGAGGCATTTGGCTACCTTAAGAGACTCATAGTTACTCCTGCCGGCTGCTCCCATTTCTTTAGGCCTTTAAAATTCTTGCTATGGCTAGTCCTACAGAACCGATATGCCACTGTATGTCCACCTTAACGTCGTCACAGTTACTCACACTACGAGTCTCTCGAGTTTGCAAATGTACTTCGCCGGATGACGAGGCATTTGGCTACCTTAAGGGAGTCATAGTTCCTGCTGCCAGCTACTCCCTTTTCTTTGAATCTATCCTCTCTTTATTTCGTACTGCGGCCTGTCCATGCAGAAGCGAAATCCTGCAACAAGTCCACCTTCACGTTGCCTGAGTTACTCCAACGACGATATCCTCGAGTTTTCAAGTAAATTTCGCTGAGTGACGAGGCATTTGGCTACCTTAAGAGAGTCATAGTTACTCCTGCCGGCTGCTCCCATTTCTTTACGCCTTTAACATTCTTGCTATGGCCAGTCCTACAGAATCGATATGCCACTGTATGTCCACCTTAACGACGTCACAGTTACTCACAGTACTTCGCCGGATGACGAGGCATTTGGCTACCTTAAGAGAGTCATAGTTCCTGCTTCCAGCTGCTCCCTTTTCTTTGAATCTATCCTCTCTTTATTTCGTACTGCGGCCTGTCCATGCAGAAGCGAAATGCTGCAACAAGTCCACCTTCACGTTGCCTGAGTTACTCCAACGACGATATCCTCGAGTTTTCAAGTAAATTTCGCAGAGTGACGAGGCATTTGGCTACCTTAAGAGAGTCATAGTTACTCCTGCCGGCTGCTCCCATTTCTTTAGGCCTTTAACATTCTTGCTATGGCCAGTCCTACAGAACCGATATGCCACTGTATGTCCACCTTAACGTCGTCACAGTTACTCACACTACGAGTCTCTCGAGTTTGCAAATGTACTTCGCCGGATGACGAGGCATTTAGCTACGTTAAGAGAGTCGTAGTTCCTGCTGCCAGCTGCTCCCTTTTCTTTGAATCTATCCTCTCTTTAGTTCGTACTGCGGCCTGTCCATGCAGAAGCGAAATGCTGCAACAAGTCCACCTTCACGTTGCCTGAGTTACTCCAACGACGATATCCTCGAGTTTTCAAGTAAATTTCGCTGAGTGACGAGGCATTTGGCTACCTTAAGAGACTCTTAGTTACTCCTGCCGGCTGCTCCCATTTCTTTAGGCCTTTAACATTCTTGCTATGGCCAGTCCTGCAGAACCGATATGCCACTGTATGTCCACCTTAACGTCGTCACAGTTACTCACACTACGAGTCTCTCGAGTTTGCAAATGTACTTCGCCGGATGACGAGGCATTTGGCTACCTTAAGAGAGTCATAGTTCCCGCTGCCTGCTGCTCCCTTTTCTTTGAATCTATCCTCTCTTTATTTCGTACTGCGGCCTGTCCATGCAGAAGCGAAATCCTGCAACAAGTCCACCTTCACGTTGCCTGAGTTACTCCAACGACGATATCCTCGAGTTTTCAAGTAAATTTCGCTGAGTGACGAGGCATTTGGCTACCTTAAGAGACTCATAGTTACTCCTGCCGGCTGCTCCCATTTCTTTAGGCCTTTAAAATTCTTGCTATGGCCAGTCCTACAGAACCGATATGCCACTGTATGTCCACCTTAACGACGTCACAGTTACTCACACTACGACTCTCTCGAGTTTGCAAATGTACTTCGCCGGATGACGAGGCATTTGGCTACCTTAAGGGAGTCATAGTTCCTGCTGCCAGCTACTCCCTTTTCTTTGAATCTATCCTCTCTTTATTTCGTACTGCGGCCTGTCCATGCAGAAGCAAAATCCTGCAACAAGTCCACCTTCACGTTGCCTGAGTTACTCCAACGACGATATCCTCGAGTTTTCAAGTAAATTTCGCTGAGTGACGAGGCATTTGGCTACCTTAAGAGAGTCATAGTTACTCCTGCCGGCTGCTCCCATTTCTTTAGGCCTTTAACATTCTTGCTATGGCCAGTCCTACAGAACCGATATGCCACTGTATGTCCACCTTAACGTCGTCACAGTTACTCACACTACGAGTCTCTCGAGTTTGCAAATGTACTTCGCCGGATGACGAGGCATTTGGCTACCTTAAGAGAGTCATAGTTCCTGCTGCCTGCTGCTCCCTTTTCTTTGAATCTATCCTCTCTTTATTTCGTACTGCGGCCTGTCCATGCAGAAGCGAAATCCTGCAACAAGTCCACCTTCACGTTGCCTGAGTTACTCCAACGACGATATCCTCGAGTTTTCAAGTAAATTTCGCTGAGTGACGAGGCATTTGGCTACCTTAAGAGACTCATAGTTACTCCTGCCGGCTGCTCCCATTTCTTTAGGCCTTTAAAATTCTTGCTATGGCCAGTCCTACAGAACCGATATGCCACTGTATGTCCACCTTAACGACGTCACAGTTACTCACACTACGACTCTCTCGAGTTTGCAAATGTACTTCGCCGGATGACGAGGCATTTGGCTACCTTAAGGGAGTCATAGTTCCTGCTGCCAGCTACTCCCTTTTCTTTGAATCTATCCTCTCTTTATTTCGTACTGCGGCCTGTCCATGCAGAAGCGAAATCCTGCAACAAGTCCACCTTCACGTTGCCTGAGTTACTCCAACGACGATATCCTCGAGTTTTCAAGTAAATTTCGCAGAGTGACGAGGCATTTGGCTACCTTAAGAGAGTCATAGTTACTCCTGCCGGCTGCTCCCATTTCTTTAGGCCTTTAACATTCTTGCTATGGCCAGTCCTACAGAACCGATATGCCACTGTATGTCCACCTTAACGTCGTCACAGTTACTCACACTACGAGTCTCTCGAGTTTGCAAATGTACTTCGCCGGATGACGAGGCATTTGGCTACCTTAAGGGAGTCATAGTTCCTGCTGCCAGCTACTCCCTTTTCTTTGAATCTATCCTCTCTTTATTTCGTACTGCGGCCTGTCCATGCAGAAGCGAAATCCTGCAACAAGTCCACCTTCACGTTGCCTGAGTTACTCCAACGACGATATCCTCGAGTTTTCAAGTAAATTTCGCTGAGTGACGAGGCATTTGGCTACCTTAAGAGAGTCATAGTTACTCCTGCCGGCTGCTCCCATTTCTTTACGCCTTTAACATTCTTGCTATGGCCAGTCCTACAGAATCGATATGCCACTGTATGTCCACCTTAACGACGTCACAGTTACTCACAGTACTTCGCCGGATGACGAGGCATTTGGCTACCTTAAGAGAGTCATAGTTCCTGCTTCCAGCTGCTCCCTTTTCTTTGAATCTATCCTCTCTTTATTTCGTACTGCGGCCTGTCCATGCAGAAGCGAAATGCTGCAACAAGTCCACCTTCACGTTGCCTGAGTTACTCCAACGACGATATCCTCGAGTTTTCAAGTAAATTTCGCTGAGTGACGAGGCATTTGGCTACCTTAAGAGACTCATAGTTACTCCTGCCGGCTGCTCCCATTTCTTTAGGCCTTTAAAATTCTTGCTATGGCTAGTCCTACAGAACCGATATGCCACTGTATGTCCACCTTAACGTCGTCACAGTTACTCACACTACGAGTCTCTCGAGTTTGCAAATGTACTTCGCCGGATGACGAGGCATTTGGCTACCTTAAGGGAGTCATAGTTCCTGCTGCCAGCTACTCCCTTTTCTTTGAATCTATCCTCTCTTTATTTCGTACTGCGGCCTGTCCATGCAGAAGCGAAATCCTGCAACAAGTCCACCTTCACGTTGCCTGAGTTACTCCAACGACGATATCCTCGAGTTTTCAAGTAAATTTCGCTGAGTGACGAGGCATTTGGCTACCTTAAGAGAGTCATAGTTACTCCTGCCGGCTGCTCCCATTTCTTTACGCCTTTAACATTCTTGCTATGGCCAGTCCTACAGAATCGATATGCCACTGTATGTCCACCTTAACGACGTCACAGTTACTCACAGTACTTCGCCGGATGACGAGGCATTTGGCTACCTTAAGAGAGTCATAGTTCCTGCTTCCAGCTGCTCCCTTTTCTTTGAATCTATCCTCTCTTTATTTCGTACTGCGGCCTGTCCATGCAGAAGCGAAATGCTGCAACAAGTCCACCTTCACGTTGCCTGAGTTACTCCAACGACGATATCCTCGAGTTTTCAAGTAAATTTCGCAGAGTGACGAGGCATTTGGCTACCTTAAGAGAGTCATAGTTACTCCTGCCGGCTGCTCCCATTTCTTTAGGCCTTTAACATTCTTGCTATGGCCAGTCCTACAGAACCGATATGCCACTGTATGTCCACCTTAACGTCGTCACAGTTACTCACACTACGAGTCTCTCGAGTTTGCAAATGTACTTCGCCGGATGACGAGGCATTTAGCTACGTTAAGAGAGTCGTAGTTCCTGCTGCCAGCTGCTCCCTTTTCTTTGAATCTATCCTCTCTTTAGTTCGTACTGCGGCCTGTCCATGCAGAAGCGAAATGCTGCAACAAGTCCACCTTCACGTTGCCTGAGTTACTCCAACGACGATATCCTCGAGTTTTCAAGTAAATTTCGCTGAGTGACGAGGCATTTGGCTACCTTAAGAGACTCTTAGTTACTCCTGCCGGCTGCTCCCATTTCTTTAGGCCTTTAACATTCTTGCTATGGCCAGTCCTGCAGAACCGATATGCCACTGTATGTCCACCTTAACGTCGTCACAGTTACTCACACTACGAGTCTCTCGAGTTTGCAAATGTACTTCGCCGGATGACGAGGCATTTGGCTACCTTAAGAGAGTCATAGGTAATGCTGCCTGCTGCTCCCTTTTCTTTGAATCTATCCTCTCTTTATTTCGTACTGCGGCCTGTCCATGCAGAAGCGAAATCCTGCAACAAGTCCACCTTCACGTTGCCTGAGTTACTCCAACGACGATATCCTCGAGTTTTCAAGTAAATTTCGCTGAGTGACGAGGCATTTGGCTACCTTAAGAGACTCATAGTTACTCCTGCCGGCTGCTCCCATTTCTTTAGGCCTTTAAAATTCTTGCTATGGCCAGTCCTACAGAACCGACATGCCACTGTATGTCCACCTTAACGACGTCACAGTTACTCACACTACGACTCTCTCGAGTTTGCAAATGTACTTCGCCGGATGACGAGGCATTTGGCTACCTTAAGGGAGTCATAGTTCCTGCTGCCAGCTACTCCCTTTTCTTTGAATCTATCCTCTCTTTATTTCGTACTGCGGCCTGTCCATGCAGAAGCAAAATCCTGCAACAAGTCCACCTTCACGTTGCCTGAGTTACTCCAACGACGATATCCTCGAGTTTTCAAGTAAATTTCGCAGAGTGACGAGGCATTTGGCTACCTTAAGAGAGTCATAGTTACTCCTGCCGGCTGCTCCCATTTCTTTAGGCCTTTAACATTCTTGCTATGGCAAGTCCTACAGAACCGATATGCCACTGTATGTCCACCTTAACGTCGTCACAGTTACTCACACTACGAGTCTCTCGAGTTTGCAAATGTACTTCGCCGGATGACGAGGCATTTGGCTACCTTAAGGGAGTCATAGTTCCTGCTGCCAGCTACTCCCTTTTCTTTGAATCTATCCTCTCTTTATTTCGTACTGCGGCCTGTCCATGCAGAAGCGAAATCCTGCAACAAGTCCACCTTCACGTTGCCTGAGTTACTCCAACGACGATATCCTCGAGTTTTCAAGTAAATTTCGCTGAGTGACGAGGCATTTGGCTACCTTCAGAGAGTCATAGTTACTCCTGCCGGCTGCTCCCATTTCTTTAGGCCTTTAACATTCTTGCTATGGCCAGTCCTACAGAACCGATATGCCACTGTATGTCCACCTTAACGTCGTCACAGTTACTCACACTACGAGTCTCTCGAGTTTGCAAATGTACTTCGCCGGATGACGAGGCATTTGGCTACCTTAAGAGAGTCATAGTTCCTGCTGCCTGCTGCTCCCTTTTCTTTGAATCTATCCTCTCTTTATTTCGTACTGCGGCCTGTCCATGCAGAAGCGAAATCCTGCAACAAGTCCACCTTCACGTTGCCTGAGTTACTCCAACGACGATATCCTCGAGTTTTCAAGTAAATTTCGCTGAGTGACGAGGCATTTGGCTACCTTAAGAGACTCATAGTTACTCCTGCCGGCTGCTCCCATTTCTTTAGGCCTTTAAAATTCTTGCTATGGCCAGTCCTACAGAACCGATATGCCACTGTATGTCCACCTTAACGTCGTCACAGTTACTCACACTACGAGTCTCTCGAGTTTGCAAATGTACTTCGCCGGATGACGAGGCATTTAGCTACGTTAAGAGAGTCGTAGTTCCTGCTGCCAGCTGCTCCCTTTTCTTTGAATCTATCCTCTCTTTAGTTCGTACTGCGGCCTGTCCATGCAGAAGCGAAATGCTGCAACAAGTCCACCTTCACGTTGCCTGAGTTACTCCAACGACGATATCCTCGAGTTTTCAAGTAAATTTCGCTGAGTGACGAGGCATTTGGCTACCTTAAGAGACTCTTAGTTACTCCTGCCGGCTGCTCCCATTTCTTTAGGCCTTTAACATTCTTGCTATGGCCAGTCCTGCAGAACCGATATGCCACTGTATGTCCACCTTAACGTCGTCACAGTTACTCACACTACGAGTCTCTCGAGTTTGCAAATGTACTTCGCCGGATGACGAGGCATTTGGCTACCTTAAGAGAGTCATAGGTAATGCTGCCTGCTGCTCCCTTTTCTTTGAATCTATCCTCTCTTTATTTCGTACTGCGGCCTGTCCATGCAGAAGCGAAATCCTGCAACAAGTCCACCTTCACGTTGCCTGAGTTACTCCAACGACGATATCCTCGAGTTTTCAAGTAAATTTCGCTGAGTGACGAGGCATTTGGCTACCTTAAGAGAGTCATAGTTACTCCTGCCGGCTGCTCCCATTTCTTTAGGCCTTTAAAATTCTTGCTATGGCCAGTCCTACAGAACCGACATGCCACTGTATGTCCACCTTAACGACGTCACAGTTACTCACACTACGACTCTCTCGAGTTTGCAAATGTACTTCGCCGGATGACGAGGCATTTGGCTACCTTAAGGGAGTCATAGTTCCTGCTGCCAGCTACTCCCTTTTCTTTGAATCTATCCTCTCTTTATTTCGTACTGCGGCCTGTCCATGCAGAAGCAAAATCCTGCAACAAGTCCACCTTCACGTTGCCTGAGTTACTCCAACGACGATATCCTCGAGTTTTCAAGTAAATTTCGCAGAGTGACGAGGCATTTGGCTACCTTAAGAGAGTCATAGTTACTCCTGCCGGCTGCTCCCATTTCTTTAGGCCTTTAACATTCTTGCTATGGCAAGTCCTACAGAACCGATATGCCACTGTATGTCCACCTTAACGTCGTCACAGTTACTCACACTACGAGTCTCTCGAGTTTGCAAATGTACTTCGCCGGATGACGAGGCATTTGGCTACCTTAAGGGAGTCATAGTTCCTGCTGCCAGCTACTCCCTTTTCTTTGAATCTATCCTCTCTTTATTTCGTACTGCGGCCTGTCCATGCAGAAGCGAAATCCTGCAACAAGTCCACCTTCACGTTGCCTGAGTTACTCCAACGACGATATCCTCGAGTTTTCAAGTAAATTTCGCTGAGTGACGAGGCATTTGGCTACCTTCAGAGAGTCATAGTTACTCCTGCCGGCTGCTCCCATTTCTTTAGGCCTTTAACATTCTTGCTATGGCCAGTCCTACAGAACCGATATGCCACTGTATGTCCACCTTAACGTCGTCACAGTTACTCACACTACGAGTCTCTCGAGTTTGCAAATGTACTTCGCCGGATGACGAGGCATTTGGCTACCTTAAGAGAGTCATAGTTCCTGCTGCCTGCTGCTCCCTTTTCTTTGAATCTATCCTCTCTTTATTTCGTACTGCGGCCTGTCCATGCAGAAGCGAAATCCTGCAACAAGTCCACCTTCACGTTGCCTGAGTTACTCCAACGACGATATCCTCGAGTTTTCAAGTAAATTTCGCTGAGTGACGAGGCATTTGGCTACCTTAAGAGACTCATAGTTACTCCTGCCGGCTGCTCCCATTTCTTTAGGCCTTTAAAATTCTTGCTATGGCCAGTCCTACAGAACCGATATGCCACTGTATGTCCTCCTTAACGACGTCACAGTTACTCACACTACGACTCTCTCGAGTTTGCAAATGTACTTCGCCGGATGACGAGGCATTTGGCTACCTTAAGGGAGTCATAGTTCCTGCTGCCAGCTACTCCCTTTTCTTTGAATCTATCCTCTCTTTATTTCGTACTGCGGCCTGTCCATGCAGAAGCAAAATCCTGCAACAAGTCCACCTTCACGTTGCCTGAGTTACTCCAACGACGATATCCTCGAGTTTTCAAGTAAATTTCGCAGAGTGACGAGGCATTTGGCTACCTTAAGAGAGTCATAGTTACTCCTGCCGGCTGCTCCCATTTCTTTAGGCCTTTAACATTCTTGCTATGGCCAGTCCTGCAGAACCGATATGCCACTGTATGTCCACCTTAACGTCGTCACAGTTACTCACACTACGAGTCTCTCGAGTTTGCAAATGTACTTCGCCGGATGACGAGGCATTTGGCTACCTTAAGGGAGTCATAGTTCCTGCTGCCAGCTACTCCCTTTTCTTTGAATCTATCCTCTCTTTATTTCGTACTGCGGCCTGTCCATGCAGAAGCGAAATCCTGCAACAAGTCCACCTTCACGTTGCCTGAGTTACTCCAACGACGATATCCTCGAGTTTTCAAGTAAATTTCGCTGAGTGACGAGGCATTTGGCTACCTTAAGAGAGTCATAGTTACTCCTGCCGGCTGCTCCCATTTCTTTACGCCTTTAACATTCTTGCTATGGCCAGTCCTACAGAATCGATATGCCACTGTATGTCCACCTTAACGACGTCTCAGTTACTCACAGTACTTCGCCGGATGACGAGGCATTTGGCTACCTTAAGAGAGTCATAGTTCCTGCTGCCTGCTGCTCCCTTTTCTTTGAATCTATCCTCTCTTTATTTCGTACTGCGGCCTGTCCATGCAGAAGCGAAATCCTGCAACAAGTCCACCTTCACGTTGCCTGAGTTACTCCAACGACGATATCCTCGAGTTTTCAAGTAAATTTCGCTGAGTGACGAGGCATTTGGCTACCTTAAGAGACTCATAGTTACTCCTGCCGGCTGCTCCCATTTCTTTAGGCCTTTAAAATTCTTGCTATGGCCAGTCCTACAGAACCGATATGCCACTGTATGTCCACCTTAACGTCGTCACAGTTACTCACACTACGAGTCTCTCGAGTTTGCAAATGTACTTCGCCGGATGACGAGGCATTTAGCTACGTTAAGAGAGTCGTAGTTCCTGCTGCCAGCTGCTCCCTTTTCTTTGAATCTATCCTCTCTTTAGTTCGTACTGCGGCCTGTCCATGCAGAAGCGAAATGCTGCAACAAGTCCACCTTCACGTTGCCTGAGTTACTCCAACGACGATATCCTCGAGTTTTCAAGTAAATTTCGCTGAGTGACGAGGCATTTGGCTACCTTAAGAGACTCTTAGTTACTCCTGCCGGCTGCTCCCATTTCTTTAGGCCTTTAACATTCTTGCTATGGCCAGTCCTGCAGAACCGATATGCCACTGTATGTCCACCTTAACGTCGTCACAGTTACTCACACTACGAGTCTCTCGAGTTTGCAAATGTACTTCGCCGGATGACGAGGCATTTGGCTACCTTAAGAGAGTCATAGGTAATGCTGCCTGCTGCTCCCTTTTCTTTGAATCTATCCTCTCTTTATTTCGTACTGCGGCCTGTCCATGCAGAAGCGAAATCCTGCAACAAGTCCACCTTCACGTTGCCTGAGTTACTCCAACGACGATATCCTCGAGTTTTCAAGTAAATTTCGCTGAGTGACGAGGCATTTGGCTACCTTAAGAGAGTCATAGTTACTCCTGCCGGCTGCTCCCATTTCTTTAGGCCTTTAAAATTCTTGCTATGGCCAGTCCTACAGAACCGACATGCCACTGTATGTCCACCTTAACGACGTCACAGTTACTCACACTACGACTCTCTCGAGTTTGCAAATGTACTTCGCCGGATGACGAGGCATTTGGCTACCTTAAGGGAGTCATAGTTCCTGCTGCCAGCTACTCCCTTTTCTTTGAATCTATCCTCTCTTTATTTCGTACTGCGGCCTGTCCATGCAGAAGCGAAATCCTGCAACAAGTCCACCTTCACGTTGCCTGAGTTACTCCAACGACGATATCCTCGAGTTTTCAAGTAAATTTCGCTGAGTGACGAGGCATTTGGCTACCTTCAGAGAGTCATAGTTACTCCTGCCGGCTGCTCCCATTTCTTTAGGCCTTTAACATTCTTGCTATGGCCAGTCCTACAGAACCGATATGCCACTGTATGTCCACCTTAACGTCGTCACAGTTACTCACACTACGAGTCTCTCGAGTTTGCAAATGTACTTCGCCGGATGACGAGGCATTTGGCTACCTTAAGAGAGTCATAGTTCCTGCTGCCTGCTGCTCCCTTTTCTTTGAATCTATCCTCTCTTTATTTCGTACTGCGGCCTGTCCATGCAGAAGCGAAATCCTGCAACAAGTCCACCTTCACGTTGCCTGAGTTACTCCAACGACGATATCCTCGAGTTTTCAAGTAAATTTCGCTGAGTGACGAGGCATTTGGCTACCTTAAGAGACTCATAGTTACTCCTGCCGGCTGCTCCCATTTCTTTAGGCCTTTAAAATTCTTGCTATGGCCAGTCCTACAGAACCGATATGCCACTGTATGTCCTCCTTAACGACGTCACAGTTACTCACACTACGACTCTCTCGAGTTTGCAAATGTACTTCGCCGGATGACGAGGCATTTGGCTACCTTAAGGGAGTCATAGTTCCTGCTGCCAGCTACTCCCTTTTCTTTGAATCTATCCTCTCTTTATTTCGTACTGCGGCCTGTCCATGCAGAAGCAAAATCCTGCAACAAGTCCACCTTCACGTTGCCTGAGTTACTCCAACGACGATATCCTCGAGTTTTCAAGTAAATTTCGCAGAGTGACGAGGCATTTGGCTACCTTAAGAGAGTCATAGTTACTCCTGCCGGCTGCTCCCATTTCTTTAGGCCTTTAACATTCTTGCTATGGCCAGTCCTGCAGAACCGATATGCCACTGTATGTCCACCTTAACGTCGTCACAGTTACTCACACTACGAGTCTCTCGAGTTTGCAAATGTACTTCGCCGGATGACGAGGCATTTGGCTACCTTAAGGGAGTCATAGTTCCTGCTGCCAGCTACTCCCTTTTCTTTGAATCTATCCTCTCTTTATTTCGTACTGCGGCCTGTCCATGCAGAAGCGAAATCCTGCAACAAGTCCACCTTCACGTTGCCTGAGTTACTCCAACGACGATATCCTCGAGTTTTCAAGTAAATTTCGCTGAGTGACGAGGCATTTGGCTACCTTAAGAGAGTCATAGTTACTCCTGCCGGCTGCTCCCATTTCTTTACGCCTTTAACATTCTTGCTATGGCCAGTCCTACAGAATCGATATGCCACTGTATGTCCACCTTAACGACGTCTCAGTTACTCACAGTACTTCGCCGGATGACGAGGCATTTGGCTACCTTAAGAGAGTCATAGTTCCTGCTTCCAGCTGCTCCCTTTTCTTTGAATCTATCCTCTCTTTATTTCGTACTGCGGCCTGTCCATGCAGAAGCGAAATGCTGCAACAAGTCCACCTTCACGTTGCCTGAGTTACTCCAACGACGATATCCTCGAGTTTTCAAGTAAATTTCGCAGAGTGACGAGGCATTTGGCTACCTTAAGAGAGTCATAGTTACTCCTGCCGGCTGCTCCCATTTCTTTAGGCCTTTAACATTCTTGCTATGGCCAGTCCTACAGAACCGATATGCCACTGTATGTCCACCTTAACGTCGTCACAGTTACTCACACTACGAGTCTCTCGAGTTTGCAAATGTACTTCGCCGGATGACGAGGCATTTAGCTACGTTAAGAGAGTCGTAGTTCCTGCTGCCAGCTGCTCCCTTTTCTTTGAATCTATCCTCTCTTTAGTTCGTACTGCGGCCTGTCCATGCAGAAGCGAAATGCTGCAACAAGTCCACCTTCACGTTGCCTGAGTTACTCCAACGACGATATCCTCGAGTTTTCAAGTAAATTTCGCTGAGTGACGAGGCATTTGGCTACCTTAAGAGACTCTTAGTTACTCCTGCCGGCTGCTCCCATTTCTTTAGGCCTTTAACATTCTTGCTATGGCCAGTCCTGCAGAACCGATATGCCACTGTATGTCCACTTTAACGTCGTCACAGTTACTCACACTACGAGTCTCTCGAGTTTGCAAATGTACACTGCCGGATGACGAGGCATTTGGCTACCTTAAGAGAGTCATAGGTAATGCTGCCTGCTGCTCCCTTTTCTTTGAATCTATCCTCTCTTTATTTCGTACTGCGGCCTGTCCATGCAGAAGCGAAATCCTGCAACAAGTCCACCTTCACGTTGCCTGAGTTACTCCAACGACGATATCCTCGAGTTTTCAAGTAAATTTCGCTGAGTGACGAGGCATTTGGCTACCTTAAGAGACTCATAGTTACTCCTGCCGGCTGCTCCCATTTCTTTAGGCCTTTAAAATTCTTGCTATGGCCAGTCCTACAGAACCGATATGCCACTGTATGTCCACCTTAACGACGTCACAGTTACTCACACTACGACTCTCTCGAGTTTGCAAATGTACTTCGCCGGATGACGAGGCATTTGGCTACCTTAAGGGAGTCATAGTTCCTGCTGCCAGCTACTCCCTTTTCTTTGAATCTATCCTCTCTTTATTTCGTACTGCGGCCTGTCCATGCAGAAGCAAAATCCTGCAACAAGTCCACCTTCACGTTGCCTGAGTTACTCCAACGACGATATCCTCGAGTTTTCAAGTAAATTTCGCAGAGTGACGAGGCATTTGGCTACCTTAAGAGAGTCATAGTTACTCCTGACGGCTGCTCCCATTTCTTTAGGCCTTTAACATTCTTGCTATGGCCAGTCCTACAGAACCGATATGCCACTGTATGTCCACCTTAACGTCGTCACAGTTACTCACACTACGAGTCTCTCGAGTTTGCAAATGTACTTCGCCGGATGACGAGGCATTTGGCTACCTTAAGGGAGTCATAGTTCCTGCTGCCAGCTACTCCCTTTTCTTTGAATCTATCCTCTCTTTATTTCGTACTGCGGCCTGTCCATGCAGAAGCGAAATCCTGCAACAAGTCCACCTTCACGTTGCCTGAGTTACTCCAACGACGATATCCTCGAGTTTTCAAGTAAATTTCGCTGAGTGACGAGGCATTTGGCTACCTTCAGAGAGTCATAGTTACTCCTGCCGGCTGCTCCCATTTCTTTAGGCCTTTAACATTCTTGCTATGGCCAGTCCTACAGAACCGATATGCCACTGTATGTCCACCTTAACGTCGTCACAGTTACTCACACTACGAGTCTCTCGAGTTTGCAAATGTACTTCGCCGGATGACGAGGCATTTGGCTACCTTAAGAGAGTCATAGTTCCTGCTGCCTGCTGCTCCCTTTTCTTTGAATCTATCCTCTCTTTATTTCGTACTGCGGCCTGTCCATGCAGAAGCGAAATCCTGCAACAAGTCCACCTTCACGTTGCCTGAGTTACTCCAACGACGATATCCTCGAGTTTTCAAGTAAATTTCGCTGAGTGACGAGGCATTTGGCTACCTTAAGAGACTCATAGTTACTCCTGCCGGCTGCTCCCATTTCTTTAGGCCTTTAAAATTCTTGCTATGGCCAGTCCTACAGAACCGATATGCCACTGTATGTCCACCTTAACGACGTCACAGTTACTCACACTACGACTCTCTCGAGTTTGCAAATGTACTTCGCCGGATGACGAGGCATTTGGCTACCTTAAGGGAGTCATAGTTCCTGCTGCCAGCTACTCCCTTTTCTTTGAATCTATCCTCTCTTTATTTCGTACTGCGGCCTGTCCATGCAGAAGCGAAATCCTGCAACAAGTCCACCTTCACGTTGCCTGAGTTACTCCAACGACGATATCCTCGAGTTTTCAAGTAAATTTCGCTGAGTGACGAGGCATTTGGCTACCTTCAGAGAGTCATAGTTACTCCTGCCGGCTGCTCCCATTTCTTTAGGCCTTTAACATTCTTGCTATGGCCAGTCCTACAGAACCGATATGCCACTGTATGTCCACCTTAACGTCGTCACAGTTACTCACACTACGAGTCTCTCGAGTTTGCAAATGTACTTCGCCGGATGACGAGGCATTTGGCTACCTTAAGAGAGTCATAGTTCCTGCTGCCTGCTGCTCCCTTTTCTTTGAATCTATCCTCTCTTTATTTCGTACTGCGGCCTGTCCATGCAGAAGCGAAATCCTGCAACAAGTCCACCTTCACGTTGCCTGAGTTACTCCAACGACGATATCCTCGAGTTTTCAAGTAAATTTCGCTGAGTGACGAGGCATTTGGCTACCTTAAGAGAGTCATAGTTACTCCTGCCGGCTGCTCCCATTTCTTTACGCCTTTAACATTCTTGCTATGGCCAGTCCTACAGAATCGATATGCCACTGTATGTCCACCTTAACGACGTCTCAGTTACTCACAGTACTTCGCCGGATGACGAGGCATTTGGCTACCTTAAGAGAGTCATAGTTCCTGCTTCCAGCTGCTCCCTTTTCTTTGAATCTATCCTCTCTTTATTTCGTACTGCGGCCTGTCCATGCAGAAGCGAAATGCTGCAACAAGTCCACCTTCACGTTGCCTGAGTTACTCCAACGACGATATCCTCGAGTTTTCAAGTAAATTTCGCTGAGTGACGAGGCATTTGGCTACCTTCAGAGAGTCATAGTTACTCCTGCCGGCTGCTCCCATTTCTTTAGGCCTTTAACATTCTTGCTATGGCCAGTCCTACAGAACCGATATGCCACTGTATGTCCACCTTAACGTCGTCACAGTTACTCACACTACGAGTCTCTCGAGTTTGCAAATGTACTTCGCCGGATGACGAGGCATTTGGCTACCTTAAGAGAGTCATAGTTCCTGCTGCCTGCTGCTCCCTTTTCTTTGAATCTATCCTCTCTTTATTTCGTACTGCGGCCTGTCCATGCAGAAGCGAAATCCTGCAACAAGTCCACCTTCACGTTGCCTGAGTTACTCCAACGACGATATCCTCGAGTTTTCAAGTAAATTTCGCTGAGTGACGAGGCATTTGGCTACCTTAAGAGACTCATAGTTACTCCTGCCGGCTGCTCCCATTTCTTTAGGCCTTTAAAATTCTTGCTATGGCCAGTCCTACAGAACCGATATGCCACTGTATGTCCACCTTAACGACGTCACAGTTACTCACACTACGACTCTCTCGAGTTTGCAAATGTACTTCGCCGGATGACGAGGCATTTGGCTACCTTAAGGGAGTCATAGTTCCTGCTGCCAGCTACTCCCTTTTCTTTGAATCTATCCTCTCTTTATTTCGTACTGCGGCCTGTCCATGCAGAAGCAAAATCCTGCAACAAGTCCACCTTCACGTTGCCTGAGTTACTCCAACGACGATATCCTCGAGTTTTCAAGTAAATTTCGCAGAGTGACGAGGCATTTGGCTACCTTAAGAGAGTCATAGTTACTCCTGCCGGCTGCTCCCATTTCTTTAGGCCTTTAACATTCTTGCTATGGCCAGTCCTACAGAACCGATATGCCACTGTATGTCCACCTTAACGTCGTCACAGTTACTCACACTACGAGTCTCTCGAGTTTGCAAATGTACTTCGCCGGATGACGAGGCATTTGGCTACCTTAAGGGAGTCACAGTTCCTGCTGCCAGCTACTCCCTTTTCTTTGAATCTATCCTCTCTTTATTTCGTACTGCGGCCTGTCCATGCAGAAGCGAAATCCTGCAACAAGTCCACCTTCACGTTGCCTGAGTTACTCCAACGACGATATCCTCGAGTTTTCAAGTAAATTTCGCTGAGTGACGAGGCATTTGGCTACCTTAAGAGACTCATAGTTACTCCTGCCGGCTGCTCCCATTTCTTTAGGCCTTTAAAATTCTTGCTATGGCCAGTCCTACAGAACCGACATGCCACTGTATGTCCACCTTAACGACGTCACAGTTACTCACACTACGACTCTCTCGAGTTTGCAAATGTACTTCGCCGGATGACGAGGCATTTGGCTACCTTAAGGGAGTCATAGTTCCTGCTGCCAGCTACTCCCTTTTCTTTGAATCTATCCTCTCTTTATTTCGTACTGCGGCCTGTCCATGCAGAAGCAAAATCCTGCAACAAGTCCACCTTCACGTTGCCTGAGTTACTCCAACGACGATATCCTCGAGTTTTCAAGTAAATTTCGCAGAGTGACGAGGCATTTGGCTACCTTAAGAGAGTCATAGTTACTCCTGCCGGCTGCTCCCATTTCTTTAGGCCTTTAACATTCTTGCTATGGCAAGTCCTACAGAACCGATATGCCACTGTATGTCCACCTTAACGTCGTCACAGTTACTCACACTACGAGTCTCTCGAGTTTGCAAATGTACTTCGCCGGATGACGAGGCATTTGGCTACCTTAAGGGAGTCATAGTTCCTGCTGCCAGCTACTCCCTTTTCTTTGAATCTATCCTCTCTTTATTTCGTACTGCGGCCTGTCCATGCAGAAGCGAAATCCTGCAACAAGTCCACCTTCACGTTGCCTGAGTTACTCCAACGACGATATCCTCGAGTTTTCAAGTAAATTTCGCTGAGTGACGAGGCATTTGGCTACCTTCAGAGAGTCATAGTTACTCCTGCCGGCTGCTCCCATTTCTTTAGGCCTTTAACATTCTTGCTATGGCCAGTCCTACAGAACCGATATGCCACTGTATGTCCACCTTAACGTCGTCACAGTTACTCACACTACGAGTCTCTCGAGTTTGCAAATGTACTTCGCCGGATGACGAGGCATTTGGCTACCTTAAGAGAGTCATAGTTCCTGCTGCCTGCTGCTCCCTTTTCTTTGAATCTATCCTCTCTTTATTTCGTACTGCGGCCTGTCCATGCAGAAGCGAAATCCTGCAACAAGTCCACCTTCACGTTGCCTGAGTTACTCCAACGACGATATCCTCGAGTTTTCAAGTAAATTTCGCTGAGTGACGAGGCATTTGGCTACCTTAAGAGACTCATAGTTACTCCTGCCGGCTGCTCCCATTTCTTTAGGCCTTTAAAATTCTTGCTATGGCCAGTCCTACAGAACCGATATGCCACTGTATGTCCACCTTAACGACGTCACAGTTACTCACACTACGACTCTCTCGAGTTTGCAAATGTACTTCGCCGGATGACGAGGCATTTGGCTACCTTAAGGGAGTCATAGTTCCTGCTGCCAGCTACTCCCTTTTCTTTGAATCTATCCTCTCTTTATTTCGTACTGCGGCCTGTCCATGCAGAAGCAAAATCCTGCAACAAGTCCACCTTCACGTTGCCTGAGTTACTCCAACGACGATATCCTCGAGTTTTCAAGTAAATTTCGCAGAGTGACGAGGCATTTGGCTACCTTAAGAGAGTCATAGTTACTCCTGCCGGCTGCTCCCATTTCTTTAGGCCTTTAACATTCTTGCTATGGTCAGTCCTGCAGAACCGATATGCCACTGTATGTCCACCTTAACGTCGTCACAGTTACTCACACTACGAGTCTCTCGAGTTTGCAAATGTACTTCGCCGGATGACGAGGCATTTGGCTACCTTAAGGGAGTCATAGTTCCTGCTGCCAGCTACTCCCTTTTCTTTGAATCTATCCTCTCTTTATTTCGTACTGCGGCCTGTCCATGCAGAAGCGAAATCCTGCAACAAGTCCACCTTCACGTTGCCTGAGTTACTCCAACGACGATATCCTCGAGTTTTCAAGTAAATTTCGCTGAGTGACGAGGCATTTGGCTACCTTAAGAGAGTCATAGTTACTCCTGCCGGCTGCTCCCATTTCTTTACGCCTTTAACATTCTTGCTATGGCCAGTCCTACAGAATCGATATGCCACTGTATGTCCACCTTAACGACGTCTCAGTTACTCACAGTACTTCGCCGGATGACGAGGCATTTGGCTACCTTAAGAGAGTCATAGTTCCTGCTTCCAGCTGCTCCCTTTTCTTTGAATCTATCCTCTCTTTATTTCGTACTGCGGCCTGTCCATGCAGAAGCGAAATGCTGCAACAAGTCCACCTTCACGTTGCCTGAGTTACTCCAACGACGATATCCTCGAGTTTTCAAGTAAATTTCGCAGAGTGACGAGGCATTTGGCTACCTTAAGAGAGTCATAGTTACTCCTGCCGGCTGCTCCCATTTCTTTAGGCCTTTAACATTCTTGCTATGGCCAGTCCTACAGAACCGATATGCCACTGTATGTCCACCTTAACGTCGTCACAGTTACTCACACTACGAGTCTCTCGAGTTTGCAAATGTACTTCGCCGGATGACGAGGCATTTAGCTACGTTAAGAGAGTCGTAGTTCCTGCTGCCAGCTGCTCCCTTTTCTTTGAATCTATCCTCTCTTTAGTTCGTACTGCGGCCTGTCCATGCAGAAGCGAAATGCTGCAACAAGTCCACCTTCACGTTGCCTGAGTTACTCCAACGACGATATCCTCGAGTTTTCAAGTAAATTTCGCTGAGTGACGAGGCATTTGGCTACCTTAAGAGACTCTTAGTTACTCCTGCCGGCTGCTCCCATTTCTTTAGGCCTTTAACATTCTTGCTATGGCCAGTCCTGCAGAACCGATATGCCACTGTATGTCCACTTTAACGTCGTCACAGTTACTCACACTACGAGTCTCTCGAGTTTGCAAATGTACACTGCCGGATGACGAGGCATTTGGCTACCTTAAGAGAGTCATAGGTAATGCTGCCTGCTGCTCCCTTTTCTTTGAATCTATCCTCTCTTTATTTCGTACTGCGGCCTGTCCATGCAGAAGCGAAATCCTGCAACAAGTCCACCTTCACGTTGCCTGAGTTACTCCAACGACGATATCCTCGAGTTTTCAAGTAAATTTCGCTGAGTGACGAGGCATTTGGCTACCTTAAGAGACTCATAGTTACTCCTGCCGGCTGCTCCCATTTCTTTAGGCCTTTAAAATTCTTGCTATGGCCAGTCCTACAGAACCGATATGCCACTGTATGTCCACCTTAACGACGTCACAGTTACTCACACTACGACTCTCTCGAGTTTGCAAATGTACTTCGCCGGATGACGAGGCATTTGGCTACCTTAAGGGAGTCATAGTTCCTGCTGCCAGCTACTCCCTTTTCTTTGAATCTATCCTCTCTTTATTTCGTACTGCGGCCTGTCCATGCAGAAGCAAAATCCTGCAACAAGTCCACCTTCACGTTGCCTGAGTTACTCCAACGACGATATCCTCGAGTTTTCAAGTAAATTTCGCAGAGTGACGAGGCATTTGGCTACCTTAAGAGAGTCATAGTTACTCCTGCCGGCTGCTCCCATTTCTTTAGGCCTTTAACATTCTTGCTATGGCCAGTCCTACAGAACCGATATGCCACTGTATGTCCACCTTAACGTCGTCACAGTTACTCACACTACGAGTCTCTCGAGTTTGCAAATGTACTTCGCCGGATGACGAGGCATTTGGCTACCTTAAGGGAGTCATAGTTCCTGCTGCCAGCTACTCCCTTTTCTTTGAATCTATCCTCTCTTTATTTCGTACTGCGGCCTGTCCATGCAGAAGCGAAATCCTGCAACAAGTCCACCTTCACGTTGCCTGAGTTACTCCAACGACGATATCCTCGAGTTTTCAAGTAAATTTCGCTGAGTGACGAGGCATTTGGCTACCTTAAGAGAGTCATAGTTACTCCTGCCGGCTGCTCCCATTTCTTTAGGCCTTTAACATTCTTGCTATGGCCAGTCCTACAGAACCGATATGCCACTGTATGTCCACCTTAACGTCGTCACAGTTACTCACACTACGAGTCTCTCGAGTTTGCAAATGTACTTCGCCGGATGACGAGGCATTTGGCTACCTTAAGAGAGTCATAGTTCCTGCTGCCTGCTGCTCCCTTTTCTTTGAATCTATCCTCTCTTTATTTCGTACTGCGGCCTGTCCATGCAGAAGCGAAATCCTGCAACAAGTCCACCTTCACGTTGCCTGAGTTACTCCAACGACGATATCCTCGAGTTTTCAAGTAAATTTCGCTGAGTGACGAGGCATTTGGCTACCTTAAGAGACTCATAGTTACTCCTGCCGGCTGCTCCCATTTCTTTAGGCCTTTAAAATTCTTGCTATGGCCAGTCCTACAGAACCGATATGCCACTGTATGTCCACCTTAACGACGTCACAGTTACTCACACTACGACTCTCTCGAGTTTGCAAATGTACTTCGCCGGATGACGAGGCATTTGGCTACCTTAAGGGAGTCATAGTTCCTGCTGCCAGCTACTCCCTTTTCTTTGAATCTATCCTCTCTTTATTTCGTACTGCGGCCTGTCCATGCAGAAGCAAAATCCTGCAACAAGTCCACCTTCACGTTGCCTGAGTTACTCCAACGACGATATCCTCGAGTTTTCAAGTAAATTTCGCTGAGTGACGAGATATTTGGCTACCTTAAGAGACTCATAGTTACTCCTGCCGGCTGCTCCCATTTCTTTAGGCCTTTAAAATTCTTGCTATGGCCAGTCCTACAGAACCGATATGCCACTGTATGTCCACCTTAACGACGTCACAGTTACTCACACTACGACTCTCTCGAGTTTGCAAATGTACTTCGCCGGATGACGAGGCATTTGGCTACCTTAAGGGAGTCATAGTTCCTGCTGCCAGCTACTCCCTTTTCTTTGAATCTATCCTCTCTTTATTTCGTACTGCGGCCTGTCCATGCAGAAGCAAAATCCTGCAACAAGTCCACCTTCACGTTGCCTGAGTTACTCCAACGACGATATCCTCGAGTTTTCAAGTAAATTTCGCAGAGTGACGAGGCATTTGGCTACCTTAAGAGAGTCATAGTTACTCCTGCCGGCTGCTCCCATTTCTTTAGGCCTTTAACATTCTTGCTATGGTCAGTCCTGCAGAACCGATATGCCACTGTATGTCCACCTTAACGTCGTCACAGTTACTCACACTACGAGTCTCTCGAGTTTGCAAATGTACTTCGCCGGATGACGAGGCATTTGGCTACCTTAAGGGAGTCATAGTTCCTGCTGCCAGCTACTCCCTTTTCTTTGAATCTATCCTCTCTTTATTTCGTACTGCGGCCTGTCCATGCAGAAGCGAAATCCTGCAACAAGTCCACCTTCACGTTGCCTGAGTTACTCCAACGACGATATCCTCGAGTTTTCAAGTAAATTTCGCTGAGTGACGAGGCATTTGGCTACCTTAAGAGAGTCATAGTTACTCCTGCCGGCTGCTCCCATTTCTTTACGCCTTTAACATTCTTGCTATGGCCAGTCCTACAGAATCGATATGCCACTGTATGTCCACCTTAACGACGTCTCAGTTACTCACAGTACTTCGCCGGATGACGAGGCATTTGGCTACCTTAAGAGAGTCATAGTTCCTGCTTCCAGCTGCTCCCTTTTCTTTGAATCTATCCTCTCTTTATTTCGTACTGCGGCCTGTCCATGCAGAAGCGAAATGCTGCAACAAGTCCACCTTCACGTTGCCTGAGTTACTCCAACGACGATATCCTCGAGTTTTCAAGTAAATTTCGCAGAGTGACGAGGCATTTGGCTACCTTAAGAGAGTCATAGTTACTCCTGCCGGCTGCTCCCATTTCTTTAGGCCTTTAACATTCTTGCTATGGCCAGTCCTACAGAACCGATATGCCACTGTATGTCCACCTTAACGTCGTCACAGTTACTCACACTACGAGTCTCTCGAGTTTGCAAATGTACTTCGCCGGATGACGAGGCATTTAGCTACGTTAAGAGAGTCGTAGTTCCTGCTGCCAGCTGCTCCCTTTTCTTTGAATCTATCCTCTCTTTAGTTCGTACTGCGGCCTGTCCATGCAGAAGCGAAATGCTGCAACAAGTCCACCTTCACGTTGCCTGAGTTACTCCAACGACGATATCCTCGAGTTTTCAAGTAAATTTCGCTGAGTGACGAGGCATTTGGCTACCTTAAGAGACTCTTAGTTACTCCTGCCGGCTGCTCCCATTTCTTTAGGCCTTTAACATTCTTGCTATGGCCAGTCCTGCAGAACCGATATGCCACTGTATGTCCACTTTAACGTCGTCACAGTTACTCACACTACGAGTCTCTCGAGTTTGCAAATGTACACTGCCGGATGACGAGGCATTTGGCTACCTTAAGAGAGTCATAGGTAATGCTGCCTGCTGCTCCCTTTTCTTTGAATCTATCCTCTCTTTATTTCGTACTGCGGCCTGTCCATGCAGAAGCGAAATCCTGCAACAAGTCCACCTTCACGTTGCCTGAGTTACTCCAACGACGATATCCTCGAGTTTTCAAGTAAATTTCGCTGAGTGACGAGGCATTTGGCTACCTTAAGAGACTCATAGTTACTCCTGCCGGCTGCTCCCATTTCTTTAGGCCTTTAAAATTCTTGCTATGGCCAGTCCTACAGAACCGATATGCCACTGTATGTCCACCTTAACGACGTCACAGTTACTCACACTACGACTCTCTCGAGTTTGGAAATGTACTTCGCCGGATGACGAGGCATTTGGCTACCTTAAGGGAGTCATAGTTCCTGCTGCCAGCTACTCCCTTTTCTTTGAATCTATCCTCTCTTTATTTCGTACTGCGGCCTGTCCATGCAGAAGCAAAATCCTGCAACAAGTCCACCTTCACGTTGCCTGAGTTACTCCAACGACGATATCCTCGAGTTTTCAAGTAAATTTCGCAGAGTGACGAGGCATTTGGCTACCTTAAGAGAGTCATAGTTACTCCTGCCGGCTGCTCCCATTTCTTTAGGCCTTTAACATTCTTGCTATGGCCAGTCCTACAGAACCGATATGCCACTGTATGTCCACCTTAACGTCGTCACAGTTACTCACACTACGAGTCTCTCGAGTTTGCAAATGTACTTCGCCGGATGACGAGGCATTTGGCTACCTTAAGGGAGTCATAGTTCCTGCTGCCAGCTACTCCCTTTTCTTTGAATCTATCCTCTCTTTATTTCGTACTGCGGCCTGTCCATGCAGAAGCGAAATCCTGCAACAAGTCCACCTTCACGTTGCCTGAGTTACTCCAACGACGATATCCTCGAGTTTTCAAGTAAATTTCGCTGAGTGACGAGGCATTTGGCTACCTTAAGAGAGTCATAGTTACTCCTGCCGGCTGCTCCCATTTCTTTACGCCTTTAACATTCTTGCTATGGCCAGTCCTACAGAATCGATATGCCACTGTATGTCCACCTTAACGACGTCTCAGTTACTCACAGTACTTCGCCGGATGACGAGGCATTTGGCTACCTTAAGAGAGTCATAGTTCCTGCTTCCAGCTGCTCCCTTTTCTTTGAATCTATCCTCTCTTTATTTCGTACTGCGGCCTGTCCATGCAGAAGCGAAATGCTGCAACAAGTCCACCTTCACGTTGCCTGAGTTACTCCAACGACGATATCCTCGAGTTTTCAAGTAAATTTCGCAGAGTGACGAGGCATTTGGCTACCTTAAGAGAGTCATAGTTACTCCTGCCGGCTGCTCCCATTTCTTTAGGCCTTTAACATTCTTGCTATGGCCAGTCCTACAGAACCGATATGCCACTGTATGTCCACCTTAACGTCGTCACAGTTACTCACACTACGAGTCTCTCGAGTTTGCAAATGTACTTCGCCGGATGACGAGGCATTTAGCTACGTTAAGAGAGTCGTAGTTCCTGCTGCCAGCTGCTCCCTTTTCTTTGAATCTATCCTCTCTTTAGTTCGTACTGCGGCCTGTCCATGCAGAAGCGAAATGCTGCAACAAGTCCACCTTCACGTTGCCTGAGTTACTCCAACGACGATATCCTCGAGTTTTCAAGTAAATTTCGCTGAGTGACGAGGCATTTGGCTACCTTAAGAGACTCTTAGTTACTCCTGCCGGCTGCTCCCATTTCTTTAGGCCTTTAACATTCTTGCTATGGCCAGTCCTGCAGAACCGATATGCCACTGTATGTCCACTTTAACGTCGTCACAGTTACTCACACTACGAGTCTCTCGAGTTTGCAAATGTACACTGCCGGATGACGAGGCATTTGGCTACCTTAAGAGAGTCATAGGTAATGCTGCCTGCTGCTCCCTTTTCTTTGAATCTATCCTCTCTTTATTTCGTACTGCGGCCTGTCCATGCAGAAGCGAAATCCTGCAACAAGTCCACCTTCACGTTGCCTGAGTTACTCCAACGACGATATCCTCGAGTTTTCAAGTAAATTTCGCTGAGTGACGAGGCATTTGGCTACCTTAAGAGACTCATAGTTACTCCTGCCGGCTGCTCCCATTTCTTTAGGCCTTTAAAATTCTTGCTATGGCCAGTCCTACAGAACCGATATGCCACTGTATGTCCACCTTAACGACGTCACAGTTACTCACACTACGACTCTCTCGAGTTTGGAAATGTACTTCGCCGGATGACGAGGCATTTGGCTACCTTAAGGGAGTCATAGTTCCTGCTGCCAGCTACTCCCTTTTCTTTGAATCTATCCTCTCTTTATTTCGTACTGCGGCCTGTCCATGCAGAAGCAAAATCCTGCAACAAGTCCACCTTCACGTTGCCTGAGTTACTCCAACGACGATATCCTCGAGTTTTCAAGTAAATTTCGCAGAGTGACGAGGCATTTGGCTACCTTAAGAGAGTCATAGTTACTCCTGCCGGCTGCTCCCATTTCTTTAGGCCTTTAACATTCTTGCTATGGCCAGTCCTACAGAACCGATATGCCACTGTATGTCCACCTTAACGTCGTCACAGTTACTCACACTACGAGTCTCTCGAGTTTGCAAATGTACTTCGCCGGATGACGAGGCATTTGGCTACCTTAAGGGAGTCATAGTTCCTGCTGCCAGCTACTCCCTTTTCTTTGAATCTATCCTCTCTTTATTTCGTACTGCGGCCTGTCCATGCAGAAGCGAAATCCTGCAACAAGTCCACCTTCACGTTGCCTGAGTTACTCCAACGACGATATCCTCGAGTTTTCAAGTAAATTTCGCTGAGTGACGAGGCATTTGGCTACCTTAAGAGAGTCATAGTTACTCCTGCCGGCTGCTCCCATTTCTTTAGGCCTTTAACATTCTTGCTATGGCCAGTCCTACAGAACCGATATGCCACTGTATGTCCACCTTAACGTCGTCACAGTTACTCACACTACGAGTCTCTCGAGTTTGCAAATGTACTTCGCCGGATGACGAGGCATTTGGCTACCTTAAGAGAGTCATAGTTCCTGCTGCCTGCTGCTCCCTTTTCTTTGAATCTATCCTCTCTTTATTTCGTACTGCGGCCTGTCCATGCAGAAGCGAAATCCTGCAACAAGTCCACCTTCACGTTGCCTGAGTTACTCCAACGACGATATCCTCGAGTTTTCAAGTAAATTTCGCTGAGTGACGAGGCATTTGGCTACCTTAAGAGACTCATAGTTACTCCTGCCGGCTGCTCCCATTTCTTTAGGCCTTTAAAATTCTTGCTATGGCCAGTCCTACAGAACCGATATGCCACTGTATGTCCACCTTAACGACGTCACAGTTACTCACACTACGACTCTCTCGAGTTTGCAAATGTACTTCGCCGGATGACGAGGCATTTGGCTACCTTAAGGGAGTCATAGTTCCTGCTGCCAGCTACTCCCTTTTCTTTGAATCTATCCTCTCTTTATTTCGTACTGCGGCCTGTCCATGCAGAAGCAAAATCCTGCAACAAGTCCACCTTCACGTTGCCTGAGTTACTCCAACGACGATATCCTCGAGTTTTCAAGTAAATTTCGCAGAGTGACGAGGCATTTGGCTACCTTAAGAGAGTCATAGTTACTCCTGCCGGCTGCTCCCATTTCTTTAGGCCTTTAACATTCTTGCTATGGCCAGTCCTACAGAACCGATATGCCACTGTATGTCCACCTTAACGTCGTCACAGTTACTCACACTACGAGTCTCTCGAGTTTGCAAATGTACTTCGCCGGATGACGAGGCATTTGGCTACCTTAAGGGAGTCATAGTTCCTGCTGCCAGCTACTCCCTTTTCTTTGAATCTATCCTCTCTTTATTTCGTACTGCGGCCTGTCCATGCAGAAGCGAAATCCTGCAACAAGTCCACCTTCACGTTGCCTGAGTTACTCCAACGACGATATCCTCGAGTTTTCAAGTAAATTTCGCTGAGTGACGAGGCATTTGGCTACCTTAAGAGAGTCATAGTTACTCCTGCCGGCTGCTCCCATTTCTTTACGCCTTTAACATTCTTGCTATGGCCAGTCCTACAGAATCGATATGCCACTGTATGTCCACCTTAACGACGTCACAGTTACTCACAGTACTTCGCCGGATGACGAGGCATTTGGCTACCTTAAGAGAGTCATAGTTCCTGCTTCCAGCTGCTCCCTTTTCTTTGTATCTATCCTCTCTTTATTTCGTACTGCGGCCTGTCCATGCAGAAGCGAAATGCTGCAACAAGTCCACCTTCACGTTGCCTGAGTTACACCAACGACGATATCCTCGAGTTTTCAAGTAAATTTCGCTGAGTGACGAGGCATTTGGCTACCTTAAGAGACTCATAGTTACTCCTGCCGGCAGCTCCCATTTCTTTAGGCCTTTAAAATTCTTGCTATGGCTAGTCCTACAGAACCGATATGCCACTGTATGTCCACCTTAACGACGTCACAGTTACTCACACTACGACTCTCTCGAGTTTGCAAATGTACTTCGCCGGATGACGAGGCATTTGGCTACCTTAAGGGAGTCATAGTTCCTGCTGCCAGCTACTCCCTTTTCTTTGAATCTATCCTCTCTTTATTTCGTACTGCGGCCTGTCCATGCAGAAGCAAAATCCTGCAACAAGTCCACCTTCACGTTGCCTGAGTTACTCCAACGACGATATCCTCGAGTTTTCAAGTAAATTTCGCAGAGTGACGAGGCATTTGGCTACCTTAAGAGAGTCATAGTTACTCCTGCCGGCTGCTCCCATTTCTTTAGGCCTTTAACATTCTTGCTATGGCCAGTCCTACAGAATCGATATGCCACTGTATGTCCACCTTAACGACGTCACAGTTACTCACAGTACTTCGCCGGATGACGAGGCATTTGGCTACCTTAAGAGAGTCATAGTTCCTGCTTCCAGCTGCTCCCTTATCTTTGAATCTATCCTCTCTTTATTTCGTACTGCGGCCTGTCCATGCAGAAGCGAAATGCTGCAACAAGTCCACCTTCACGTTGCCTGAGTTACTCCAACGACGATATCCTCGAGTTTTCAAGTAAATTTCGCTGAGTGACGAGGCATTTGGCTACCTTAAGAGACTCATAGTTACTCCTGCCGGCTGCTCCCATTTCTTTAGGCCTTTAAAATTCTTGCTATGGCTAGTCCTACAGAACCGATATGCCACTGTATGTCCACCTTAACGACGTCACAGTTACTCACACTACGACTCTCTCGAGTTTGCAAATGTACTTCGCCGGATGACGAGGCATTTGGCTACCTTAAGGGAGTCATAGTTCCTGCTGCCAGCTACTCCCTTTTCTTTGAATCTATCCTCTCTTTATTTCGTACTGCGGCCTGTCCATGCAGAAGCGAAATCCTGCAACAAGTCCACCTTCACGTTGCCTGAGTTACTCCAACGACGATATCCTCGAGTTTTCAAGTAAATTTCGCTGAGTGACGAGGCATTTGGCTACCTTAAGAGACTCATAGTTACTCCTGCCGGCTGCTCCCATTTCTTTAGGCCTTTAAAATTCTTGCTATGGCCAGTCCTACAGAACCGATATGCCACTGTATGTCCACCTTAACGACGTCACAGTTACTCACACTACGACTCTCTCGAGTTTGCAAATGTACTTCGCCGGATGACGAGGCATTTGGCTACCTTAAGGGAGTCATAGTTCCTGCTGCCAGCTACTCCCTTTTCTTTGAATCTATCCTCTCTTTATTTCGTACTGCGGCCTGTCCATGCAGAAGCAAAATCCTGCAACAAGTCCACCTTCACGTTGCCTGAGTTACTCCAACGACGATATCCTCGAGTTTTCAAGTAAATTTCGCAGAGTGACGAGGCATTTGGCTACCTTAAGAGAGTCATAGTTACTCCTGCCGGCTGCTCCCATTTCTTTAGGCCTTTAACATTCTTGCTATGGTCAGTCCTGCAGAACCGATATGCCACTGTATGTCCACCTTAACGTCGTCACAGTTACTCACACTACGAGTCTCTCGAGTTTGCAAATGTACTTCGCCGGATGACGAGGCATTTGGCTACCTTAAGGGAGTCATAGTTCCTGCTGCCAGCTACTCCCTTTTCTTTGAATCTATCCTCTCTTTATTTCGTACTGCGGCCTGTCCATGCAGAAGCGAAATCCTGCAACAAGTCCACCTTCACGTTGCCTGAGTTACTCCAACGACGATATCCTCGAGTTTTCAAGTAAATTTCGCTGAGTGACGAGGCATTTGGCTACCTTAAGAGAGTCATAGTTACTCCTGCCGGCTGCTCCCATTTCTTTACGCCTTTAACATTCTTGCTATGGCCAGTCCTACAGAATCGATATGCCACTGTATGTCCACCTTAACGACGTCTCAGTTACTCACAGTACTTCGCCGGATGACGAGGCATTTGGCTACCTTAAGAGAGTCATAGTTCCTGCTTCCAGCTGCTCCCTTTTCTTTGAATCTATCCTCTCTTTATTTCGTACTGCGGCCTGTCCATGCAGAAGCGAAATGCTGCAACAAGTCCACCTTCACGTTGCCTGAGTTACTCCAACGACGATATCCTCGAGTTTTCAAGTAAATTTCGCAGAGTGACGAGGCATTTGGCTACCTTAAGAGAGTCATAGTTACTCCTGCCGGCTGCTCCCATTTCTTTAGGCCTTTAACATTCTTGCTATGGCCAGTCCTACAGAACCGATATGCCACTGTATGTCCACCTTAACGTCGTCACAGTTACTCACACTACGAGTCTCTCGAGTTTGCAAATGTACTTCGCCGGATGACGAGGCATTTAGCTACGTTAAGAGAGTCGTAGTTCCTGCTGCCAGCTGCTCCCTTTTCTTTGAATCTATCCTCTCTTTAGTTCGTACTGCGGCCTGTCCATGCAGAAGCGAAATGCTGCAACAAGTCCACCTTCACGTTGCCTGAGTTACTCCAACGACGATATCCTCGAGTTTTCAAGTAAATTTCGCTGAGTGACGAGGCATTTGGCTACCTTAAGAGACTCTTAGTTACTCCTGCCGGCTGCTCCCATTTCTTTAGGCCTTTAACATTCTTGCTATGGCCAGTCCTGCAGAACCGATATGCCACTGTATGTCCACTTTAACGTCGTCACAGTTACTCACACTACGAGTCTCTCGAGTTTGCAAATGTACACTGCCGGATGACGAGGCATTTGGCTACCTTAAGAGAGTCATAGGTAATGCTGCCTGCTGCTCCCTTTTCTTTGAATCTATCCTCTCTTTATTTCGTACTGCGGCCTGTCCATGCAGAAGCGAAATCCTGCAACAAGTCCACCTTCACGTTGCCTGAGTTACTCCAACGACGATATCCTCGAGTTTTCAAGTAAATTTCGCTGAGTGACGAGGCATTTGGCTACCTTAAGAGACTCATAGTTACTCCTGCCGGCTGCTCCCATTTCTTTAGGCCTTTAAAATTCTTGCTATGGCCAGTCCTACAGAACCGATATGCCACTGTATGTCCACCTTAACGACGTCACAGTTACTCACACTACGACTCTCTCGAGTTTGGAAATGTACTTCGCCGGATGACGAGGCATTTGGCTACCTTAAGGGAGTCATAGTTCCTGCTGCCAGCTACTCCCTTTTCTTTGAATCTATCCTCTCTTTATTTCGTACTGCGGCCTGTCCATGCAGAAGCAAAATCCTGCAACAAGTCCACCTTCACGTTGCCTGAGTTACTCCAACGACGATATCCTCGAGTTTTCAAGTAAATTTCGCAGAGTGACGAGGCATTTGGCTACCTTAAGAGAGTCATAGTTACTCCTGCCGGCTGCTCCCATTTCTTTAGGCCTTTAACATTCTTGCTATGGCCAGTCCTACAGAACCGATATGCCACTGTATGTCCACCTTAACGTCGTCACAGTTACTCACACTACGAGTCTCTCGAGTTTGCAAATGTACTTCGCCGGATGACGAGGCATTTGGCTACCTTAAGGGAGTCATAGTTCCTGCTGCCAGCTACTCCCTTTTCTTTGAATCTATCCTCTCTTTATTTCGTACTGCGGCCTGTCCATGCAGAAGCGAAATCCTGCAACAAGTCCACCTTCACGTTGCCTGAGTTACTCCAACGACGATATCCTCGAGTTTTCAAGTAAATTTCGCTGAGTGACGAGGCATTTGGCTACCTTAAGAGAGTCATAGTTACTCCTGCCGGCTGCTCCCATTTCTTTAGGCCTTTAACATTCTTGCTATGGCCAGTCCTACAGAACCGATATGCCACTGTATGTCCACCTTAACGTCGTCACAGTTACTCACACTACGAGTCTCTCGAGTTTGCAAATGTACTTCGCCGGATGACGAGGCATTTGGCTACCTTAAGAGAGTCATAGTTCCTGCTGCCTGCTGCTCCCTTTTCTTTGAATCTATCCTCTCTTTATTTCGTACTGCGGCCTGTCCATGCAGAAGCGAAATCCTGCAACAAGTCCACCTTCACGTTGCCTGAGTTACTCCAACGACGATATCCTCGAGTTTTCAAGTAAATTTCGCTGAGTGACGAGGCATTTGGCTACCTTAAGAGACTCATAGTTACTCCTGCCGGCTGCTCCCATTTCTTTAGGCCTTTAAAATTCTTGCTATGGCCAGTCCTACAGAACCGATATGCCACTGTATGTCCACCTTAACGACGTCACAGTTACTCACACTACGACTCTCTCGAGTTTGCAAATGTACTTCGCCGGATGACGAGGCATTTGGCTACCTTAAGGGAGTCATAGTTCCTGCTGCCAGCTACTCCCTTTTCTTTGAATCTATCCTCTCTTTATTTCGTACTGCGGCCTGTCCATGCAGAAGCAAAATCCTGCAACAAGTCCACCTTCACGTTGCCTGAGTTACTCCAACGACGATATCCTCGAGTTTTCAAGTAAATTTCGCAGAGTGACGAGGCATTTGGCTACCTTAAGAGAGTCATAGTTACTCCTGCCGGCTGCTCCCATTTCTTTAGGCCTTTAACATTCTTGCTATGGCCAGTCCTACAGAACCGATATGCCACTGTATGTCCACCTTAACGTCGTCACAGTTACTCACACTACGAGTCTCTCGAGTTTGCAAATGTACTTCGCCGGATGACGAGGCATTTGGCTACCTTAAGGGAGTCATAGTTCCTGCTGCCAGCTACTCCCTTTTCTTTGAATCTATCCTCTCTTTATTTCGTACTGCGGCCTGTCCATGCAGAAGCGAAATCCTGCAACAAGTCCACCTTCACGTTGCCTGAGTTACTCCAACGACGATATCCTCGAGTTTTCAAGTAAATTTCGCTGAGTGACGAGGCATTTGGCTACCTTAAGAGAGTCATAGTTACTCCTGCCGGCTGCTCCCATTTCTTTACGCCTTTAACATTCTTGCTATGGCCAGTCCTACAGAATCGATATGCCACTGTATGTCCACCTTAACGACGTCACAGTTACTCACAGTACTTCGCCGGATGACGAGGCATTTGGCTACCTTAAGAGAGTCATAGTTCCTGCTTCCAGCTGCTCCCTTTTCTTTGAATCTATCCTCTCTTTATTTCGTACTGCGGCCTGTCCATGCAGAAGCGAAATGCTGCAACAAGTCCACCTTCACGTTGCCTGAGTTACACCAACGACGATATCCTCGAGTTTTCAAGTAAATTTCGCTGAGTGACGAGGCATTTGGCTACCTTAAGAGACTCATAGTTACTCCTGCCGGCAGCTCCCATTTCTTTAGGCCTTTAAAATTCTTGCTATGGCTAGTCCTACAGAACCGATATGCCACTGTATGTCCACCTTAACGACGTCACAGTTACTCACACTACGACTCTCTCGAGTTTGCAAATGTACTTCGCCGGATGACGAGGCATTTGGCTACCTTAAGGGAGTCATAGTTCCTGCTGCCAGCTACTCCCTTTTCTTTGAATCTATCCTCTCTTTATTTCGTACTGCGGCCTGTCCATGCAGAAGCAAAATCCTGCAACAAGTCCACCTTCACGTTGCCTGAGTTACTCCAACGACGATATCCTCGAGTTTTCAAGTAAATTTCGCAGAGTGACGAGGCATTTGGCTACCTTAAGAGAGTCATAGTTACTCCTGCCGGCTGCTCCCATTTCTTTAGGCCTTTAACATTCTTGCTATGGCCAGTCCTACAGAATCGATATGCCACTGTATGTCCACCTTAACGACGTCACAGTTACTCACAGTACTTCGCCGGATGACGAGGCATTTGGCTACCTTAAGAGAGTCATAGTTCCTGCTTCCAGCTGCTCCCTTATCTTTGAATCTATCCTCTCTTTATTTCGTACTGCGGCCTGTCCATGCAGAAGCGAAATGCTGCAACAAGTCCACCTTCACGTTGCCTGAGTTACTCCAACGACGATATCCTCGAGTTTTCAAGTAAATTTCGCTGAGTGACGAGGCATTTGGCTACCTTAAGAGACTCATAGTTACTCCTGCCGGCTGCTCCCATTTCTTTAGGCCTTTAAAATTCTTGCTATGGCTAGTCCTACAGAACCGATATGCCACTGTATGTCCACCTTAACGACGTCACAGTTACTCACACTACGACTCTCTCGAGTTTGCAAATGTACTTCGCCGGATGACGAGGCATTTGGCTACCTTAAGGGAGTCATAGTTCCTGCTGCCAGCTACTCCCTTTTCTTTGAATCTATCCTCTCTTTATTTCGTACTGCGGCCTGTCCATGCAGAAGCGAAATCCTGCAACAAGTCCACCTTCACGTTGCCTGAGTTACTCCAACGACGATATCCTCGAGTTTTCAAGTAAATTTCGCTGAGTGACGAGGCATTTGGCTACCTTAAGAGAGTCATAGTTACTCCTGCCGGCTGCTCCCATTTCTTTAGGCCTTTAACATTCTTGCTATGGCCAGTCCTACAGAACCGATATGCCACTGTATGTCCACCTTAACGTCGTCACAGTTACTCACACTACGAGTCTCTCGAGTTTGCAAATGTACTTCGCCGGATGACGAGGCATTTGGCTACCTTAAGAGAGTCATAGTTCCTGCTGCCTGCTGCTCCCTTTTCTTTGAATCTATCCTCTCTTTATTTCGTACTGCGGCCTGTCCATGCAGAAGCGAAATCCTGCAACAAGTCCACCTTCACGTTGCCTGAGTTACTCCAACGACGATATCCTCGAGTTTTCAAGTAAATTTCGCTGAGTGACGAGGCATTTGGCTACCTTAAGAGACTCATAGTTACTCCTGCCGGCTGCTCCCATTTCTTTAGGCCTTTAAAATTCTTGCTATGGCCAGTCCTACAGAACCGATATGCCACTGTATGTCCACCTTAACGACGTCACAGTTACTCACACTACGACTCTCTCGAGTTTGCAAATGTACTTCGCCGGATGACGAGGCATTTGGCTACCTTAAGGGAGTCATAGTTCCTGCTGCCAGCTACTCCCTTTTCTTTGAATCTATCCTCTCTTTATTTCGTACTGCGGCCTGTCCATGCAGAAGCAAAATCCTGCAACAAGTCCACCTTCACGTTGCCTGAGTTACTCCAACGACGATATCCTCGAGTTTTCAAGTAAATTTCGCAGAGTGACGAGGCATTTGGCTACCTTAAGAGAGTCATAGTTACTCCTGCCGGCTGCTCCCATTTCTTTAGGCCTTTAACATTCTTGCTATGGCCAGTCCTACAGAACCGATATGCCACTGTATGTCCACCTTAACGTCGTCACAGTTACTCACACTACGAGTCTCTCGAGTTTGCAAATGTACTTCGCCGGATGACGAGGCATTTGGCTACCTTAAGGGAGTCATAGTTCCTGCTGCCAGCTACTCCCTTTTCTTTGAATCTATCCTCTCTTTATTTCGTACTGCGGCCTGTCCATGCAGAAGCGAAATCCTGCAACAAGTCCACCTTCACGTTGCCTGAGTTACTCCAACGACGATATCCTCGAGTTTTCAAGTAAATTTCGCTGAGTGACGAGGCATTTGGCTACCTTAAGAGAGTCATAGTTACTCCTGCCGGCTGTTCCCATTTCTTTACGCCTTTAACATTCTTGCTATGGCCAGTCCTACAGAATCGATATGCCACTGTATGTCCACCTTAACGACGTCACAGTTACTCACAGTACTTCGCCGGATGACGAGGCATTTGGCTACCTTAAGAGAGTCATAGTTCCTGCTTCCAGCTGCTCCCTTTTCTTTGAATCTATCCTCTCTTTATTTCGTACTGCGGCCTGTCCATGCAGAAGCGAAATGCTGCAACAAGTCCACCTTCACGTTGCCTGAGTTACACCAACGACGATATCCTCGAGTTTTCAAGTAAATTTCGCTGAGTGACGAGGCATTTGGCTACCTTAAGAGACTCATAGTTACTCCTGCCGGCAGCTCCCATTTCTTTAGGCCTTTAAAATTCTTGCTATGGCTAGTCCTACAGAACCGATATGCCACTGTATGTCCACCTTAACGACGTCACAGTTACTCACACTACGACTCTCTCGAGTTTGCAAATGTACTTCGCCGGATGACGAGGCATTTGGCTACCTTAAGGGAGTCATAGTTCCTGCTGCCAGCTACTCCCTTTTCTTTGAATCTATCCTCTCTTTATTTCGTACTGCGGCCTGTCCATGCAGAAGCAAAATCCTGCAACAAGTCCACCTTCACGTTGCCTGAGTTACTCCAACGACGATATCCTCGAGTTTTCAAGTAAATTTCGCAGAGTGACGAGGCATTTGGCTACCTTAAGAGAGTCATAGTTACTCCTGCCGGCTGCTCCCATTTCTTTAGGCCTTTAACATTCTTGCTATGGCCAGTCCTACAGAATCGATATGCCACTGTATGTCCACCTTAACGACGTCACAGTTACTCACAGTACTTCGCCGGATGACGAGGCATTTGGCTACCTTAAGAGAGTCATAGTTCCTGCTTCCAGCTGCTCCCTTTTCTTTGAATCTATCCTCTCTTTATTTCGTACTGCGGCCTGTCCATGCAGAAGCGAAATCCTGCAACAAGTCCACCTTCACGTTGCCTGAGTTACTCCAACGACGATATCCTCGAGTTTTCAAGTAAATTTCGCTGAGTGACGAGGCATTTGGCTACCTTAAGAGACTCATAGTTACTCCTGCCGGCTGCTCCCATTTCTTTAGGCCTTTAAAATTCTTGCTATGGCCAGTCCTACAGAACCGATATGCCACTGTATGTCCACCTTAACGACGTCACAGTTACTCACACTACGACTCTCTCGAGTTTGCAAATGTACTTCGCCGGATGACGAGGCATTTGGCTACCTTAAGGGAGTCATAGTTCCTGCTGCCAGCTACTCCCTTTTCTTTGAATCTATCCTCTCTTTATTTCGTACTGCGGCCTGTCCATGCAGAAGCAAAATCCTGCAACAAGTCCACCTTCACGTTGCCTGAGTTACTCCAACGACGATATCCTCGAGTTTTCAAGTAAATTTCGCAGAGTGACGAGGCATTTGGCTACCTTAAGAGAGTCATAGTTACTCCTGCCGGCTGCTCCCATTTCTTTAGGCCTTTAAAATTCTTGCTATGGCCAGTCCTACAGAACCGATATGCCACTGTATGTCCACCTTAACGACGTCACAGTTACTCACACTACGACTCTCTCGAGTTTGCAAATGTACTTCGCCGGATGACGAGGCATTTGGCTACCTTAAGGGAGTCATAGTTCCTGCTGCCAGCTACTCCCTTTTCTTTGAATCTATCCTCTCTTTATTTCGTACTGCGGCCTGTCCATGCAGAAGCAAAATCCTGCAACAAGTCCACCTTCACGTTGCCTGAGTTACTCCAACGACGATATCCTCGAGTTTTCAAGTAAATTTCGCAGAGTGACGAGGCATTTGGCTACCTTAAGAGAGTCATAGTTACTCCTGCCGGCTGCTCCCATTTCTTTAGGCCTTTAACATTCTTGCTATGGCCAGTCCTACAGAACCGATATGCCACTGTATGTCCACCTTAACGTCGTCACAGTTACTCACACTACGAGTCTCTCGAGTTTGCAAATGTACTTCGCCGGATGACGAGGCATTTGGCTACCTTAAGGGAGTCATAGTTCCTGCTGCCAGCTACTCCCTTTTCTTTGAATCTATCCTCTCTTTATTTCGTACTGCGGCCTGTCCATGCAGAAGCGAAATCCTGCAACAAGTCCACCTTCACGTTGCCTGAGTTACTCCAACGACGATATCCTCGAGTTTTCAAGTAAATTTCGCTGAGTGACGAGGCATTTGGCTACCTTAAGAGAGTCATAGTTACTCCTGCCGGCTGTTCCCATTTCTTTACGCCTTTAACATTCTTGCTATGGCCAGTCCTACAGAATCGATATGCCACTGTATGTCCACCTTAACGACGTCACAGTTACTCACAGTACTTCGCCGGATGACGAGGCATTTGGCTACCTTAAGAGAGTCATAGTTCCTGCTTCCAGCTGCTCCCTTTTCTTTGAATCTATCCTCTCTTTATTTCGTACTGCGGCCTGTCCATGCAGAAGCGAAATGCTGCAACAAGTCCACCTTCACGTTGCCTGAGTTACACCAACGACGATATCCTCGAGTTTTCAAGTAAATTTCGCTGAGTGACGAGGCATTTGGCTACCTTAAGAGACTCATAGTTACTCCTGCCGGCAGCTCCCATTTCTTTAGGCCTTTAAAATTCTTGCTATGGCTAGTCCTACAGAACCGATATGCCACTGTATGTCCACCTTAACGACGTCACAGTTACTCACACTACGACTCTCTCGAGTTTGCAAATGTACTTCGCCGGATGACGAGGCATTTGGCTACCTTAAGGGAGTCATAGTTCCTGCTGCCAGCTACTCCCTTTTCTTTGAATCTATCCTCTCTTTATTTCGTACTGCGGCCTGTCCATGCAGAAGCAAAATCCTGCAACAAGTCCACCTTCACGTTGCCTGAGTTACTCCAACGACGATATCCTCGAGTTTTCAAGTAAATTTCGCAGAGTGACGAGGCATTTGGCTACCTTAAGAGAGTCATAGTTACTCCTGCCGGCTGCTCCCATTTCTTTAGGCCTTTAACATTCTTGCTATGGCCAGTCCTACAGAATCGATATGCCACTGTATGTCCACCTTAACGACGTCACAGTTACTCACAGTACTTCGCCGGATGACGAGGCATTTGGCTACCTTAAGAGAGTCATAGTTCCTGCTTCCAGCTGCTCCCTTTTCTTTGAATCTATCCTCTCTTTATTTCGTACTGCGGCCTGTCCATGCAGAAGCGAAATCCTGCAACAAGTCCACCTTCACGTTGCCTGAGTTACTCCAACGACGATATCCTCGAGTTTTCAAGTAAATTTCGCTGAGTGACGAGGCATTTGGCTACCTTAAGAGACTCATAGTTACTCCTGCCGGCTGCTCCCATTTCTTTAGGCCTTTAAAATTCTTGCTATGGCCAGTCCTACAGAACCGATATGCCACTGTATGTCCACCTTAACGACGTCACAGTTACTCACACTACGACTCTCTCGAGTTTGCAAATGTACTTCGCCGGATGACGAGGCATTTGGCTACCTTAAGGGAGTCATAGTTCCTGCTGCCAGCTACTCCCTTTTCTTTGAATCTATCCTCTCTTTATTTCGTACTGCGGCCTGTCCATGCAGAAGCAAAATCCTGCAACAAGTCCACCTTCACGTTGCCTGAGTTACTCCAACGACGATATCCTCGAGTTTTCAAGTAAATTTCGCAGAGTGACGAGGCATTTGGCTACCTTAAGAGAGTCATAGTTACTCCTGCCGGCTGCTCCCATTTCTTTAGGCCTTTAACATTCTTGCTATGGCCAGTCCTACAGAACCGATATGCCACTGTATGTCCACCTTAACGTCGTCACAGTTACTCACACTACGAGTCTCTCGAGTTTGCAAATGTACTTCGCCGGATGACGAGGCATTTGGCTACCTTAAGGGAGTCATAGTTCCTGCTGCCAGCTACTCCCTTTTCTTTGAATCTATCCTCTCTTTATTTCGTACTGCGGCCTGTCCATGCAGAAGCGAAATCCTGCAACAAGTCCACCTTCACGTTGCCTGAGTTACTCCAACGACGATATCCTCGAGTTTTCAAGTAAATTTCGCTGAGTGACGAGGCATTTGGCTACCTTCAGAGAGTCATAGTTACTCCTGCCGGCTGCTCCCATTTCTTTAGGCCTTTAACATTCTTGCTATGGCCAGTCCTACAGAACCGATATGCCACTGTATGTCCACCTTAACGTCGTCACAGTTACTCACACTACGAGTCTCTCGAGTTTGCAAATGTACTTCGCCGGATGACGAGGCATTTGGCTACCTTAAGAGAGTCATAGTTCCTGCTGCCTGCTGCTCCCTTTTCTTTGAATCTATCCTCTCTTTATTTCGTACTGCGGCCTGTCCATGCAGAAGCGAAATCCTGCAACAAGTCCACCTTCACGTTGCCTGAGTTACTCCAACGACGATATCCTCGAGTTTTCAAGTAAATTTCGCTGTGTGACGAGGCATTTGGCTACCTTAAGAGACTCATAGTTACTCCTGCCGGCTGCTCCCATTTCTTTAGGCCTTTAAAATTCTTGCTATGGCCAGTCCTACAGAACCGATATGCCACTGTATGTCCACCTTAACGACGTCACAGTTACTCACACTACGACTCACTCGAGTTTGCAAATGTACTTCGCCGGATGACGAGGCATTTGGCTACCTTAAGGGAGTCATAGTTCCTGCTGCCAGCTACTCCCTTTTCTTTGAATCTATCCTCTCTTTATTTCGTACTGCGGCCTGTCCATGCAGAAGCAAAATCCTGCAACAAGTCCACCTTCACGTTGCCTGAGTTACTCCAACGACGATATCCTCGAGTTTTCAAGTAAATTTCGCAGAGTGACGAGGCATTTGGCTACCTTAAGAGAGTCATAGTTACTCCTGCCGGCTGCTCCCATTTCTTTAGGCCTTTAACATTCTTGCTATGGCCAGTCCTACAGAACCGATATGCCACTGTATGTCCACCTTAACGTCGTCACAGTTACTCACACTACGAGTCTCTCGAGTTTGCAAATGTACTTCGCCGGATGACGAGGCATTTGGCTACCTTAAGGGAGTCATAGTTCCTGCTGCCAGCTACTCCCTTTTCTTTGAATCTATCCTCTCTTTATTTCGTACTGCGGCCTGTCCATGCAGAAGCGAAATCCTGCAACAAGTCCACCTTCACGTTGCCTGAGTTACTCCAACGACGATATCCTCGAGTTTTCAAGTAAATTTCGCTGAGTGACGAGGCATTTGGCTACCTTAAGAGAGTCATAGTTACTCCTGCCGGCTGCTCCCATTTCTTTACGCCTTTAACATTCTTGCTATGGCCAGTCCTACAGAATCGATATGCCACTGTATGTCCACCTTAACGACGTCACAGTTACTCACAGTACTTCGCCGGATGACGAGGCATTTGGCTACCTTAAGAGAGTCATAGTTCCTGCTTCCAGCTGCTCCCTTTTCTTTGAATCTATCCTCTCTTTATTTCGTACTGCGGCCTGTCCATGCAGAAGCGAAATGCTGCAACAAGTCCACCTTCACGTTGCCTGAGTTACACCAACGACGATATCCTCGAGTTTTCAAGTAAATTTCGCTGAGTGACGAGGCATTTGGCTACCTTAAGAGACTCATAGTTACTCCTGCCGGCAGCTCCCATTTCTTTAGGCCTTTAAAATTCTTGCTATGGCTAGTCCTACAGAACCGATATGCCACTGTATGTCCACCTTAACGACGTCACAGTTACTCACACTACGACTCTCTCGAGTTTGCAAATGTACTTCGCCGGATGACGAGGCATTTGGCTACCTTAAGGGAGTCATAGTTCCTGCTGCCAGCTACTCCCTTTTCTTTGAATCTATCCTCTCTTTATTTCGTACTGCGGCCTGTCCATGCAGAAGCAAAATCCTGCAACAAGTCCACCTTCACGTTGCCTGAGTTACTCCAACGACGATATCCTCGAGTTTTCAAGTAAATTTCGCAGAGTGACGAGGCATTTGGCTACCTTAAGAGAGTCATAGTTACTCCTGCCGGCTGCTCCCATTTCTTTAGGCCTTTAACATTCTTGCTATGGCCAGTCCTACAGAATCGATATGCCACTGTATGTCCACCTTAACGACGTCACAGTTACTCACAGTACTTCGCCGGATGACGAGGCATTTGGCTACCTTAAGAGAGTCATAGTTCCTGCTTCCAGCTGCACCCTTTTCTTTGAATCTATCCTCTCTTTATTTCGTACTGCGGCCTGTCCATGCAGAAGCGAAATGCTGCAACAAGTCCACCTTCACGTTGCCTGAGTTACTCCAACGACGATATCCTCGAGTTTTCAAGTAAATTTCCCTGAGTGACGAGGCATTTGGCTACCTTAAGAGACTCATAGTTACTCCTGCCGGCTGCTCCCATTTCTTTAGGCCTTTAAAATTCTTGCTATGGCTAGTCCTACAGAACCGATATGCCACTGTATGTCCACCTTAACGACGTCACAGTTACTCACACTACGACTCTCTCGAGTTTGCAAATGTACTTCGCCGGATGACGAGGCATTTGGCTACCTTAAGGGAGTCATAGTTCCTGCTGCCAGCTACTCCCTTTTCTTAGAATCTATCCTCTCTTTATTTCGTACTGCGGCCTGTCCATGCAGAAGCGAAATCCTGCAACAAGTCCACCTTCACGTTGCCTGAGTTACTCCAACGACGATATCCTCGAGTTTTCAAGTAAATTTCGCTGAGTGACGAGGCATTTGCCTACCTTAAGAGAGTCATAGTTACTCCTGCCGGCTGCTCCCATTTCTTTAGGCCTTTAACATTCTTGCTATGGCCAGTCCTACAGAACCGATATGCCACTGTATGTCCACCTTAACGTCGTCACAGTTACTCACACTACGAGTCTCTCGAGTTTGCAAATGTACTTCGCCGGATGACGAGGCATTTGGCTACCTTAAGAGAGTCATAGTTCCTGCTGCCTGCTGCTCCCTTTTCTTTGAATCTATCCTCTCTTTATTTCGTACTGCGGCCTGTCCATGCAGAAGCGAAATCCTGCAACAAGTCCACCTTCACGTTGCCTGAGTTACTCCAACGACGATATCCTCGAGTTTTCAAGTAAATTTCGCTGAGTGACGAGGCATTTGGCTACCTTAAGAGACTCATAGTTACTCCTGCCGGCTGCTCCCATTTCTTTAGGCCTTTAAAATTCTTGCTATGGCCAGTCCTACAGAACCGATATGCCACTGTATGTCCACCTTAACGACGTCACAGTTACTCACACTACGACTCTCTCGAGTTTGCAAATGTACTTCGCCGGATGACGAGGCATTTGGCTACCTTAAGGGAGTCATAGTTCCTGCTGCCAGCTACTCCCTTTTCTTTGAATCTATCCTCTCTTTATTTCGTACTGCGGCCTGTCCATGCAGAAGCAAAATCCTGCAACAAGTCCACCTTCACGTTGCCTGAGTTACTCCAACGACGATATCCTCGAGTTTTCAAGTAAATTTCGCAGAGTGACGAGGCATTTGGCTACCTTAAGAGAGTCATAGTTACTCCTGCCGGCTGCTCCCATTTCTTTAGGCCTTTAACATTCTTGCTATGGCCAGTCCTACAGAACCGATATGCCACTGTATGTCCACCTTAACGTCGTCACAGTTACTCACACTACGAGTCTCTCGAGTTTGCAAATGTACTTCGCCGGATGACGAGGCATTTGGCTACCTTAAGGGAGTCATAGTTCCTGCTGCCAGCTACTCCCTTTTCTTTGAATCTATCCTCTCTTTATTTCGTACTGCGGCCTGTCCATGCAGAAGCGAAATCCTGCAACAAGTCCACCTTCACGTTGCCTGAGTTACTCCAACGACGATATCCTCGAGTTTTCAAGTAAATTTCGCTGAGTGACGAGGCATTTGGCTACCTTAAGAGAGTCATAGTTACTCCTGCCGGCTGTTCCCATTTCTTTACGCCTTTAACATTCTTGCTATGGCCAGTCCTACAGAATCGATATGCCACTGTATGTCCACCTTAACGACGTCACAGTTACTCACACTACGACTCTCTCGAGTTTGCAAATGTACTTCGCCGGATGACGAGGCATTTGGCTACCTTAAGGGAGTCATAGTTCCTGCTGCCAGCTACTCCCTTTTCTTTGAATCTATCCTCTCTTTATTTCGTACTGCGGCCTGTCCATGCAGAAGCGAAATCCTGCAACAAGTCCACCTTCACGTTGCCTGAGTTACTCCAACGACGATATCCTCGAGTTTTCAAGTAAATTTCGCTGAGTGACGAGGCATTTGGCTACCTTCAGAGAGTCATAGTTACTCCTGCCGGCTGCTCCCATTTCTTTAGGCCTTTAACATTCTTGCTATGGCCAGTCCTACAGAACCGATATGCCACTGTATGTCCACCTTAACGTCGTCACAGTTACTCACACTACGAGTCTCTCGAGTTTGCAAATGTACTTCGCCGGATGACGAGGCATTTGGCTACCTTAAGAGAGTCATAGTTCCTGCTGCCTGCTGCTCCCTTTTCTTTGAATCTATCCTCTCTTTATTTCGTACTGCGGCCTGTCCATGCAGAAGCGAAATCCTGCAACAAGTCCACCTTCACGTTGCCTGAGTTACTCCAACGACGATATCCTCGAGTTTTCAAGTAAATTTCGCTGTGTGACGAGGCATTTGGCTACCTTAAGAGACTCATAGTTACTCCTGCCGGCTGCTCCCATTTCTTTAGGCCTTTAAAATTCTTGCTATGGCCAGTCCTACAGAACCGATATGCCACTGTATGTCCACCTTAACGACGTCACAGTTACTCACACTACGACTCACTCGAGTTTGCAAATGTACTTCGCCGGATGACGAGGCATTTGGCTACCTTAAGGGAGTCATAGTTCCTGCTGCCAGCTACTCCCTTTTCTTTGAATCTATCCTCTCTTTATTTCGTACTGCGGCCTGTCCATGCAGAAGCAAAATCCTGCAACAAGTCCACCTTCACGTTGCCTGAGTTACTCCAACGACGATATCCTCGAGTTTTCAAGTAAATTTCGCAGAGTGACGAGGCATTTGGCTACCTTAAGAGAGTCATAGTTACTCCTGCCGGCTGCTCCCATTTCTTTAGGCCTTTAACATTCTTGCTATGGCCAGTCCTACAGAACCGATATGCCACTGTATGTCCACCTTAACGTCGTCACAGTTACTCACACTACGAGTCTCTCGAGTTTGCAAATGTACTTCGCCGGATGACGAGGCATTTGGCTACCTTAAGGGAGTCATAGTTCCTGCTGCCAGCTACTCCCTTTTCTTTGAATCTATCCTCTCTTTATTTCGTACTGCGGCCTGTCCATGCAGAAGCGAAATCCTGCAACAAGTCCACCTTCACGTTGCCTGAGTTACTCCAACGACGATATCCTCGAGTTTTCAAGTAAATTTCGCTGAGTGACGAGGCATTTGGCTACCTTAAGAGAGTCATAGTTACTCCTGCCGGCTGCTCCCATTTCTTTACGCCTTTAACATTCTTGCTATGGCCAGTCCTACAGAATCGATATGCCACTGTATGTCCACCTTAACGACGTCACAGTTACTCACAGTACTTCGCCGGATGACGAGGCATTTGGCTACCTTAAGAGAGTCATAGTTCCTGCTTCCAGCTGCTCCCTTTTCTTTGAATCTATCCTCTCTTTATTTCGTACTGCGGCCTGTCCATGCAGAAGCGAAATGCTGCAACAAGTCCACCTTCACGTTGCCTGAGTTACACCAACGACGATATCCTCGAGTTTTCAAGTAAATTTCGCTGAGTGACGAGGCATTTGGCTACCTTAAGAGACTCATAGTTACTCCTGCCGGCAGCTCCCATTTCTTTAGGCCTTTAAAATTCTTGCTATGGCTAGTCCTACAGAACCGATATGCCACTGTATGTCCACCTTAACGACGTCACAGTTACTCACACTACGACTCTCTCGAGTTTGCAAATGTACTTCGCCGGATGACGAGGCATTTGGCTACCTTAAGGGAGTCATAGTTCCTGCTGCCAGCTACTCCCTTTTCTTTGAATCTATCCTCTCTTTATTTCGTACTGCGGCCTGTCCATGCAGAAGCAAAATCCTGCAACAAGTCCACCTTCACGTTGCCTGAGTTACTCCAACGACGATATCCTCGAGTTTTCAAGTAAATTTCGCAGAGTGACGAGGCATTTGGCTACCTTAAGAGAGTCATAGTTACTCCTGCCGGCTGCTCCCATTTCTTTAGGCCTTTAACATTCTTGCTATGGCCAGTCCTACAGAATCGATATGCCACTGTATGTCCACCTTAACGACGTCACAGTTACTCACAGTACTTCGCCGGATGACGAGGCATTTGGCTACCTTAAGAGAGTCATAGTTCCTGCTTCCAGCTGCACCCTTTTCTTTGAATCTATCCTCTCTTTATTTCGTACTGCGGCCTGTCCATGCAGAAGCGAAATGCTGCAACAAGTCCACCTTCACGTTGCCTGAGTTACTCCAACGACGATATCCTCGAGTTTTCAAGTAAATTTCCCTGAGTGACGAGGCATTTGGCTACCTTAAGAGACTCATAGTTACTCCTGCCGGCTGCTCCCATTTCTTTAGGCCTTTAAAATTCTTGCTATGGCTAGTCCTACAGAACCGATATGCCACTGTATGTCCACCTTAACGACGTCACAGTTACTCACACTACGACTCTCTCGAGTTTGCAAATGTACTTCGCCGGATGACGAGGCATTTGGCTACCTTAAGGGAGTCATAGTTCCTGCTGCCAGCTACTCCCTTTTCTTTGAATCTATCCTCTCTTTATTTCGTACTGCGGCCTGTCCATGCAGAAGCGAAATCCTGCAACAAGTCCACCTTCACGTTGCCTGAGTTACTCCAACGACGATATCCTCGAGTTTTCAAGTAAATTTCGCTGAGTGACGAGGCATTTGGCTACCTTAAGAGAGTCATAGTTACTCCTGCCGGCTGCTCCCATTTCTTTAGGCCTTTAACATTCTTGCTATGGCCAGTCCTACAGAACCGATATGCCACTGTATGTCCACCTTAACGTCGTCACAGTTACTCACACTACGAGTCTCTCGAGTTTGCAAATGTACTTCGCCGGATGACGAGGCATTTGGCTACCTTAAGAGAGTCATAGTTCCTGCTGCCTGCTGCTCCCTTTTCTTTGAATCTATCCTCTCTTTATTTCGTACTGCGGCCTGTCCATGCAGAAGCGAAATCCTGCAACAAGTCCACCTTCACGTTGCCTGAGTTACTCCAACGACGATATCCTCGAGTTTTCAAGTAAATTTCGCTGAGTGACGAGGCATTTGGCTACCTTAAGAGACTCATAGTTACTCCTGCCGGCTGCTCCCATTTCTTTAGGCCTTTAAAATTCTTGCTATGGCCAGTCCTACAGAACCGATATGCCACTGTATGTCCACCTTAACGACGTCACAGTTACTCACACTACGACTCTCTCGAGTTTGCAAATGTACTTCGCCGGATGACGAGGCATTTGGCTACCTTAAGGGAGTCATAGTTCCTGCTGCCAGCTACTCCCTTTTCTTTGAATCTATCCTCTCTTTATTTCGTACTGCGGCCTGTCCATGCAGAAGCAAAATCCTGCAACAAGTCCACCTTCACGTTGCCTGAGTTACTCCAACGACGATATCCTCGAGTTTTCAAGTAAATTTCGCAGAGTGACGAGGCATTTGGCTACCTTAAGAGAGTCATAGTTACTCCTGCCGGCTGCTCCCATTTCTTTAGGCCTTTAACATTCTTGCTATGGCCAGTCCTACAGAACCGATATGCCACTGTATGTCCACCTTAACGTCGTCACAGTTACTCACACTACGAGTCTCTCGAGTTTGCAAATGTACTTCGCCGGATGACGAGGCATTTGGCTACCTTAAGGGAGTCATAGTTCCTGCTGCCAGCTACTCCCTTTTCTTTGAATCTATCCTCTCTTTATTTCGTACTGCGGCCTGTCCATGCAGAAGCGAAATCCTGCAACAAGTCCACCTTCACGTTGCCTGAGTTACTCCAACGACGATATCCTCGAGTTTTCAAGTAAATTTCGCTGAGTGACGAGGCATTTGGCTACCTTAAGAGAGTCATAGTTACTCCTGCCGGCTGTTCCCATTTCTTTACGCCTTTAACATTCTTGCTATGGCCAGTCCTACAGAATCGATATGCCACTGTATGTCCACCTTAACGACGTCACAGTTACTCACACTACGACTCTCTCGAGTTTGCAAATGTACTTCGCCGGATGACGAGGCATTTGGCTACCTTAAGGGAGTCATAGTTCCTGCTGCCAGCTACTCCCTTTTCTTTGAATCTATCCTCTCTTTATTTCGTACTGCGGCCTGTCCATGCAGAAGCAAAATCCTGCAACAAGTCCACCTTCACGTTGCCTGAGTTACTCCAACGACGATATCCTCGAGTTTTCAAGTAAATTTCGCAGAGTGACGAGGCATTTGGCTACCTTAAGAGAGTCATAGTTACTCCTGCCGGCTGCTCCCATTTCTTTAGGCCTTTAACATTCTTGCTATGGCCAGTCCTACAGAATCGATATGCCACTGTATGTCCACCTTAACGACGTCACAGTTACTCACAGTACTTCGCCGGATGACGAGGCATTTGGCTACCTTAAGAGAGTCATAGTTCCTGCTTCCAGCTGCTCCCTTTTCTTTGAATCTATCCTCTCTTTATTTCGTACTGCGGCCTGTCCATGCAGAAGCGAAATGCTGCAACAAGTCCACCTTCACGTTGCCTGAGTTACTCCAACGACGATATCCTCGAGTTTTCAAGTAAATTTCGCTGAGTGACGAGGCATTTGGCTACCTTAAGAGACTCATAGTTACTCCTGCCGGCTGCTCCCATTTCTTTAGGCCTTTAAAATTCTTGCTATGGCTTGTCCTACAGAACCGATATGCCACTGTATGCCCACCTTAACGACGTCACAGTTACTCACACTACGACTCTCTCGAGTTTGCAAATGTACTTCGCCGGATGACGAGGCATTTGGCTACCTTAAGAGAGTCATAGTTCCTGCTGCCTGCTGCTCCCTTTTCTTTGAATCTATCCTCTCTTTATTTCGTACTGCGGCCTGTCCATGCAGAAGCGAAATCCTGCAACAAGTCCACCTTCACGTTGCCTGAGTTACTCCAACGACGATATCCTCGAGTTTTCAAGTAAATTTCGCCGAGTGACGAGGCATTTGGCTACCTTAAGAGACTCATAGTTACTCCTGCCGGCTGCTCCCATTTCTTTAGGCCTTTAAAATTCTTGCTATGGCCAGTCCTACAGAGCCGATATGCCACTGTATGTCCACCTTAACGACGTCACAGTTACTCACACTACGACTCTCTCGAGTTTGCAAATGTACTTCGCCGGATGACGAGGCATTTGGCTACCTTAAGGGAGTCATAGTTCCTGCTGCCAGCTGCTCCCTTTTCTTTGAATCTATCCTCTCTTTAGTTCGTACTGCGGCCTGTCCATGCAGAAGCGAAATGCTGCAACAAGTCCACCTTCACGTTGCCTGAGTTACTCCAACGACGATATCCTCGAGTTTTCAAGTAAATTTCGCTGAGTGACGAGGCATTTGGCTACCTTAAGAGACTCATAGTTACTCCTGCCGGCTGCTCCCATTTCTTTAGGCCTTTAACATTCTTGCTATGGCCAGTCCTACAGAACCGATATGCCACTGTATGTCCACCTTAACGTCGTCACAGTTACTCACACTACGAGTCTCTCGAGTTTGCAAATGTACTTCGCCGGATGACGAGGCATTTGGCTACCTTAAGAGAGTCATAGGTAATGCTGCCTGCTGCTCCCTTTTCTTTGAATCTATCCTCTCTTTATTTCGTACTGCGGCCTGTCCATGCAGAAGCGAAATCCTGCAACAAGTCCACCTTCACGTTGCCTGAGTTACTCCAACGACGATATCCTCGAGTTTTCAAGTAAATTTCGCCGAGTGACGAGGCATTTGGCTACCTTAAGAGACTCATAGTTACTCCTGCCGGCTGCTCCCATTTCTTTAGGCCTTTAAAATTCTTGCTATGGCCAGTCCTACAGAGCCGATATGCCACTGTATGTCCACCTTAACGACGTCACAGTTACTCACACTACGACTCTCTCGAGTTTGCAAATGTACTTCGCCGGATGACGAGGCATTTGGCTACCTTAAGGGAGTCATAGTTCCTGCTGCCAGCTGCTCCCTTTTCTTTGAATCTATCCTCTCTTTAGTTCGTACTGCGGCCTGTCCATGCAGAAGCGAAATGCTGCAACAAGTCCACCTTCACGTTGCCTGAGTTACTCCAACGACGATATCCTCGAGTTTTCAAGTAAATTTCGCTGAGTGACGAGGCATTTGGCTACCTTAAGAGACTCTTAGTTACTCCTGCCGGCTGCTCCCATTTCTTTAGGCCTTTAACATTCTTGCTATGGCCAGTCCTACAGAACCGATATGCCACTGTATGTCCACCTTAACGTCGTCACAGTTACTCACACTACGAGTCTCTCGAGTTTGCAAATGTACTTCGCCGGATGACGAGGCATTTGGCTACCTTAAGAGAGTCATAGGTAATGCTGCCTGCTGCTCCCTTTTCTTTGAATCTATCCTCTCTTTATTTCGTACTGCGGCCTGTCCATGCAGAAGCGAAATCCTGCAACAAGTCCACCTTCACGTTGCCTGAGTTACTCCAACGACGATATCCTCGAGTTTTCAAGTAAATTTCGCTGAGTGACGAGGCATTTGGCTACCTTAAGAGACTCATAGTTACTCCTGCCGGCTGCTCCCATTTCTTTAGGCCTTTAAAATTCTTGCTATGGCCAGTCCTACAGAACCGATATGCCACTGTATGTCCACCTTAACGTCGTCACAGTTACTCACACTACGAGTCTCTCGAGTTTGCAAATGTACTTCGCCGGATGACGAGGCATTTAGCTACGTTAAGAGAGTCGTAGTTCCTGCTGCCAGCTGCTCCCTTTTCTTTGAATCTATCCTCTCTTTAGTTCGTACTGCGGCCTGTCCATGCAGAAGCGAAATGCTGCAACAAGTCCACCTTCACGTTGCCTGAGTTACTCCAACGACGATATCCTCGAGTTTTCAAGTAAATTTCGCTGAGTGACGAGGCATTTGGCTACCTTAAGAGACTCTTAGTTACTCCTGCCGGCTGCTCCCATTTCTTTAGGCCTTTAACATTCTTGCTATGGCCAGTCCTACAGAACCGATATGCCACTGTATGTCCACCTTAACGTCGTCACAGTTACTCACACTACGAGTCTCTCGAGTTTGCAAATGTACTTCGCCGGATGACGAGGCATTTGGCTACCTTAAGAGAGTCATAGGTAATGCTGCCTGCTGCTCCCTTTTCTTTGAATCTATCCTCTCTTTATTTCGTACTGCGGCCTGTCCATGCAGAAGCGAAATCCTGCAACAAGTCCACCTTCACGTTGCCTGAGTTACTCCAACGACGATATCCTCGAGTTTTCAAGTAAATTTCGCTGAGTGACGAGGCATTTGGCTACCTTAAGAGACTCATAGTTACTCCTGCCGGCTGCTCCCATTTCTTTAGGCCTTTAAAATTCTTGCTATGGCCAGTCCTACAGAACCGATATGCCACTGTACGTCCACCTTAACGACGTCACAGTTACTCACACTACGACTCTCTCGAGTTTGCAAATGTACTTCGCCGGATGACGAGGCATTTGGCTACCTTAAGGGAGTCATAGTTCCTGCTGCCAGCTACTCCCTTTTCTTTGAATCTATCCTCTCTTTATTTCGTACTGCGGCCTGTCCATGCAGAAGCAAAATCCTGCAACAAGTCCACCTTCACGTTGCCTGAGTTACTCCAACGACGATATCCTCGAGTTTTCAAGTAAATTTCGCAGAGTGACGAGGCATTTGGCTACCTTAAGAGAGTCATAGTTACTCCTGCCGGCTGCTCCCATTTCTTTAGGCCTTTAACATTCTTGCTATGGCCAGTCCTACAGAACCGATATGCCACTGTATGTCCACCTTAACGTCGTCACAGTTACTCACACTACGAGTCTCTCGAGTTTGCAAATGTACTTCGCCGGATGACGAGGCATTTGGCTACCTTAAGGGAGTCATAGTTCCTGCTGCCAGCTACTCCCTTTTCTTTGAATCTATCCTCTCTTTATTTCGTACTGCGGCCTGTCCATGCAGAAGCGAAATCCTGCAACAAGTCCACCTTCACGTTGCCTGAGTTACTCCAACGACGATATTCTCGAGTTTTCAAGTAAATTTCGCTGAGTGACGAGGCATTTGGCTACCTTAAGAGAGTCATAGTTACTCCTGCCGGCTGCTCCCATTTCTTTAGGCCTTTAAAATTCTTGCTATGGCCAGTCCTACAGAACCGATATGCCACTGTATGTCCACCTTAACGACGTCACAGTTACTCACACTACGACTCTCTCGAGTTTGCAAATGTACTTCGCCGGATGACGAGGCATTTGGCTACCTTAAGGGAGTCATAGTTCCTGCTGCCAGCTACTCCCTTTTCTTTGAATCTATCCTCTCTTTATTTCGTACTGCGGCCTGTCCATGCAGAAGCAAAATCCTGCAACAAGTCCACCTTCACGTTGCCTGAGTTACTCCAACGACGATATCCTCGAGTTTTCAAGTAAATTTCGCAGAGTGACGAGGCATTTGGCTACCTTAAGAGAGTCATAGTTACTCCTGCCGGCTGCTCCCATTTCTTTAGGCCTTTAACATTCTTGCTATGGCCAGTCCTACAGAACCGATATGCCACTGTATGTCCACCTTAACGTCGTCACAGTTACTCACACTACGAGTCTCTCGAGTTTGCAAATGTACTTCGCCGGATGACGAGGCATTTGGCTACCTTAAGGGAGTCATAGTTCCTGCTGCCAGCTACTCCCTTTTCTTTGAATCTATCCTCTCTTTATTTCGTACTGCGGCCTGTCCATGCAGAAGCGAAATCCTGCAACAAGTCCACCTTCACGTTGCCTGAGTTACTCCAACGACGATATCCTCGAGTTTTCAAGTAAATTTCGCTGAGTGACGAGGCATTTGGCTACCTTAAGAGAGTCATAGTTACTCCTGCCGGCTGCTCCCATTTCTTTACGCCTTTAACATTCTTGCTATGGCCAGTCCTACAGAATCGATATGCCACTGTATGTCCACCTTAACGACGTCACAGTTACTCACAGTACTTCGCCGGATGACGAGGCATTTGGCTACCTTAAGAGAGTCATAGTTCCTGCTTCCAGCTGCTCCCTTTTCTTTGAATCTATCCTCTCTTTATTTCGTACTGCGGCCTGTCCATGCAGAAGCGAAATGCTGCAACAAGTCCACCTTCACGTTGCCTGAGTTACTCCAACGACGATATCCTCGAGTTTTCAAGTAAATTTCGCTGAGTGACGAGGCATTTGGCTACCTTAAGAGACTCATAGTTACTCCTGCCGGCTGCTCCCATTTCTTTAGGCCTTTAAAATTCTTGCTATGGCTAGTCCTACAGAACCGAAATGCCACTGTATGTCCACCTTAACGACGTCACAGTTACTCACACTACGACTCTCTCGAGTTTGCAAATGTACTTCGCCGCATGGCGAGGCATTTGGCTACCTTAAGGGAGTCATAGTTCCTGCTGCCAGCTACTCCCTTTTCTTTGAATCTATCCTCTCTTTATTTCGTACTGCGGCCTGTCCATGCAGAAGCGAAATCCTGCAACAAGTCCACCTTCACGTTGCCTGAGTTACTCCAACGACGATATCCTCGAGTTTTCAAGTAAATTTCGCTGAGTGACGAGGCATTTGGCTACCTTAAGAGAGTCATAGTTACTCCTGCCGGCTGCTCCCATTTCTTTAGGCCTTTAACATTCTTGCTATGGCCAGTCCTACAGAACCGATATGCCACTGTATGTCCACCTTAACGTCGTCACAGTTACTCACACTACGAGTCTCTCGAGTTTGCAAATGTACTTCGCCGGATGACGAGGCATTTGGCTACCTTAAGAGAGTCATAGTTCCTGCTGCCTGCTGCTCCCTTTTCTTTGAATCTATCCTCTCTTTATTTCGTACTGCGGCCTGTCCATGCAGAAGCGAAATCCTGCAACAAGTCCACCTTCACGTTGCCTGAGTTACTCCAACGACGATATCCTCGAGTTTTCAAGTAAATTTCGCTGAGTGACGAGGCATTTGGCTACCTTAAGAGACTCATAGTTACTCCTGCCGGCTGCTCCCATTTCTTTAGGCCTTTAAAATTCTTGCTATGGCCAGTCCTACAGAACCGATATGCCACTGTATGTCCACCTTAACGACGTCACAGTTACTCACACTACGACTCTCTCGAGTTTGCAAATGTACTTCGCCGGATGACGAGGCATTTGGCTACCTTAAGGGAGTCATAGTTCCTGCTGCCAGCTACTCCCTTTTCTTTGAATCTATCCTCTCTTTATTTCGTACTGCGGCCTGTCCATGCAGAAGCGAAATCCTGCAACAAGTCCACCTTCACGTTGCCTGAGTTACTCCAACGACGATATCCTCGAGTTTTCAAGTAAATTTCGCTGAGTGACGAGGCATTTGGCTACCTTAAGAGACTCATAGTTACTCCTGCCGGCTGCTCCCATTTCTTTAGGCCTTTAAAATTCTTGTTATGGCCAGTCCTACAGAACCGATATGCCACTGTATGTCCACCTTAACGTCGTCACAGTTACTCACACTACGAGTCTCTCGAGTTTGCAAATGTACTTCGCCGGATGACGAGGCATTTAGCTACGTTAAGAGAGTCGTAGTTCCTGCTGCCAGCTGCTCCCTTTTCTTTGAATCTATCCTCTCTTTAGTTCGTACTGCGGCCTGTCCATGCAGAAGCGAAATGCTGCAACAAGTCCACCTTCACGTTGCCTGAGTTACTCCAACGACGATATCCTCGAGTTTTCAAGTAAATTTCGCTGAGTGACGAGGCATTTGGCTACCTTAAGAGACTCTTAGTTACTCCTGCCGGCTGCTCCCATTTCTTTAGGCCTTTAACATTCTTGCTATGGCCAGTCCTACAGAACCGATATGCCAATGTATGTCCACCTTAACGTCGTCACAGTTACTCACACTACGAGTCTCTCGAGTTTGCAAATGTACTTCGCCGGATGACGAGGCATTTGGCTACCTTAAGAGAGTCATAGTTCCTGCTGCCTGCTGCTCCCTTTTCTTTGAATCTATCCTCTCTTTATTTCGTACTGCGGCCTGTCCATGCAGAAGCGAAATCCTGCAACAAGTCCACCTTCACGTTGCCTGAGTTACTCCAACGACGATATCCTCGAGTTTTCAAGTAAATTTCGCTGAGTGACGAGGCATTTGGCTACCTTAAGAGACTCATAGTTACTCCTGCCGGCTGCTCCCATTTCTTTAGGCCTTTAAAATTCTTGCTATGGCCAGTCCTACAGAACCGATATGCCACTGTATGTCCACCTTAACGACGTCACAGTTACTTACACTACGACTCTCTCGAGTTTGCAAATGTACTTCGCCGGATGACGAGGCATTTGGCTACCTTAAGGGAGTCATAGTTCCTGCTGCCAGCTACTCCCTTTTCTTTGAATCTATCCTCTCTTTATTTCGTACTGCGGCCTGTCCATGCAGAAGCAAAATCCTGCAACAAGTCCACCTTCACGTTGCCTGAGTTACTCCAACGACGATATCCTCGAGTTTTCAAGTAAATTTCGCAGAGTGACGAGGCATTTGGCTACCTTAAGAGAGTCATAGTTACTCCTGCCGGCTGCTCCCATTTCTTTAGGCCTTTAACATTCTTGCTATGGCCAGTCCTACAGAACCGATATGCCACTGTATGTCCACCTTAACGTCGTCACAGTTACTCACACTACGAGTCTCTCGAGTTTGCAAATGTACTTCGCCGGATGACGAGGCATTTGGCTACCTTAAGGGAGTCATAGTTCCTGCTGCCAGCTACTCCCTTTTCTTTGAATCTATCCTCTCTTTATTTCGTACTGCGGCCTGTCCATGCAGAAGCGAAATCCTGCAACAAGTCCACCTTCACGTTGCCTGAGTTACTCCAACGACGATATCCTCGAGTTTTCAAGTAAATTTCGCTGAGTGACGAGGCATTTGGCTACCTTAAGAGAGTCATAGTTACTCCTGCCGGCTGCTCCCATTTCTTTACGCCTTTAACATTCTTGCTATGGCCAGTCCTACAGAATCGATATGCCACTGTATGTCCACCTTAACGACGTCACAGTTACTCACAGTACTTCGCCGGATGACGAGGCATTTGGCTACCTTAAGAGAGTCATAGTTCCTGCTTCCAGCTGCTCCCTTTTCTTTGAATCTATCCTCTCTTTATTTCGTACTGCGGCCTGTCCATGCAGAAGCGAAATGCTGCAACAAGTCCACCTTCACGTTGCCTGAGTTACTCCAACGACGATATCCTCGAGTTTTCAAGTAAATTTCGCTGAGTGACGAGGCATTTGGCTACCTTAAGAGACTCATAGTTACTCCTGCCGGCTGCTCCCATTTCTTTAGGCCTTTAAAATTCTTGCTATGGCTAGTCCTACAGAACCGATATGCCACTGTATGTCCACCTTAACGACGTCACAGTTACTCACACTACGACTCTCTCGAGTTTGCAAATGTACTTCGCCGCATGGCGAGGCATTTGGCTACCTTAAGGGAGTCATAGTTCCTGCTGCCAGCTACTCCCTTTTCTTTGAATCTATCCTCTCTTTATTTCGTACTGCGGCCTGTCCATGCAGAAGCGAAATCCTGCAACAAGTCCACCTTCACGTTGCCTGAGTTACTCCAACGACGATATCCTCGAGTTTTCAAGTAAATTTCGCTGAGTGACGAGGCATTTGGCTACCTTAAGAGACTCATAGTTACTCCTGCCGGCTGCTCCCATTTCTTTAGGCCTTTAAAATTCTTGTTATGGCCAGTCCTACAGAACCGATATGCCACTGTATGTCCACCTTAACGTCGTCACAGTTACTCACACTACGAGTCTCTCGAGTTTGCAAATGTACTTCGCCGGATGACGAGGCATTTAGCTACGTTAAGAGAGTCGTAGTTCCTGCTGCCAGCTGCTCCCTTTTCTTTGAATCTATCCTCTCTTTAGTTCGTACTGCGGCCTGTCCATGCAGAAGCGAAATGCTGCAACAAGTCCACCTTCACGTTGCCTGAGTTACTCCAACGACGATATCCTCGAGTTTTCAAGTAAATTTCGCTGAGTGACGAGGCATTTGGCTACCTTAAGAGACTCTTAGTTACTCCTGCCGGCTGCTCCCATTTCTTTAGGCCTTTAACATTCTTGCTATGGCCAGTCCTACAGAACCGATATGCCAATGTATGTCCACCTTAACGTCGTCACAGTTACTCACACTACGAGTCTCTCGAGTTTGCAAATGTACTTCGCCGGATGACGAGGCATTTGGCTACCTTAAGAGAGTCATAGTTCCTGCTGCCTGCTGCTCCCTTTTCTTTGAATCTATCCTCTCTTTATTTCGTACTGCGGCCTGTCCATGCAGAAGCGAAATCCTGCAACAAGTCCACCTTCACGTTGCCTGAGTTACTCCAACGACGATATCCTCGAGTTTTCAAGTAAATTTCGCTGAGTGACGAGGCATTTGGCTACCTTAAGAGACTCATAGTTACTCCTGCCGGCTGCTCCCATTTCTTTAGGCCTTTAAAATTCTTGCTATGGCCAGTCCTACAGAACCGATATGCCACTGTATGTCCACCTTAACGACGTCACAGTTACTTACACTACGACTCTCTCGAGTTTGCAAATGTACTTCGCCGGATGACGAGGCATTTGGCTACCTTAAGGGAGTCATAGTTCCTGCTGCCAGCTACTCCCTTTTCTTTGAATCTATCCTCTCTTTATTTCGTACTGCGGCCTGTCCATGCAGAAGCAAAATCCTGCAACAAGTCCACCTTCACGTTGCCTGAGTTACTCCAACGACGATATCCTCGAGTTTTCAAGTAAATTTCGCAGAGTGACGAGGCATTTGGCTACCTTAAGAGAGTCATAGTTACTCCTGCCGGCTGCTCCCATTTCTTTAGGCCTTTAACATTCTTGCTATGGCCAGTCCTACAGAACCGATATGCCACTGTATGTCCACCTTAACGTCGTCACAGTTACTCACACTACGAGTCTCTCGAGTTTGCAAATGTACTTCGCCGGATGACGAGGCATTTGGCTACCTTAAGGGAGTCATAGTTCCTGCTGCCAGCTACTCCCTTTTCTTTGAATCTATCCTCTCTTTATTTCGTACTGCGGCCTGTCCATGCAGAAGCGAAATCCTGCAACAAGTCCACCTTCACGTTGCCTGAGTTACTCCAACGACGATATCCTCGAGTTTTCAAGTAAATTTCGCTGAGTGACGAGGCATTTGGCTACCTTAAGAGAGTCATAGTTACTCCTGCCGGCTGCTCCCATTTCTTTAGGCCTTTAAAATTCTTGCTATGGCCAGTCCTACAGAACCGATATGCCACTGTATGTCCACCTTAACGACGTCACAGTTACTCACACTACGACTCTCTCGAGTTTGCAAATGTACTTCGCCGGATGACGAGGCATTTGGCTACCTTAAGGGAGTCATAGTTCCTGCTGCCAGCTACTCCCTTTTCTTTGAATCTATCCTCTCTTTATTTCGTACTGCGGCCTGTCCATGCAGAAGCAAAATCCTGCAACAAGTCCACCTTCACGTTGCCTGAGTTACTCCAACGACGATATCCTCGAGTTTTCAAGTAAATTTCGCAGAGTGACGAGGCATTTGGCTACCTTAAGAGAGTCATAGTTACTCCTGCCGGCTGCTCCCATTTCTTTAGGCCTTTAACATTCTTGCTATGGCCAGTCCTACAGAACCGATATGCCACTGTATGTCCACCTTAACGTCGTCACAGTTACTCACACTACGAGTCTCTCGAGTTTGCAAATGTACTTCGCCGGATGACGAGGCATTTGGCTACCTTAAGGGAGTCATAGTTCCTGCTGCCAGCTACTCCCTTTTCTTTGAATCTATCCTCTCTTTATTTCGTACTGCGGCCTGTCCATGCAGAAGCGAAATCCTGCAACAAGTCCACCTTCACGTTGCCTGAGTTACTCCAACGACGATATCCTCGAGTTTTCAAGTAAATTTCGCTGAGTGACGAGGCATTTGGCTACCTTAAGAGAGTCATAGTTACTCCTGCCGGCTGCTCCCATTTCTTTACGCCTTTAACATTCTTGCTATGGCCAGTCCTACAGAATCGATATGCCACTGTATGTCCACCTTAACGACGTCACAGTTACTCACAGTACTTCGCCGGATGACGAGGCATTTGGCTACCTTAAGAGAGTCATAGTTCCTGCTTCCAGCTGCTCCCTTTTCTTTGAATCTATCCTCTCTTTATTTCGTACTGCGGCCTGTCCATGCAGAAGCGAAATGCTGCAACAAGTCCACCTTCACGTTGCCTGAGTTACACCAACGACGATATCCTCGAGTTTTCAAGTAAATTTCGCTGAGTGACGAGGCATTTGGCTACCTTAAGAGACTCATAGTTACTCCTGCCGGCAGCTCCCATTTCTTTAGGCCTTTAAAATTCTTGCTATGGCTAGTCCTACAGAACCGATATGCCACTGTATGTCCACCTTAACGACGTCACAGTTACTCACACTACGACTCTCTCGAGTTTGCAAATGTACTTCGCCGGATGACGAGGCATTTGGCTACCTTAAGGGAGTCATAGTTCCTGCTGCCAGCTACTCCCTTTTCTTTGAATCTATCCTCTCTTTATTTCGTACTGCGGCCTGTCCATGCAGAAGCAAAATCCTGCAACAAGTCCACCTTCACGTTGCCTGAGTTACTCCAACGACGATATCCTCGAGTTTTCAAGTAAATTTCGCAGAGTGACGAGGCATTTGGCTACCTTAAGAGAGTCATAGTTACTCCTGCCGGCTGCTCCCATTTCTTTAGGCCTTTAACATTCTTGCTATGGCCAGTCCTACAGAATCGATATGCCACTGTATGTCCACCTTAACGACGTCACAGTTACTCACAGTACTTCGCCGGATGACGAGGCATTTGGCTACCTTAAGAGAGTCATAGTTCCTGCTTCCAGCTGCTCCCTTTTCTTTGAATCTATCCTCTCTTTATTTCGTACTGCGGCCTGTCCATGCAGAAGCGAAATGCTGCAACAAGTCCACCTTCACGTTGCCTGAGTTACTCCAACGACGATATCCTCGAGTTTTCAAGTAAATTTCGCTGAGTGACGAGGCATTTGGCTACCTTAAGAGACTCGTAGTTACTCCTGCCGGCTGCTCCCATTTCTTTAGGCCTTTAAAATTCTTGCTATGGCTAGTCCTACAGAACCGATATGCCACTGTATGTCCACCTTAACGACGTCACAGTTACTCACACTACGACTCTCTCGAGTTTGCAAATGTACTTCGCCGCATGACGAGGCATTTGGCTACCTTAAGGGAGTCATAGTTCCTGCTGCCAGCTACTCCCTTTTCTTTGAATCTATCCTCTCTTTATTTCGTACTGCGGCCTGTCCATGCAGAAGCGAAATCCTGCAACAAGTCCACCTTCACGTTGCCTGAGTTACTCCAACGACGATATCCTCGAGTTTTCAAGTAAATTTCGCTGAGTGACGAGGCATTTGGCTACCTTAAGAGAGTCATAGTTACTCCTGCCGGCTGCTCCCATTTCTTTAGGCCTTTAACATTCTTGCTATGGCCAGTCCTACAGAACCGATATGCCACTGTATGTCCACCTTAACGTCGTCACAGTTACTCACACTACGAGTCTCTCGAGTTTGCAAATGTACTTCGCCGGATGACGAGGCATTTGGCTACCTTAAGAGAGTCATAGTTCCTGCTGCCTGCTGCTCCCTTTTCTTTGAATCTATCCTCTCTTTATTTCGTACTGCGGCCTGTCCATGCAGAAGCGAAATCCTGCAACAAGTCCACCTTCACGTTGCCTGAGTTACTCCAACGACGATATCCTCGAGTTTTCAAGTAAATTTCGCTGAGTGACGAGGCATTTGGCTACCTTAAGAGACTCATAGTTACTCCTGCCGGCTGCTCCCATTTCTTTAGGCCTTTAAAATTCTTGCTATGGCCAGTCCTACAGAACCGATATGCCACTGTATGTCCACCTTAACGACGTCACAGTTACTCACACTACGACTCTCTCGAGTTTGCAAATGTACTTCGCCGGATGACGAGGCATTTGGCTACCTTAAGGGAGTCATAGTTCCTGCTGCCAGCTACTCCCTTTTCTTTGAATCTATCCTCTCTTTATTTCGTACTGCGGCCTGTCCATGCAGAAGCGAAATCCTGCAACAAGTCCACCTTCACGTTGCCTGAGTTACTCCAACGACGATATCCTCGAGTTTTCAAGTAAATTTCGCTGAGTGACGAGGCATTTGGCTACCTTAAGAGAGTCATAGTTACTCCTGCCGGCTGCTCCCATTTCTTTAGGCCTTTAACATTCTTGCTATGGCCAGTCCTACAGAACCGATATGCCACTGTATGTCCACCTTAACGTCGTCACAGTTACTCACACTACGAGTCTCTCGAGTTTGCAAATGTACTTCGCCGGATGACGAGGCATTTGGCTACCTTAAGAGAGTCATAGTTCCTGCTGCCTGCTGCTCCCTTTTCTTTGAATCTATCCTCTCTTTATTTCGTACTGCGGCCTGTCCATGCAGAAGCGAAATCCTGCAACAAGTCCACCTTCACGTTGCCTGAGTTACTCCAACGACGATATCCTCGAGTTTTCAAGTAAATTTCGCTGAGTGACGAGGCATTTGGCTACCTTAAGAGACTCATAGTTACTCCTGCCGGCTGCTCCCATTTCTTTAGGCCTTTAAAATTCTTGCTATGGCCAGTCCTACAGAACCGATATGCCACTGTATGTCCACCTTAACGACGTCACAGTTACTCACACTACGACTCTCTCGAGTTTGCAAATGTACTTCGCCGGATGACGAGGCATTTGGCTACCTTAAGGGAGTCATAGTTCCTGCTGCCAGCTACTCCCTTTTCTTTGAATCTATCCTCTCTTTATTTCGTACTGCGGCCTGTCCATGCAGAAGCAAAATCCTGCAACAAGTCCACCTTCACGTTGCCTGAGTTACTCCAACGACGATATCCTCGAGTTTTCAAGTAAATTTCGCAGAGTGACGAGGCATTTGGCTACCTTAAGAGAGTCATAGTTACTCCTGCCGGCTGCTCCCATTTCTTTAGGCCTTTAACATTCTTGCTATGGCCAGTCCTACAGAACCGATATGCCACTGTATGTCCACCTTAACGTCGTCACAGTTACTCACACTACGAGTCTCTCGAGTTTGCAAATGTACTTCGCCGGATGACGAGGCATTTGGCTACCTTAAGGGAGTCATAGTTCCTGCTGCCAGCTACTCCCTTTTCTTTGAATCTATCCTCTCTTTATTTCGTACTGCGGCCTGTCCATGCAGAAGCGAAATCCTGCAACAAGTCCACCTTCACGTTGCCTGAGTTACTCCAACGACGATATCCTCGAGTTTTCAAGTAAATTTCGCTGAGTGACGAGGCATTTGGCTACCTTAAGAGAGTCATAGTTACTCCTGCCGGCTGCTCCCATTTCTTTACGCCTTTAACATTCTTGCTATGGCCAGTCCTACAGAATCGATATGCCACTGTATGTCCACCTTAACGACGTCACAGTTACTCACAGTACTTCGCCGGATGACGAGGCATTTGGCTACCTTAAGAGAGTCATAGTTCCTGCTTCCAGCTGCTCCCTTTTCTTTGAATCTATCCTCTCTTTATTTCGTACTGCGGCCTGTCCATGCAGAAGCGAAATGCTGCAACAAGTCCACCTTCACGTTGCCTGAGTTACACCAACGACGATATCCTCGAGTTTTCAAGTAAATTTCGCTGAGTGACGAGGCATTTGGCTTCCTTAAGAGACTCATAGTTACTCCTGCCGGCAGCTCCCATTTCTTTAGGCCTTTAAAATTCTTGCTATGGCTAGTCCTGCAGAACCGATATGCCACTGTATGTCCACCTTAACGACGTCACAGTTACTCACACTACGACTCTCTCGAGTTTGCAAATGTACTTCGCCGGATGACGAGGCATTTGGCTACCTTAAGGGAGTCATAGTTCCTGCTGCCAGCTACTCCCTTTTCTTTGAATCTATCCTCTCTTTATTTCGTACTGCGGCCTGTCCATGCAGAAGCAAAATCCTGCAACAAGTCCACCTTCACGTTGCCTGAGTTACTCCAACGACGATATCCTCGAGTTTTCAAGTAAATTTCGCAGAGTGACGAGGCATTTGGCTACCTTAAGAGAGTCATAGTTACTCCTGCCGGCTGCTCCCATTTCTTTAGGCCTTTAAAATTCTTGCTATGGCCAGTCCTACAGAACCGATATGCCACTGTATGTCCACCTTAACGACGTCACAGTTACTCACACTACGACTCTCTCGAGTTTGCAAATGTACTTCGCCGGATGACGAGGCATTTGGCTACCTTAAGGGAGTCATAGTTCCTGCTGCCAGCTGCTCCCTTTTCTTTGAATCTATCCTCTCTTTAGTTCGTACTGCGGCCTGTCCATGCAGAAGCGAAATGCTGCAACAAGTCCACCTTCACGTTGCCTGAGTTACTCCAACGACGATATCCTCGAGTTTTCAAGTAAATTTCGCTGAGTGACGAGGCATTTCGCTACCTTAAGAGACTCTTAGTTACTCCTGCCGGCTGCTCCCATTTCTTTAGGCCTTTAACATTCTTGCTATGGCCAGTCCTACAGAACCGATATGCCACTGTATGTCCACCTTAACGTCGTCACAGTTACTCACACTACGAGTCTCTCGAGTTTGCAAATGTATTTCGCCGGATGACGAGGCATTTGGCTACCTTAAGAGAGTCATAGGTAATGCTGCCTGCTGCTCCCTTTTCTTTGAATCTATCCTCTCTTTATTTCGTACTGCGGCCTGTCCATGCAGAAGCGAAATCCTGCAACAAGTCCACCTTCACGTTGCCTGAGTTACTCCAACGACGATATCCTCGAGTTTTCAAGTAAATTTCGCTGAGTGACGAGGCATTTGGCTACCTTAAGAGACTCATAGTTACTCCTGCCGGCTGCTCCCATTTCTTTAGGCCTTTAAAATTCTTGCTATGGCCAGTCCTACAGAACCGATATGCCACTGTATGTCCACCTTAACGACGTCACAGTTACTCACACTACGACTCTCTCGAGTTTGCAAATGTACTTCGCCGGATGACGAGGCATTTGGCTACCTTAAGGGAGTCATAGTTCCTGCTGCCAGCTACTCCCTTTTCTTTGAATCTATCCTCTCTTTATTTCGTACTGCGGCCTGTCCATGCAGAAGCGAAATCCTGCAACAAGTCCACCTTCACGTTGCCTGAGTTACTCCAACGACGATATCCTCGAGTTTTCAAGTAAATTTCGCTGAGTGACGAGGCATTTGGCTACCTTAAGAGAGTCATAGTTACTCCTGCCGGCTGCTCCCATTTCTTTACGCCTTTAACATTCTTGCTATGGCCAGTCCTACAGAATCGATATGCCACTGTATGTCCACCTTAACGACGTCACAGTTACTCACAGTACTTCGCCGGATGACGAGGCATTTGGCTACCTTAAGAGAGTCATAGTTCCTGCTTCCAGCTGCTCCCTTTTCTTTGAATCTATCCTCTCTTTATTTCGTACTGCGGCCTGTCCATGCAGAAGCGAAATGCTGCAACAAGTCCACCTTCACGTTGCCTGAGTTACACCAACGACGATATCCTCGAGTTTTCAAGTAAATTTCGCTGAGTGACGAGGCATTTGGCTACCTTAAGAGACTCATAGTTACTCCTGCCGGCAGCTCCCATTTCTTTAGGCCTTTAAAATTCTTGCTATGGCTAGTCCTACAGAACCGATATGCCACTGTATGTCCACCTTAACGACGTCACAGTTACTCACACTACGACTCTCTCGAGTTTGCAAATGTACTTCGCCGGATGACGAGGCATTTGGCTACCTTAAGGGAGTCATAGTTCCTGCTGCCAGCTACTCCCTTTTCTTTGAATCTATCCTCTCTTTATTTCGTACTGCGGCCTGTCCATGCAGAAGCAAAATCCTGCAACAAGTCCACCTTCACGTTGCCTGAGTTACTCCAACGACGATATCCTCGAGTTTTCAAGTAAATTTCGCAGAGTGACGAGGCATTTGGCTACCTTAAGAGAGTCATAGTTACTCCTGCCGGCTGCTCCCATTTCTTTAGGCCTTTAACATTCTTGCTATGGCCAGTCCTACAGAATCGATATGCCACTGTATGTCCACCTTAACGACGTCACAGTTACTCACAGTACTTCGCCGGATGACGAGGCATTTGGCTACCTTAAGAGAGTCATAGTTCCTGCTTCCAGCTGCTCCCTTTTCTTTGAATCTATCCTCTCTTTATTTCGTACTGCGGCCTGTCCATGCAGAAGCGAAATGCTGCAACAAGTCCACCTTCACGTTGCCTGAGTTACTCCAACGACGATATCCTCGAGTTTTCAAGTAAATTTCGCTGAGTGACGAGGCATTTGGCTACCTTAAGAGACTCGTAGTTACTCCTGCCGGCTGCTCCCATTTCTTTAGGCCTTTAAAATTCTTGCTATGGCTAGTCCTACAGAACCGATATGCCACTGTATGTCCACCTTAACGACGTCACAGTTACTCACACTACGACTCTCTCGAGTTTGCAAATGTACTTCGCCGCATGACGAGGCATTTGGCTACCTTAAGGGAGTCATAGTTCCTGCTGCCAGCTACTCCCTTTTCTTTGAATCTATCCTCTCTTTATTTCGTACTGCGGCCTGTCCATGCAGAAGCGAAATCCTGCAACAAGTCCACCTTCACGTTGCCTGAGTTACTCCAACGACGATATCCTCGAGTTTTCAAGTAAATTTCGCTGAGTGACGAGGCATTTGGCTACCTTAAGAGAGTCATAGTTACTCCTGCCGGCTGCTCCCATTTCTTTAGGCCTTTAACATTCTTGCTATGGCCAGTCCTACAGAACCGATATGCCACTGTATGTCCACCTTAACGTCGTCACAGTTACTCACACTACGAGTCTCTCGAGTTTGCAAATGTACTTCGCCGGATGACGAGGCATTTGGCTACCTTAAGAGAGTCATAGTTCCTGCTGCCTGCTGCTCCCTTTTCTTTGAATCTATCCTCTCTTTATTTCGTACTGCGGCCTGTCCATGCAGAAGCGAAATCCTGCAACAAGTCCACCTTCACGTTGCCTGAGTTACTCCAACGACGATATCCTCGAGTTTTCAAGTAAATTTCGCTGAGTGACGAGGCATTTGGCTACCTTAAGAGACTCATAGTTACTCCTGCCGGCTGCTCCCATTTCTTTAGGCCCTTAAAATTCTTGCTATGGCCAGTCCTACAGAACCGATATGCCACTGTATGTCCACCTTAACGACGTCACAGTTACTCACACTACGACTCTCTCGAGTTTGCAAATGTACTTCGCCGGATGACGAGGCATTTGGCTACCTTAAGGGAGTCATAGTTCCTGCTGCCAGCTACTCCCTTTTCTTTGAATCTATCCTCTCTTTATTTCGTACTGCGGCCTGTCCATGCAGAAGCGAAATCCTGCAACAAGTCCACCTTCACGTTGCCTGAGTTACTCCAACGACGATATCCTCGAGTTTTCAAGTAAATTTCGCTGAGTGACGAGGCATTTGGCTACCTTAAGAGAGTCATAGTTACTCCTGCCGGCTGCTCCCATTTCTTTAGGCCTTTAACATTCTTGCTATGGCCAGTCCTACAGAACCGATATGCCACTGTATGTCCACCTTAACGTCGTCACAGTTACTCACACTACGAGTCTCTCGAGTTTGCAAATGTACTTCGCCGGATGACGAGGCATTTGGCTACCTTAAGAGAGTCATAGTTCCTGCTGCCTGCTGCTCCCTTTTCTTTGAATCTATCCTCTCTTTATTTCGTACTGCGGCCTGTCCATGCAGAAGCGAAATCCTGCAACAAGTCCACCTTCACGTTGCCTGAGTTACTCCAACGACGATATCCTCGAGTTTTCAAGTAAATTTCGCTGAGTGACGAGGCATTTGGCTACCTTAAGAGACTCATAGTTACTCCTGCCGGCTGCTCCCATTTCTTTAGGCCTTTAAAATTCTTGCTATGGCCAGTCCTACAGAACCGATATGCCACTGTATGTCCACCTTAACGACGTCACAGTTACTCACACTACGACTCTCTCGAGTTTGCAAATGTACTTCGCCGGATGACGAGGCATTTGGCTACCTTAAGGGAGTCATAGTTCCTGCTGCCAGCTACTCCCTTTTCTTTGAATCTATCCTCTCTTTATTTCGTACTGCGGCCTGTCCATGCAGAAGCAAAATCCTGCAACAAGTCCACCTTCACGTTGCCTGAGTTACTCCAACGACGATATCCTCGAGTTTTCAAGTAAATTTCGCAGAGTGACGAGGCATTTGGCTACCTTAAGAGAGTCATAGTTACTCCTGCCGGCTGCTCCCATTTCTTTAGGCCTTTAACATTCTTGCTATGGCCAGTCCTACAGAACCGATATGCCACTGTATGTCCACCTTAACGTCGTCACAGTTACTCACACTACGAGTCTCTCGAGTTTGCAAATGTACTTCGCCGGATGACGAGGCATTTGGCTACCTTAAGGGAGTCATAGTTCCTGCTGCCAGCTACTCCCTTTTCTTTGAATCTATCCTCTCTTTATTTCCTACTGCGGCCTGTCCATGCAGAAGCGAAATCCTGCAACAAGTCCACCTTCACGTTGCCTGAGTTACTCCAACGACGATATCCTCGAGTTTTCAAGTAAATTTCGCTGAGTGACGAGGCATTTGGCTACCTTAAGAGAGTCATAGTTACTCCTGCCGGCTGCTCCCATTTCTTTACGCCTTTAACATTCTTGCTATGGCCAGTCCTACAGAATCGATATGCCACTGTATGTCCACCTTAACGACGTCACAGTTACTCACAGTACTTCGCCGGATGACGAGGCATTTGGCTACCTTAAGAGAGTCATAGTTCCTGCTTCCAGCTGCTCCCTTTTCTTTGAATCTATCCTCTCTTTATTTCGTACTGCGGCCTGTCCATGCAGAAGCGAAATGCTGCAACAAGTCCACCTTCACGTTGCCTGAGTTACACCAACGACGATATCCTCGAGTTTTCAAGTAAATTTCGCTGAGTGACGAGGCATTTGGCTTCCTTAAGAGACTCATAGTTACTCCTGCCGGCAGCTCCCATTTCTTTAGGCCTTTAAAATTCTTGCTATGGCTAGTCCTGCAGAACCGATATGCCACTGTATGTCCACCTTAACGACGTCACAGTTACTCACACTACGACTCTCTCGAGTTTGCAAATGTACTTCGCCGGATGACGAGGCATTTGGCTACCTTAAGGGAGTCATAGTTCCTGCTGCCAGCTACTCCCTTTTCTTTGAATCTATCCTCTCTTTATTTCGTACTGCGGCCTGTCCATGCAGAAGCAAAATCCTGCAACAAGTCCACCTTCACGTTGCCTGAGTTACTCCAACGACGATATCCTCGAGTTTTCAAGTAAATTTCGCAGAGTGACGAGGCATTTGGCTACCTTAAGAGAGTCATAGTTACTCCTGCCGGCTGCTCCCATTTCTTTAGGCCTTTAACATTCTTGCTATGGCCAGTCCTACAGAACCGATATGCCACTGTATGTCCACCTTAACGTCGTCACAGTTACTCACACTACGAGTCTCTCGAGTTTGCAAATGTACTTCGCCGGATGACGAGGCATTTGGCTACCTTAAGAGAGTCATAGTTCCTGCTGCCTGCTGCTCCCTTTTCTTTGAATCTATCCTCTCTTTATTTCGTACTGCGGCCTGTCCATGCAGAAGCGAAATCCTGCAACAAGTCCACCTTCACGTTGCCTGAGTTACTCCAACGACGATATCCTCGAGTTTTCAAGTAAATTTCGCTGAGTGACGAGGCATTTGGCTACCTTAAGAGACTCATAGTTACTCCTGCCGGCTGCTCCCATTTCTTTAGGCCTTTAAAATTCTTGCTATGGCCAGTCCTACAGAACCGATATGCCACTGTATGTCCACCTTAACGACGTCACAGTTACTCACACTACGACTCTCTCGAGTTTGCAAATGTACTTCGCCGGATGACGAGGCATTTGGCTACCTTAAGGGAGTCATAGTTCCTGCTGCCAGCTACTCCCTTTTCTTTGAATCTATCCTCTCTTTATTTCGTACTGCGGCCTGTCCATGCAGAAGCAAAATCCTGCAACAAGTCCACCTTCACGTTGCCTGAGTTACTCCAACGACGATATCCTCGAGTTTTCAAGTAAATTTCGCAGAGTGACGAGGCATTTGGCTACCTTAAGAGAGTCATAGTTACTCCTGCCGGCTGCTCCCATTTCTTTAGGCCTTTAACATTCTTGCTATGGCCAGTCCTACAGAACCGATATGCCACTGTATGTCCACCTTAACGTCGTCACAGTTACTCACACTACGAGTCTCTCGAGTTTGCAAATGTACTTCGCCGGATGACGAGGCATTTGGCTACCTTAAGGGAGTCATAGTTCCTGCTGCCAGCTACTCCCTTTTCTTTGAATCTATCCTCTCTTTATTTCCTACTGCGGCCTGTCCATGCAGAAGCGAAATCCTGCAACAAGTCCACCTTCACGTTGCCTGAGTTACTCCAACGACGATATCCTCGAGTTTTCAAGTAAATTTCGCTGAGTGACGAGGCATTTGGCTACCTTAAGAGAGTCATAGTTACTCCTGCCGGCTGCTCCCATTTCTTTACGCCTTTAACATTCTTGCTATGGCCAGTCCTACAGAATCGATATGCCACTGTATGTCCACCTTAACGACGTCACAGTTACTCACAGTACTTCGCCGGATGACGAGCATTTGGCTACCTTAAGAGAGTCATAGTTCCTGCTTCCAGCTGCTCCCTTTTCTTTGAATCTATCCTCTCTTTATTTCGTACTGCGGCCTGTCCATGCAGAAGCGAAATGCTGCAACAAGTCCACCTTCACGTTGCCTGAGTTACACCAACGACGATATCCTCGAGTTTTCAAGTAAATTTCGCTGAGTGACGAGGCATTTGGCTTCCTTAAGAGACTCATAGTTACTCCTGCCGGCAGCTCCCATTTCTTTAGGCCTTTAAAATTCTTGCTATGGCTAGTCCTGCAGAACCGATATGCCACTGTATGTCCACCTTAACGACGTCACAGTTACTCACACTACGACTCTCTCGAGTTTGCAAATGTACTTCGCCGGATGACGAGGCATTTGGCTACCTTAAGGGAGTCATAGTTCCTGCTGCCAGCTACTCCCTTTTCTTTGAATCTATCCTCTCTTTATTTCGTACTGCGGCCTGTCCATGCAGAAGCAAAATCCTGCAACAAGTCCACCTTCACGTTGCCTGAGTTACTCCAACGACGATATCCTCGAGTTTTCAAGTAAATTTCGCAGAGTGACGAGGCATTTGGCTACCTTCAGAGAGTCATAGTTACTCCTGCCGGCTGCTCCCATTTCTTTAGGCCTTTAACATTCTTGCTATGGCCAGTCCTACAGAACCGATATGCCACTGTATGTCCACCTTAACGTCGTCACAGTTACTCACACTACGAGTCTCTCGAGTTTGCAAATGTACTTCGCCGGATGACGAGGCATTTGGCTACCTTAAGAGAGTCATAGTTCCTGCTGCCTGCTGCTCCCTTTTCTTTGAATCTATCCTCTCTTTATTTCGTACTGCGGCCTGTCCATGCAGAAGCGAAATCCTGCAACAAGTCCACCTTCACGTTGCCTGAGTTACTCCAACGACGATATCCTCGAGTTTTCAAGTAAATTTCGCTGAGTGACGAGGCATTTGGCTACCTTAAGAGACTCATAGTTACTCCTGCCGGCTGCTCCCATTTCTTTAGGCCTTTAAAATTCTTGCTATGGCCAGTCCTACAGAACCGATATGCCACTGTATGTCCACCTTAACGACGTCACAGTTACTCACACTACGACTCTCTCGAGTTTGCAAATGTACTTCGCCGGATGACGAGGCATTTGGCTACCTTAAGGGAGTCATAGTTCCTGCTGCCAGCTACTCCCTTTTCTTTGAATCTATCCTCTCTTTATTTCGTACTGCGGCCTGTCCATGCAGAAGCGAAATCCTGCAACAAGTCCACCTTCACGTTGCCTGAGTTACTCCAACGACGATATCCTCGAGTTTTCAAGTAAATTTCGCTGAGTGACGAGGCATTTGGCTACCTTAAGAGAGTCATAGTTACTCCTGCCGGCTGCTCCCATTTCTTTAGGCCTTTAACATTCTTGCTATGGCCAGTCCTACAGAACCGATATGCCACTGTATGTCCACCTTAACGTCGTCACAGTTACTCACACTACGAGTCTCTCGAGTTTGCAAATGTACTTCGCCGGATGACGAGGCATTTGGCTACCTTAAGAGAGTCATAGTTCCTGCTGCCTGCTGCTCCCTTTTCTTTGAATCTATCCTCTCTTTATTTCGTACTGCGGCCTGTCCATGCAGAAGCGAAATCCTGCAACAAGTCCACCTTCACGTTGCCTGAGTTACTCCAACGACGATATCCTCGAGTTTTCAAGTAAATTTCGCTGAGTGACGAGGCATTTGGCTACCTTAAGAGACTCATAGTTACTCCTGCCGGCTGCTCCCATTTCTTTAGGCCTTTAAAATTCTTGCTATGGCCAGTCCTACAGAACCGATATGCCACTGTATGTCCACCTTAACGACGTCACAGTTACTCACACTACGACTCTCTCGAGTTTGCAAATGTACTTCGCCGGATGACGAGGCATTTGGCTACCTTAAGGGAGTCATAGTTCCTGCTGCCAGCTACTCCCTTTTCTTTGAATCTATCCTCTCTTTATTTCGTACTGCGGCCTGTCCATGCAGAAGCAAAATCCTGCAACAAGTCCACCTTCACGTTGCCTGAGTTACTCCAACGACGATATCCTCGAGTTTTCAAGTAAATTTCGCAGAGTGACGAGGCATTTGGCTACCTTAAGAGAGTCATAGTTACTCCTGCCGGCTGCTCCCATTTCTTTAGGCCTTTAACATTCTTGCTATGGCCAGTCCTACAGAACCGATATGCCACTGTATGTCCACCTTAACGTCGTCACAGTTACTCACACTACGAGTCTCTCGAGTTTGCAAATGTACTTCGCCGGATGACGAGGCATTTGGCTACCTTAAGGGAGTCATAGTTCCTGCTGCCAGCTACTCCCTTTTCTTTGAATCTATCCTCTCTTTATTTCGTACTGCGGCCTGTCCATGCAGAAGCGAAATCCTGCAACAAGTCCACCTTCACGTTGCCTGAGTTACTCCAACGACGATATCCTCGAGTTTTCAAGTAAATTTCGCTGAGTGACGAGGCATTTGGCTACCTTAAGAGAGTCATAGTTACTCCTGCCGGCTGCTCCCATTTCTTTACGCCTTTAACATTCTTGCTATGGCCAGTCCTACAGAATCGATATGCCACTGTATGTCCACCTTAACGACGTCACAGTTCCTCACAGTACTTCGCCGGATGACGAGGCATTTGGCTACCTTAAGAGAGTCATAGTTCCTGCTTCCAGCTGCTCCCTTTTCTTTGAATCTATCCTCTCTTTATTTCGTACTGCGGCCTGTCCATGCAGAAGCGAAATGCTGCAACAAGTCCACCTTCACGTTGCCTGAGTTACACCAACGACGATATCCTCGAGTTTTCAAGTAAATTTCGCTGAGTGACGAGGCATTTGGCTTCCTTAAGAGACTCATAGTTACTCCTGCCGGCAGCTCCCATTTCTTTAGGCCTTTAAAATTCTTGCTATGGCTAGTCCTGCAGAACCGATATGCCACTGTATGTCCACCTTAACGACGTCACAGTTACTCACACTACGACTCTCTCGAGTTTGCAAATGTACTTCGCCGGATGACGAGGCATTTGGCTACCTTAAGGGAGTCATAGTTCCTGCTGCCAGCTACTCCCTTTTCTTTGAATCTATCCTCTCTTTATTTCGTACTGCGGCCTGTCCATGCAGAAGCAAAATCCTGCAACAAGTCCACCTTCACGTTGCCTGAGTTACTCCAACGACGATATCCTCGAGTTTTCAAGTAAATTTCGCAGAGTGACGAGGCATTTGGCTACCTTAAGAGAGTCATAGTTACTCCTGCCGGCTGCTCCCATTTCTTTAGGCCTTTAAAATTCTTGCTATGGCCAGTCCTACAGAACCGATATGCCACTGTATGTCCACCTTAACGACGTCACAGTTACTCACACTACGACTCTCTCGAGTTTGCAAATGTACTTCGCCGGATGACGAGGCATTTGGCTACCTTAAGGGAGTCATAGTTCCTGCTGCCAGCTACTCCCTTTTCTTTGAATCTATCCTCTCTTTATTTCGTACTGCGGCCTGTCCATGCAGAAGCAAAATCCTGCAACAAGTCCACCTTCACGTTGCCTGAGTTACTCCAACGACGATATCCTCGAGTTTTCAAGTAAATTTCGCAGAGTGACGAGGCATTTGGCTACCTTAAGAGAGTCATAGTTACTCCTGCCGGCTGCTCCCATTTCTTTAGGCCTTTAACATTCTTGCTATGGCCAGTCCTACAGAACCGATATGCCACTGTATGTCCACCTTAACGTCGTCACAGTTACTCACACTACGAGTCTCTCGAGTTTGCAAATGTACTTCGCCGGATGACGAGGCATTTGGCTACCTTAAGGGAGTCATAGTTCCTGCTGCCAGCTACTCCCTTTTCTTTGAATCTATCCTCTCTTTATTTCCTACTGCGGCCTGTCCATGCAGAAGCGAAATCCTGCAACAAGTCCACCTTCACGTTGCCTGAGTTACTCCAACGACGATATCCTCGAGTTTTCAAGTAAATTTCGCTGAGTGACGAGGCATTTGGCTACCTTAAGAGAGTCATAGTTACTCCTGCCGGCTGCTCCCATTTCTTTACGCCTTTAACATTCTTGCTATGGCCAGTCCTACAGAATCGATATGCCACTGTATGTCCACCTTAACGACGTCACAGTTACTCACAGTACTTCGCCGGATGACGAGGCATTTGGCTACCTTAAGAGAGTCATAGTTCCTGCTTCCAGCTGCTCCCTTTTCTTTGAATCTATCCTCTCTTTATTTCGTACTGCGGCCTGTCCATGTAGAAGCGAAATGCTGCAACAAGTCCACCTTCACGTTGCCTGAGTTACACCAACGACGATATCCTCGAGTTTTCAAGTAAATTTCGCTGAGTGACGAGGCATTTGGCTTCCTTAAGAGACTCATAGTTACTCCTGCCGGCAGCTCCCATTTCTTTAGGCCTTTAAAATTCTTGCTATGGCTAGTCCTGCAGAACCGATATGCCACTGTATGTCCACCTTAACGACGTCACAGTTACTCACACTACGACTCTCTCGAGTTTGCAAATGTACTTCGCCGGATGACGAGGCATTTGGCTACCTTAAGGGAGTCATAGTTCCTGCTGCCAGCTACTCCCTTTTCTTTGAATCTATCCTCTCTTTATTTCGTACTGCGGCCTGTCCATGCAGAAGCAAAATCCTGCAACAAGTCCACCTTCACGTTGCCTGAGTTACTCCAACGACGATATCCTCGAGTTTTCAAGTAAATTTCGCAGAGTGACGAGGCATTTGGCTACCTTCAGAGAGTCATAGTTACTCCTGCCGGCTGCTCCCATTTCTTTAGGCCTTTAACATTCTTGCTATGGCCAGTCCTACAGAACCGATATGCCACTGTATGTCCACCTTAACGTCGTCACAGTTACTCACACTACGAGTCTCTCGAGTTTGCAAATGTACTTCGCCGGATGACGAGGCATTTGGCTACCTTAAGAGAGTCATAGTTCCTGCTGCCTGCTGCTCCCTTTTCTTTGAATCTATCCTCTCTTTATTTCGTACTGCGGCCTGTCCATGCAGAAGCGAAATCCTGCAACAAGTCCACCTTCACGTTGCCTGAGTTACTCCAACGACGATATCCTCGAGTTTTCAAGTAAATTTCGCTGAGTGACGAGGCATTTGGCTACCTTAAGAGACTCATAGTTACTCCTGCCGGCTGCTCCCATTTCTTTAGGCCTTTAAAATTCTTGCTATGGCCAGTCCTACAGAACCGATATGCCACTGTATGTCCACCTTAACGACGTCACAGTTACTCACACTACGACTCTCTCGAGTTTGCAAATGTACTTCGCCGGATGACGAGGCATTTGGCTACCTTAAGGGAGTCATAGTTCCTGCTGCCAGCTACTCCCTTTTCTTTGAATCTATCCTCTCTTTATTTCGTACTGCGGCCTGTCCATGCAGAAGCGAAATCCTGCAACAAGTCCACCTTCACGTTGCCTGAGTTACTCCAACGACGATATCCTCGAGTTTTCAAGTAAATTTCGCTGAGTGACGAGGCATTTGGCTACCTTAAGAGAGTCATAGTTACTCCTGCCGGCTGCTCCCATTTCTTTAGGCCTTTAACATTCTTGCTATGGCCAGTCCTACAGAACCGATATGCCACTGTATGTCCACCTTAACGTCGTCACAGTTACTCACACTACGAGTCTCTCGAGTTTGCAAATGTACTTCGCCGGATGACGAGGCATTTGGCTACCTTAAGAGAGTCATAGTTCCTGCTGCCTGCTGCTCCCTTTTCTTTGAATCTATCCTCTCTTTATTTCGTACTGCGGCCTGTCCATGCAGAAGCGAAATCCTGCAACAAGTCCACCTTCACGTTGCCTGAGTTACTCCAACGACGATATCCTCGAGTTTTCAAGTAAATTTCGCTGAGTGACGAGGCATTTGGCTACCTTAAGAGACTCATAGTTACTCCTGCCGGCTGCTCCCATTTCTTTAGGCCTTTAAAATTCTTGCTATGGCCAGTCCTACAGAACCGATATGCCACTGTATGTCCACCTTAACGACGTCACAGTTACTCACACTACGACTCTCTCGAGTTTGCAAATGTACTTCGCCGGATGACGAGGCATTTGGCTACCTTAAGGGAGTCATAGTTCCTGCTGCCAGCTACTCCCTTTTCTTTGAATCTATCCTCTCTTTATTTCGTACTGCGGCCTGTCCATGCAGAAGCAAAATCCTGCAACAAGTCCACCTTCACGTTCCCTGAGTTACTCCAACGACGATATCCTCGAGTTTTCAAGTAAATTTCGCAGAGTGACGAGGCATTTGGCTACCTTAAGAGAGTCATAGTTACTCCTGCCGGCTGCTCCCATTTCTTTAGGCCTTTAACATTCTTGCTATGGCCAGTCCTACAGAACCGATATGCCACTGTATGTCCACCTTAACGTCGTCACAGTTACTCACACTACGAGTCTCTCGAGTTTGCAAATGTACTTCGCCGGATGACGAGGCATTTGGCTACCTTAAGGGAGTCATAGTTCCTGCTGCCAGCTACTCCCTTTTCTTTGAATCTATCCTCTCTTTATTTCGTACTGCGGCCTGTCCATGCAGAAGCGAAATCCTGCAACAAGTCCACCTTCACGTTGCCTGAGTTACTCCAACGACGATATCCTCGAGTTTTCAAGTAAATTTCGCTGAGTGACGAGGCATTTGGCTACCTTAAGAGAGTCATAGTTACTCCTGCCGGCTGCTCCCATTTCTTTACGCCTTTAACATTCTTGCTATGGCCAGTCCTACAGAATCGATATGCCACTGTATGTCCACCTTAACGACGTCACAGTTACTCACAGTACTTCGCCGGATGACGAGGCATTTGGCTACCTTAAGAGAGTCATAGTTCCTGCTTCCAGCTGCTCCCTTTTCTTTGAATCTATCCTCTCTTTATTTCGTACTGCGGCCTGTCCATGCAGAAGCGAAATGCTGCAACAAGTCCACCTTCACGTTGCCTGAGTTACACCAACGACGATATCCTCGAGTTTTCAAGTAAATTTCGCTGAGTGACGAGGCATTTGGCTTCCTTAAGAGACTCATAGTTACTCCTGCCGGCAGCTCCCATATCTTTAGGCCTTTAAAATTCTTGCTATGGCTAGTCCTGCAGAACCGATATGCCACTGTATGTCCACCTTAACGACGTCACAGTTACTCACACTACGACTCTCTCGAGTTTGCAAATGTACTTCGCCGGATGACGAGGCATTTGGCTACCTTAAGGGAGTCATAGTTCCTGCTGCCAGCTACTCCCTTTTCTTTGAATCTATCCTCTCTTTATTTCGTACTGCGGCCTGTCCATGCAGAAGCAAAATCCTGCAACAAGTCCACCTTCACGTTGCCTGAGTTACTCCAACGACGATATCCTCGAGTTTTCAAGTAAATTTCGCAGAGTGACGAGGCATTTGGCTACCTTAAGAGAGTCATAGTTACTCCTGCCGGCTGCTCCCATTTCTTTAGGCCTTTAAAATTCTTGCTATGGCCAGTCCTACAGAACCGATATGCCACTGTATGTCCACCTTAACGACGTCACAGTTACTCACACTACGACTCTCTCGAGTTTGCAAATGTACTTCGCCGGATGACGAGGCATTTGGCTACCTTAAGGGAGTCATAGTTCCTGCTGCCAGCTGCTCCCTTTTCTTTGAATCTATCCTCTCTTTAGTTCGTACTGCGGCCTGTCCATGCAGAAGCGAAATGCTGCAACAAGTCCACCTTCACGTTGCCTGAGTTACTCCAACGACGATATCCTCGAGTTTTCAAGTAAATTTCGCTGAGTGACGAGGCATTTCGCTACCTTAAGAGACTCTTAGTTACTCCTGCCGGCTGCTCCCATTTCTTTAGGCCTTTAACATTCTTGCTATGGCCAGTCCTACAGAACCGATATGCCACTGTATGTCCACCTTAACGTCGTCACAGTTACTCACACTACGAGTCTCTCGAGTTTGCAAATGTATTTCGCCGGATGACGAGGCATTTGGCTACCTTAAGAGAGTCATAGGTAATGCTGCCTGCTGCTCCCTTTTCTTTGAATCTATCCTCTCTTTATTTCGTACTGCGGCCTGTCCATGCAGAAGCGAAATCCTGCAACAAGTCCACCTTCACGTTGCCTGAGTTACTCCAACGACGATATCCTCGAGTTTTCAAGTAAATTTCGCTGAGTGACGAGGCATTTGGCTACCTTAAGAGACTCATAGTTACTCCTGCCGGCTGCTCCCATTTCTTTAGGCCTTTAAAATTCTTGCTATGGCCAGTCCTACAGAACCGATATGCCACTGTATGTCCACCTTAACGTCGTCACAGTTACTCACACTACGACTCTCTCGAGTTTGCAAATGTACTTCGCCGGATGACGAGGCATTTGGCTACCTTAAGGGAGTCATAGTTCCTGCTGCCAGCTACTCCCTTTTCTTTGAATCTATCCTCTCTTTATTTCGTACTGCGGCCTGTCCATGCAGAAGCGAAATCCTGCAACAAGTCCACCTTCACGTTGCCTGAGTTACTCCAACGACGATATCCTCGAGTTTTCAAGTAAATTTCGCTGAGTGACGAGGCATTTGGCTACCTTAAGAGAGTCATAGTTACTCCTGCCGGCTGCTCCCATTTCTTTACGCCTTTAACATTCTTGCTATGGCCAGTCCTACAGAATCGATATGCCACTGTATGTCCACCTTAACGACGTCACAGTTACTCACAGTACTTCGCCGGATGACGAGGCATTTGGCTACCTTAAGAGAGTCATAGTTCCTGCTTCCAGCTGCTCCCTTTTCTTTGAATCTATCCTCTCTTTATTTCGTACTGCGGCCTGTCCATGCAGAAGCGAAATGCTGCAACAAGTCCACCTTCACGTTGCCTGAGTTACACCAACGACGATATCCTCGAGTTTTCAAGTAAATTTCGCTGAGTGACGAGGCATTTGGCTTCCTTAAGAGACTCATAGTTACTCCTGCCGGCAGCTCCCATTTCTTTAGGCCTTTAAAATTCTTGCTATGGCTAGTCCTACAGAACCGATATGCCACTGTATGTCCACCTTAACGACGTCACAGTTACTCACACTACGACTCTCTCGAGTTTGCAAATGTACTTCGCCGGATGACGAGGCATTTGGCTACCTTAAGGGAGTCATAGTTCCTGCTGCCAGCTACTCCCTTTTCTTTGAATCTATCCTCTCTTTATTTCGTACTGCGGCCTGTCCATGCAGAAGCAAAATCCTGCAACAAGTCCACCTTCACGTTGCCTGAGTTACTCCAACGACGATATCCTCGAGTTTTCAAGTAAATTTCGCAGAGTGACGAGGCATTTGGCTACCTTAAGAGAGTCATAGTTACTCCTGCCGGCTGCTCCCATTTCTTTAGGCCTTTAAAATTCTTGCTATGGCCAGTCCTACAGAACCGATATGCCACTGTATGTCCACCTTAACGACGTCACAGTTACTCACACTACGACTCTCTCGAGTTTGCAAATGTACTTCGCCGGATGACGAGGCATTTGGCTACCTTAAGGGAGTCATAGTTCCTGCTGCCAGCTGCTCCCTTTTCTTTGAATCTATCCTCTCTTTAGTTCGTACTGCGGCCTGTCCATGCAGAAGCGAAATGCTGCAACAAGTCCACCTTCACGTTGCCTGAGTTACTCCAACGACGATATCCTCGAGTTTTCAAGTAAATTTCGCTGAGTGACGAGGCATTTCGCTACCTTAAGAGACTCTTAGTTACTCCTGCCGGCTGCTCCCATTTCTTTAGGCCTTTAACATTCTTGCTATGGCCAGTCCTACAGAACCGATATGCCACTGTATGTCCACCTTAACGTCGTCACAGTTACTCACACTACGAGTCTCTCGAGTTTGCAAATGTATTTCGCCGGATGACGAGGCATTTGGCTACCTTAAGAGAGTCATAGGTAATGCTGCCTGCTGCTCCCTTTTCTTTGAATCTATCCTCTCTTTATTTCGTACTGCGGCCTGTCCATGCAGAAGCGAAATCCTGCAACAAGTCCACCTTCACGTTGCCTGAGTTACTCCAACGACGATATCCTCGAGTTTTCAAGTAAATTTCGCTGAGTGACGAGGCATTTGGCTACCTTAAGAGACTCATAGTTACTCCTGCCGGCTGCTCCCATTTCTTTAGGCCTTTAAAATTCTTGCTATGGCCAGTCCTACAGAACCGATATGCCACTGTATGTCCACCTTAACGACGTCACAGTTACTCACACTACGACTCTCTCGAGTTTGCAAATGTACTTCGCCGGATGACGAGGCATTTGGCTACCTTAAGGGAGTCATAGTTCCTGCTGCCAGCTACTCCCTTTTCTTTGAATCTATCCTCTCTTTATTTCGTACTGCGGCCTGTCCATGCAGAAGCAAAATCCTGCAACAAGTCCACCTTCACGTTGCCTGAGTTACTCCAACGACGATATCCTCGAGTTTTCAAGTAAATTTCGCAGAGTGACGAGGCATTTGGCTACCTTAAGAGAGTCATAGTTACTCCTGGGGGCTGCTCCCATTTCTTTAGGCCTTTAACATTCTTGCTATGGCCAGTCCTACAGAACCGATATGCCACTGTATGTCCACCTTAGCGTCGTCACAGTTACTCACACTACGAGTCTCTCGAGTTTGCAAATGTACTTCGCCGGATGACGAGGCATTTGGCTACCTTAAGGGAGTCATAGTTCCTGCTGCCAGCTACTCCCTTTTCTTTGAATCTATCCTCTCTTTATTTCGTACTGCGGCCTGTCCATGCAGAAGCGAAATCCTGCAACAAGTCCACCTTCACGTTGCCTGAGTTACTCCAACGACGATATCCTCGAGTTTTCAAGTAAATTTCGCTGAGTGACGAGGCATTTGGCTACCTTAAGAGAGTCATAGTTACTCCTGCCGGCTGCTCCCATTTCTTTAGGCCTTTAACATTCTTGCTATGGCCAGTCCTACAGAACCGATATGCCACTGTATGTCCACCTTAGCGTCGTCACAGTTACTCACACTACGAGTCTCTCGAGTTTGCAAATGTACTTCGCCGGATGACGAGGCATTTGGCTACCTTAAGGGAGTCATAGTTCCTGCTGCCAGCTACTCCCTTTTCATTGAATCTATCCTCTCTTTATTTCGTACTGCGGCCTGTCCATGCAGAAGCGAAATCCTGCAACAAGTCCACCTTCACGTTGCCTGAGTTACTCCAACGACGATATCCTCGAGTTTTCAAGTAAATTTCGCTGAGTGACGAGGCATTTGGCTACCTTAAGAGAGTCATAGTTACTCCTGCCGGCTGCTCCCATTTCTTTAGGCCTTTAACATTCTTGCTATGGCCAGTCCTACAGAACCGATATGCCACTGTATGTCCACCTTAACGTCGTCACAGTTACTCACACTACGAGTCTCTCGAGTTTGCAAATGTACTTCGCAGGATGACGAGGCATTTGGCTACCTTAAGAGAGTCATAGTTCCTGCTGCCTGCTGCTCCCTTTTCTTTGAATCTATCCTCTCTTTATTTCGTACTGCGGCCTGTCCATGCAGAAGCGAAATCCTGCAACAAGTCCACCTTCACGTTGCCTGAGTTACTCCAACGACGATATCCTCGAGTTTTCAAGTAAATTTCGCTGAGTGACGAGGCATTTGGCTACCTTAAGAGACTCATAGTTACTCCTGCCGGCTGCTCCCATTTCTTTAGGCCTTTAAAATTCTTGCTATGGCCAGTCCTACAGAACCGATATGCCACTGTATGTCCACCTTAACGACGTCACAGTTACTCACACTACGACTCTCTCGAGTTTGCAAATGTACTTCGCCGGATGACGAGGCATTTGGCTACCTTAAGGGAGTCATAGTTCCTGCTGCCAGCTGCTCCCTTTTCTTTGAATCTATCCTCTCTTTAGTTCGTACTGCGGCCTGTCCATGCAGAAGCGAAATGCTGCAACAAGTCCACCTTCACGTTGCCTGAGTTACTCCAACGACGATATCCTCGAGTTTTCAAGTAAATTTCGCTGAGTGACGAGGCATTTGGCTACCTTAAGAGACTCATAGTTACTCCTGCCGGCTGCTCCCATTTCTTTAGGCCTTTAAAATTCTTGCTATGGCCAGTCCTACAGAACCGATATGCCACTGTATGTCCACCTTAACGACGTCACAGTTACTCACACTACGACTCTCTCGAGTTTGCAAATGTACTTCGCCGGATGACGAGGCATTTGGCTACCTTAAGGGAGTCATAGTTCCTGCTGCCAGCTACTCCCTTTTCTTTGAATCTATCCTCTCTTTATTTCGTACTGCGGCCTGTCCATGCAGAAGCAAAATCCTGCAACAAGTCCACCTTCACGTTGCCTGAGTTACTCCAACGACGATATCCTCGAGTTTTCAAGTAAATTTCGCAGAGTGACGAGGCATTTGGCTACCTTAAGAGAGTCATAGTTACTCCTGCCGGCTGCTCCCATTTCTTTAGGCCTTTAACATTCTTGCTATGGCCAGTCCTACAGAACCGATATGCCACTGTATGTCCACCTTAACGTCGTCACAGTTACTCACACTACGAGTCTCTCGAGTTTGCAAATGTACTTCGCCGGATGACGAGGCATTTGGCTACCTTAAGGGAGTCATAGTTCCTGCTGCCAGCTACTCCCTTTTCTTTGAATCTATCCTCTCTTTATTTCGTACTGCGGCCTGTCCATGCAGAAGCGAAATCCTGCAACAAGTCCACCTTCACGTTGCCTGAGTTACTCCAACGACGATATCCTCGAGTTTTCAAGTAAATTTCGCTGAGTGACGAGGCATTTGGCTACCTTAAGAGAGTCATAGTAACTCCTGCCGGCTGCTCCCATTTCTTTACGCCTTTAACATTCTTGCTATGGCCAGTCCTACAGAATCGATATGCCACTGTATGTCCACCTTAACGACGTCACAGTTACTCACAGTACTTCGCCGGATGACGAGGCATTTGGCTACCTTAAGAGAGTCATAGTTCCTGCTTCCAGCTGCTCCCTTTTCTTTGAATCTATCCTCTCTTTATTTCGTACTGCGGCCTGTCCATGCAGAAGCGAAATGCTGCAACAAGTCCACCTTCACGTTGCCTGAGTTACACCAACGACGATATCCTCGAGTTTTCAAGTAAATTTCGCTGAGTGACGAGGCATTTGGCTTCCTTAAGAGACTCATAGTTACTCCTGCCGGCAGCTCCCATTTCTTTAGGCCTTTAAAATTCTTGCTATGGCTAGTCCTACAGAACCGATATGCCACTGTATGTCCACCTTAACGACGTCACAGTTACTCACACTACGACTCTCTCGAGTTTGCAAATGTACTTCGCCGGATGACGAGGCATTTGGCTACCTTAAGGGAGTCATAGTTCCTGCTGCCAGCTGCTCCCTTTTCTTTGAATCTATCCTCTCTTTAGTTCGTACTGCGGCCTGTCCATGCAGAAGCGAAATGCTGCAACAAGTCCACCTTCACGTTGCCTGAGTTACTCCAACGACGATATCCTCGAGTTTTCAAGTAAATTTCGCTGAGTGACGAGGCATTTCGCTACCTTAAGAGACTCTTAGTTACTCCTGCCGGCTGCTCCCATTTCTTTAGGCCTTTAACATTCTTGCTATGGCCAGTCCTACAGAACCGATATGCCACTGTATGTCCACCTTAACGTCGTCACAGTTACTCACACTACGAGTCTCTCGAGTTTGCAAATGTATTTCGCCGGATGACGAGGCATTTGGCTACCTTAAGAGAGTCATAGGTAATGCTGCCTGCTGCTCCCTTTTCTTTGAATCTATCCTCTCTTTATTTCGTACTGCGGCCTGTCCATGCAGAAGCGAAATCCTGCAACAAGTCCACCTTCACGTTGCCTGAGTTACTCCAACGACGATATCCTCGAGTTTTCAAGTAAATTTCGCTGAGTGACGAGGCATTTGGCTACCTTAAGAGACTCATAGTTACTCCTGCCGGCTGCTCCCATTTCTTTAGGCCTTTAAAATTCTTGCTATGGCCAGTCCTACAGAACCGATATGCCACTGTATGTCCACCTTAACGACGTCACAGTTACTCACACTACGACTCTCTCGAGTTTGCAAATGTACTTCGCCGGATGACGAGGCATTTGGCTACCTTAAGGGAGTCATAGTTCCTGCTGCCAGCTACTCCCTTTTCTTTGAATCTATCCTCTCTTTATTTCGTACTGCGGCCTGTCCATGCAGAAGCAAAATCCTGCAACAAGTCCACCTTCACGTTGCCTGAGTTACTCCAACGACGATATCCTCGAGTTTTCAAGTAAATTTCGCAGAGTGACGAGGCATTTGGCTACCTTAAGAGACTCATAGTTACTCCTGCCGGCTGCTCCCATTTCTTTAGGCCTTTAACATTCTTGCTATGGCCAGTCCTACAGAACCGATATGCCACTGTATGTCCACCTTAGCGTCGTCACAGTTACTCACACTACGAGTCTCTCGAGTTTGCAAATGTACTTCGCCGGATGACGAGGCATTTGGCTACCTTAAGGGAGTCATAGTTCCTGCTGCCAGCTACTCCCTTTTCTTTGAATCTATCCTCTCTTTATTTCGTACTGCGGCCTGTCCATGCAGAAGCGAAATCCTGCAACAAGTCCACCTTCACGTTGCCTGAGTTACTCCAACGACGATATCCTCGAGTTTTCAAGTAAATTTCGCTGAGTGACGAGGCATTTGGCTACCTTAAGAGAGTCATAGTTACTCCTGCCGGCTGCTCCCATTTCTTTAGGCCTTTAACATTCTTGCTATGGCCAGTCCTACAGAACCGATATGCCACTGTATGTCCACCTTAGCGTCGTCACAGTTACTCACACTACGAGTCTCTCGAGTTTGCAAATGTACTTCGCCGGATGACGAGGCATTTGGCTACCTTAAGGGAGTCATAGTTCCTGCTGCCAGCTACTCCCTTTTCATTGAATCTATCCTCTCTTTATTTCGTACTGCGGCCTGTCCATGCAGAAGCGAAATCCTGCAACAAGTCCACCTTCACGTTGCCTGAGTTACTCCAACGACGATATCCTCGAGTTTTCAAGTAAATTTCGCTGAGTGACGAGGCATTTGGCTACCTTAAGAGAGTCATAGTTACTCCTGCCGGCTGCTCCCATTTCTTTAGGCCTTTAACATTCTTGCTATGGCCAGTCCTACAGAACCGATATGCCACTGTATGTCCACCTTAACGTCGTCACAGTTACTCACACTACGAGTCTCTCGAGTTTGCAAATGTACTTCGCAGGATGACGAGGCATTTGGCTACCTTAAGAGAGTCATAGTTCCTGCTGCCTGCTGCTCCCTTTTCTTTGAATCTATCCTCTCTTTATTTCGTACTGCGGCCTGTCCATGCAGAAGCGAAATCCTGCAACAAGTCCACCTTCACGTTGCCTGAGTTACTCCAACGACGATATCCTCGAGTTTTCAAGTAAATTTCGCTGAGTGACGAGGCATTTGGCTACCTTAAGAGACTCATAGTTACTCCTGCCGGCTGCTCCCATTTCTTTAGGCCTTTAAAATTCTTGCTATGGCCAGTCCTACAGAACCGATATGCCACTGTATGTCCACCTTAACGACGTCACAGTTACTCACACTACGACTCTCTCGAGTTTGCAAATGTACTTCGCCGGATGACGAGGCATTTGGCTACCTTAAGGGAGTCATAGTTCCTGCTGCCAGCTGCTCCCTTTTCTTTGAATCTATCCTCTCTTTAGTTCGTACTGCGGCCTGTCCATGCAGAAGCGAAATGCTGCAACAAGTCCACCTTCACGTTGCCTGAGTTACTCCAACGACGATATCCTCGAGTTTTCAAGTAAATTTCGCTGAGTGACGAGGCATTTGGCTACCTTAAGAGACTCATAGTTACTCCTGCCGGCTGCTCCCATTTCTTTAGGCCTTTAAAATTCTTGCTATGGCCAGTCCTACAGAACCGATATGCCACTGTATGTCCACCTTAACGACGTCACAGTTACTCACACTACGACTCTCTCGAGTTTGCAAATGTACTTCGCCGGATGACGAGGCATTTGGCTACCTTAAGGGAGTCATAGTTCCTGCTGCCAGCTACTCCCTTTTCTTTGAATCTATCCTCTCTTTATTTCGTACTGCGGCCTGTCCATGCAGAAGCAAAATCCTGCAACAAGTCCACCTTCACGTTGCCTGAGTTACTCCAACGACGATATCCTCGAGTTTTCAAGTAAATTTCGCAGAGTGACGAGGCATTTGGCTACCTTAAGAGAGTCATAGTTACTCCTGCCGGCTGCTCCCATTTCTTTAGGCCTTTAACATTCTTGCTATGGCCAGTCCTACAGAACCGATATGCCACTGTATGTCCACCTTAACGTCGTCACAGTTACTCACACTACGAGTCTCTCGAGTTTGCAAATGTACTTCGCCGGATGACGAGGCATTTGGCTACCTTAAGGGAGTCATAGTTCCTGCTGCCAGCTACTCCCTTTTCTTTGAATCTATCCTCTCTTTATTTCGTACTGCGGCCTGTCCATGCAGAAGCGAAATCCTGCAACAAGTCCACCTTCACGTTGCCTGAGTTACTCCAACGACGATATCCTCGAGTTTTCAAGTAAATTTCGCTGAGTGACGAGGCATTTGGCTACCTTAAGAGAGTCATAGTAACTCCTGCCGGCTGCTCCCATTTCTTTACGCCTTTAACATTCTTGCTATGGCCAGTCCTACAGAATCGATATGCCACTGTATGTCCACCTTAACGACGTCACAGTTACTCACAGTACTTCGCCGGATGACGAGGCATTTGGCTACCTTAAGAGAGTCATAGTTCCTGCTTCCAGCTGCTCCCTTTTCTTTGAATCTATCCTCTCTTTATTTCGTACTGCGGCCTGTCCATGCAGAAGCGAAATGCTGCAACAAGTCCACCTTCACGTTGCCTGAGTTACACCAACGACGATATCCTCGAGTTTTCAAGTAAATTTCGCTGAGTGACGAGGCATTTGGCTTCCTTAAGAGACTCATAGTTACTCCTGCCGGCAGCTCCCATTTCTTTAGGCCTTTAAAATTCTTGCTATGGCTAGTCCTACAGAACCGATATGCCACTGTATGTCCACCTTAACGACGTCACAGTTACTCACACTACGACTCTCTCGAGTTTGCAAATGTACTTCGCCGGATGACGAGGCATTTGGCTACCTTAAGGGAGTCATAGTTCCTGCTGCCAGCTACTCCCTTTTCTTTGAATCTATCCTCTCTTTATTTCGTACTGCGGCCTGTCCATGCAGAAGCAAAATCCTGCAACAAGTCCACCTTCACGTTGCCTGAGTTACTCCAACGACGATATCCTCGAGTTTTCAAGTAAATTTCGCAGAGTGACGAGGCATTTGGCTACCTTAAGAGAGTCATAGTTACTCCTGCCGGCTGCTCCCATTTCTTTAGGCCTTTAAAATTCTTGCTATGGCCAGTCCTACAGAACCGATATGCCACTGTATGTCCACCTTAACGACGTCACAGTTACTCACACTACGACTCTCTCGAGTTTGCAAATGTACTTCGCCGGATGACGAGGCATTTGGCTACCTTAAGGGAGTCATAGTTCCTGCTGCCAGCTGCTCCCTTTTCTTTGAATCTATCCTCTCTTTAGTTCGTACTGCGGCCTGTCCATGCAGAAGCGAAATGCTGCAACAAGTCCACCTTCACGTTGCCTGAGTTACTCCAACGACGATATCCTCGAGTTTTCAAGTAAATTTCGCTGAGTGACGAGGCATTTCGCTACCTTAAGAGACTCTTAGTTACTCCTGCCGGCTGCTCCCATTTCTTTAAGCCTTTAACATTCTTGCTATGGCCAGTCCTACAGAACCGATATGCCACTGTATGTCCACCTTAACGTCGTCACAGTTACTCACACTACGAGTCTCTCGAGTTTGCAAATGTATTTCGCCGGATGACGAGGCATTTGGCTACCTTAAGAGAGTCATAGGTAATGCTGCCTGCTGCTCCCTTTTCTTTGAATCTATCCTCTCTTTATTTCGTACTGCGGCCTGTCCATGCAGAAGCGAAATCCTGCAACAAGTCCACCTTCACGTTGCCTGAGTTACTCCAACGACGATATCCTCGAGTTTTCAAGTAAATTTCGCTGAGTGACGAGGCATTTGGCTACCTTAAGAGACTCATAGTTACTCCTGCCGGCTGCTCCCATTTCTTTAGGCCTTTAAAATTCTTGCTATGGCCAGTCCTACAGAACCGATATGCCACTGTATGTCCACCTTAACGACGTCACAGTTACTCACACTACGACTCTCTCGAGTTTGCAAATGTACTTCGCCGGATGACGAGGCATTTGGCTACCTTAAGGGAGTCATAGTTCCTGCTGCCAGCTACTCCCTTTTCTTTGAATCTATCCTCTCTTTATTTCGTACTGCGGCCTGTCCATGCAGAAGCAAAATCCTGCAACAAGTCCACCTTCACGTTGCCTGAGTTACTCCAACGACGATATCCTCGAGTTTTCAAGTAAATTTCGCAGAGTGACGAGGCATTTGGCTACCTTAAGAGAGTCATAGTTACTCCTGGGGGCTGCTCCCATTTCTTTAGGCCTTTAACATTCTTGCTATGGCCAGTCCTACAGAACCGATATGCCACTGTATGTCCACCTTAGCGTCGTCACAGTTACTCACACTACGAGTCTCTCGAGTTTGCAAATGTACTTCGCCGGATGACGAGGCATTTGGCTACCTTAAGGGAGTCATAGTTCCTGCTGCCAGCTACTCCCTTTTCTTTGAATCTATCCTCTCTTTATTTCGTACTGCGGCCTGTCCATGCAGAAGCGAAATCCTGCAACAAGTCCACCTTCACGTTGCCTGAGTTACTCCAACGACGATATCCTCGAGTTTTCAAGTAAATTTCGCTGAGTGACGAGGCATTTGGCTACCTTAAGAGAGTCATAGTTACTCCTGCCGGCTGCTCCCATTTCTTTAGGCCTTTAACATTCTTGCTATGGCCAGTCCTACAGAACCGATATGCCACTGTATGTCCACCTTAACGTCGTCACAGTTACTCACACTACGAGTCTCTCGAGTTTGCAAATGTACTTCGCAGGATGACGAGGCATTTGGCTACCTTAAGAGAGTCATAGTTCCTGCTGCCTGCTGCTCCCTTTTCTTTGAATCTATCCTCTCTTTATTTCGTACTGCGGCCTGTCCATGCAGAAGCGAAATCCTGCAACAAGTCCACCTTCACGTTGCCTGAGTTACTCCAACGACGATATCCTCGAGTTTTCAAGTAATTTCGCTGAGTGACGAGGCATTTGGCTACCTTAAGAGACTCATAGTTACTCCTGCCGGCTGCTCCCATTTCTTTAGGCCTTTAAAATTCTTGCTATGGCCAGTCCTACAGAACCGATATGCCACTGTATGTCCACCTTAACGACGTCACAGTTACTCACACTACGACTCTCTCGAGTTTGCAAATGTACTTCGCCGGATGACGAGGCATTTGGCTACCTTAAGGGAGTCATAGTTCCTGCTGCCAGCTGCTCCCTTTTCTTTGAATCTATCCTCTCTTTAGTTCGTACTGCGGCCTGTCCATGCAGAAGCGAAATGCTGCAACAAGTCCACCTTCACGTTGCCTGAGTTACTCCAACGACGATATCCTCGAGTTTTCAAGTAAATTTCGCTGAGTGACGAGGCATTTGGCTACCTTAAGAGACTCATAGTTACTCCTGCCGGCTGCTCCCATTTCTTTAGGCCTTTAAAATTCTTGCTATGGCCAGTCCTACAGAACCGATATGCCACTGTATGTCCACCTTAACGACGTCACAGTTACTCACACTACGACTCTCTCGAGTTTGCAAATGTACTTCGCCGGATGACGAGGCATTTGGCTACCTTAAGGGAGTCATAGTTCCTGCTGCCAGCTACTCCCTTTTCTTTGAATCTATCCTCTCTTTATTTCGTACTGCGGCCTGTCCATGCAGAAGCAAAATCCTGCAACAAGTCCACCTTCACGTTGCCTGAGTTACTCCAACGACGATATCCTCGAGTTTTCAAGTAAATTTCGCAGAGTGACGAGGCATTTGGCTACCTTAAGAGAGTCATAGTTACTCCTGCCGGCTGCTCCCATTTCTTTAGGCCTTTAACATTCTTGCTATGGCCAGTCCTACAGAACCGATATGCCACTGTATGTCCACCTTAACGTCGTCACAGTTACTCACACTACGAGTCTCTCGAGTTTGCAAATGTACTTCGCCGGATGACGAGGCATTTGGCTACCTTAAGGGAGTCATAGTTCCTGCTGCCAGCTACTCCCTTTTCTTTGAATCTATCCTCTCTTTATTTCGTACTGCGGCCTGTCCATGCAGAAGCGAAATCCTGCAACAAGTCCACCTTCACGTTGCCTGAGTTACTCCAACGACGATATCCTCGAGTTTTCAAGTAAATTTCGCTGAGTGACGAGGCATTTGGCTACCTTAAGAGAGTCATAGTAACTCCTGCCGGCTGCTCCCATTTCTTTACGCCTTTAACATTCTTGCTATGGCCAGTCCTACAGAATCGATATGCCACTGTATGTCCACCTTAACGACGTCACAGTTACTCACAGTACTTCGCCGGATGACGAGGCATTTGGCTACCTTAAGAGAGTCATAGTTCCTGCTTCCAGCTGCTCCCTTTTCTTTGAATCTATCCTCTCTTTATTTCGTACTGCGGCCTGTCCATGCAGAAGCGAAATGCTGCAACAAGTCCACCTTCACGTTGCCTGAGTTACACCAACGACGATATCCTCGAGTTTTCAAGTAAATTTCGCTGAGTGACGAGGCATTTGGCTTCCTTAAGAGACTCATAGTTACTCCTGCCGGCAGCTCCCATTTCTTTAGGCCTTTAAAATTCTTGCTATGGCTAGTCCTACAGAACCGATATGCCACTGTATGTCCACCTTAACGACGTCACAGTTACTCACACTACGACTCTCTCGAGTTTGCAAATGTACTTCGCCGGATGACGAGGCATTTGGCTACCTTAAGGGAGTCATAGTTCCTGCTGCCAGCTACTCCCTTTTCTTTGAATCTATCCTCTCTTTATTTCGTACTGCGGCCTGTCCATGCAGAAGCAAAATCCTGCAACAAGTCCACCTTCACGTTGCCTGAGTTACTCCAACGACGATATCCTCGAGTTTTCAAGTAAATTTCGCAGAGTGACGAGGCATTTGGCTACCTTAAGAGAGTCATAGTTACTCCTGCCGGCTGCTCCCATTTCTTTAGGCCTTTAAAATTCTTGCTATGGCCAGTCCTACAGAACCGATATGCCACTGTATGTCCACCTTAACGACGTCACAGTTACTCACACTACGACTCTCTCGAGTTTGCAAATGTACTTCGCCGGATGACGAGGCATTTGGCTACCTTAAGGGAGTCATAGTTCCTGCTGCCAGCTGCTCCCTTTTCTTTGAATCTATCCTCTCTTTAGTTCGTACTGCGGCCTGTCCATGCAGAAGCGAAATGCTGCAACAAGTCCACCTTCACGTTGCCTGAGTTACTCCAACGACGATATCCTCGAGTTTTCAAGTAAATTTCGCTGAGTGACGAGGCATTTCGCTACCTTAAGAGACTCTTAGTTACTCCTGCCGGCTGCTCCCATTTCTTTAGGCCTTTAACATTCTTGCTATGGCCAGTCCTACAGAACCGATATGCCACTGTATGTCCACCTTAACGTCGTCACAGTTACTCACACTACGAGTCTCTCGAGTTTGCAAATGTATTTCGCCGGATGACGAGGCATTTGGCTACCTTAAGAGAGTCATAGGTAATGCTGCCTGCTGCTCCCTTTTCTTTGAATCTATCCTCTCTTTATTTCGTACTGCGGCCTGTCCATGCAGAAGCGAAATCCTGCAACAAGTCCACCTTCACGTTGCCTGAGTTACTCCAACGACGATATCCTCGAGTTTTCAAGTAAATTTCGCTGAGTAACGAGGCATTTGGCTACCTTAAGAGACTCATAGTTACTCCTGCCGGCTGCTCCCATTTCTTTAGGCCTTTAAAATTCTTGCTATGGCCAGTCCTACAGAACCGATATGCCACTGTATGTCCACCTTAACGACGTCACAGTTACTCACACTACGACTCTCTCGAGTTTGCAAATGTACTTCGCCGGATGACGAGGCATTTGGCTACCTTAAGGGAGTCATAGTTCCTGCTGCCAGCTACTCCCTTTTCTTTGAATCTATCCTCTCTTTATTTCGTACTGCGGCCTGTCCATGCAGAAGCAAAATCCTGCAACAAGTCCACCTTCACGTTGCCTGAGTTACTCCAACGACGATATCCTCGAGTTTTCAAGTAAATTTCGCAGAGTGACGAGGCATTTGGCTACCTTAAGAGAGTCATAGTTACTCCTGCGGGCTGCTCCCATTTCTTTAGGCCTTTAACATTCTTGCTATGGCCAGTCCTACAGAACCGATATGCCACTGTATGTCCACCTTAGCGTCGTCACAGTTACTCACACTACGAGTCTCTCGAGTTTGCAAATGTACTTCGCCGGATGACGAGGCATTTGGCTACCTTAAGGGAGTCATAGTTCCTGCTGCCAGCTACTCCCTTTTCTTTGAATCTATCCTCTCTTTATTTCGTACTGCGGCCTGTCCATGCAGAAGCGAAATCCTGCAACAAGTCCACCTTCACGTTGCCTGAGTTACTCCAACGACGATATCCTCGAGTTTTCAAGTAAATTTCGCTGAGTGACGAGGCATTTGGCTACCTTAAGAGAGTCATAGTTACTCCTGCCGGCTGCTCCCATTTCTTTAGGCCTTTAACATTCTTGCTATGGCCAGTCCTACAGAACCGATATGCCACTGTATGTCCACCTTAACGACGTCACAGTTACTCACACTACGACTCTCTCGAGTTTGCAAATGTACTTCGCCGGATGACGAGGCATTTGGCTACCTTAAGGGAGTCATAGTTCCTGCTGCCAGCTACTCCCTTTTCTTTGAATCTATCCTCTCTTTATTTCGTACTGCGGCCTGTCCATGCAGAAGCAAAATCCTGCAACAAGTCCACCTTCACGTTGCCTGAGTTACTCCAACGACGATATCCTCGAGTTTTCAAGTAAATTTCGCAGAGTGACGAGGCATTTGGCTACCTTAAGAGAGTCATAGTTACTCCTGCCGGCTGCTCCCATTTCTTTAGGCCTTTAACATTCTTGCTATGGCCAGTCCTACAGAACCGATATGCCACTGTATGTCCACCTTAACGTCGTCACAGTTACTCACACTACGAGTCTCTCGAGTTTGCAAATGTACTTCGCCGGATGACGAGGCATTTGGCTACCTTAAGGGAGTCATAGTTCCTGCTGCCAGCTACTCCCTTTTCTTTGAATCTATCCTCTCTTTATTTCGTACTGCGGCCTGTCCATGCAGAAGCGAAATCCTGCAACAAGTCCACCTTCACGTTGCCTGAGTTACTCCAACGACGATATCCTCGAGTTTTCAAGTAAATTTCGCTGAGTGACGAGGCATTTGGCTACCTTAAGAGTGTCATAGTAACTCCTGCCGGCTGCTCCCATTTCTTTACGCCTTTAACATTCTTGCTATGGCCAGTCCTACAGAATCGATATGCCACTGTATGTCCACCTTAACGACGTCACAGTTACTCACAGTACTTCGCCGGATGACGAGGCATTTGGCTACCTTAAGAGAGTCATAGTTCCTGCTTCCAGCTGCTCCCTTTTCTTTGAATCTATCCTCTCTTTATTTCGTACTGCGGCCTGTCCATGCAGAAGCGAAATGCTGCAACAAGTCCACCTTCACGTTGCCTGAGTTACACCAACGACGATATCCTCGAGTTTTCAAGTAAATTTCGCTGAGTGACGAGGCATTTGGCTTCCTTAAGAGACTCATAGTTACTCCTGCCGGCTGCTCCCATTTCTTTAGGCCTTTAAAATTCTTGCTATGGCTAGTCCTACAGAACCGATATGCCACTGTATGTCCACCTTAACGACGTCACAGTTACTCACACTACGACTCTCTCGAGTTTGCAAATGTACTTCGCCGGATGACGAGGCATTTGGCTACCTTAAGGGAGTCATAGTTCCTGCTGCCAGCTACTCCCTTTTCTTTGAATCTATCCTCTCTTTATTTCGTACTGCGGCCTGTCCATGCAGAAGCAAAATCCTGCAACAAGTCCACCTTCACGTTGCCTGAGTTACTCCAACGACGATATCCTCGAGTTTTCAAGTAAATTTCGCAGAGTGACGAGGCATTTGGCTACCTTAAGAGAGTCATAGTTACTCCTGCCGGCTGCTCCCATTTCTTTAGGCCTTTAAAATTCTTGCTATGGCCAGTCCTACAGAACCGATATGCCACTGTATGTCCACCTTAACGACGTCACAGTTACTCACACTACGACTCTCTCGAGTTTGCAAATGTACTTCGCCGGATGACGAGGCATTTGGCTACCTTAAGGGAGTCATAGTTCCTGCTGCCAGCTGCTCCCTTTTCTTTGAATCTATCCTCTCTTTAGTTCGTACTGCGGCCTGTCCATGCAGAAGCGAAATGCTGCAACAAGTCCACCTTCACGTTGCCTGAGTTACTCCAACGACGATATCCTCGAGTTTTCAAGTAAATTTCGCTGAGTGACGAGGCATTTCGCTACCTTAAGAGACTCTTAGTTACTCCTGCCGGCTGCTCCCATTTCTTTAGGCCTTTAACATTCTTGCTATGGCCAGTCCTACAGAACCGATATGCCACTGTATGTCCACCTTAACGTCGTCACAGTTACTCACACTACGAGTCTCTCGAGTTTGCAAATGTATTTCGCCGGATGACGAGGCATTTGGCTACCTTAAGAGAGTCATAGGTAATGCTGCCTGCTGCTCCCTTTTCTTTGAATCTATCCTCTCTTTATTTCGTACTGCGGCCTGTCCATGCAGAAGCGAAATCCTGCAACAAGTCCACCTTCACGTTGCCTGAGTTACTCCAACGACGATATCCTCGAGTTTTCAAGTAAATTTCGCTGAGTAACGAGGCATTTGGCTACCTTAAGAGACTCATAGTTACTCCTGCCGGCTGCTCCCATTTCTTTAGGCCTTTAAAATTCTTGCTATGGCCAGTCCTACAGAACCGATATGCCACTGTATGTCCACCTTAACGACGTCACAGTTACTCACACTACGACTCTCTCGAGTTTGCAAATGTACTTCGCCGGATGACGAGGCATTTGGCTACCTTAAGGGAGTCATAGTTCCTGCTGCCAGCTACTCCCTTTTCTTTGAATCTATCCTCTCTTTATTTCGTACTGCGGCCTGTCCATGCAGAAGCAAAATCCTGCAACAAGTCCACCTTCACGTTGCCTGAGTTACTCCAACGACGATATCCTCGAGTTTTCAAGTAAATTTCGCAGAGTGACGAGGCATTTGGCTACCTTAAGAGAGTCATAGTTACTCCTGCGGGCTGCTCCCATTTCTTTAGGCCTTTAACATTCTTGCTATGGCCAGTCCTACAGAACCGATATGCCACTGTATGTCCACCTTAGCGTCGTCACAGTTACTCACACTACGAGTCTCTCGAGTTTGCAAATGTACTTCGCCGGATGACGAGGCATTTGGCTACCTTAAGGGAGTCATAGTTCCTGCTGCCAGCTACTCCCTTTTCTTTGAATCTATCCTCTCTTTATTTCGTACTGCGGCCTGTCCATGCAGAAGCGAAATCCTGCAACAAGTCCACCTTCACGTTGCCTGAGTTACTCCAACGACGATATCCTCGAGTTTTCAAGTAAATTTCGCTGAGTGACGAGGCATTTGGCTACCTTAAGAGAGTCATAGTTACTCCTGCCGGCTGCTCCCATTTCTTTAGGCCTTTAACATTCTTGCTATGGCCAGTCCTACAGAACCGATATGCCACTGTATGTCCACCTTAGCGTCGTCACAGTTACTCACACTACGAGTCTCTCGAGTTTGCAAATGTACTTCGCCGGATGACGAGGCATTTGGCTACCTTAAGGGAGTCATAGTTCCTGCTGCCAGCTACTCCCTTTTCTTTGAATCTATCCTCTCTTTATTTCGTACTGCGGCCTGTCCATGCAGAAGCGAAATCCTGCAACAAGTCCACCTTCACGTTGCCTGAGTTACTCCAACGACGATATCCTCGAGTTTTCAAGTAAATTTCGCTGAGTGACGAGGCATTTGGCTACCTTAAGAGAGTCATAGTAACTCCTGCCGGCTGCTCCCATTTCTTTACGCCTTTAACATTCTTGCTATGGCCAGTCCTACAGAATCGATATGCCACTGTATGTCCACCTTAACGACGTCACAGTTACTCACAGTACTTCGCCGGATGACGAGGCATTTGGCTACCTTAAGAGAGTCATAGTTCCTGCTTCCAGCTGCTCCCTTTTCTTTGAATCTATCCTCTCTTTATTTCGTACTGCGGCCTGTCCATGCAGAAGCGAAATGCTGCAACAAGTCCACCTTCACGTTGCCTGAGTTACACCAACGACGATATCCTCGAGTTTTCAAGTAAATTTCGCTGAGTGACGAGGCATTTGGCTTCCTTAAGAGACTCATAGTTACTCCTGCCGGCAGCTCCCATTTCTTTAGGCCTTTAAAATTCTTGCTATGGCTAGTCCTACAGAACCGATATGCCACTGTATGTCCACCTTAACGACGTCACAGTTACTCACACTACGACTCTCTCGAGTTTGCAAATGTACTTCGCCGGATGACGAGGCATTTGGCTACCTTAAGGGAGTCATAGTTCCTGCTGCCAGCTACTCCCTTTTCTTTGAATCTATCCTCTCTTTATTTCGTACTGCGGCCTGTCCATGCAGAAGCAAAATCCTGCAACAAGTCCACTTTCACGTTGCCTGAGTTACTCCAACGACGATATCCTCGAGTTTTCAAGTAAATTTCGCAGAGTGACGAGGCATTTGGCTACCTTAAGAGAGTCATAGTTACTCCTGCCGGCTGCTCCCATTTCTTTAGGCCTTTAAAATTCTTGCTATGGCCAGTCCTACAGAACCGATATGCCACTGTATGTCCACCTTAACGACGTCACAGTTACTCACACTACGACTCTCTCGAGTTTGCAAATGTACTTCGCCGGATGACGAGGCATTTGGCTACCTTAAGGGAGTCATAGTTCCTGCTGCCAGCTACTCCCTTTTCTTTGAATCTATCCTCTCTTTATTTCGTACTGCGGCCTGTCCATGCAGAAGCAAAATCCTGCAACAAGTCCACCTTCACGTTGCCTGAGTTACTCCAACGACGATATCCTCGAGTTTTCAAGTAAATTTCGCAGAGTGACGAGGCATTTGGCTACCTTAAGAGAGTCATAGTTACTCCTGCCGGCTGCTCCCATTTCTTTAGGCCTTTAACATTCTTGCTATGGCCAGTCCTACAGAACCGATATGCCACTGTATGTCCACCTTAACGTCGTCACAGTTACTCACACTACGAGTCTCTCGAGTTTGCAAATGTACTTCGCCGGATGACGAGGCATTTGGCTACCTTAAGGGAGTCATAGTTCCTGCTGCCAGCTACTCCCTTTTCTTTGAATCTATCCTCTCTTTATTTCGTACTGCGGCCTGTCCATGCAGAAGCGAAATCCTGCAACAAGTCCACCTTCACGTTGCCTGAGTTACTCCAACGACGATATCCTCGAGTTTTCAAGTAAATTTCGCTGAGTGACGAGGCATTTGGCTACCTTAAGAGAGTCATAGTAACTCCTGCCGGCTGCTCCCATTTCTTTACGCCTTTAACATTCTTGCTATGGCCAGTCCTACAGAATCGATATGCCACTGTATGTCCACCTTAACGACGTCACAGTTACTCACAGTACTTCGCCGGATGACGAGGCATTTGGCTACCTTAAGAGAGTCATAGTTCCTGCTTCCAGCTGCTCCCTTTTCTTTGAATCTATCCTCTCTTTATTTCGTACTGCGGCCTGTCCATGCAGAAGCGAAATGCTGCAACAAGTCCACCTTCACGTTGCCTGAGTTACACCAACGACGATATCCTCGAGTTTTCAAGTAAATTTCGCTGAGTGACGAGGCATTTGGCTTCCTTAAGAGACTCATAGTTACTCCTGCCGGCAGCTCCCATTTCTTTAGGCCTTTAAAATTCTTGCTATGGCTAGTCCTACAGAACCGATATGCCACTGTATGTCCACCTTAACGACGTCACAGTTACTCACACTACGACTCTCTCGAGTTTGCAAATGTACTTCGCCGGATGACGAGGCATTTGGCTACCTTAAGGGAGTCATAGTTCCTGCTGCCAGCTACTCCCTTTTCTTTGAATCTATCCTCTCTTTATTTCGTACTGCGGCCTGTCCATGCAGAAGCAAAATCCTGCAACAAGTCCACCTTCACGTTGCCTGAGTTACTCCAACGACGATATCCTCGAGTTTTCAAGTAAATTTCGCAGAGTGACGAGGCATTTGGCTACCTTAAGAGAGTCATAGTTACTCCTGCCGGCTGCTCCCATTTCTTTAGGCCTTTAAAATTCTTGCTATGGCCAGTCCTACAGAACCGATATGCCACTGTATGTCCACCTTAACGACGTCACAGTTACTCACACTACGACTCTCTCGAGTTTGCAAATGTACTTCGCCGGATGACGAGGCATTTGGCTACCTTAAGGGAGTCATAGTTCCTGCTGCCAGCTGCTCCCTTTTCTTTGAATCTATCCTCTCTTTAGTTCGTACTGCGGCCTGTCCATGCAGAAGCGAAATGCTGCAACAAGTCCACCTTCACGTTGCCTGAGTTACTCCAACGACGATATCCTCGAGTTTTCAAGTAAATTTCGCTGAGTGACGAGGCATTTCGCTACCTTAAGAGACTCTTAGTTACTCCTGCCGGCTGCTCCCATTTCTTTAGGCCTTTAACATTCTTGCTATGGCCAGTCCTACAGAACCGATATGCCACTGTATGTCCACCTTAACGTCGTCACAGTTACTCACACTACGAGTCTCTCGAGTTTGCAAATGTATTTCGCCGGATGACGAGGCATTTGGCTACCTTAAGAGAGTCATAGGTAATGCTGCCTGCTGCTCCCTTTTCTTTGAATCTATCCTCTCTTTATTTCGTACTGCGGCCTGTCCATGCAGAAGCGAAATCCTGCAACAAGTCCACCTTCACGTTGCCTGAGTTACTCCAACGACGATATCCTCGAGTTTTCAAGTAAATTTCGCTGAGTAACGAGGCATTTGGCTACCTTAAGAGACTCATAGTTACTCCTGCCGGCTGCTCCCATTTCTTTAGGCCTTTAAAATTCTTGCTATGGCCAGTCCTACAGAACCGATATGCCACTGTATGTCCACCTTAACGACGTCACAGTTACTCACACTACGACTCTCTCGAGTTTGCAAATGTACTTCGCCGGATGACGAGGCATTTGGCTACCTTAAGGGAGTCATAGTTCCTGCTGCCAGCTACTCCCTTTTCTTTGAATCTATCCTCTCTTTATTTCGTACTGCGGCCTGTCCATGCAGAAGCAAAATCCTGCAACAAGTCCACCTTCACGTTGCCTGAGTTACTCCAACGACGATATCCTCGAGTTTTCAAGTAAATTTCGCAGAGTGACGAGGCATTTGGCTACCTTAAGAGAGTCATAGTTACTCCTGCGGGCTGCTCCCATTTCTTTAGGCCTTTAACATTCTTGCTATGGCCAGTCCTACAGAACCGATATGCCACTGTATGTCCACCTTAGCGTCGTCACAGTTACTCACACTACGAGTCTCTCGAGTTTGCAAATGTACTTCGCCGGATGACGAGGCATTTGGCTACCTTAAGGGAGTCATAGTTCCTGCTGCCAGCTACTCCCTTTTCTTTGAATCTATCCTCTCTTTATTTCGTACTGCGGCCTGTCCATGCAGAAGCGAAATCCTGCAACAAGTCCACCTTCACGTTGCCTGAGTTACTCCAACGACGATATCCTCGAGTTTTCAAGTAAATTTCGCTGAGTGACGAGGCATTTGGTTACCTTAAGAGAGTCATAGTTACTCCTGCCGGCTGCTCCCATTTCTTTAGGCCTTTAACATTCTTGCTATGGCCAGTCCTACAGAACCGATATGCCACTGTATGTCCACCTTAGCGTCGTCACAGTTACTCACACTACGAGTCTCTCGAGTTTGCAAATGTACTTCGCCGGATGACGAGGCATTTGGCTACCTTAAGGGAGTCATAGTTCCTGCTGCCAGCTACTCCCTTTTCTTTGAATCTATCCTCTCTTTATTTCGTACTGCGGCCTGTCCATGCAGAAGCGAAATCCTGCAACAAGTCCACCTTCACGTTGCCTGAGTTACTCCAACGACGATATCCTCGAGTTTTCAAGTAAATTTCGCTGAGTGACGAGGCATTTGGCTACCTTAAGAGAGTCATAGTAACTCCTGCCGGCTGCTCCCATTTCTTTACGCCTTTAACATTCTTGCTATGGCCAGTCCTACAGAATCGATATGCCACTGTATGTCCACCTTAACGACGTCACAGTTACTCACAGTACTTCGCCGGATGACGAGGCATTTGGCTACCTTAAGAGAGTCATAGTTCCTGCTTCCAGCTGCTCCCTTTTCTTTGAATCTATCCTCTCTTTATTTCGTACTGCGGCCTGTCCATGCAGAAGCGAAATGCTGCAACAAGTCCACCTTCACGTTGCCTGAGTTACACCAACGACGATATCCTCGAGTTTTCAAGTAAATTTCGCTGAGTGACGAGGCATTTGGCTTCCTTAAGAGACTCATAGTTACTCCTGCCGGCAGCTCCCATTTCTTTAGGCCTTTAAAATTCTTGCTATGGCTAGTCCTACAGAACCGATATGCCACTGTATGTCCACCTTAACGTCGTCACAGTTACTCACACTACGAGTCTCTCGAGTTTGCAAATGTATTTCGCCGGATGACGAGGCATTTGGCTACCTTAAGAGAGTCATAGGTAATGCTGCCTGCTGCTCCCTTTTCTTTGAATCTATCCTCTCTTTATTTCGTACTGCGGCCTGTCCATGCAGAAGCGAAATCCTGCAACAAGTCCACCTTCACGTTGCCTGAGTTACTCCAACGACGATATCCTCGAGTTTTCAAGTAAATTTCGCTGAGTAACGAGGCATTTGGCTACCTTAAGAGACTCATAGTTACTCCTGCCGGCTGCTCCCATTTCTTTAGGCCTTTAAAATTCTTGCTATGGCCAGTCCTACAGAACCGATATGCCACTGTATGTCCACCTTAACGACGTCACAGTTACTCACACTACGACTCTCTCGAGTTTGCAAATGTACTTCGCCGGATGACGAGGCATTTGGCTACCTTAAGGGAGTCATAGTTCCTGCTGCCAGCTACTCCCTTTTCTTTGAATCTATCCTCTCTTTATTTCGTACTGCGGCCTGTCCATGCAGAAGCAAAATCCTGCAACAAGTCCACCTTCACGTTGCCTGAGTTACTCCAACGACGATATCCTCGAGTTTTCAAGTAAATTTCGCAGAGTGACGAGGCATTTGGCTACCTTAAGAGAGTCATAGTTACTCCTGCGGGCTGCTCCCATTTCTTTAGGCCTTTAACATTCTTGCTATGGCCAGTCCTACAGAACCGATATGCCACTGTATGTCCACCTTAGCGTCGTCACAGTTACTCACACTACGAGTCTCTCGAGTTTGCAAATGTACTTCGCCGGATGACGAGGCATTTGGCTACCTTAAGGGAGTCATAGTTCCTGCTGCCAGCTACTCCCTTTTCTTTGAATCTATCCTCTCTTTATTTCGTACTGCGGCCTGTCCATGCAGAAGCGAAATCCTGCAACAAGTCCACCTTCACGTTGCCTGAGTTACTCCAACGACGATATCCTCGAGTTTTCAAGTAAATTTCGCTGAGTGACGAGGCATTTGGCTACCTTAAGAGAGTCATAGTTACTCCTGCCGGCTGCTCCCATTTCTTTAGGCCTTTAACATTCTTGCTATGGCCAGTCCTACAGAACCGATATGCCACTGTATGTCCACCTTAGCGTCGTCACAGTTACTCACACTACGAGTCTCTCGAGTTTGCAAATGTACTTCGCCGGATGACGAGGCATTTGGCTACCTTAAGGGAGTCATAGTTCCTGCTGCCAGCTACTCCCTTTTCTTTGAATCTATCCTCTCTTTATTTCGTACTGCGGCCTGTCCATGCAGAAGCGAAATCCTGCAACAAGTCCACCTTCACGTTGCCTGAGTTACTCCAACGACGATATCCTCGAGTTTTCAAGTAAATTTCGCTGAGTGACGAGGCATTTGGCTACCTTAAGAGAGTCATAGTAACTCCTGCCGGCTGCTCCCATTTCTTTACGCCTTTAACATTCTTGCTATGGCCAGTCCTACAGAATCGATATGCCACTGTATGTCCACCTTAACGACGTCACAGTTACTCACAGTACTTCGCCGGATGACGAGGCATTTGGCTACCTTAAGAGAGTCATAGTTCCTGCTTCCAGCTGCTCCCTTTTCTTTGAATCTATCCTCTCTTTATTTCGTACTGCGGCCTGTCCATGCAGAAGCGAAATGCTGCAACAAGTCCACCTTCACGTTGCCTGAGTTACACCAACGACGATATCCTCGAGTTTTCAAGTAAATTTCGCTGAGTGACGAGGCATTTGGCTTCCTTAAGAGACTCATAGTTACTCCTGCCGGCAGCTCCCATTTCTTTAGGCCTTTAAAATTCTTGCTATGGCTAGTCCTACAGAACCGATATGCCACTGTATGTCCACCTTAACGACGTCACAGTTACTCACACTACGACTCTCTCGAGTTTGCAAATGTACTTCGCCGGATGACGAGGCATTTGGCTACCTTAAGGGAGTCATAGTTCCTGCTGCCAGCTGCTCCCTTTTCTTTGAATCTATCCTCTCTTTAGTTCGTACTGCGGCCTGTCCATGCAGAAGCGAAATGCTGCAACAAGTCCACCTTCACGTTGCCTGAGTTACTCCAACGACGATATCCTCGAGTTTTCAAGTAAATTTCGCTGAGTGACGAGGCATTTCGCTACCTTAAGAGACTCTTAGTTACTCCTGCCGGCTGCTCCCATTTCTTTAGGCCTTTAACATTCTTGCTATGGCCAGTCCTACAGAACCGATATGCCACTGTATGTCCACCTTAACGTCGTCACAGTTACTCACACTACGAGTCTCTCGAGTTTGCAAATGTATTTCGCCGGATGACGAGGCATTTGGCTACCTTAAGAGAGTCATAGGTAATGCTGCCTGCTGCTCCCTTTTCTTTGAATCTATCCTCTCTTTATTTCGTACTGCGGCCTGTCCATGCAGAAGCGAAATCCTGCAACAAGTCCACCTTCACGTTGCCTGAGTTACTCCAACGACGATATCCTCGAGTTTTCAAGTAAATTTCGCTGAGTAACGAGGCATTTGGCTACCTTAAGAGACTCATAGTTACTCCTGCCGGCTGCTCCCATTTCTTTAGGCCTTTAAAATTCTTGCTATGGCCAGTCCTACAGAACCGATATGCCACTGTATGTCCACCTTAACGACGTCACAGTTACTCACACTACGACTCTCTCGAGTTTGCAAATGTACTTCGCCGGATGACGAGGCATTTGGCTACCTTAAGGGAGTCATAGTTCCTGCTGCCAGCTACTCCCTTTTCTTTGAATCTATCCTCTCTTTATTTCGTACTGCGGCCTGTCCATGCAGAAGCAAAATCCTGCAACAAGTCCACCTTCACGTTGCCTGAGTTACTCCAACGACGATATCCTCGAGTTTTCAAGTAAATTTCGCAGAGTGACGAGGCATTTGGCTACCTTAAGAGAGTCATAGTTACTCCTGGGGGCTGCTCCCATTTCTTTAGGCCTTTAACATTCTTGCTATGGCCAGTCCTACAGAACCGATATGCCACTGTATGTCCACCTTAGCGTCGTCACAGTTACTCACACTACGAGTCTCTCGAGTTTGCAAATGTACTTCGCCGGATGACGAGGCATTTGGCTACCTTAAGGGAGTCATAGTTCCTGCTGCCAGCTACTCCCTTTTCTTTGAATCTATCCTCTCTTTATTTCGTACTGCGGCCTGTCCATGCAGAAGCGAAATCCTGCAACAAGTCCACCTTCACGTTGCCTGAGTTACTCCAACGACGATATCCTCGAGTTTTCAAGTAAATTTCGCTGAGTGACGAGGCATTTGGCTACCTTAAGAGAGTCATAGTTACTCCTGCCGGCTGCTCCCATTTCTTTAGGCCTTTAACATTCTTGCTATGGCCAGTCCTACAGAACCGATATGCCACTGTATGTCCACCTTAGCGTCGTCACAGTTACTCACACTACGAGTCTCTCGAGTTTGCAAATGTACTTCGCCGGATGACGAGGCATTTGGCTACCTTAAGGGAGTCATAGTTCCTGCTGCCAGCTACTCCCTTTTCATTGAATCTATCCTCTCTTTATTTCGTACTGCGGCCTGTCCATGCAGAAGCGAAATCCTGCAACAAGTCCACCTTCACGTTGCCTGAGTTACTCCAACGACGATATCCTCGAGTTTTCAAGTAAATTTCGCTGAGTGACGAGGCATTTGGCTACCTTAAGAGAGTCATAGTTACTCCTGCCGGCTGCTCCCATTTCTTTAGGCCTTTAACATTCTTGCTATGGCCAGTCCTACAGAACCGATATGCCACTGTATGTCCACCTTAACGTCGTCACAGTTACTCACACTACGAGTCTCTCGAGTTTGCAAATGTACTTCGCAGGATGACGAGGCATTTGGCTACCTTAAGAGAGTCATAGTTCCTGCTGCCTGCTGCTCCCTTTTCTTTGAATCTATCCTCTCTTTATTTCGTACTGCGGCCTGTCCATGCAGAAGCGAAATCCTGCAACAAGTCCACCTTCACGTTGCCTGAGTTACTCCAACGACGATATCCTCGAGTTTTCAAGTAAATTTCGCTGAGTGACGAGGCATTTGGCTACCTTAAGAGACTCATAGTTACTCCTGCCGGCTGCTCCCATTTCTTTAGGCCTTTAAAATTCTTGCTATGGCCAGTCCTACAGAACCGATATGCCACTGTATGTCCACCTTAACGACGTCACAGTTACTCACACTACGACTCTCTCGAGTTTGCAAATGTACTTCGCCGGATGACGAGGCATTTGGCTACCTTAAGGGAGTCATAGTTCCTGCTGCCAGCTGCTCCCTTTTCTTTGAATCTATCCTCTCTTTAGTTCGTACTGCGGCCTGTCCATGCAGAAGCGAAATGCTGCAACAAGTCCACCTTCACGTTGCCTGAGTTACTCCAACGACGATATCCTCGAGTTTTCAAGTAAATTTCGCTGAGTGACGCGGCATTTGGCTACCTTAAGAGACTCTTAGTTACTCCTGCCGGCTGCTCCCATTTCTTTAGGCCTTTAACATTCTTGCTATGGCCAGTCCTACAGAACCGATATGCCACTGTATGTCCACCTTAACGTCGTCACAGTTACTCACACTACGAGTCTCTCGAGTTTGCAAATGTACTTCGCCGGATGACGAGGCATTTAGCTACGTTAAGAGAGTCATAGTTCCTGCTGCCAGCTACTCCCTTTTCTTTGAATCTATCCTCTCTTTATTTCGTACTGCGGCCTGTCCATGCAGAAGCAAAATCCTGCAACAAGTCCACCTTCACGTTGCCTGAGTTACTCCAACGACGATATCCTCGAGTTTTCAAGTAAATTTCGCAGAGTGACGAGGCATTTGGCTACCTTAAGAGAGTCATAGTTACTCCTGCCGGCTGCTCCCATTTCTTTAGGCCTTTAACATTCTTGCTATGGCCAGTCCTACAGAACCGATATGCCACTGTATGTCCACCTTAACGTCGTCACAGTTACTCACACTACGAGTCTCTCGAGTTTGCAAATGTACTTCGCCGGATGACGAGGCATTTGGCTACCTTAAGGGAGTCATAGTTCCTGCTGCCAGCTACTCCCTTTTCTTTGAATCTATCCTCTCTTTATTTCGTACTGCGGCCTGTCCATGCAGAAGCGAAATCCTGCAACAAGTCCACCTTCACGTTGCCTGAGTTACTCCAACGACGATATCCTCGAGTTTTCAAGTAAATTTCGCTGAGTGACGAGGCATTTGGCTACCTTAAGAGAGTCATAGTTACTCCTGCCGGCTGCTCCCATTTCTTTACGCCTTTAACATTCTTGCTATGGCCAGTCCTACAGAATCGATATGCCACTGTATGTCCACCTTAACGACGTCACAGTTACTCACAGTACTTCGCCGGATGACGAGGCATTTGGCTACCTTAAGAGAGTCATAGTTCCTGCTTCCAGCTGCTCCCTTTTCTTTGAATCTATCCTCTCTTTATTTCGTACTGCGGCCTGTCCATGCAGAAGCGAAATGCTGCAACAAGTCCACCTTCACGTTGCCTGAGTTACTCCAACGACGATATCCTCGAGTTTTCAAGTAAATTTCGCAGAGTGACGAGGCATTTGGCTACCTTAAGAGAGTCATAGTTACTCCTGCCGGCTGCTCCCATTTCTTTAGGCCTTTAACATTCTTGCTATGGCCAGTCCTACAGAACCGATATGCCACTGTATGTCCACCTTAACGTCGTCACAGTTACTCACACTACGAGTCTCTCGAGTTTGCAAATGTACTTCGCCGGATGACGAGGCATTTAGCTACGTTAAGAGAGTCATAGTTCCTGCTGCCAGCTACTCCCTTTTCTTTGAATCTATCCTCTCTTTATTTCGTACTGCGGCCTGTCCATGCAGAAGCAAAATCCTGCAACAAGTCCACCTTCACGTTGCCTGAGTTACTCCAACGACGATATCCTCGAGTTTTCAAGTAAATTTCGCAGAGTGACGAGGCATTTGGCTACCTTAAGAGAGTCATAGTTACTCCTGCCGGCTGCTCCCATTTCTTTAGGCCTTTAACATTCTTGCTATGGCCAGTCCTACAGAACCGATATGCCACTGTATGTCCACCTTAACGTCGTCACAGTTACTCACACTACGAGTCTCTCGAGTTTGCAAATGTACTTCGCCGGATGACGAGGCATTTGGCTACCTTAAGGGAGTCATAGTTCCTGCTGCCAGCTACTCCCTTTTCTTTGAATCTATCCTCTCTTTATTTCGTACTGCGGCCTGTCCATGCAGAAGCGAAATCCTGCAACAAGTCCACCTTCACGTTGCCTGAGTTACTCCAACGACGATATCCTCGAGTTTTCAAGTAAATTTCGCTGAGTGACGAGGCATTTGGCTACCTTAAGAGAGTCATAGTTACTCCTGCCGGCTGCTCCCATTTCTTTACGCCTTTAACATTCTTGCTATGGCCAGTCCTACAGAATCGATATGCCACTGTATGTCCACCTTAACGACGTCACAGTTACTCACAGTACTTCGCCGGATGACGAGGCATTTGGCTACCTTAAGAGAGTCATAGTTCCTGCTTCCAGCTGCTCCCTTTTCTTTGAATCTATCCTCTCTTTATTTCGTACTGCGGCCTGTCCATGCAGAAGCGAAATGCTGCAACAAGTCCACCTTCACGTTGCCTGAGTTACTCCAACGACGATATCCTCGAGTTTTCAAGTAAATTTCGCAGAGTGACGAGGCATTTGGCTACCTTAAGAGAGTCATAGTTACTCCTGCCGGCTGCTCCCATTTCTTTAGGCCTTTAACATTCTTGCTATGGCCAGTCCTACAGAACCGATATGCCACTGTATGTCCACCTTAACGTCGTCACAGTTACTCACACTACGAGTCTCTCGAGTTTGCAAATGTACTTCGCAGGATGACGAGGCATTTGGCTACCTTAAGAGAGTCATAGTTCCTGCTGCCTGCTGCTCCCTTTTCTTTGAATCTATCCTCTCTTTATTTCGTACTGCGGCCTGTCCATGCAGAAGCGAAATCCTGCAACAAGTCCACCTTCACGTTGCCTGAGTTACTCCAACGACGATATCCTCGAGTTTTCAAGTAAATTTCGCTGAGTGACGAGGCATTTGGCTACCTTAAGAGACTCATAGTTACTCCTGCCGGCTGCTCCCATTTCTTTAGGCCTTTAAAATTCTTGCTATGGCCAGTCCTACAGAACCGATATGCCACTGTATGTCCACCTTAACGACGTCACAGTTACTCACACTACGACTCTCTCGAGTTTGCAAATGTACTTCGCCGGATGACGAGGCATTTGGCTACCTTAAGGGAGTCATAGTTCCTGCTGCCAGCTGCTCCCTTTTCTTTGAATCTATCCTCTCTTTAGTTCGTACTGCGGCCTGTCCATGCAGAAGCGAAATGCTGCAACAAGTCCACCTTCACGTTGCCTGAGTTACTCCAACGACGATATCCTCGAGTTTTCAAGTAAATTTCGCTGAGTGACGAGGCATTTGGCTACCTTAAGAGACTCTTAGTTACTCCTGCCGGCTGCTCCCATTTCTTTAGGCCTTTAACATTCTTGCTATGGCCAGTTCTACAGAACCGATATGCCACTGTATGTCCACCTTAACGTCGTCACAGTTACTCACACTACGAGTCTCTCGAGTTTGCAAATGTACTTCGCCGGATGACGAGGCATTTAGCTACGTTAAGAGAGTCATAGTTCCTGCTGCCAGCTACTCCCTTTTCTTTGAATCTATCCTCTCTTTATTTCGTACTGCGGCCTGTCCATGCAGAAGCAAAATCCTGCAACAAGTCCACCTTCACGTTGCCTGAGTTACTCCAACGACGATATCCTCGAGTTTTCAAGTAAATTTCGCAGAGTGACGAGGCATTTGGCTACCTTAAGAGAGTCATAGTTACTCCTGCCGGCTGCTCCCATTTCTTTAGGCCTTTAACATTCTTGCTATGGCCAGTCCTACAGAACCGATATGCCACTGTATGTCCACCTTAACGTCGTCACAGTTACTCACACTACGAGTCTCTCGAGTTTGCAAATGTACTTCGCCGGATGACGAGGCATTTGGCTACCTTAAGGGAGTCATAGTTCCTGCTGCCAGCTACTCCCTTTTCTTTGAATCTATCCTCTCTTTATTTCGTACTGCGGCCTGTCCATGCAGAAGCGAAATCCTGCAACAAGTCCACCTTCACGTTGCCTGAGTTACTCCAACGACGATATCCTCGAGTTTTCAAGTAAATTTCGCTGAGTGACGAGGCATTTGGCTACCTTAAGAGAGTCATAGTTACTCCTGCCGGCTGCTCCCATTTCTTTACGCCTTTAACATTCTTGCTATGGCCAGTCCTACAGAATCAATATGCCACTGTATGTCCACCTTAACGACGTCACAGTTACTCACAGTACTTCGCCGGATGACGAGGCATTTGGCTACCTTAAGAGAGTCATAGTTCCTGCTTCCAGCTGCTCCCTTTTCTTTGAATCTATCCTCTCTTTATTTCGTACTGCGGCCTGTCCATGCAGAAGCGAAATGCTGCAACAAGTCCACCTTCACGTTGCCTGAGTTACTCCAACGACGATATCCTCGAGTTTTCAAGTAAATTTCGCAGAGTGACGAGGCATTTGGCTACCTTAAGAGAGTCATAGTTACTCCTGCCGGCTGCTCCCATTTCTTTAGGCCTTTAACATTCTTGCTATGGCCAGTCCTACAGAACCGATATGCCACTGTATGTCCACCTTAACGTCGTCACAGTTACTCACACTACGAGTCTCTCGAGTTTGCAAATGTACTTCGCCGGATGACGAGGCATTTAGCTACGTTAAGAGAGTCATAGTTCCTGCTGCCAGCTGCTCCCTTTTCTTTGAATCTATCCTCTCTTTAGTTCGTACTGCGGCCTGTCCATGCAGAAGCGAAATGCGGCAACAAGTCCACCTTCACGTTGCCTGAGTTACTCCAACGACGATATCCTCGAGTTTTCAAGTAAATTTCGCTGAGTGACGAGGCATTTGGCTACCTTAAGAGACTCTTAGTTACTCCTGCCGGCTGCTCCCATTTCTTTAGGCCTTTAACATTCTTGCTATGGCCAGTCCTACAGAACCGATATGCCACTGTATGTCCACCTTAACGTCGTCACAGTTACTCACACTACGAGTCTCTCGAGTTTGCAAATGTACTTCGCCGGATGACGAGGCATTTGGCTACCTTAAGAGAGTCATAGTTCCTGCTGCCTGCTGCTCCCTTTTCTTTGAATCTATCCTCTCTTTATTTCGTACTGCGGCCTGTCCATGCAGAAGCGAAATCCTGCAACAAGTTCACCTTCACGTTGCCTGAGTTACTCCAACGACGATATCCTCGAGTTTTCAAGTAAATTTCGCTGAGTGACGAGGCATTTGGCTACCTTAAGAGACTCTTAGTTACTCCTGCCGGCTGCTCCCATTTCTTTAGGCCTTTAACATTCTTGCTATGGCCAGTCCTACAGAACCGATATGCCACTGTATGTCCACCTTAGCGTCGTCACAGTTACTCACACTACGAGTCTCTCGAGTTTGCAAATGTACTTCGCCGGATGACGAGGCATTTGGCTACCTTAAGGGAGTCATAGTTCCTGCTGCCAGCTACTCCCTTTTCATTGAATCTATCCTCTCTTTATTTCGTACTGCGGCCTGTCCATGCAGAAGCGAAATCCTGCAACAAGTCCACCTTCACGTTGCCTGAGTTACTCCAACGACGATATCCTCGAGTTTTCAAGTAAATTTCGCTGAGTGACGAGGCATTTGGCTACCTTAAGAGAGTCATAGTTACTCCTGCCGGCTGCTCCCATTTCTTTAGGCCTTTAACATTCTTGCTATGGCCAGTCCTACAGAACCGATATGCCACTGTATGTCCACCTTAACGTCGTCACAGTTACTCACACTACGAGTCTCTCGAGTTTGCAAATGTACTTCGCCGGATGACGAGGCATTTGGCTACCTTAAGGGAGTCATAGTTCCTGCTGCCAGCTACTCCCTTTTCTTTGAATCTATCCTCTCTTTATTTCGTACTGCGGCCTGTCCATGCAGAAGCGAAATCCTGCAACAAGTCCACCTTCACGTTGCCTGAGTTACTCCAACGACGATATCCTCGAGTTTTCAAGTAAATTTCGCTGAGTGACGAGGCATTTGGCTACCTTAAGAGAGTCATAGTTACTCCTGCCGGCTGCTCCCATTTCTTTACGCCTTTAACATTCTTGCTATGGCCAGTCCTACAGAATCGATATGCCACTGTATGTCCACCTTAACGACGTCACAGTTACTCACAGTACTTCGCCGGATGACGAGGCATTTGGCTACCTTAAGAGAGTCATAGTTCCTGCTTCCAGCTGCTCCCTTTTCTTTGAATCTATCCTCTCTTTATTTCGTACTGCGGCCTGTCCATGCAGAAGCGAAATGCTGCAACAAGTCCACCTTCACGTTGCCTGAGTTACTCCAACGACGATATCCTCGAGTTTTCAAGTAAATTTCGCAGAGTGACGAGGCATTTGGCTACCTTAAGAGAGTCATAGTTACTCCTGCCGGCTGCTCCCATTTCTTTAGGCCTTTAACATTCTTGCTATGGCCAGTCCTACAGAACCGATATGCCACTGTATGTCCACCTTAACGTCGTCACAGTTACTCACACTACGAGTCTCTCGAGTTTGCAAATGTACTTCGCCGGATGACGAGGCATTTGGCTACCTTAAGGGAGTCATAGTTCCTGCTGCCAGCTACTCCCTTTTCTTTGAATCTATCCTCTCTTTATTTCGTACTGCGGCCTGTCCATGCAGAAGCGAAATCCTGCAACAAGTCCACCTTCACGTTGCCTGAGTTACTCCAACGACGATATCCTCGAGTTTTCAAGTAAATTTCGCTGAGTGACGAGGCATTTGGCTACCTTAAGAGAGTCATAGTTACTCCTGCCGGCTGCTCCCATTTCTTTACGCCTTTAACATTCTTGCTATGGCCAGTCCTACAGAATCGATATGCCACTGTATGTCCACCTTAACGACGTCACAGTTACTCACAGTACTTCGCCGGATGACGAGGCATTTGGCTACCTTAAGAGAGTCATAGTTCCTGCTTCCAGCTGCTCCCTTTTCTTTGAATCTATCCTCTCTTTATTTCGTACTGCGGCCTGTCCATGCAGAAGCGAAATGCTGCAACAAGTCCACCTTCACGTTGCCTGAGTTACTCCAACGACGATATCCTCGAGTTTTCAAGTAAATTTCGCAGAGTGACGAGGCATTTGGCTACCTTAAGAGAGTCATAGTTACTCCTGCCGGCTGCTCCCATTTCTTTAGGCCTTTAACATTCTTGCTATGGCCAGTCCTACAGAACCGATATGCCACTGTATGTCCACCTTAACGTCGTCACAGTTACTCACACTACGAGTCTCTCGAGTTTGCAAATGTACTTCGCCGGATGACGAGGCATTTAGCTACGTTAAGAGAGTCATAGTTCCTGCTGCCAGCTGCTCCCTTTTCTTTGAATCTATCCTCTCTTTAGTTCGTACTGCGGCCTGTCCATGCAGAAGCGAAATGCGGCAACAAGTCCACCTTCACGTTGCCTGAGTTACTCCAACGACGATATCCTCGAGTTTTCAAGTAAATTTCGCTGAGTGACGAGGCATTTGGCTACCTTAAGAGACTCTTAGTTACTCCTGCCGGCTGCTCCCATTTCTTTAGGCCTTTAACATTCTTGCTATGGCCAGTCCTACAGAACCGATATGCCACTGTATGTCCACCTTAACGTCGTCACAGTTACTCACACTACGAGTCTCTCGAGTTTGCAAATGTACTTCGCCGGATGACGAGGCATTTGGCTACCTTAAGAGAGTCATAGTTCCTGCTGCCTGCTGCTCCCTTTTCTTTGAATCTATCCTCTCTTTATTTCGTACTGCGGCCTGTCCATGCAGAAGCGAAATCCTGCAACAAGTTCACCTTCACGTTGCCTGAGTTACTCCAACGACGATATCCTCGAGTTTTCAAGTAAATTTCGCTGAGTGACGAGGCATTTGGCTACCTTAAGAGACTCTTAGTTACTCCTGCCGGCTGCTCCCATTTCTTTAGGCCTTTAACATTCTTGCTATGGCCAGTCCTACAGAACCGATATGCCACTGTATGTCCACCTTAGCGTCGTCACAGTTACTCACACTACGAGTCTCTCGAGTTTGCAAATGTACTTCGCCGGATGACGAGGCATTTGGCTACCTTAAGGGAGTCATAGTTCCTGCTGCCAGCTACTCCCTTTTCATTGAATCTATCCTCTCTTTATTTCGTACTGCGGCCTGTCCATGCAGAAGCGAAATCCTGCAACAAGTCCACCTTCACGTTGCCTGAGTTACTCCAACGACGATATCCTCGAGTTTTCAAGTAAATTTCGCTGAGTGACGAGGCATTTGGCTACCTTAAGAGAGTCATAGTTACTCCTGCCGGCTGCTCCCATTTCTTTAGGCCTTTAACATTCTTGCTATGGCCAGTCCTACAGAACCGATATGCCACTGTATGTCCACCTTAACGTCGTCACAGTTACTCACACTACGAGTCTCTCGAGTTTGCAAATGTACTTCGCCGGATGACGAGGCATTTGGCTACCTTAAGGGAGTCATAGTTCCTGCTGCCAGCTACTCCCTTTTCTTTGAATCTATCCTCTCTTTATTTCGTACTGCGGCCTGTCCATGCAGAAGCGAAATCCTGCAACAAGTCCACCTTCACGTTGCCTGAGTTACTCCAACGACGATATCCTCGAGTTTTCAAGTAAATTTCGCTGAGTGACGAGGCATTTGGCTACCTTAAGAGAGTCATAGTTACTCCTGCCGGCTGCTCCCATTTCTTTACGCCTTTAACATTCTTGCTATGGCCAGTCCTACAGAATCGATATGCCACTGTATGTCCACCTTAACGACGTCACAGTTACTCACAGTACTTCGCCGGATGTCGAGGCATTTGGCTACCTTAAGAGAGTCATAGTTCCTGCTTCCAGCTGCTCCCTTTTCTTTGAATCTATCCTCTCTTTATTTCGTACTGCGGCCTGTCCATGCAGAAGCGAAATGCTGCAACAAGTCCACCTTCACGTTGCCTGAGTTACTCCAACGACGATATCCTCGAGTTTTCAAGTAAATTTCGCAGAGTGACGAGGCATTTGGCTACCTTAAGAGAGTCATAGTTACTCCTGCCGGCTGCTCCCATTTCTTTAGGCCTTTAACATTCTTGCTATGGCCAGTCCTACAGAACCGATATGCCACTGTATGTCCACCTTAACGTCGTCACAGTTACTCACACTACGAGTCTCTCGAGTTTGCAAATGTACTTCGCCGGATGACGAGGCATTTAGCTACGTTAAGAGAGTCATAGTTCCTGCTGCCAGCTACTCCCTTTTCTTTGAATCTATCCTCTCTTTATTTCGTACTGCGGCCTGTCCATGCAGAAGCAAAATCCTGCAACAAGTCCACCTTCACGTTGCCTGAGTTACTCCAACGACGATATCCTCGAGTTTTCAAGTAAATTTCGCTGAGTGACGAGGCATTTGGCTACCTTAAGAGAGTCATAGTTACTCCTGCCGGCTGCTCCCATTTCTTTACGCCTTTAACATTCTTGCTATGGCCAGTCCTACAGAATCGATATGCCACTGTATGTCCACCTTAACGACGTCACAGTTACTCACAGTACTTCGCCGGATGACGAGGCATTTGGCTACCTTAAGAGAGTCATAGTTCCTGCTTCCAGCTGCTCCCTTTTCTTTGAATCTATCCTCTCTTTATTTCGTACTGCGGCCTGTCCATGCAGAAGCGAAATGCTGCAACAAGTCCACCTTCACGTTGCCTGAGTTACTCCAACGACGATATCCTCGAGTTTTCAAGTAAATTTCGCAGAGTGACGAGGCATTTGGCTACCTTAAGAGAGTCATAGTTACTCCTGCCGGCTGCTCCCATTTCTTTAGGCCTTTAACATTCTTGCTATGGCCAGTCCTACAGAACCGATATGCCACTGTATGTCCACCTTAACGTCGTCACAGTTACTCACACTACGAGTCTCTCGAGTTTGCAAATGTACTTCGCAGGATGACGAGGCATTTGGCTACCTTAAGAGAGTCATAGTTCCTGCTGCCTGCTGCTCCCTTTTCTTTGAATCTATCCTCTCTTTATTTCGTACTGCGGCCTGTCCATGCAGAAGCGAAATCCTGCAACAAGTCCACCTTCACGTTGCCTGAGTTACTCCAACGACGATATCCTCGAGTTTTCAAGTAAATTTCGCTGAGTGACGAGGCATTTGGCTACCTTAAGAGACTCATAGTTACTCCTGCCGGCTGCTCCCATTTCTTTAGGCCTTTAAAATTCTTGCTATGGCCAGTCCTACAGAACCGATATGCCACTGTATGTCCACCTTAACGACGTCACAGTTACTCACACTACGACTCTCTCGAGTTTGCAAATGTACTTCGCCGGATGACGAGGCATTTGGCTACCTTAAGGGAGTCATAGTTCCTGCTGCCAGCTGCTCCCTTTTCTTTGAATCTATCCTCTCTTTAGTTCGTACTGCGGCCTGTCCATGCAGAAGCGAAATGCTGCAACAAGTCCACCTTCACGTTGCCTGAGTTACTCCAACGACGATATCCTCGAGTTTTCAAGTAAATTTCGCTGAGTGACGAGGCATTTGGCTACCTTAAGAGACTCTTAGTTACTCCTGCCGGCTGCTCCCATTTCTTTAGGCCTTTAACATTCTTGCTATGGCCAGTTCTACAGAACCGATATGCCACTGTATGTCCACCTTAACGTCGTCACAGTTACTCACACTACGAGTCTCTCGAGTTTGCAAATGTACTTCGCCGGATGACGAGGCATTTAGCTACGTTAAGAGAGTCATAGTTCCTGCTGCCAGCTACTCCCTTTTCTTTGAATCTATCCTCTCTTTATTTCGTACTGCGGCCTGTCCATGCAGAAGCAAAATCCTGCAACAAGTCCACCTTCACGTTGCCTGAGTTACTCCAACGACGATATCCTCGAGTTTTCAAGTAAATTTCGCAGAGTGACGAGGCATTTGGCTACCTTAAGAGAGTCATAGTTACTCCTGCCGGCTGCTCCCATTTCTTTAGGCCTTTAACATTCTTGCTATGGCCAGTCCTACAGAACCGATATGCCACTGTATGTCCACCTTAACGTCGTCACAGTTACTCACACTACGAGTCTCTCGAGTTTGCAAATGTACTTCGTCGGATGACGAGGCATTTGGCTACCTTAAGGGAGTCATAGTTCCTGCTGCCAGCTACTCCCTTTTCTTTGAATCTATCCTCTCTTTATTTCGTACTGCGGCCTGTCCATGCAGAAGCGAAATCCTGCAACAAGTCCACCTTCACGTTGCCTGAGTTACTCCAACGACGATATCCTCGAGTTTTCAAGTAAATTTCGCTGAGTGACGAGGCATTTGGCTACCTTAAGAGAGTCATAGTTACTCCTGCCGGCTGCTCCCATTTCTTTACGCCTTTAACATTCTTGCTATGGCCAGTCCTACAGAATCGATATGCCACTGTATGTCCACCTTAACGACGTCACAGTTACTCACAGTACTTCGCCGGATGACGAGGCATTTGGCTACCTTAAGAGAGTCATAGTTCCTGCTTCCAGCTGCTCCCTTTTCTTTGAATCTATCCTCTCTTTATTTCGTACTGCGGCCTGTCCATGCAGAAGCGAAATGCTGCAACAAGTCCACCTTCACGTTGCCTGAGTTACTCCAACGACGATATCCTCGAGTTTTCAAGTAAATTTCGCAGAGTGACGAGGCATTTGGCTACCTTAAGAGAGTCATAGTTACTACTGCCGGCTGCTCCCATTTCTTTAGGCCTTTAACATTCTTGCTATGGCCAGTCCTACAGAACCGATATGCCACTGTATGTCCACCTTAACGTCGTCACAGTTACTCACACTACGAGTCTCTCGAGTTTGCAAATGTACTTCGCCGGATGACGAGGCATTTAGCTACGTTAAGAGAGTCATAGTTCCTGCTGCCAGCTGCTCCCTTTTCTTTGAATCTATCCTCTCTTTAGTTCGTACTGCGGCCTGTCCATGCAGAAGCGAAATGCTGCAACAAGTCCACCTTCACGTTGCCTGAGTTACTCCAACGACGATATCCTCGAGTTTTCAAGTAAATTTCGCTGAGTGACGAGGCATTTGGCTACCTTAAGAGACTCTTAGTTACTCCTGCCGGCTGCTCCCATTTCTTTAGGCCTTTAACATTCTTGCTATGGCCAGTCCTACAGAACCGATATGCCACTGTATGTCCACCTTAACGTCGTCACAGTTACTCACACTACGAGTCTCTCGAGTTTGCAAATGTACTTCGCCGGATGACGAGGCATTTGGCTACCTTAAGAGAGTCATAGTTCCTGCTGCCTGCTGCTCCCTTTTCTTTGAATCTATCCTCTCTTTATTTCGTACTGCGGCCTGTCCATGCAGAAGCGAAATCCTGCAACAAGTTCACCTTCACGTTGCCTGAGTTACTCCAACGACGATATCCTCGAGTTTTCAAGTAAATTTCGCTGAGTGACGAGGCATTTGGCTACCTTAAGAGACTCTTAGTTACTCCTGCCGGCTGCTCCCATTTCTTTAGGCCTTTAACATTCTTGCTATGGCCAGTCCTACAGAACCGATATGCCACTGTATGTCCACCTTAGCGTCGTCACAGTTACTCACACTACGAGTCTCTCGAGTTTGCAAATGTACTTCGCCGGATGACGAGGCATTTGGCTACCTTAAGGGAGTCATAGTTCCTGCTGCCAGCTACTCCCTTTTCATTGAATCTATCCTCTCTTTATTTCGTACTGCGGCCTGTCCATGCAGAAGCGAAATCCTGCAACAAGTCCACCTTCACGTTGCCTGAGTTACTCCAACGACGATATCCTCGAGTTTTCAAGTAAATTTCGCTGAGTGACGAGGCATTTGGCTACCTTAAGAGAGTCATAGTTACTCCTGCCGGCTGCTCCCATTTCTTTAGGCCTTTAACATTCTTGCTATGGCCAGTCCTACAGAACCGATATGCCACTGTATGTCCACCTTAACGTCGTCACAGTTACTCACACTACGAGTCTCTCGAGTTTGCAAATGTACTTCGCAGGATGACGAGGCATTTGGCTACCTTAAGAGAGTCATAGTTCCTGCTGCCTGCTGCTCCCTTTTCTTTGAATCTATCCTCTCTTTATTTCGTACTGCGGCCTGTCCATGCAGAAGCGAAATCCTGCAACAAGTCCACCTTCACGTTGCCTGAGTTACTCCAACGACGATATCCTCGAGTTTTCAAGTAAATTTCGCTGAGTGACGAGGCATTTGGCTACCTTAAGAGACTCATAGTTACTCCTGCCGGCTGCTCCCATTTCTTTAGGCCTTTAAAATTCTTGCTATGGCCAGTCCTACAGAACCGATATGCCACTGTATGTCCACCTTAACGACGTCACAGTTACTCACACTACGACTCTCTCGAGTTTGCAAATGTACTTCGCCGGATGACGAGGCATTTGGCTACCTTAAGGGAGTCATAGTTCCTGCTGCCAGCTGCTCCCTTTTCTTTGAATCTATCCTCTCTTTAGTTCGTACTGCGGCCTGTCCATGCAGAAGCGAAATGCTGCAACAAGTCCACCTTCACGTTGCCTGAGTTACTCCAACGACGATATCCTCGAGTTTTCAAGTAAATTTCGCTGAGTGACGAGGCATTTGGCTACCTTAAGAGACTCTTAGTTACTCCTGCCGGCTGCTCCCATTTCTTTAGGCCTTTAACATTATTGCTATGGCCAGTCCTACAGAACCGATATGCCACTGTATGTCCACCTTAACGTCGTCACAGTTACTCACACTACGAGTCTCTCGAGTTTGCAAATGTACTTCGCCGGATGACGAGGCATTTAGCTACGTTAAGAGAGTCATAGTTCCTGCTGCCAGCTACTCCCTTGTCTTTGAATCTATCCTCTCTTTATTTCGTACTGCGGCCTGTCCATGCAGAAGCAAAATCCTGCAACAAGTCCACCTTCACGTTGCCTGAGTTACTCCAACGACGATATCCTCGAGTTTTCAAGTAAATTTCGCAGAGTGACGAGGCATTTGGCTACCTTAAGAGAGTCATAGTTACTCCTGCCGGCTGCTCCCATTTCTTTAGGCCTTTAACATTCTTGCTATGGCCAGTCCTACAGAACCGATATGCCACTGTATGTCCACCTTAACGTCGTCACAGTTACTCACACTACGAGTCTCTCGAGTTTGCAAATGTACTTCGCCGGATGACGAGGCATTTGGCTACCTTAAGGGAGTCATAGTTCCTGCTGCCAGCTACTCCCTTTTCTTTGAATCTATCCTCTCTTTATTTCGTACTGCGGCCTGTCCATGCAGAAGCGAAATCCTGCAACAAGTCCACCTTCACGTTGCCTGAGTTACTCCAACGACGATATCCTCGAGTTTTCAAGTAAATTTCGCTGAGTGACGACGCATTTGGCTACCTTAAGAGAGTCATAGTTACTCCTGCCGGCTGCTCCCATTTCTTTACGCCTTTAACATTCTTACTATGGCCAGTCCTACAGAATCGATATGCCACTGTATGTCCACCTTAACGACGTCACAGTTACTCACAGTACTTCGCCGGATGACGAGGCATTTGGCTACCTTAAGAGAGTCATAGTTCCTGCTTCCAGCTGCTCCCTTTTCTTTGAATCTATCCTCTCTTTATTTCGTACTGCGGCCTGTCCATGCAGAAGCGAAATGCTGCAACAAGTCCACCTTCACGTTGCCTGAGTTACTCCAACGACGATATCCTCGAGTTTTCAAGTAAATTTCGCAGAGTGACGAGGCATTTGGCTACCTTAAGAGAGTCATAGTTACTCCTGCCGGCTGCTCCCATTTCTTTAGGCCTTTAACATTCTTGCTATGGCCAGTCCTACAGAACCGATATGCCACTGTATGTCCACCTTAACGTCGTCACAGTTACTCACACTACGAGTCTCTCGAGTTTGCAAATGTACTTCGCCGGATGACGAGGCATTTAGCTACGTTAAGAGAGTCATAGTTCCTGCTGCCAGCTGCTCCCTTTTCTTTGAATCTATCCTCTCTTTAGTTCGTACTGCGGCCTGTCCATGCAGAAGCGAAATGCTGCAACAAGTCCACCTTCACGTTGCCTGAGTTACTCCAACGACGATATCCTCGACTTTTCAAGTAAATTTCGCTGAGTGACGAGGCATTTGGCTACCTTAAGAGACTCTTAGTTACTCCTGCCGGCTGCTCCCATTTCTTTAGGCCTTTAACATTCTTGCTATGGCCAGTCCTACAGAACCGATATGCCACTGTATGTCCACCTTAACGTCGTCACAGTTACTCACACTATGAGTCTCTCGAGTTTGCAAATGTACTTCGCCGGATGACGAGGCATTTGGCTACCTTAAGAGAGTCATAGTTCCTGCTGCCTGCTGCTCCCTTTTCTTTGAATCTATCCTCTCTTTATTTCGTACTGCGGCCTGTCCATGCAGAAGCGAAATCCTGCAACAAGTCCACCTTCACGTTGCCTGAGTTACTCCAACGACGATATCCTCGAGTTTTCAAGTAAATTTCGCTGAGTGACGAGGCATTTGGCTACCTTAAGAGACTCTTAGTTACTCCTGCCGGCTGCTCCCATTTCTTTAGGCCTTTAACATTCTTGCTATGGCCAGTCCTACAGAACCGATATGCCACTGTATGTCCACCTTAGCGTCGTCACAGTTACTCACACTACGAGTCTCTCGAGTTTGCAAATGTACTTCGCCGGATGACGACGCATTTGGCTACCTTAAGGGAGTCATAGTTCCTGCTGCCAGCTACTCCCTTTTCATTGAATCTATCCTCTCTTTATTTCGTACTGCGGCCTGTCCATGCAGAAGCGAAATCCTGCAACAAGTCCACCTTCACGTTGCCTGAGTTACTCCAACGACGATATCCTCGAGTTTTCAAGTAAATTTCGCTGAGTGACGAGGCATTTGGCTACCTTAAGAGAGTCATAGTTACTCCTGCCGGCTGCTCCCATTTCTTTAGGCCTTTAACATTCTTGCTATGGCCAGTCCTACAGAACCGATATGCCACTGTATGTCCACCTTAACGTCGTCACAGTTACTCACACTACGAGTCTCTCGAGTTTGCAAATGTACTTCGCCGGATGACGAGGCATTTAGCTACGTTAAGAGAGTCATAGTTCCTGCTGCCAGCTACTCCCTTTTCTTTGAATCTATCCTCTCTTTATTTCGTACTGCGGCCTGTCCATGCAGAAGCAAAATCCTGCAACAAGTCCACCTTCACGTTGCCTGAGTTACTCCAACGACGATATCCTCGAGTTTTCAAGTAAATTTCGCAGAGTGACGAGGCATTTGGCTACCTTAAGAGAGTCATAGTTACTCCTGCCGGCTGCTCCCATTTCTTTAGGCCTTTAACATTCTTGCTATGGCCAGTCCTACAGAACCGATATGCCACTGTATGTCCACCTTAACGTCGTCACAGTTACTCACACTACGAGTCTCTCGAGTTTGCAAATGTACTTCGCCGGATGACGAGGCATTTGGCTACCTTAAGGGAGTCATAGTTCCTGCTGCCAGCTACTCCCTTTTCTTTGAATCTATCCTCTCTTTATTTCGTACTGCGGCCTGTCCATGCAGAAGCGAAATCCTGCAACAAGTCCACCTTCACGTTGCCTGAGTTACTCCAACGACGATATCCTCGAGTTTTCAAGTAAATTTCGCAGAGTGACGAGGCATTTGGCTACCTTAAGAGAGTCATAGTTACTCCTGCCGGCTGCTCCCATTTCTTTAGGCCTTTAACATTCTTGCTATGGCCAGTCCTACAGAACCGATATGCCACTGTATGTCCACCTTAACGTCGTCACAGTTACTCACACTACGAGTCTCTCGAGTTTGCAAATGTACTTCGCCGGATGACGAGGCATTTGGCTACCTTAAGGGAGTCATAGTTCCTGCTGCCAGCTACTCCCTTTTCTTTGAATCTATCCTCTCTTTATTTCGTACTGCGGCCTGTCCATGCAGAAGCGAAATCCTGCAACAAGTCCACCTTCACGTTGCCTGAGTTACTCCAACGACGATATCCTCGAGTTTTCAAGTAAATTTCGCTGAGTGACGAGGCATTTGGCTACCTTAAGAGAGTCATAGTTACTCCTGCCGGCTGCTCCCATTTCTTTACGCCTTTAACATTCTTGCTATGGCCAGTCCTACAGAATCGATATGCCACTGTATGTCCACCTTAACGACGTCACAGTTACTCACAGTACTTCGCCGGATGACGAGGCATTTGGCTACCTTAAGAGAGTCATAGTTCCTGCTTCCAGCTGCTCCCTTTTCTTTGAATCTATCCTCTCTTTATTTCGTACTGCGGCCTGTCCATGCAGAAGCGAAATGCTGCAACAAGTCCACCTTCACGTTGCCTGAGTTACTCCAACGACGATATCCTCGAGTTTTCAAGTAAATTTCGCAGAGTGACGAGGCATTTGGCTACCTTAAGAGAGTCATAGTTACTCCTGCCGGCTGCTCCCATTTCTTTAAGCCTTTAACATTCTTGCTATGGCCAGTCCTACAGAACCGATATGCCACTGTATGTCCACCTTAACGTCGTCACAGTTACTCACACTACGAGTCTCTCGAGTTTGCAAATGTACTTCGCCGGATGACGAGGCATTTAGCTACGTTAAGAGAGTCATAGTTCCTGCTGCCAGCTGCTCCCTTTTCTTTGAATCTATCCTCTCTTTAGTTCGTACTGCGGCCTGTCCATGCAGAAGCGAAATGCTGCAACAAGTCCACCTTCACGTTGCCTGAGTTACTCCAACGACGATATCCTCGAGTTTTCAAGTAAATTTCGCTGAGTGACGAGGCATTTGGCTACCTTAAGAGACTCTTAGTTACTCCTGCCGGCTGCTCCCATTTCTTTAGGCCTTTAACATTCTTGCTATGGCCAGTCCTACAGAACCGATATGCCACTGTATGTCCACCTTAACGTCGTCACAGTTACTCACACTACGAGTCTCTCGAGTTTGCAAATGTACTTCGCCGGATGACGAGGCATTTGGCTACCTTAAGAGAGTCATAGTTCCTGCTTCCAGCTGCTCCCTTTTCTTTGAATCTATCCTCTCTTTATTTCGTACTGCGGCCTGTCCATGCAGAAGCGAAATGCTGCAACAAGTCCACCTTCACGTTGCCTGAGTTACTCCAACGACGATATCCTCGAGTTTTCAAGTAAATTTCGCAGAGTGACGAGGCATTTGGCTACCTTAAGAGACTCATAGTTACTCCTGCCGGCTGCTCCCATTTCTTTAGGCCTTTAACATTCTTGCTATGGCCAGTCCTACAGAACCGATATGCCACTGTATGTCCACCTTAACGTCGTCACAGTTACTCACACTACGAGTCTCTCGAGTTTGCAAATGTACTTCGCCGGATGACGAGGCATTTAGCTACGTTAAGAGAGTCATAGTTCCTGCTGCCAGCTGCTCCCTTTTCTTTGAATCTATCCTCTCTTTAGTTCGTACTGCGGCCTGTCCATGCAGAAGCGAAATGCTGCAACAAGTCCACCTTCACGTTGCCTGAGTTACTCCAACGACGATATCCTCGAGTTTTCAAGTAAATTTCGCTGAGTGACGAGGCATTTGGCTACCTTAAGAGACTCTTAGTTACTCCTGCCGGCTGCTCCCATTTCTTTAGGCCTTTAACATTCTTGCTATGGCCAGTCCTACAGAACCGATATGCCACTGTATGTCCACCTTAACGTCGTCACAGTTACTCACACTATGAGTCTCTCGAGTTTGCAAATGTACTTCGCCGGATGACGAGGCATTTGGCTACCTTAAGAGAGTCATAGTTCCTGCTGCCTGCTGCTCCCTTTTCTTTGAATCTATCCTCTCTTTATTTCGTACTGCGGCCTGTCCATGCAGAAGCGAAATCCTGCAACAAGTCCACCTTCACGTTGCCTGAGTTACTCCAACGACGATATCCTCGAGTTTTCAAGTAAATTTCGCTGAGTGACGAGGCATTTGGCTACCTTAAGAGACTCTTAGTTACTCCTGCCGGCTGCTCCCATTTCTTTAGGCCTTTAACATTCTTGCTATGGCCAGTCCTACAGAACCGATATGCCACTGTATGTCCACCTTAGCGTCGTCACAGTTACTCACACTACGAGTCTCTCGAGTTTGCAAATGTACTTCGCCGGATGACGAGGCATTTGGCTACCTTAAGGGAGTCATAGTTCCTGCTGCCAGCTACTCCCTTTTCATTGAATCTATCCTCTCTTTATTTCGTACTGCGGCCTGTCCATGCAGAAGCGAAATCCTGCAACAAGTCCACCTTCACGTTGCCTGAGTTACTCCAACGACGATATCCTCGAGTTTTCAAGTAAATTTCGCTGAGTGACGAGGCATTTGGCTACCTTAAGAGAGTCATAGTTACTCCTGCCGGCTGCTCCCATTTCTTTAGGCCTTTAACATTCTTGCTATGGCCAGTCCTACAGAACCGATATGCCACTGTATGTCCACCTTAACGTCGTCACAGTTACTCACACTACGAGTCTCTCGAGTTTGCAAATGTACTTCGCCGGATGACGAGGCATTTAGCTACGTTAAGAGAGTCATAGTTCCTGCTGCCAGCTACTCCCTTTTCTTTGAATCTATCCTCTCTTTATTTCGTACTGCGGCCTGTCCATGCAGAAGCAAAATCCTGCAACAAGTCCACCTTCACGTTGCCTGAGTTACTCCAACGACGATATCCTCGAGTTTTCAAGTAAATTTCGCAGAGTGACGAGGCATTTGGCTACCTTAAGAGAGTCATAGTTACTCCTGCCGGCTGCTCCCATTTCTTTAGGCCTTTAACATTCTTGCTATGGCCAGTCCTACAGAACCGATATGCCACTGTATGTCCACCTTAACGTCGTCACAGTTACTCACACTACGAGTCTCTCGAGTTTGCAAATGTACTTCGCCGGATGACGAGGCATTTGGCTACCTTAAGGGAGTCATAGTTCCTGCTGCCAGCTACTCCCTTTTCTTTGAATCTATCCTCTCTTTATTTCGTACTGCGGCCTGTCCATGCAGAAGCGAAATCCTGCAACAAGTCCACCTTCACGTTGCCTGAGTTACTCCAACGACGATATCCTCGAGTTTTCAAGTAAATTTCGCTGAGTGACGAGGCATTTGGCTACCTTAAGAGAGTCATAGTTACTCCTGCCGGCTGCTCCCATTTCTTTACGCCTTTAACATTCTTGCTATGGCCAGTCCTACAGAATCGATATGCCACTGTATGTCCACCTTAACGACGTCACAGTTACTCACAGTACTTCGCCGGATGACGAGGCATTTGGCTACCTTAAGAGAGTCATAGTTCCTGCTTCCAGCTGCTCCCTTTTCTTTGAATCTATCCTCTCTTTATTTCGTACTGCGGCCTGTCCATGCAGAAGCGAAATGCTGCAACAAGTCCACCTTCACGTTGCCTGAGTTACTCCAACGACGATATCCTCGAGTTTTCAAGTAAATTTCGCAGAGTGACGAGGCATTTGGCTACCTTAAGAGACTCATAGTTACTCCTGCCGGCTGCTCCCATTTCTTTAGGCCTTTAACATTCTTGCTATGGCCAGTCCTACAGAACCGATATGCCACTGTATGTCCACCTTAACGTCGTCACAGTTACTCACACTACGAGTCTCTCGAGTTTGCAAATGTACTTCGCCGGATGACGAGGCATTTAGCTACGTTAAGAGAGTCATAGTTCCTGCTGCCAGCTGCTCCCTTTTCTTTGAATCTATCCTCTCTTTAGTTCGTACTGCGGCCTGTCCATGCAGAAGCGAAATGCTGCAACAAGTCCACCTTCACGTTGCCTGAGTTACTCCAACGACGATATCCTCGAGTTTTCAAGTAAATTTCGCTGAGTGACGAGGCATTTGGCTACCTTAAGAGACTCTTAGTTACTCCTGCCGGCTGCTCCCATTTCTTTAGGCCTTTAACATTCTTGCTATGGCCAGTCCTACAGAACCGATATGCCACTGTATGTCCACCTTAACGTCGTCACAGTTACTCACACTACGAGTCTCTCGAGTTTGCAAATGTACTTCGCCGGATGACGAGGCATTTGGCTACCTTAAGAGAGTCATAGTTCCTGCTGCCTGCTGCTCCCTTTTCTTTGAATCTATCCTCTCTTTATTTCGTACTGCGGCCTGTCCATGCAGAAGCGAAATCCTGCAACAAGTCCACCTTCACGTTGCCTGAGTTACTCCAACGACGATATCCTCGAGTTTTCAAGTAAATTTCGCTGAGTGACGAGGCATTTGGCTACCTTAAGAGACTCTTAGTTACTCCTGCCGGCTGCTCCCATTTCTTTAGGCCTTTAACATTCTTGCTATGGCCAGTCCTACAGAACCGATATGCCACTGTATGTCCACCTTAGCGTCGTCACAGTTACTCACACTACGAGTCTCTCGAGTTTGCAAATGTACTTCGCCGGATGACGAGGCATTTGGCTACCTTAAGGGAGTCATAGTTCCTGCTGCCAGCTACTCCCTTTTCATTGAATCTATCCTCTCTTTATTTCGTACTGCGGCCTGTCCATGCAGAAGCGAAATCCTGCAACAAGTCCACCTTCACGTTGCCTGAGTTACTCCAACGACGATATCCTCGAGTTTTCAAGTAAATTTCGCTGAGTGACGAGGCATTTGGCTACCTTAAGAGAGTCATAGTTACTCCTGCCGGCTGCTCCCATTTCTTTAGGCCTTTAACATTCTTGCTATGGCCAGTCCTACAGAACCGATATGCCACTGTATGTCCACCTTAACGTCGTCACAGTTACTCACACTACGAGTCTCTCGAGTTTGCAAATGTACTTCGCCGGATGACGAGGCATTTGGCTACCTTAAGGGAGTCATAGTTCCTGCTGCCAGCTACTCCCTTTTCTTTGAATCTATCCTCTCTTTATTTCGTACTGCGGCCTGTCCATGCAGAAGCGAAATCCTGCAACAAGTCCACCTTCACGTTGCCTGAGTTACTCCAACGACGATATCCTCGAGTTTTCAAGTAAATTTCGCTGAGTGACGAGGCATTTGGCTACCTTAAGAGAGTCATAGTTACTCCTGCCGGCTGCTCCCATTTCTTTACGCCTTTAACATTCTTGCTATGGCCAGTCCTACAGAATCGATATGCCACTGTATGTCCACCTTAACGACGTCACAGTTACTCACAGTACTTCGCCGGATGACGAGGCATTTGGCTACCTTAAGAGAGTCATAGTTCCTGCTTCCAGCTGCTCCCTTTTCTTTGAATCTATCCTCTCTTTATTTCGTACTGCGGCCTGTCCATGCAGAAGCGAAATGCTGCAACAAGTCCACCTTCACGTTGCCTGAGTTACTCCAACGACGATATCCTCGAGTTTTCAAGTAAATTTCGCAGAGTGACGAGGCATTTGGCTACCTTAAGAGACTCATAGTTACTCCTGCCGGCTGCTCCCATTTCTTTAGGCCTTTAACATTCTTGCTATGGCCAGTCCTACAGAACCGATATGCCACTGTATGTCCACCTTAACGTCGTCACAGTTACTCACACTACGAGTCTCTCGAGTTTGCAAATGTACTTCGCCGGATGACGAGGCATTTAGCTACGTTAAGAGAGTCATAGTTCCTGCTGCCAGCTGCTCCCTTTTCTTTGAATCTATCCTCTCTTTAGTTCGTACTGCGGCCTGTCCATGCAGAAGCGAAATGCTGCAACAAGTCCACCTTCACGTTGCCTGAGTTACTCCAACGACGATATCCTCGAGTTTTCAAGTAAATTTCGCTGAGTGACGAGGCATTTGGCTACCTTAAGAGACTCTTAGTTACTCCTGCCGGCTGCTCCCATTTCTTTAGGCCTTTAACATTCTTGCTATGGCCAGTCCTACAGAACCGATATGCCACTGTATGTCCACCTTAACGTCGTCACAGTTACTCACACTACGAGTCTCTCGAGTTTGCAAATGTACTTCGCCGGATGACGAGGCATTTGGCTACCTTAAGAGAGTCATAGTTCCTGCTGCCTGCTGCTCCCTTTTCTTTGAATCTATCCTCTCTTTATTTCGTACTGCGGCCTGTCCATGCAGAAGCGAAATCCTGCAACAAGTCCACCTTCACGTTGCCTGAGTTACTCCAACGACGATATCCTCGAGTTTTCAAGTAAATTTCGCTGAGTGACGAGGCATTTGGCTACCTTAAGAGACTCTTAGTTACTCCTGCCGGCTGCTCCCATTTCTTTAGGCCTTTAACATTCTTGCTATGGCCAGTCCTACAGAACCGATATGCCACTGTATGTCCACCTTAGCGTCGTCACAGTTACTCACACTACGAGTCTCTCGAGTTTGCAAATGTACTTCGCCGGATGACGAGGCATTTGGCTACCTTAAGGGAGTCATAGTTCCTGCTGCCAGCTACTCCCTTTTCATTGAATCTATCCTCTCTTTATTTCGTACTGCGGCCTGTCCATGCAGAAGCGAAATCCTGCAACAAGTCCACCTTCACGTTGCCTGAGTTACTCCAACGACGATATCCTCGAGTTTTCAAGTAAATTTCGCTGAGTGACGAGGCATTTGGCTACCTTAAGAGAGTCATAGTTACTCCTGCCGGCTGCTCCCATTTCTTTAGGCCTTTAACATTCTTGCTATGGCCAGTCCTACAGAACCGATATGCCACTGTATGTCCACCTTAACGTCGTCACAGTTACTCACACTACGAGTCTCTCGAGTTTGCAAATGTACTTCGCCGGATGACGAGGCATTTAGCTACGTTAAGAGAGTCATAGTTCCTGCTGCCAGCTACTCCCTTTTCTTTGAATCTATCCTCTCTTTATTTCGTACTGCGGCCTGTCCATGCAGAAGCAAAATCCTGCAACAAGTCCACCTTCACGTTGCCTGAGTTACTCCAACGACGATATCCTCGAGTTTTCAAGTAAATTTCGCAGAGTGACGAGGCATTTGGCTACCTTAAGAGAGTCATAGTTACTCCTGCCGGCTGCTCCCATTTCTTTAGGCCTTTAACATTCTTGCTATGGCCAGTCCTACAGAACCGATATGCCACTGTATGTCCACCTTAACGTCGTCACAGTTACTCACACTACGAGTCTCTCGAGTTTGCAAATGTACTTCGCCGGATGACGAGGCATTTGGCTACCTTAAGGGAGTCATAGTTCCTGCTGCCAGCTACTCCCTTTTCTTTGAATCTATCCTCTCTTTATTTCGTACTGCGGCCTGTCCATGCAGAAGCGAAATCCTGCAACAAGTCCACCTTCACGTTGCCTGAGTTACTCCAACGACGATATCCTCGAGTTTTCAAGTAAATTTCGCTGAGTGACGAGGCATTTGGCTACCTTAAGAGAGTCATAGTTACTCCTGCCGGCTGCTCCCATTTCTTTACGCCTTTAACATTCTTGCTATGGCCAGTCCTACAGAATCGATATGCCACTGTATGTCCACCTTAACGACGTCACAGTTACTCACAGTACTTCGCCGGATGACGAGGCATTTGGCTACCTTAAGAGAGTCATAGTTCCTGCTTCCAGCTGCTCCCTTTTCTTTGAATCTATCCTCTCTTTATTTCGTACTGCGGCCTGTCCATGCAGAAGCGAAATGCTGCAACAAGTCCACCTTCACGTTGCCTGAGTTACTCCAACGACGATATCCTCGAGTTTTCAAGTAAATTTCGCAGAGTGACGAGGCATTTGGCTACCTTAAGAGACTCATAGTTACTCCTGCCGGCTGCTCCCATTTCTTTAGGCCTTTAACATTCTTGCTATGGCCAGTCCTACAGAACCGATATGCCACTGTATGTCCACCTTAACGTCGTCACAGTTACTCACACTACGAGTCTCTCGAGTTTGCAAATGTACTTCGCCGGATGACGAGGCATTTAGCTACGTTAAGAGAGTCATAGTTCCTGCTGCCAGCTGCTCCCTTTTCTTTGAATCTATCCTCTCTTTAGTTCGTACTGCGGCCTGTCCATGCAGAAGCGAAATGCTGCAACAAGTCCACCTTCACGTTGCCTGAGTTACTCCAACGACGATATCCTCGAGTTTTCAAGTAAATTTCGCTGAGTGACGAGGCATTTGGCTACCTGTCCATGCAGAAGCGAAATCCTGCAACAAGTCCACCTTCACGTTGCCTGAGTTACTCCAACGACGATATCCTCGAGTTTTCAAGTAAATTTCGCTGAGTGACGAGGCATTTGGCTACCTTAAGAGACTCTTAGTTACTCCTGCCGGCTGCTCCCATTTCTTTAGGCCTTTAACATTCTTGCTATGGCCAGTCCTACAGAACCGATATGCCACTGTATGTCCACCTTAGCGTCGTCACAGTTACTCACACTACGAGTCTCTCGAGTTTGCAAATGTACTTCGCCGGATGACGAGGCATTTGGCTACCTTAAGGGAGTCATAGTTCCTGCTGCCAGCTACTCCCTTTTCATTGAATCTATCCTCTCTTTATTTCGTACTGCGGCCTGTCCATGCAGAAGCGAAATCCTGCAACAAGTCCACCTTCACGTTGCCTGAGTTACTCCAACGACGATATCCTCGAGTTTTCAAGTAAATTTCGCTGAGTGACGAGGCATTTGGCTACCTTAAGAGAGTCATAGTTACTCCTGCCGGCTGCTCCCATTTCTTTAGGCCTTTAACATTCTTGCTATGGCCAGTCCTACAGAACCGATATGCCACTGTATGTCCACCTTAACGTCGTCACAGTTACTCACACTACGAGTCTCTCGAGTTTGCAAATGTACTTCGCCGGATGACGAGGCATTTAGCTACGTTAAGAGAGTCATAGTTCCTGCTGCCAGCTGCTCCCTTTTCTTTGAATCTATCCTCTCTTTAGTTCGTACTGCGGCCTGTCCATGCAGAAGCGAAATGCTGCAACAAGTCCACCTTCACGTTGCCTGAGTTACTCCAACGACGATATCCTCGAGTTTTCAAGTAAATTTCGCTGAGTGACGAGGCATTTGGCTACCTTAAGAGACTCTTAGTTACTCCTGCCGGCTGCTCCCATTTCTTTAGGCCTTTAACATTCTTGCTATGGCCAGTCCTACAGAACCGATATGCCACTGTATGTCCACCTTAACGTCGTCACAGTTACTCACACTACGAGTCTCTCGAGTTTGCAAATGTACTTCGCCGGATGACGAGGCATTTGGCTACCTTAAGAGAGTCATAGTTCCTGCTTCCAGCTGCTCCCTTTTCTTTGAATCTATCCTCTCTTTATTTCGTACTGCGGCCTGTCCATGCAGAAGCGAAATGCTGCAACAAGTCCACCTTCACGTTGCCTGAGTTACTCCAACGACGATATCCTCGAGTTTTCAAGTAAATTTCGCAGAGTGACGAGGCATTTGGCTACCTTAAGAGACTCATAGTTACTCCTGCCGGCTGCTCCCATTTCTTTAGGCCTTTAACATTCTTGCTATGGCCAGTCCTACAGAACCGATATGCCACTGTATGTCCACCTTAACGTCGTCACAGTTACTCACACTACGAGTCTCTCGAGTTTGCAAATGTACTTCGCCGGATGACGAGGCATTTAGCTACGTTAAGAGAGTCATAGTTCCTGCTGCCAGCTGCTCCCTTTTCTTTGAATCTATCCTCTCTTTAGTTCGTACTGCGGCCTGTCCATGCAGAAGCGAAATGCTGCAACAAGTCCACCTTCACGTTGCCTGAGTTACTCCAACGACGATATCCTCGAGTTTTCAAGTAAATTTCGCTGAGTGACGAGGCATTTGGCTACCTTAAGAGACTCTTAGTTACTCCTGCCGGCTGCTCCCATTTCTTTAGGCCTTTAACATTCTTGCTATGGCCAGTCCTACAGAACCGATATGCCACTGTATGTCCACCTTAACGTCGTCACAGTTACTCACACTATGAGTCTCTCGAGTTTGCAAATGTACTTCGCCGGATGACGAGGCATTTGGCTACCTTAAGAGAGTCATAGTTCCTGCTGCCTGCTGCTCCCTTTTCTTTGAATCTATCCTCTCTTTATTTCGTACTGCGGCCTGTCCATGCAGAAGCGAAATCCTGCAACAAGTCCACCTTCACGTTGCCTGAGTTACTCCAACGACGATATCCTCGAGTTTTCAAGTAAATTTCGCTGAGTGACGAGGCATTTGGCTACCTTAAGAGACTCTTAGTTACTCCTGCCGGCTGCTCCCATTTCTTTAGGCCTTTAACATTCTTGCTATGGCCAGTCCTACAGAACCGATATGCCACTGTATGTCCACCTTAGCGTCGTCACAGTTACTCACACTACGAGTCTCTCGAGTTTGCAAATGTACTTCGCCGGATGACGAGGCATTTGGCTACCTTAAGGGAGTCATAGTTCCTGCTGCCAGCTACTCCCTTTTCATTGAATCTATCCTCTCTTTATTTCGTACTGCGGCCTGTCCATGCAGAAGCGAAATCCTGCAACAAGTCCACCTTCACGTTGCCTGAGTTACTCCAACGACGATATCCTCGAGTTTTCAAGTAAATTTCGCTGAGTGACGAGGCATTTGGCTACCTTAAGAGAGTCATAGTTACTCCTGCCGGCTGCTCCCATTTCTTTAGGCCTTTAACATTCTTGCTATGGCCAGTCCTACAGAACCGATATGCCACTGTATGTCCACCTTAACGTCGTCACAGTTACTCACACTACGAGTCTCTCGAGTTTGCAAATGTACTTCGCCGGATGACGAGGCATTTAGCTACGTTAAGAGAGTCATAGTTCCTGCTGCCAGCTACTCCCTTTTCTTTGAATCTATCCTCTCTTTATTTCGTACTGCGGCCTGTCCATGCAGAAGCAAAATCCTGCAACAAGTCCACCTTCACGTTGCCTGAGTTACTCCAACGACGATATCCTCGAGTTTTCAAGTAAATTTCGCAGAGTGACGAGGCATTTGGCTACCTTAAGAGAGTCATAGTTACTCCTGCCGGCTGCTCCCATTTCTTTAGGCCTTTAACATTCTTGCTATGGCCAGTCCTACAGAACCGATATGCCACTGTATGTCCACCTTAACGTCGTCACAGTTACTCACACTACGAGTCTCTCGAGTTTGCAAATGTACTTCGCCGGATGACGAGGCATTTGGCTACCTTAAGGGAGTCATAGTTCCTGCTGCCAGCTACTCCCTTTTCTTTGAATCTATCCTCTCTTTATTTCGTACTGCGGCCTGTCCATGCAGAAGCGAAATCCTGCAACAAGTCCACCTTCACGTTGCCTGAGTTACTCCAACGACGATATCCTCGAGTTTTCAAGTAAATTTCGCTGAGTGACGAGGCATTTGGCTACCTTAAGAGAGTCATAGTTACTCCTGCCGGCTGCTCCCATTTCTTTACGCCTTTAACATTCTTGCTATGGCCAGTCCTACAGAATCGATATGCCACTGTATGTCCACCTTAACGACGTCACAGTTACTCACAGTACTTCGCCGGATGACGAGGCATTTGGCTACCTTAAGAGAGTCATAGTTCCTGCTTCCAGCTGCTCCCTTTTCTTTGAATCTATCCTCTCTTTATTTCGTACTGCGGCCTGTCCATGCAGAAGCGAAATGCTGCAACAAGTCCACCTTCACGTTGCCTGAGTTACTCCAACGACGATATCCTCGAGTTTTCAAGTAAATTTCGCAGAGTGACGAGGCATTTGGCTACCTTAAGAGACTCATAGTTACTCCTGCCGGCTGCTCCCATTTCTTTAGGCCTTTAACATTCTTGCTATGGCCAGTCCTACAGAACCGATATGCCACTGTATGTCCACCTTAACGTCGTCACAGTTACTCACACTACGAGTCTCTCGAGTTTGCAAATGTACTTCGCCGGATGACGAGGCATTTAGCTACGTTAAGAGAGTCATAGTTCCTGCTGCCAGCTGCTCCCTTTTCTTTGAATCTATCCTCTCTTTAGTTCGTACTGCGGCCTGTCCATGCAGAAGCGAAATGCTGCAACAAGTCCACCTTCACGTTGCCTGAGTTACTCCAACGACGATATCCTCGAGTTTTCAAGTAAATTTCGCTGAGTGACGAGGCATTTGGCTACCTTAAGAGACTCTTAGTTACTCCTGCCGGCTGCTCCCATTTCTTTAGGCCTTTAACATTCTTGCTATGGCCAGTCCTACAGAACCGATATGCCACTGTATGTCCACCTTAACGTCGTCACAGTTACTCACACTACGAGTCTCTCGAGTTTGCAAATGTACTTCGCCGGATGACGAGGCATTTGGCTACCTTAAGAGAGTCATAGTTCCTGCTGCCTGCTGCTCCCTTTTCTTTGAATCTATCCTCTCTTTATTTCGTACTGCGGCCTGTCCATGCAGAAGCGAAATCCTGCAACAAGTCCACCTTCACGTTGCCTGAGTTACTCCAACGACGATATCCTCGAGTTTTCAAGTAAATTTCGCTGAGTGACGAGGCATTTGGCTACCTTAAGAGACTCTTAGTTACTCCTGCCGGCTGCTCCCATTTCTTTAGGCCTTTAACATTCTTGCTATGGCCAGTCCTACAGAACCGATATGCCACTGTATGTCCACCTTAGCGTCGTCACAGTTACTCACACTACGAGTCTCTCGAGTTTGCAAATGTACTTCGCCGGATGACGAGGCATTTGGCTACCTTAAGGGAGTCATAGTTCCTGCTGCCAGCTACTCCCTTTTCATTGAATCTATCCTCTCTTTATTTCGTACTGCGGCCTGTCCATGCAGAAGCGAAATCCTGCAACAAGTCCACCTTCACGTTGCCTGAGTTACTCCAACGACGATATCCTCGAGTTTTCAAGTAAATTTCGCTGAGTGACGAGGCATTTGGCTACCTTAAGAGAGTCATAGTTACTCCTGCCGGCTGCTCCCATTTCTTTAGGCCTTTAACATTCTTGCTATGGCCAGTCCTACAGAACCGATATGCCACTGTATGTCCACCTTAACGTCGTCACAGTTACTCACACTACGAGTCTCTCGAGTTTGCAAATGTACTTCGCCGGATGACGAGGCATTTGGCTACCTTAAGGGAGTCATAGTTCCTGCTGCCAGCTACTCCCTTTTCTTTGAATCTATCCTCTCTTTATTTCGTACTGCGGCCTGTCCATGCAGAAGCGAAATCCTGCAACAAGTCCACCTTCACGTTGCCTGAGTTACTCCAACGACGATATCCTCGAGTTTTCAAGTAAATTTCGCTGAGTGACGAGGCATTTGGCTACCTTAAGAGAGTCATAGTTACTCCTGCCGGCTGCTCCCATTTCTTTACGCCTTTAACATTCTTGCTATGGCCAGTCCTACAGAATCGATATGCCACTGTATGTCCACCTTAACGACGTCACAGTTACTCACAGTACTTCGCCGGATGACGAGGCATTTGGCTACCTTAAGAGAGTCATAGTTCCTGCTTCCAGCTGCTCCCTTTTCTTTGAATCTATCCTCTCTTTATTTCGTACTGCGGCCTGTCCATGCAGAAGCGAAATGCTGCAACAAGTCCACCTTCACGTTGCCTGAGTTACTCCAACGACGATATCCTCGAGTTTTCAAGTAAATTTCGCAGAGTGACGAGGCATTTGGCTACCTTAAGAGACTCATAGTTACTCCTGCCGGCTGCTCCCATTTCTTTAGGCCTTTAACATTCTTGCTATGGCCAGTCCTACAGAACCGATATGCCACTGTATGTCCACCTTAACGTCGTCACAGTTACTCACACTACGAGTCTCTCGAGTTTGCAAATGTACTTCGCCGGATGACGAGGCATTTAGCTACGTTAAGAGAGTCATAGTTCCTGCTGCCAGCTGCTCCCTTTTCTTTGAATCTATCCTCTCTTTAGTTCGTACTGCGGCCTGTCCATGCAGAAGCGAAATGCTGCAACAAGTCCACCTTCACGTTGCCTGAGTTACTCCAACGACGATATCCTCGAGTTTTCAAGTAAATTTCGCTGAGTGACGAGGCATTTGGCTACCTTAAGAGACTCTTAGTTACTCCTGCCGGCTGCTCCCATTTCTTTAGGCCTTTAACATTCTTGCTATGGCCAGTCCTACAGAACCGATATGCCACTGTATGTCCACCTTAACGTCGTCACAGTTACTCACACTACGAGTCTCTCGAGTTTGCAAATGTACTTCGCCGGATGACGAGGCATTTGGCTACCTTAAGAGAGTCATAGTTCCTGCTGCCTGCTGCTCCCTTTTCTTTGAATCTATCCTCTCTTTATTTCGTACTGCGGCCTGTCCATGCAGAAGCGAAATCCTGCAACAAGTCCACCTTCACGTTGCCTGAGTTACTCCAACGACGATATCCTCGAGTTTTCAAGTAAATTTCGCTGAGTGACGAGGCATTTGGCTACCTTAAGAGACTCTTAGTTACTCCTGCCGGCTGCTCCCATTTCTTTAGGCCTTTAACATTCTTGCTATGGCCAGTCCTACAGAACCGATATGCCACTGTATGTCCACCTTAGCGTCGTCACAGTTACTCACACTACGAGTCTCTCGAGTTTGCAAATGTACTTCGCCGGATGACGAGGCATTTGGCTACCTTAAGGGAGTCATAGTTCCTGCTGCCAGCTACTCCCTTTTCATTGAATCTATCCTCTCTTTATTTCGTACTGCGGCCTGTCCATGCAGAAGCGAAATCCTGCAACAAGTCCACCTTCACGTTGCCTGAGTTACTCCAACGACGATATCCTCGAGTTTTCAAGTAAATTTCGCTGAGTGACGAGGCATTTGGCTACCTTAAGAGAGTCATAGTTACTCCTGCCGGCTGCTCCCATTTCTTTAGGCCTTTAACATTCTTGCTATGGCCAGTCCTACAGAACCGATATGCCACTGTATGTCCACCTTAACGTCGTCACAGTTACTCACACTACGAGTCTCTCGAGTTTGCAAATGTACTTCGCCGGATGACGAGGCATTTAGCTACGTTAAGAGAGTCATAGTTCCTGCTGCCAGCTACTCCCTTTTCTTTGAATCTATCCTCTCTTTATTTCGTACTGCGGCCTGTCCATGCAGAAGCAAAATCCTGCAACAAGTCCACCTTCACGTTGCCTGAGTTACTCCAACGACGATATCCTCGAGTTTTCAAGTAAATTTCGCAGAGTGACGAGGCATTTGGCTACCTTAAGAGAGTCATAGTTACTCCTGCCGGCTGCTCCCATTTCTTTAGGCCTTTAACATTCTTGCTATGGCCAGTCCTACAGAACCGATATGCCACTGTATGTCCACCTTAACGTCGTCACAGTTACTCACACTACGAGTCTCTCGAGTTTGCAAATGTACTTCGCCGGATGACGAGGCATTTGGCTACCTTAAGGGAGTCATAGTTCCTGCTGCCAGCTACTCCCTTTTCTTTGAATCTATCCTCTCTTTATTTCGTACTGCGGCCTGTCCATGCAGAAGCGAAATCCTGCAACAAGTCCACCTTCACGTTGCCTGAGTTACTCCAACGACGATATCCTCGAGTTTTCAAGTAAATTTCGCTGAGTGACGAGGCATTTGGCTACCTTAAGAGAGTCATAGTTACTCCTGCCGGCTGCTCCCATTTCTTTACGCCTTTAACATTCTTGCTATGGCCAGTCCTACAGAATCGATATGCCACTGTATGTCCACCTTAACGACGTCACAGTTACTCACAGTACTTCGCCGGATGACGAGGCATTTGGCTACCTTAAGAGAGTCATAGTTCCTGCTTCCAGCTGCTCCCTTTTCTTTGAATCTATCCTCTCTTTATTTCGTACTGCGGCCTGTCCATGCAGAAGCGAAATGCTGCAACAAGTCCACCTTCACGTTGCCTGAGTTACTCCAACGACGATATCCTCGAGTTTTCAAGTAAATTTCGCAGAGTGACGAGGCATTTGGCTACCTTAAGAGACTCATAGTTACTCCTGCCGGCTGCTCCCATTTCTTTAGGCCTTTAACATTCTTGCTATGGCCAGTCCTACAGAACCGATATGCCACTGTATGTCCACCTTAACGTCGTCACAGTTACTCACACTACGAGTCTCTCGAGTTTGCAAATGTACTTCGCCGGATGACGAGGCATTTAGCTACGTTAAGAGAGTCATAGTTCCTGCTGCCAGCTGCTCCCTTTTCTTTGAATCTATCCTCTCTTTAGTTCGTACTGCGGCCTGTCCATGCAGAAGCGAAATGCTGCAACAAGTCCACCTTCACGTTGCCTGAGTTACTCCAACGACGATATCCTCGAGTTTTCAAGTAAATTTCGCTGAGTGACGAGGCATTTGGCTACCTGTCCATGCAGAAGCGAAATCCTGCAACAAGTCCACCTTCACGTTGCCTGAGTTACTCCAACGACGATATCCTCGAGTTTTCAAGTAAATTTCGCTGAGTGACGAGGCATTTGGCTACCTTAAGAGACTCTTAGTTACTCCTGCCGGCTGCTCCCATTTCTTTAGGCCTTTAACATTCTTGCTATGGCCAGTCCTACAGAACCGATATGCCACTGTATGTCCACCTTAGCGTCGTCACAGTTACTCACACTACGAGTCTCTCGAGTTTGCAAATGTACTTCGCCGGATGACGAGGCATTTGGCTACCTTAAGGGAGTCATAGTTCCTGCTGCCAGCTACTCCCTTTTCATTGAATCTATCCTCTCTTTATTTCGTACTGCGGCCTGTCCATGCAGAAGCGAAATCCTGCAACAAGTCCACCTTCACGTTGCCTGAGTTACTCCAACGACGATATCCTCGAGTTTTCAAGTAAATTTCGCTGAGTGACGAGGCATTTGGCTACCTTAAGAGAGTCATAGTTACTCCTGCCGGCTGCTCCCATTTCTTTAGGCCTTTAACATTCTTGCTATGGCCAGTCCTACAGAACCGATATGCCACTGTATGTCCACCTTAACGTCGTCACAGTTACTCACACTACGAGTCTCTCGAGTTTGCAAATGTACTTCGCAGGATGACGAGGCATTTGGCTACCTTAAGAGAGTCATAGTTCCTGCTGCCTGCTGCTCCCTTTTCTTTGAATCTATCCTCTCTTTATTTCGTACTGCGGCCTGTCCATGCAGAAGCGAAATCCTGCAACAAGTCCACCTTCACGTTGCCTGAGTTACTCCAACGACGATATCCTCGAGTTTTCAAGTAAATTTCGCTGAGTGACGAGGCATTTGGCTACCTTAAGAGACTCTTAGTTACTCCTGCCGGCTGCTCCCATTTCTTTAGGCCTTTAACATTCTTGCTATGGCCAGTCCTACAGAACCGATATGCCACTGTATGTCCACCTTAACGTCGTCACAGTTACTCACACTACGAGTCTCTCGAGTTTGCAAATGTACTTCGCCGGATGACGAGGCATTTAGCTACGTTAAGAGAGTCATAGTTCCTGCTGCCAGCTACTCCCTTTTCTTTGAATCTATCCTCTCTTTATTTCGTACTGCGGCCTGTCCATGCAGAAGCAAAATCCTGCAACAAGTCCACCTTCACGTTGCCTGAGTTACTCCAACGACGATATCCTCGAGTTTTCAAGTAAATTTCGCAGAGTGACGAGGCATTTGGCTACCTTAAGAGAGTCATAGTTACTCCTGCCGGCTGCTCCCATTTCTTTAGGCCTTTAACATTCTTGCTATGGCCAGTCCTACAGAACCGATATGCCACTGTATGTCCACCTTAACGTCGTCACAGTTACTCACACTACGAGTCTCTCGAGTTTGCAAATGTACTTCGCCGGATGACGAGGCATTTGGCTACCTTAAGGGAGTCATAGTTCCTGCTGCCAGCTACTCCCTTTTCTTTGAATCTATCCTCTCTTTATTTCGTACTGCGGCCTGTCCATGCAGAAGCGAAATCCTGCAACAAGTCCACCTTCACGTTGCCTGAGTTACTCCAACGACGATATCCTCGAGTTTTCAAGTAAATTTCGCTGAGTGACGAGGCATTTGGCTACCTTAAGAGAGTCATAGTTACTCCTGCCGGCTGCTCCCATTTCTTTACGCCTTTAACATTCTTGCTATGGCCAGTCCTACAGAATCGATATGCCACTGTATGTCCACCTTAACGACGTCACAGTTACTCACAGTACTTCGCCGGATGACGAGGCATTTGGCTACCTTAAGAGAGTCATAGTTCCTGCTTCCAGCTGCTCCCTTTTCTTTGAATCTATCCTCTCTTTATTTCGTACTGCGGCCTGTCCATGCAGAAGCGAAATGCTGCAACAAGTCCACCTTCACGTTGCCTGAGTTACTCCAACGACGATATCCTCGAGTTTTCAAGTAAATTTCGCAGAGTGACGAGGCATTTGGCTACCTTAAGAGAGTCATAGTTACTCCTGCCGGCTGCTCCCATTTCTTTAGGCCTTTAACATTCTTGCTATGGCCAGTCCTACAGAACCGATATGCCACTGTATGTCCACCTTAACGTCGTCACAGTTACTCACACTACGAGTCTCTCGAGTTTGCAAATGTACTTCGCAGGATGACGAGGCATTTGGCTACCTTAAGAGAGTCATAGTTCCTGCTGCCTGCTGCTCCCTTTTCTTTGAATCTATCCTCTCTTTATTTCGTACTGCGGCCTGTCCATGCAGAAGCGAAATCCTGCAACAAGTCCACCTTCACGTTGCCTGAGTTACTCCAACGACGATATCCTCGAGTTTTCAAGTAAATTTCGCTGAGTGACGAGGCATTTGGCTACCTTAAGAGACTCATAGTTACTCCTGCCGGCTGCTCCCATTTCTTTAGGCCTTTAAAATTCTTGCTATGGCCAGTCCTACAGAACCGATATGCCACTGTATGTCCACCTTAACGACGTCACAGTTACTCACACTACGACTCTCTCGAGTTTGCAAATGTACTTCGCCGGATGACGAGGCATTTGGCTACCTTAAGGGAGTCATAGTTCCTGCTGCCAGCTGCTCCCTTTTCTTTGAATCTATCCTCTCTTTAGTTCGTACTGCGGCCTGTCCATGCAGAAGCGAAATGCTGCAACAAGTCCACCTTCACGTTGCCTGAGTTACTCCAACGACGATATCCTCGAGTTTTCAAGTAAATTTCGCTGAGTGACGAGGCATTTGGCTACCTTAAGAGACTCTTAGTTACTCCTGCCGGCTGCTCCCATTTCTTTAGGCCTTTAACATTCTTGCTATGGCCAGTCCTACAGAACCGATATGCCACTGTATGTCCACCTTAACGTCGTCACAGTTACTCACACTACGAGTCTCTCGAGTTTGCAAATGTACTTCGCCGGATGACGAGGCATTTAGCTACGTTAAGAGAGTCATAGTTCCTGCTGCCAGCTACTCCCTTTTCTTTGAATCTATCCTCTCTTTATTTCGTACTGCGGCCTGTCCATGCAGAAGCAAAATCCTGCAACAAGTCCACCTTCACGTTGCCTGAGTTACTCCAACGACGATATCCTCGAGTTTTCAAGTAAATTTCGCAGAGTGACGAGGCATTTGGCTACCTTAAGAGAGTCATAGTTACTCCTGCCGGCTGCTCCCATTTCTTTAGGCCTTTAACATTCTTGCTATGGCCAGTCCTACAGAACCGATATGCCACTGTATGTCCACCTTAACGTCGTCACAGTTACTCACACTACGAGTCTCTCGAGTTTGCAAATGTACTTCGCCGGATGACGAGGCATTTAGCTACGTTAAGAGAGTCATAGTTCCTGCTGCCAGCTACTCCCTTTTCTTTGAATCTATCCTCTCTTTATTTCGTACTGCGGCCTGTCCATGCAGAAGCAAAATCCTGCAACAAGTCCACCTTCACGTTGCCTGAGTTACTCCAACGACGATATCCTCGAGTTTTCAAGTAAATTTCGCAGAGTGACGAGGCATTTGGCTACCTTAAGAGAGTCATAGTTACTCCTGCCGGCTGCTCCCATTTCTTTAGGCCTTTAACATTCTTGCTATGGCCAGTCCTACAGAACCGATATGCCACTGTATGTCCACCTTAACGTCGTCACAGTTACTCACACTACGAGTCTCTCGAGTTTGCAAATGTACTTCGCCGGATGACGAGGCATTTGGCTACCTTAAGGGAGTCATAGTTCCTGCTGCCAGCTACTCCCTTTTCTTTGAATCTATCCTCTCTTTATTTCGTACTGCGGCCTGTCCATGCAGAAGCGAAATCCTGCAACAAGTCCACCTTCACGTTGCCTGAGTTACTCCAACGACGATATCCTCGAGTTTTCAAGTAAATTTCGCTGAGTGACGAGGCATTTGGCTACCTTAAGAGAGTCATAGTTACTCCTGCCGGCTGCTCCCATTTCTTTACGCCTTTAACATTCTTGCTATGGCCAGTCCTACAGAATCGATATGCCACTGTATGTCCACCTTAACGACGTCACAGTTACTCACAGTACTTCGCCGGATGACGAGGCATTTGGCTACCTTAAGAGAGTCATAGTTCCTGCTTCCAGCTGCTCCCTTTTCTTTGAATCTATCCTCTCTTTATTTCGTACTGCGGCCTGTCCATGCAGAAGCGAAATGCTGCAACAAGTCCACCTTCACGTTGCCTGAGTTACTCCAACGACGATATCCTCGAGTTTTCAAGTAAATTTCGCAGAGTGACGAGGCATTTGGCTACCTTAAGAGACTCATAGTTACTCCTGCCGGCTGCTCCCATTTCTTTAGGCCTTTAACATTCTTGCTATGGCCAGTCCTACAGAACCGATATGCCACTGTATGTCCACCTTAACGTCGTCACAGTTACTCACACTACGAGTCTCTCGAGTTTGCAAATGTACTTCGCCGGATGACGAGGCATTTAGCTACGTTAAGAGAGTCATAGTTCCTGCTGCCAGCTGCTCCCTTTTCTTTGAATCTATCCTCTCTTTAGTTCGTACTGCGGCCTGTCCATGCAGAAGCGAAATGCTGCAACAAGTCCACCTTCACGTTGCCTGAGTTACTCCAACGACGATATCCTCGAGTTTTCAAGTAAATTTCGCTGAGTGACGAGGCATTTGGCTACCTTAAGAGACTCTTAGTTACTCCTGCCGGCTGCTCCCATTTCTTTAGGCCTTTAACATTCTTGCTATGGCCAGTCCTACAGAACCGATATGCCACTGTATGTCCACCTTAACGTCGTCACAGTTACTCACACTACGAGTCTCTCGAGTTTGCAAATGTACTTCGCCGGATGACGAGGCATTTGGCTACCTTAAGAGAGTCATAGTTCCTGCTGCCTGCTGCTCCCTTTTCTTTGAATCTATCCTCTCTTTATTTCGTACTGCGGCCTGTCCATGCAGAAGCGAAATCCTGCAACAAGTCCACCTTCACGTTGCCTGAGTTACTCCAACGACGATATCCTCGAGTTTTCAAGTAAATTTCGCTGAGTGACGAGGCATTTGGCTACCTTAAGAGACTCTTAGTTACTCCTGCCGGCTGCTCCCATTTCTTTAGGCCTTTAACATTCTTGCTATGGCCAGTCCTACAGAACCGATATGCCACTGTATGTCCACCTTAGCGTCGTCACAGTTACTCACACTACGAGTCTCTCGAGTTTGCAAATGTACTTCGCCGGATGACGAGGCATTTGGCTACCTTAAGGGAGTCATAGTTCCTGCTGCCAGCTACTCCCTTTTCATTGAATCTATCCTCTCTTTATTTCGTACTGCGGCCTGTCCATGCAGAAGCGAAATCCTGCAACAAGTCCACCTTCACGTTGCCTGAGTTACTCCAACGACGATATCCTCGAGTTTTCAAGTAAATTTCGCTGAGTGACGAGGCATTTGGCTACCTTAAGAGAGTCATAGTTACTCCTGCCGGCTGCTCCCATTTCTTTAGGCCTTTAACATTCTTGCTATGGCCAGTCCTACAGAACCGATATGCCACTGTATGTCCACCTTAACGTCGTCACAGTTACTCACACTACGAGTCTCTCGAGTTTGCAAATGTACTTCGCAGGATGACGAGGCATTTGGCTACCTTAAGAGAGTCATAGTTCCTGCTGCCTGCTGCTCCCTTTTCTTTGAATCTATCCTCTCTTTATTTCGTACTGCGGCCTGTCCATGCAGAAGCGAAATCCTGCAACAAGTCCACCTTCACGTTGCCTGAGTTACTCCAACGACGATATCCTCGAGTTTTCAAGTAAATTTCGCTGAGTGACGAGGCATTTGGCTACCTTAAGAGACTCTTAGTTACTCCTGCCGGCTGCTCCCATTTCTTTAGGCCTTTAACATTCTTGCTATGGCCAGTCCTACAGAACCGATATGCCACTGTATGTCCACCTTAACGTCGTCACAGTTACTCACACTACGAGTCTCTCGAGTTTGCAAATGTACTTCGCCGGATGACGAGGCATTTAGCTACGTTAAGAGAGTCATAGTTCCTGCTGCCAGCTACTCCCTTTTCTTTGAATCTATCCTCTCTTTATTTCGTACTGCGGCCTGTCCATGCAGAAGCAAAATCCTGCAACAAGTCCACCTTCACGTTGCCTGAGTTACTCCAACGACGATATCCTCGAGTTTTCAAGTAAATTTCGCAGAGTGACGAGGCATTTGGCTACCTTAAGAGAGTCATAGTTACTCCTGCCGGCTGCTCCCATTTCTTTAGGCCTTTAACATTCTTGCTATGGCCAGTCCTACAGAACCGATATGCCACTGTATGTCCACCTTAACGTCGTCACAGTTACTCACACTACGAGTCTCTCGAGTTTGCAAATGTACTTCGCCGGATGACGAGGCATTTGGCTACCTTAAGGGAGTCATAGTTCCTGCTGCCAGCTACTCCCTTTTCTTTGAATCTATCCTCTCTTTATTTCGTACTGCGGCCTGTCCATGCAGAAGCGAAATCCTGCAACAAGTCCACCTTCACGTTGCCTGAGTTACTCCAACGACGATATCCTCGAGTTTTCAAGTAAATTTCGCTGAGTGACGAGGCATTTGGCTACCTTAAGAGAGTCATAGTTACTCCTGCCGGCTGCTCCCATTTCTTTACGCCTTTAACATTCTTGCTATGGCCAGTCCTACAGAATCGATATGCCACTGTATGTCCACCTTAACGACGTCACAGTTACTCACAGTACTTCGCCGGATGACGAGGCATTTGGCTACCTTAAGAGAGTCATAGTTCCTGCTTCCAGCTGCTCCCTTTTCTTTGAATCTATCCTCTCTTTATTTCGTACTGCGGCCTGTCCATGCAGAAGCGAAATGCTGCAACAAGTCCACCTTCACGTTGCCTGAGTTACTCCAACGACGATATCCTCGAGTTTTCAAGTAAATTTCGCAGAGTGACGAGGCATTTGGCTACCTTAAGAGAGTCATAGTTACTCCTGCCGGCTGCTCCCATTTCTTTAGGCCTTTAACATTCTTGCTATGGCCAGTCCTACAGAACCGATATGCCACTGTATGTCCACCTTAACGTCGTCACAGTTACTCACACTACGAGTCTCTCGAGTTTGCAAATGTACTTCGCAGGATGACGAGGCATTTGGCTACCTTAAGAGAGTCATAGTTCCTGCTGCCTGCTGCTCCCTTTTCTTTGAATCTATCCTCTCTTTATTTCGTACTGCGGCCTGTCCATGCAGAAGCGAAATCCTGCAACAAGTCCACCTTCACGTTGCCTGAGTTACTCCAACGACGATATCCTCGAGTTTTCAAGTAAATTTCGCTGAGTGACGAGGCATTTGGCTACCTTAAGAGACTCATAGTTACTCCTGCCGGCTGCTCCCATTTCTTTAGGCCTTTAAAATTCTTGCTATGGCCAGTCCTACAGAACCGATATGCCACTGTATGTCCACCTTAACGACGTCACAGTTACTCACACTACGACTCTCTCGAGTTTGCAAATGTACTTCGCCGGATGACGAGGCATTTGGCTACCTTAAGGGAGTCATAGTTCCTGCTGCCAGCTGCTCCCTTTTCTTTGAATCTATCCTCTCTTTAGTTCGTACTGCGGCCTGTCCATGCAGAAGCGAAATGCTGCAACAAGTCCACCTTCACGTTGCCTGAGTTACTCCAACGACGATATCCTCGAGTTTTCAAGTAAATTTCGCTGAGTGACGAGGCATTTGGCTACCTTAAGAGACTCTTAGTTACTCCTGCCGGCTGCTCCCATTTCTTTAGGCCTTTAACATTCTTGCTATGGCCAGTCCTACAGAACCGATATGCCACTGTATGTCCACCTTAACGTCGTCACAGTTACTCACACTACGAGTCTCTCGAGTTTGCAAATGTACTTCGCCGGATGACGAGGCATTTAGCTACGTTAAGAGAGTCATAGTTCCTGCTGCCAGCTACTCCCTTTTCTTTGAATCTATCCTCTCTTTATTTCGTACTGCGGCCTGTCCATGCAGAAGCAAAATCCTGCAACAAGTCCACCTTCACGTTGCCTGAGTTACTCCAACGACGATATCCTCGAGTTTTCAAGTAAATTTCGCAGAGTGACGAGGCATTTGGCTACCTTAAGAGAGTCATAGTTACTCCTGCCGGCTGCTCCCATTTCTTTAGGCCTTTAACATTCTTGCTATGGCCAGTCCTACAGAACCGATATGCCACTGTATGTCCACCTTAACGTCGTCACAGTTACTCACACTACGAGTCTCTCGAGTTTGCAAATGTACTTCGCCGGATGACGAGGCATTTAGCTACGTTAAGAGAGTCATAGTTCCTGCTGCCAGCTACTCCCTTTTCTTTGAATCTATCCTCTCTTTATTTCGTACTGCGGCCTGTCCATGCAGAAGCAAAATCCTGCAACAAGTCCACCTTCACGTTGCCTGAGTTACTCCAACGACGATATCCTCGAGTTTTCAAGTAAATTTCGCAGAGTGACGAGGCATTTGGCTACCTTAAGAGAGTCATAGTTACTCCTGCCGGCTGCTCCCATTTCTTTAGGCCTTTAACATTCTTGCTATGGCCAGTCCTACAGAACCGATATGCCACTGTATGTCCACCTTAACGTCGTCACAGTTACTCACACTACGAGTCTCTCGAGTTTGCAAATGTACTTCGCCGGATGACGAGGCATTTGGCTACCTTAAGGGAGTCATAGTTCCTGCTGCCAGCTACTCCCTTTTCTTTGAATCTATCCTCTCTTTATTTCGTACTGCGGCCTGTCCATGCAGAAGCGAAATCCTGCAACAAGTCCACCTTCACGTTGCCTGAGTTACTCCAACGACGATATCCTCGAGTTTTCAAGTAAATTTCGCTGAGTGACGAGGCATTTGGCTACCTTAAGAGAGTCATAGTTACTCCTGCCGGCTGCTCCCATTTCTTTACGCCTTTAACATTCTTGCTATGGCCAGTCCTACAGAATCGATATGCCACTGTATGTCCACCTTAACGACGTCACAGTTACTCACAGTACTTCGCCGGATGACGAGGCATTTGGCTACCTTAAGAGAGTCATAGTTCCTGCTTCCAGCTGCTCCCTTTTCTTTGAATCTATCCTCTCTTTATTTCGTACTGCGGCCTGTCCATGCAGAAGCGAAATGCTGCAACAAGTCCACCTTCACGTTGCCTGAGTTACTCCAACGACGATATCCTCGAGTTTTCAAGTAAATTTCGCAGAGTGACGAGGCATTTGGCTACCTTAAGAGACTCATAGTTACTCCTGCCGGCTGCTCCCATTTCTTTAGGCCTTTAACATTCTTGCTATGGCCAGTCCTACAGAACCGATATGCCACTGTATGTCCACCTTAACGTCGTCACAGTTACTCACACTACGAGTCTCTCGAGTTTGCAAATGTACTTCGCAGGATGACGAGGCATTTGGCTACCTTAAGAGAGTCATAGTTCCTGCTGCCTGCTGCTCCCTTTTCTTTGAATCTATCCTCTCTTTATTTCGTACTGCGGCCTGTCCATGCAGAAGCGAAATCCTGCAACAAGTCCACCTTCACGTTGCCTGAGTTACTCCAACGACGATATCCTCGAGTTTTCAAGTAAATTTCGCTGAGTGACGAGGCATTTGGCTACCTTAAGAGACTCATAGTTACTCCTGCCGGCTGCTCCCATTTCTTTAGGCCTTTAAAATTCTTGCTATGGCCAGTCCTACAGAACCGATATGCCACTGTATGTCCACCTTAACGACGTCACAGTTACTCACACTACGACTCTCTCGAGTTTGCAAATGTACTTCGCCGGATGACGAGGCATTTGGCTACCTTAAGGGAGTCATAGTTCCTGCTGCCAGCTGCTCCCTTTTCTTTGAATCTATCCTCTCTTTAGTTCGTACTGCGGCCTGTCCATGCAGAAGCGAAATGCTGCAACAAGTCCACCTTCACGTTGCCTGAGTTACTCCAACGACGATATCCTCGAGTTTTCAAGTAAATTTCGCTGAGTGACGAGGCATTTGGCTACCTTAAGAGACTCTTAGTTACTCCTGCCGGCTGCTCCCATTTCTTTAGGCCTTTAACATTCTTGCTATGGCCAGTCCTACAGAACCGATATGCCACTGTATGTCCACCTTAACGTCGTCACAGTTACTCACACTACGAGTCTCTCGAGTTTGCAAATGTACTTCGCCGGATGACGAGGCATTTAGCTACGTTAAGAGAGTCATAGTTCCTGCTGCCAGCTACTCCCTTTTCTTTGAATCTATCCTCTCTTTATTTCGTACTGCGGCCTGTCCATGCAGAAGCAAAATCCTGCAACAAGTCCACCTTCACGTTGCCTGAGTTACTCCAACGACGATATCCTCGAGTTTTCAAGTAAATTTCGCAGAGTGACGAGGCATTTGGCTACCTTAAGAGAGTCATAGTTACTCCTGCCGGCTGCTCCCATTTCTTTAGGCCTTTAACATTCTTGCTATGGCCAGTCCTACAGAACCGATATGCCACTGTATGTCCACCTTAACGTCGTCACAGTTACTCACACTACGAGTCTCTCGAGTTTGCAAATGTACTTCGCCGGATGACGAGGCATTTGGCTACCTTAAGGGAGTCATAGTTCCTGCTGCCAGCTACTCCCTTTTCTTTGAATCTATCCTCTCTTTATTTCGTACTGCGGCCTGTCCATGCAGAAGCGAAATCCTGCAACAAGTCCACCTTCACGTTGCCTGAGTTACTCCAACGACGATATCCTCGAGTTTTCAAGTAAATTTCGCTGAGTGACGAGGCATTTGGCTACCTTAAGAGAGTCATAGTTACTCCTGCCGGCTGCTCCCATTTCTTTACGCCTTTAACATTCTTGCTATGGCCAGTCCTACAGAATCGATATGCCACTGTATGTCCACCTTAACGACGTCACAGTTACTCACAGTACTTCGCCGGATGACGAGGCATTTGGCTACCTTAAGAGAGTCATAGTTCCTGCTTCCAGCTGCTCCCTTTTCTTTGAATCTATCCTCTCTTTATTTCGTACTGCGGCCTGTCCATGCAGAAGCGAAATGCTGCAACAAGTCCACCTTCACGTTGCCTGAGTTACTCCAACGACGATATCCTCGAGTTTTCAAGTAAATTTCGCAGAGTGACGAGGCATTTGGCTACCTTAAGAGAGTCATAGTTACTCCTGCCGGCTGCTCCCATTTCTTTAGGCCTTTAACATTCTTGCTATGGCCAGTCCTACAGAACCGATATGCCACTGTATGTCCACCTTAACGTCGTCACAGTTACTCACACTACGAGTCTCTCGAGTTTGCAAATGTACTTCGCCGGATGACGAGGCATTTAGCTACGTTAAGAGAGTCATAGTTCCTGCTGCCAGCTGCTCCCTTTTCTTTGAATCTATCCTCTCTTTAGTTCGTACTGCGGCCTGTCCATGCAGAAGCGAAATGCTGCAACAAGTCCACCTTCACGTTGCCTGAGTTACTCCAACGACGATATCCTCGAGTTTTCAAGTAAATTTCGCTGAGTGACGAGGCATTTGGCTACCTTAAGAGACTCTTAGTTACTCCTGCCGGCTGCTCCCATTTCTTTAGGCCTTTAACATTCTTGCTATGGCCAGTCCTACAGAACCGATATGCCACTGTATGTCCACCTTAACGTCGTCACAGTTACTCACACTACGAGTCTCTCGAGTTTGCAAATGTACTTCGCCGGATGACGAGGCATTTGGCTACCTTAAGAGAGTCATAGTTCCTGCTGCCTGCTGCTCCCTTTTCTTTGAATCTATCCTCTCTTTATTTCGTACTGCGGCCTGTCCATGCAGAAGCGAAATCCTGCAACAAGTCCACCTTCACGTTGCCTGAGTTACTCCAACGACGATATCCTCGAGTTTTCAAGTAAATTTCGCTGAGTGACGAGGCATTTGGCTACCTTAAGAGACTCATAGTTACTCCTGCCGGCTGCTCCCATTTCTTTAGGCCTTTAAAATTCTTGCTATGGCCAGTCCTACAGAACCGATATGCCACTGTATGTCCACCTTAACGACGTCACAGTTACTCACACTACGACTCTCTCGAGTTTGCAAATGTACTTCGCCGGATGACGAGGCATTTGGCTACCTTAAGGGAGTCATAGTTCCTGCTGCCAGCTACTCCCTTTTCTTTGAATCTATCCTCTCTTTATTTCGTACTGCGGCCTGTCCATGCAGAAGCAAAATCCTGCAACAAGACCACCTTCACGTTGCCTGAGTTACTCCAACGACGATATCCTCGAGTTTTCAAGTAAATTTCGCAGAGTGACGAGGCATTTGGCTACCTTAAGAGAGTCATAGTTACTCCTGCCGGCTGCTCCCATTTCTTTAGGCCTTTAACATTCTTGCTATGGCCAGTCCTACAGAACCGATATGCCACTGTATGTCCACCTTAACGTCGTCACAGTTACTCACACTACGAGTCTCTCGAGTTTGCAAATGTACTTCGCCGGATGACGAGGCATTTAGCTACGTTAAGAGAGTCATAGTTCCTGCTGCCAGCTGCTCCCTTTTCTTTGAATCTATCCTCTCTTTAGTTCGTACTGCGGCCTGTCCATGCAGAAGCGAAATGCTGCAACAAGTCCACCTTCACGTTGCCTGAGTTACTCCAACGACGATATCCTCGAGTTTTCAAGTAAATTTCGCTGAGTGACGAGGCATTTGGCTACCTTAAGAGACTCTTAGTTACTCCTGCCGGCTGCTCCCATTTCTTTAGGCCTTTAACATTCTTGCTATGGCCAGTCCTACAGAACCGATATGCCACTGTATGTCCACCTTAACGTCGTCAAAGTTACTCACACTACGAGTCTCTCGAGTTTGCAAATGTACTTCGCCGGATGACGAGGCATTTGGCTACCTTAAGAGAGTCATAGTTCCTGCTGCCTGCTGCTCCCTTTTCTTTGAATCTATCCTCTCTTTATTTCGTACTGCGGCCTGTCCATGCAGAAGCGAAATCCTGCAACAAGTCCACCTTCACGTTGCCTGAGTTACTCCAACGACGATATCCTCGAGTTTTCAAGTAAATTTCGCTGAGTGACGAGGCATTTGGCTACCTTAAGAGACTCATAGTTACTCCTGCCGGCTGCTCCCATTTCTTTAGGCCTTTAAAATTCTTGCTATGGCCAGTCCTACAGAAGCGATATGCCACTGTATGTCCACCTTAACGACGTCACAGTTACTCACACTACGACTCTCTCGAGTTTGCAAATGTACTTCGCCGGATGACGAGGCATTTGGCTACCTTAAGGGAGTCATAGTTCCTGCTGCCAGCTGCTCCCTTTTCTTTGAATCTATCCTCTCTTTATTTCGTACTGCGGCCTGTCCATGCAGAAGCAAAATCCTGCAACAAGTCCACCTTCACGTTGCCTGAGTTACTCCAACGACGATATCCTCGAGTTTTCAAGTAAATTTCGCTGAGTGACGAGGCATTTGGCTACCTTAAGAGACTCTTAGTTACTCCTGCCGGCTGCTCCCATTTCTTTAGGCCTTTAACATTCTTGCTATGGCCAGTCCTACAGAACCGATATGCCACTGTATGTCCACCTTAACGTCGTCACAGTTACTCACACTACGAGTCTCTCGAGTTTGCAAATGTACTTCGCCGGATGACGAGGCATTTGGCTACCTTAAGAGAGTCATAGTTCCTGCTGCCTGCTGCTCCCTTTTCTTTGAATCTATCCTCTCTTTATTTCGTACTGCGGCCTGTCCATGCAGAAGCGAAATCCTGCAACAAGTCCACCTTCACGTTGCCTGAGTTACTCCAACGACGATATCCTCGAGTTTTCAAGTAAATTTCGCTGAGTGACGAGGCATTTGGCTACCTTAAGAGACTCATAGTTACTCCTGCCGGCTGCTCCCATTTCTTTAGGCCTTTAAAATTCTTGCTATGGCCAGTCCTACAGAACCGATATGCCACTGTATGTCCACCTTAACGACGTCACAGTTACTCACACTACGACTCTCTCGAGTTTGCAAATGTACTTCGCCGGATGACGAGGCATTTGGCTACCTTAAGGGAGTCATAGTTCCTGCTGCCAGCTACTCCCTTTTCTTTGAATCTATCCTCTCTTTATTTCGTACTGCGGCCTGTCCATGCAGAAGCAAAATCCTGCAACAAGTCCACCTTCACGTTGCCTGAGTTACTCCAACGACGATATCCTCGAGTTTTCAAGTAAATTTCGCAGAGTGACGAGGCATTTGGCTACCTTAAGAGAGTCATAGTTACTCCTGCCGGCTGCTCCCATTTCTTTAGGCCTTTAACATTCTTGCTATGGCCAGTCCTACAGAACCGATATGCCACTGTATGTCCACCTTAACGTCGTCACAGTTACTCACACTACGAGTCTCTCGAGTTTGCAAATGTACTTCGCCGGATGACGAGGCATTTGGCTACCTTAAGGGAGTCATAGTTCCTGCTGCCAGCTACTCCCTTTTCTTTGAATCTATCCTCTCTTTATTTCGTACTGCGGCCTGTCCATGCAGAAGCGAAATCCTGCAACAAGTCCACCTTCACGTTGCCTGAGTTACTCCAACGACGATATCCTCGAGTTTTCAAGTAAATTTCGCTGAGTGACGAGGCATTTGGCTACCTTAAGAGAGTCATAGTTACTCCTGCCGGCTGCTCCCATTTCTTTACGCCTTTAACATTCTTGCTATGGCCAGTCCTACAGAATCGATATGCCACTGTATGTCCACCTTAACGACGTCACAGTTACTCACAGTACTTCGCCGGATGACGAGGCATTTGGCTACCTTAAGAGAGTCATAGTTCCTGCTTCCAGCTGCTCCCTTTTCTTTGAATCTATCCTCTCTTTATTTCGTACTGCGGCCTGTCCATGCAGAAGCGAAATGCTGCAACAAGTCCACCTTCACGTTGCCTGAGTTACTCCAACGACGATATCCTCGAGTTTTCAAGTAAATTTCGCAGAGTGACGAGGCATTTGGCTACCTTAAGAGAGTCATAGTTACTCCTGCCGGCTGCTCCCATTTCTTTAGGCCTTTAACATTCTTGCTATGGCCAGTCCTACAGAACCGATATGCCACTGTATGTCCACCTTAACGTCGTCACAGTTACTCACACTACGAGTCTCTCGAGTTTGCAAATGTACTTCGCCGGATGACGAGGCATTTAGCTACGTTAAGAGAGTCATAGTTCCTGCTGCCAGCTGCTCCCTTTTCTTTGAATCTATCCTCTCTTTAGTTCGTACTGCGGCCTGTCCATGCAGAAGCGAAATGCTGCAACAAGTCCACCTTCACGTTGCCTGAGTTACTCCAACGACGATATCCTCGAGTTTTCAAGTAAATTTCGCTGAGTGACGAGGCATTTGGCTACCTTAAGAGACTCTTAGTTACTCCTGCCGGCTGCTCCCATTTCTTTAGGCCTTTAACATTCTTGCTATGGCCAGTCCTACAGAACCGATATGCCACTGTATGTCCACCTTAACGTCGTCACAGTTACTCACACTACGAGTCTCTCGAGTTTGCAAATGTACTTCGCCGGATGACGAGGCATTTGGCTACCTTAAGAGAGTCATAGTTCCTGCTGCCTGCTGCTCCCTTTTCTTTGAATCTATCCTCTCTTTATTTCGTACTGCGGCCTGTCCATGCAGAAGCGAAATCCTGCAACAAGTCCACCTTCACGTTGCCTGAGTTACTCCAACGACGATATCCTCGAGTTTTCAAGTAAATTTCGCTGAGTGACGAGGCATTTGGCTACCTTAAGAGACTCATAGTTACTCCTGCCGGCTGCTCCCATTTCTTTAGGCCTTTAAAATTCTTGCTATGGCCAGTCCTACAGAACCGATATGCCACTGTATGTCCACCTTAACGACGTCACAGTTACTCACACTACGACTCTCTCGAGTTTGCAAATGTACTTCGCCGGATGACGAGGCATTTGGCTACCTTAAGGGAGTCATAGTTCCTGCTGCCAGCTACTCCCTTTTCTTTGAATCTATCCTCTCTTTATTTCGTACTGCGGCCTGTCCATGCAGAAGCAAAATCCTGCAACAAGACCACCTTCACGTTGCCTGAGTTACTCCAACGACGATATCCTCGAGTTTTCAAGTAAATTTCGCAGAGTGACGAGGCATTTGGCTACCTTAAGAGAGTCATAGTTACTCCTGCCGGCTGCTCCCATTTCTTTAGGCCTTTAACATTCTTGCTATGGCCAGTCCTACAGAACCGATATGCCACTGTATGTCCACCTTAACGTCGTCACAGTTACTCACACTACGAGTCTCTCGAGTTTGCAAATGTACTTCGCCGGATGACGAGGCATTTAGCTACGTTAAGAGAGTCATAGTTCCTGCTGCCAGCTGCTCCCTTTTCTTTGAATCTATCCTCTCTTTAGTTCGTACTGCGGCCTGTCCATGCAGAAGCGAAATGCTGCAACAAGTCCACCTTCACGTTGCCTGAGTTACTCCAACGACGATATCCTCGAGTTTTCAAGTAAATTTCGCTGAGTGACGAGGCATTTGGCTACCTTAAGAGACTCTTAGTTACTCCTGCCGGCTGCTCCCATTTCTTCAGGCCTTTAACATTCTTGCTATGGCCAGTCCTACAGAACCGATATGCCACTGTATGTCCACCTTAACGACGTCACAGTTACTCACACTACGACTCTCTCGAGTTTGCAAATGTACTTCGCCGGATGACGAGGCATTTGGCTACCTTAAGGGAGTCATAGTTCCTGCTGCCAGCTACTCCCTTTTCTTTGAATCTATCCTCTCTTTATTTCGTACTGCGGCCTGTCCATGCAGAAGCAAAATCCTGCAACAAGTCCACCTTCACGTTGCCTGAGTTACTCCAACGACGATATCCTCGAGTTTTCAAGTAAATTTCGCAGAGTGACGAGGCATTTGGCTACCTTAAGAGAGTCATAGTTACTCCTGCCGGCTGCTCCCATTTCTTTAGGCCTTTAACATTCTTGCTATGGCCAGTCCTACAGAACCGATATGCCACTGTATGTCCACCTTAACGTCGTCACAGTTACTCACACTACGAGTCTCTCGAGTTTGCAAATGTACTTCGCCGGATGACGAGGCATTTGGCTACCTTAAGGGAGTCATAGTTCCTGCTGCCAGCTACTCCCTTTTCTTTGAATCTATCCTCTCTTTATTTCGTACTGCGGCCTGTCCATGCAGAAGCGAAATCCTGCAACAAGTCCACCTTCACGTTGCCTGAGTTACTCCAACGACGATATCCTCGAGTTTTCAAGTAAATTTCGCTGAGTGACGAGGCATTTGGCTACCTTAAGAGAGTCATAGTTACTCCTGCCGGCTGCTCCCATTTCTTTACGCCTTTAACATTCTTGCTATGGCCAGTCCTACAGAATCGATATGCCACTGTATGTCCACCTTAACGACGTCACAGTTACTCACAGTACTTCGCCGGATGACGAGGCATTTGGCTACCTTAAGAGAGTCATAGTTCCTGCTTCCAGCTGCTCCCTTTTCTTTGAATCTATCCTCTCTTTATTTCGTACTGCGGCCTGTCCATGCAGAAGCGAAATGCTGCAACAAGTCCACCTTCACGTTGCCTGAGTTACTCCAACGACGATATCCTCGAGTTTTCAAGTAAATTTCGCAGAGTGACGAGGCATTTGGCTACCTTAAGAGAGTCATAGTTACTCCTGCCGGCTGCTCCCATTTCTTTAGGCCTTTAACATTCTTGCTATGGCCAGTCCTACAGAACCGATATGCCACTGTATGTCCACCTTAACGTCGTCACAGTTACTCACACTACGAGTCTCTCGAGTTTGCAAATGTACTTCGCCGGATGACGAGGCATTTAGCTACGTTAAGAGAGTCATAGTTCCTGCTGCCAGCTGCTCCCTTTTCTTTGAATCTATCCTCTCTTTAGTTCGTACTGCGGCCTGTCCATGCAGAAGCGAAATGCTGCAACAAGTCCACCTTCACGTTGCCTGAGTTACTCCAACGACGATATCCTCGAGTTTTCAAGTAAATTTCGCTGAGTGACGAGGCATTTGGCTACCTTAAGAGACTCTTAGTTACTCCTGCCGGCTGCTCCCATTTCTTTAGGCCTTTAACATTCTTGCTATGGCCAGTCCTACAGAACCGATATGCCACTGTATGTCCACCTTAACGTCGTCACAGTTACTCACACTACGAGTCTCTCGAGTTTGCAAATGTACTTCGCCGGATGACGAGGCATTTGGCTACCTTAAGAGAGTCATAGTTCCTGCTGCCTGCTGCTCCCTTTTCTTTGAATCTATCCTCTCTTTATTTCGTACTGCGGCCTGTCCATGCAGAAGCGAAATCCTGCAACAAGTCCACCTTCACGTTGCCTGAGTTACTCCAACGACGATATCCTCGAGTTTTCAAGTAAATTTCGCTGAGTGACGAGGCATTTGGCTACCTTAAGAGACTCATAGTTACTCCTGCCGGCTGCTCCCATTTCTTTAGGCCTTTAAAATTCTTGCTATGGCCAGTCCTACAGAACCGATATGCCACTGTATGTCCACCTTAACGACGTCACAGTTACTCACACTACGACTCTCTCGAGTTTGCAAATGTACTTCGCCGGATGACGAGGCATTTGGCTACCTTAAGGGAGTCATAGTTCCTGCTGCCAGCTACTCCCTTTTCTTTGAATCTATCCTCTCTTTATTTCGTACTGCGGCCTGTCCATGCAGAAGCAAAATCCTGCAACAAGACCACCTTCACGTTGCCTGAGTTACTCCAACGACGATATCCTCGAGTTTTCAAGTAAATTTCGCAGAGTGACGAGGCATTTGGCTACCTTAAGAGAGTCATAGTTACTCCTGCCGGCTGCTCCCATTTCTTTAGGCCTTTAACATTCTTGCTATGGCCAGTCCTACAGAACCGATATGCCACTGTATGTCCACCTTAACGTCGTCACAGTTACTCACACTACGAGTCTCTCGAGTTTGCAAATGTACTTCGCCGGATGACGAGGCATTTAGCTACGTTAAGAGAGTCATAGTTCCTGCTGCCAGCTGCTCCCTTTTCTTTGAATCTATCCTCTCTTTAGTTCGTACTGCGGCCTGTCCATGCAGAAGCGAAATGCTGCAACAAGTCCACCTTCACGTTGCCTGAGTTACTCCAACGACGATATCCTCGAGTTTTCAAGTAAATTTCGCTGAGTGACGAGGCATTTGGCTACCTTAAGAGACTCTTAGTTACTCCTGCCGGCTGCTCCCATTTCTTTAGGCCTTTAACATTCTTGCTATGGCCAGTCCTACAGAACCGATATGCCACTGTATGTCCACCTTAACGTCGTCACAGTTACTCACACTACGAGTCTCTCGAGTTTGCAAATGTACTTCGCCGGATGACGAGGCATTTAGCTACGTTAAGAGAGTCATAGTTCCTGCTGCCAGCTGCTCCCTTTTCTTTGAATCTATCCTCTCTTTAGTTCGTACTGCGGCCTGTCCATGCAGAAGCGAAATGCTGCAACAAGTCCACCTTCACGTTGCCTGAGTTACTCCAACGACGATATCCTCGAGTTTTCAAGTAAATTTCGCTGAGTGACGAGGCATTTGGCTACCTTAAGAGACTCTTAGTTACTCCTGCCGGCTGCTCCCATTTCTTTAGGCCTTTAACATTCTTGCTATGGCCAGTCCTACAGAACCGATATGCCACTGTATGTCCACCTTAACGTCGTCACAGTTACTCACACTACGAGTCTCTCGAGTTTGCAAATGTACTTCGCCGGATGACGAGGCATTTGGCTACCTTAAGAGAGTCATAGTTCCTGCTGCCTGCTGCTCCCTTTTCTTTGAATCTATCCTCTCTTTATTTCGTACTGCGGCCTGTCCATGCAGAAGCGAAATCCTGCAACAAGTCCACCTTCACGTTGCCTGAGTTACTCCAACGACGATATCCTCGAGTTTTCAAGTAAATTTCGCTGAGTGACGAGGCATTTGGCTACCTTAAGAGACTCATAGTTACTCCTGCCGGCTGCTCCCATTTCTTTAGGCCTTTAAAATTCTTGCTATGGCCAGTCCTACAGAACCGATATGCCACTGTATGTCCACCTTAACGACGTCACAGTTACTCACACTACGACTCTCTCGAGTTTGCAAATGTACTTCGCCGGATGACGAGGCATTTGGCTACCTTAAGGGAGTCATAGTTCCTGCTGCCAGCTACTCCCTTTTCTTTGAATCTATCCTCTCTTTATTTCGTACTGCGGCCTGTCCATGCAGAAGCAAAATCCTGCAACAAGACCACCTTCACGTTGCCTGAGTTACTCCAACGACGATATCCTCGAGTTTTCAAGTAAATTTCGCAGAGTGACGAGGCATTTGGCTACCTTAAGAGAGTCATAGTTACTCCTGCCGGCTGCTCCCATTTCTTTAGGCCTTTAACATTCTTGCTATGGCCAGTCCTACAGAACCGATATGCCACTGTATGTCCACCTTAACGTCGTCACAGTTACTCACACTACGAGTCTCTCGAGTTTGCAAATGTACTTCGCCGGATGACGAGGCATTTAGCTACGTTAAGAGAGTCATAGTTCCTGCTGCCAGCTGCTCCCTTTTCTTTGAATCTATCCTCTCTTTAGTTCGTACTGCGGCCTGTCCATGCAGAAGCGAAATGCTGCAACAAGTCCACCTTCACGTTGCCTGAGTTACTCCAACGACGATATCCTCGAGTTTTCAAGTAAATTTCGCTGAGTGACGAGGCATTTGGCTACCTTAAGAGAGTCATAGTTACTCCTGCCGGCTGCTCCCATTTCTTTACGCCTTTAACATTCTTGCTATGGCCAGTCCTACAGAATCGATATGCCACTGTATGTCCACCTTAACGACGTCACAGTTACTCACAGTACTTCGCCGGATGACGAGGCATTTGGCTACCTTAAGAGAGTCATAGTTCCTGCTTCCAGCTGCTCCCTTTTCTTTGAATCTATCCTCTCTTTATTTCGTACTGCGGCCTGTCCATGCAGAAGCGAAATGCTGCAACAAGTCCACCTTCACGTTGCCTGAGTTACTCCAACGACGATATCCTCGAGTTTTCAAGTAAACTTCGCAGAGTGACGAGGCATTTGGCTACCTTAAGAGAGTCATAGTTACTCCTGCCGGCTGCTCCCATTTCTTTAGGCCTTTAACATTCTTGCTATGGCCAGTCCTACAGAACCGATATGCCACTGTATGTCCACCTTAACGTCGTCACAGTTACTCACACTACGAGTCTCTCGAGTTTGCAAATGTACTTCGCCGGATGACGAGGCATTTAGCTACGTTAAGAGAGTCATAGTTCCTGCTGCCAGCTGCTCCCTTTTCTTTGAATCTATCCTCTCTTTAGTTCGTACTGCGGCCTGTCCATGCAGAAGCGAAATGCTGCAACAAGTCCACCTTCACGTTGCCTGAGTTACTCCAACGACGATATCCTCGAGTTTTCAAGTAAATTTCGCTGAGTGACGAGGCATTTGGCTACCTTAAGAGACTCTTAGTTACTCCTGCCGGCTGCTCCCATTTCTTTAGGCCTTTAACATTCTTGCTATGGCCAGTCCTACAGAACCGATATGCCACTGTATGTCCACCTTAACGTCGTCACAGTTACTCACACTACGAGTCTCTCGAGTTTGCAAATGTACTTCGCCGGATGACGAGGCATTTGGCTACCTTAAGAGAGTCATAGTTCCTGCTGCCTGCTGCTCCCTTTTCTTTGAATCTATCCTCTCTTTATTTCGTACTGCGGCCTGTCCATGCAGAAGCGAAATCCTGCAACAAGTCCACCTTCACGTTGCCTGAGTTACTCCAACGACGATATCCTCGAGTTTTCAAGTAAATTTCGCTGAGTGACGAGGCATTTGGCTACCTTAAGAGACTCATAGTTACTCCTGCCGGCTGCTCCCATTTCTTTAGGCCTTTAAAATTCTTGCTATGGCCAGTCCTACAGAACCGATATGCCACTGTATGTCCACCTTAACGACGTCACAGTTACTCACACTACGACTCTCTCGAGTTTGCAAATGTACTTCGCCGGATGACGAGGCATTTGGCTACCTTAAGGGAGTCATAGTTCCTGCTGCCAGCTACTCCCTTTTCTTTGAATCTATCCTCTCTTTATTTCGTACTGCGGCCTGTCCATGCAGAAGCAAAATCCTGCAACAAGACCACCTTCACGTTGCCTGAGTTACTCCAACGACGATATCCTCGAGTTTTCAAGTAAATTTCGCAGAGTGACGAGGCATTTGGCTACCTTAAGAGAGTCATAGTTACTCCTGCCGGCTGCTCCCATTTCTTTAGGCCTTTAACATTCTTGCTATGGCCAGTCCTACAGAACCGATATGCCACTGTATGTCCACCTTAACGTCGTCACAGTTACTCACACTACGAGTCTCTCGAGTTTGCAAATGTACTTCGCCGGATGACGAGGCATTTAGCTACGTTAAGAGAGTCATAGTTCCTGCTGCCAGCTGCTCCCTTTTCTTTGAATCTATCCTCTCTTTAGTTCGTACTGCGGCCTGTCCATGCAGAAGCGAAATGCTGCAACAAGTCCACCTTCACGTTGCCTGAGTTACTCCAACGACGATATCCTCGAGTTTTCAAGTAAATTTCGCTGAGTGACGAGGCATTTGGCTACCTTAAGAGACTCTTAGTTACTCCTGCCGGCTGCTCCCATTTCTTTAGGCCTTTAACATTCTTGCTATGGCCAGTCCTACAGAACCGATATGCCACTGTATGTCCACCTTAACGTCGTCACAGTTACTCACACTACGAGTCTCTCGAGTTTGCAAATGTACTTCGCCGGATGACGAGGCATTTGGCTACCTTAAGAGAGTCATAGTTCCTGCTGCCTGCTGCTCCCTTTTCTTTGAATCTATCCTCTCTTTATTTCGTACTGCGGCCTGTCCATGCAGAAGCGAAATCCTGCAACAAGTCCACCTTCACGTTGCCTGAGTTACTCCAACGACGATATCCTCGAGTTTTCAAGTAAATTTCGCTGAGTGACGAGCCATTTGGCTACCTTAAGAGACTCATAGTTACTCCTGCCGGCTGCTCCCATTTCTTTAGGCCTTTAAAATTCTTGCTATGGCCAGTCCTACAGAAGCGATATGCCACTGTATGTCCACCTTAACGACGTCACAGTTACTCACACTACGACTCTCTCGAGTTTGCAAATGTACTTCGCCGGATGACGAGGCATTTGGCTACCTTAAGGGAGTCATAGTTCCTGCTGCCAGCTGCTCCCTTTTCTTTGAATCTATCCTCTCTTTATTTCGTACTGCGGCCTGTCCATGCAGAAGCAAAATCCTGCAACAAGTCCACCTTCACGTTGCCTGAGTTACTCCAACGACGATATCCTCGAGTTTTCAAGTAAATTTCGCTGAGTGACGAGGCATTTGGCTACCTTAAGAGACTCTTAGTTACTCCTGCCGGCTGCTCCCATTTCTTTAGGCCTTTAACATTCTTGCTATGGCCAGTCCTACAGAACCGATATGCCACTGTATGTCCACCTTAACGTCGTCACAGTTACTCACACTACGAGTCTCTCGAGTTTGCAAATGTACTTCGCCGGATGACGAGGCATTTGGCTACCTTAAGAGAGTCATAGTTCCTGCTGCCTGCTGCTCCCTTTTCTTTGAATCTATCCTCTCTTTATTTCGTACTGCGGCCTGTCCATGCAGAAGCGAAATCCTGCAACAAGTCCACCTTCACGTTGCCTGAGTTACTCCAACGACGATATCCTCGAGTTTTCAAGTAAATTTCGCTGAGTGACGAGGCATTTGGCTACCTTAAGAGACTCATAGTTACTCCTGCCGGCTGCTCCCATTTCTTTAGGCCTTTAAAATTCTTGCTATGGCCAGTCCTACAGAACCGATATGCCACTGTATGTCCACCTTAACGACGTCACAGTTACTCACACTACGACTCTCTCGAGTTTGCAAATGTACTTCGCCGGATGACGAGGCATTTGGCTACCTTAAGGGAGTCATAGTTCCTGCTGCCAGCTACTCCCTTTTCTTTGAATCTATCCTCTCTTTATTTCGTACTGCGGCCTGTCCATGCAGAAGCAAAATCCTGCAACAAGTCCACCTTCACGTTGCCTGAGTTACTCCAACGACGATATCCTCGAGTTTTCAAGTAAATTTCGCAGAGTGACGAGGCATTTGGCTACCTTAAGAGAGTCATAGTTACTCCTGCCGGCTGCTCCCATTTCTTTAGGCCTTTAACATTCTTGCTATGGCCAGTCCTACAGAACCGATATGCCACTGTATGTCCACCTTAACGTCGTCACAGTTACTCACACTACGAGTCTCTCGAGTTTGCAAATGTACTTCGCCGGATGACGAGGCATTTAGCTACGTTAAGAGAGTCATAGTTCCTGCTGCCAGCTGCTCCCTTTTCTTTGAATCTATCCTCTCTTTAGTTCGTACTGCGGCCTGTCCATGCAGAAGCGAAATGCTGCAACAAGTCCACCTTCACGTTGCCTGAGTTACTCCAACGACGATATCCTCGAGTTTTCAAGTAAATTTCGCTGAGTGACGAGGCATTTGGCTACCTTAAGAGACTCTTAGTTACTCCTGCCGGCTGCTCCCATTTCTTTAGGCCTTTAACATTCTTGCTATGGCCAGTCCTACAGAACCGATATGCCACTGTATGTCCACCTTAACGTCGTCACAGTTACTCACACTACGAGTCTCTCGAGTTTGCAAATGTACTTCGCCGGATGACGAGGCATTTGGCTACCTTAAGAGAGTCATAGTTCCTGCTGCCTGCTGCTCCCTTTTCTTTGAATCTATCCTCTCTTTATTTCGTACTGCGGCCTGTCCATGCAGAAGCGAAATCCTGCAACAAGTCCACCTTCACGTTGCCTGAGTTACTCCAACGACGATATCCTCGAGTTTTCAAGTAAATTTCGCTGAGTGACGAGGCATTTGGCTAACTTAAGAGAGTCATAGTTACTCCTGCCGGCTGCTCCCATTTCTTTACGCCTTTAACATTCTTGCTATGGCCAGTCCTACAGAATCGATATGCCACTGTATGTCCACCTTAACGACGTCACAGTTACTCACAGTACTTCGCCGGATGACGAGGCATTTGGCTACCTTAAGAGAGTCATAGTTCCTGCTTCCAGCTGCTCCCTTTTCTTTGAATCTATCCTCTCTTTATTTCGTACTGCGGCCTGTCCATGCAGAAGCGAAATGCTGCAACAAGTCCACCTTCACGTTGCCTGAGTTACTCCAACGACGATATCCTCGAGTTTTCAAGTAAATTTCGCAGAGTGACGAGGCATTTGGCTACCTTAAGAGAGTCATAGTTACTCCTGCTGGCTGCTCCCATTTCTTTAGGCCTTTAACATTCTTGCTATGGCCAGTCCTACAGAACCGATATGCCACTGTATGTCCACCTTAACGTCGTCACAGTTACTCACACTACGAGTCTCTCGAGTTTGCAAATGTACTTCGCCGGATGACGAGGCATTTAGCTACGTTAAGAGAGTCATAGTTCCTGCTGCCAGCTGCTCCCTTTTCTTTGAATCTATCCTCTCTTTAGTTCGTACTGCGGCCTGTCCATGCAGAAGCGAAATGCTGCAACAAGTCCACCTTCACGTTGCCTGAGTTACTCCAACGACGATATCCTCGAGTTTTCAAGTAAATTTCGCTGAGTGACGAGGCATTTGGCTACCTTAAGAGACTCTTAGTTACTCCTGCCGGCTGCTCCCATTTCTTCAGGCCTTTAACATTCTTGCTATGGCCAGTCCTACAGAACCGATATGCCACTGTATGTCCACCTTAACGACGTCACAGTTACTCACACTACGACTCTCTCGAGTTTGCAAATGTACTTCGCCGGATGACGAGGCATTTGGCTACCTTAAGGGAGTCATAGTTCCTGCTGCCAGCTACTCCCTTTTCTTTGAATCTATCCTCTCTTTATTTCGTACTGCGGCCTGTCCATGCAGAAGCAAAATCCTGCAACAAGTCCACCTTCACGTTGCCTGAGTTACTCCAACGACGATATCCTCGAGTTTTCAAGTAAATTTCGCAGAGTGACGAGGCATTTGGCTACCTTAAGAGAGTCATAGTTACTCCTGCCGGCTGCTCCCATTTCTTTAGGCCTTTAACATTCTTGCTATGGCCAGTCCTACAGAACCGATATGCCACTGTATGTCCACCTTAACGTCGTCACAGTTACTCACACTACGAGTCTCTCGAGTTTGCAAATGTACTTCGCCGGATGACGAGGCATTTGGCTACCTTAAGGGAGTCATAGTTCCTGCTGCCAGCTACTCCCTTTTCTTTGAATCTATCCTCTCTTTATTTCGTACTGCGGCCTGTCCATGCAGAAGCGAAATCCTGCAACAAGTCCACCTTCACGTTGCCTGAGTTACTCCAACGACGATATCCTCGAGTTTTCAAGTAAATTTCGCTGAGTGACGAGGCATTTGGCTACCTTAAGAGAGTCATAGTTACTCCTGCCGGCTGCTCCCATTTCTTTACGCCTTTAACATTCTTGCTATGGCCAGTCCTACAGAATCGATATGCCACTGTATGTCCACCTTAACGACGTCACAGTTACTCACAGTACTTCGCCGGATGACGAGGCATTTGGCTACCTTAAGAGAGTCATAGTTCCTGCTTCCAGCTGCTCCCTTTTCTTTGAATCTATCCTCTCTTTATTTCGTACTGCGGCCTGTCCATGCAGAAGCGAAATGCTGCAACAAGTCCACCTTCACGTTGCCTGAGTTACTCCAACGACGATATCCTCGAGTTTTCAAGTAAATTTCGCAGAGTGACGAGGCATTTGGCTACCTTAAGAGAGTCATAGTTACTCCTGCCGGCTGCTCCCATTTCTTTAGGCCTTTAACATTCTTGCTATGGCCAGTCCTACAGAACCGATATGCCACTGTATGTCCACCTTAACGTCGTCACAGTTACTCACACTACGAGTCTCTCGAGTTTGCAAATGTACTTCGCCGGATGACGAGGCATTTAGCTACGTTAAGAGAGTCATAGTTCCTGCTGCCAGCTGCTCCCTTTTCTTTGAAACTATCCTCTCTTTAGTTCGTACTGCGGCCTGTCCATGCAGAAGCGAAATGCTGCAACAAGTCCACCTTCACGTTGCCTGAGTTACTCCAACGACGATATCCTCGAGTTTTCAAGTAAATTTCGCTGAGTGACGAGGCATTTGGCTACCTTAAGAGACTCTTAGTTACTCCTGCCGGCTGCTCCCATTTCTTTAGGCCTTTAACATTCTTGCTATGGCCAGTCCTACAGAACCGATATGCCACTGTATGTCCACCTTAACGTCGTCACAGTTACTCACACTACGAGTCTCTCGAGTTTGCAAATGTACTTCGCCGGATGACGAGGCATTTGGCTACCTTAAGAGAGTCATAGTTCCTGCTGCCTGCTGCTCCCTTTTCTTTGAATCTATCCTCTCTTTATTTCGTACTGCGGCCTGTCCATGCAGAAGCGAAATCCTGCAACAAGTCCACCTTCACGTTGCCTGAGTTACTCCAACGACGATATCCTCGAGTTTTCAAGTAAATTTCGCTGAGTGACGAGGCATTTGGCTACCTTAAGAGACTCATAGTTACTCCTGCCGGCTGCTCCCATTTCTTTAGGCCTTTAAAATTCTTGCTATGGCCAGTCCTACAGAACCGATATGCCACTGTATGTCCACCTTAACGACGTCACAGTTACTCACACTACGACTCTCTCGAGTTTGCAAATGTACTTCGCCGGATGACGAGGCATTTGGCTACCTTAAGGGAGTCATAGTTCCTGCTGCCAGCTACTCCCTTTTCTTTGAATCTATCCTCTCTTTATTTCGTACTGCGGCCTGTCCATGCAGAAGCAAAATCCTGCAACAAGACCACCTTCACGTTGCCTGAGTTACTCCAACGACGATATCCTCGAGTTTTCAAGTAAATTTCGCAGAGTGACGAGGCATTTGGCTACCTTAAGAGAGTCATAGTTACTCCTGCCGGCTGCTCCCATTTCTTTAGGCCTTTAACATTCTTGCTATGGCCAGTCCTACAGAACCGATATGCCACTGTATGTCCACCTTAACGTCGTCACAGTTACTCACACTACGAGTCTCTCGAGTTTGCAAATGTACTTCGCCGGATGACGAGGCATTTAGCTACGTTAAGAGAGTCATAGTTCCTGCTGCCAGCTGCTCCCTTTTCTTTGAATCTATCCTCTCTTTAGTTCGTACTGCGGCCTGTCCATGCAGAAGCGAAATGCTGCAACAAGTCCACCTTCACGTTGCCTGAGTTACTCCAACGACGATATCCTCGAGTTTTCAAGTAAATTTCGCTGAGTGACGAGGCATTTGGCTACCTTAAGAGACTCTTAGTTACTCCTGCCGGCTGCTCCCATTTCTTTAGGCCTTTAACATTCTTGCTATGGCCAGTCCTACAGAACCGATATGCCACTGTATGTCCACCTTAACGTCGTCACAGTTACTCACACTACGAGTCTCTCGAGTTTGCAAATGTACTTCGCCGGATGACGAGGCATTTGGCTACCTTAAGAGAGTCATAGTTCCTGCTGCCTGCTGCTCCCTTTTCTTTGAATCTATCCTCTCTTTATTTCGTACTGCGGCCTGTCCATGCAGAAGCGAAATCCTGCAACAAGTCCACCTTCACGTTGCCTGAGTTACTCCAACGACGATATCCTCGAGTTTTCAAGTAAATTTCGCTGAGTGACGAGCCATTTGGCTACCTTAAGAGACTCATAGTTACTCCTGCCGGCTGCTCCCATTTCTTTAGGCCTTTAAAATTCTTGCTATGGCCAGTCCTACAGAAGCGATATGCCACTGTATGTCCACCTTAACGACGTCACAGTTACTCACACTACGACTCTCTCGAGTTTGCAAATGTACTTCGCCGGATGACGAGGCATTTGGCTACCTTAAGGGAGTCATAGTTCCTGCTGCCAGCTGCTCCCTTTTCTTTGAATCTATCCTCTCTTTATTTCGTACTGCGGCCTGTCCATGCAGAAGCAAAATCCTGCAACAAGTCCACCTTCACGTTGCCTGAGTTACTCCAACGACGATATCCTCGAGTTTTCAAGTAAATTTCGCTGAGTGACGAGGCATTTGGCTACCTTAAGAGACTCTTAGTTACTCCTGCCGGCTGCTCCCATTTCTTTAGGCCTTTAACATTCTTGCTATGGCCAGTCCTACAGAACCGATATGCCACTGTATGTCCACCTTAACGTCGTCACAGTTACTCACACTACGAGTCTCTCGAGTTTGCAAATGTACTTCGCCGGATGACGAGGCATTTGGCTACCTTAAGAGAGTCATAGTTCCTGCTGCCTGCTGCTCCCTTTTCTTTGAATCTATCCTCTCTTTATTTCGTACTGCGGCCTGTCCATGCAGAAGCGAAATCCTGCAACAAGTCCACCTTCACGTTGCCTGAGTTACTCCAACGACGATATCCTCGAGTTTTCAAGTAAATTTCGCTGAGTGACGAGGCATTTGGCTACCTTAAGAGACTCATAGTTACTCCTGCCGGCTGCTCCCATTTCTTTAGGCCTTTAAAATTCTTGCTATGGCCAGTCCTACAGAACCGATATGCCACTGTATGTCCACCTTAACGACGTCACAGTTACTCACACTACGACTCTCTCGAGTTTGCAAATGTACTTCGCCGGATGACGAGGCATTTGGCTACCTTAAGGGAGTCATAGTTCCTGCTGCCAGCTACTCCCTTTTCTTTGAATCTATCCTCTCTTTATTTCGTACTGCGGCCTGTCCATGCAGAAGCAAAATCCTGCAACAAGTCCACCTTCACGTTGCCTGAGTTACTCCAACGACGATATCCTCGAGTTTTCAAGTAAATTTCGCAGAGTGACGAGGCATTTGGCTACCTTAAGAGAGTCATAGTTACTCCTGCCGGCTGCTCCCATTTCTTTAGGCCTTTAACATTCTTGCTATGGCCAGTCCTACAGAACCGATATGCCACTGTATGTCCACCTTAACGTCGTCACAGTTACTCACACTACGAGTCTCTCGAGTTTGCAAATGTACTTCGCCGGATGACGAGGCATTTAGCTACGTTAAGAGAGTCATAGTTCCTGCTGCCAGCTGCTCCCTTTTCTTTGAATCTATCCTCTCTTTAGTTCGTACTGCGGCCTGTCCATGCAGAAGCGAAATGCTGCAACAAGTCCACCTTCACGTTGCCTGAGTTACTCCAACGACGATATCCTCGAGTTTTCAAGTAAATTTCGCTGAGTGACGAGGCATTTGGCTACCTTAAGAGACTCTTAGTTACTCCTGCCGGCTGCTCCCATTTCTTTAGGCCTTTAACATTCTTGCTATGGCCAGTCCTACAGAACCGATATGCCACTGTATGTCCACCTTAACGTCGTCACAGTTACTCACACTACGAGTCTCTCGAGTTTGCAAATGTACTTCGCCGGATGACGAGGCATTTGGCTACCTTAAGAGAGTCATAGTTCCTGCTGCCTGCTGCTCCCTTTTCTTTGAATCTATCCTCTCTTTATTTCGTACTGCGGCCTGTCCATGCAGAAGCGAAATCCTGCAACAAGTCCACCTTCACGTTGCCTGAGTTACTCCAACGACGATATCCTCGAGTTTTCAAGTAAATTTCGCTGAGTGACGAGGCATTTGGCTAACTTAAGAGAGTCATAGTTACTCCTGCCGGCTGCTCCCATTTCTTTACGCCTTTAACATTCTTGCTATGGCCAGTCCTACAGAATCGATATGCCACTGTATGTCCACCTTAACGACGTCACAGTTACTCACAGTACTTCGCCGGATGACGAGGCATTTGGCTACCTTAAGAGAGTCATAGTTCCTGCTTCCAGCTGCTCCCTTTTCTTTGAATCTATCCTCTCTTTATTTCGTACTGCGGCCTGTCCATGCAGAAGCGAAATGCTGCAACAAGTCCACCTTCACGTTGCCTGAGTTACTCCAACGACGATATCCTCGAGTTTTCAAGTAAATTTCGCAGAGTGACGAGGCATTTGGCTACCTTAAGAGAGTCATAGTTACTCCTGCTGGCTGCTCCCATTTCTTTAGGCCTTTAACATTCTTGCTATGGCCAGTCCTACAGAACCGATATGCCACTGTATGTCCACCTTAACGTCGTCACAGTTACTCACACTACGAGTCTCTCGAGTTTGCAAATGTACTTCGCCGGATGACGAGGCATTTAGCTACGTTAAGAGAGTCATAGTTCCTGCTGCCAGCTGCTCCCTTTTCTTTGAATCTATCCTCTCTTTAGTTCGTACTGCGGCCTGTCCATGCAGAAGCGAAATGCTGCAACAAGTCCACCTTCACGTTGCCTGAGTTACTCCAACGACGATATCCTCGAGTTTTCAAGTAAATTTCGCTGAGTGACGAGGCATTTGGCTACCTTAAGAGACTCTTAGTTACTCCTGCCGGCTGCTCCCATTTCTTTAGGCCTTTAACATTCTTGCTATGGCCAGTCCTACAGAACCGATATGCCACTGTATGTCCACCTTAACTTCGTCACAGTTACTCACACTACGAGTCTCTCGAGTTTGCAAATGTACTTCGCCGGATGACGAGGCATTTGGCTACCTTAAGAGAGTCATAGTTCCTGCTGCCTGCTGCTCCCTTTTCTTTGAATCTATCCTCTCTTTATTTCGTACTGCGGCCTGTCCATGCAGAAGCGAAATCCTGCAACAAGTCCACCTTCACGTTGCCTGAGTTACTCCAACGACGATATCCTCGAGTTTTCAAGTAAATTTCGCTGAGTGACGAGGCATTTGGCTACCTTAAGAGACTCTTAGTTACTCCTGCCGGCTGCTCCCATTTCTTTAGGCCTTTAACATTCTTGCTATGGCCAGTCCTACAGAACCGATATGCCACTGTATGTCCACCTTAACGTCGTCACAGTTACTCACACTACGAGTCTCTCGAGTTTGCAAATGTACTTCGCCGGATGACGAGGCATTTGGCTACCTTAAGAGAGTCATAGTTCCTGCTGCCTGCTGCTCCCTTTTCTTTGAATCTATCCTCTCTTTATTTCGTACTGCGGCCTGTCCATGCAGAAGCGAAATCCTGCAACAAGTCCACCTTCACGTTGCCTGAGTTACTCCAACGACGATATCCTCGAGTTTTCAAGTAAATTTCGCTGAGTGACGAGGCATTTGGCTACCTTAAGAGACTCATAGTTACTCCTGCCGGCTGCTCCCATTTCTTTAGGCCTTTAAAATTCTTGCTATGGCCAGTCCTACAGAACCGATATGCCACTGTATGTCCACCTTAACGACGTCACAGTTACTCACACTACGACTCTCTCGAGTTTGCAAATGTACTTCGCCGGATGACGAGGCATTTGGATACCTTAAGGGAGTCATAGTTCCTGCTGCCAGCTGCTCCCTTTTCTTTGAATCTATCCTCTCTTTATTTCGTACTGCGGCCTGTCCATGCAGAAGCAAAATCCTGCAACAAGTCCACCTTCACGTTGCCTGAGTTACTCCAACGACGATATCCTCGAGTTTTCAAGTAAATTTCGCAGAGTGACGAGGCATTTGGCTACCTTAAGAGAGTCATAGTTACTCCTGCCGGCTGCTCCCATTTCTTTAGGCCTTTAACATTCTTGCTATGGCCAGTCCTACAGAACCGATATGCCACTGTATGTCCACCTTAACGACGTCACAGTTACTCACACTACGACTCTCTCGAGTTTGCAAATGTACTTCGCCGGATGACGAGGCATTTGGCTACCTTAAGGGAGTCATAGTTCCTGCTGCCAGCTACTCCCTTTTCTTTGAATCTATCCTCTCTTTATTTCGTACTGCGGCCTGTCCATGCAGAAGCAAAATCCTGCAACAAGTCCACCTTCACGTTGCCTGAGTTACTCCAACGACGATATCCTCGAGTTTTCAAGTAAATTTCGCAGAGTGACGAGGCATTTGGCTACCTTAAGAGAGTCATAGTTACTCCTGCCGGCTGCTCCCATTTCTTTAGGCCTTTAACATTCTTGCTATGGCCAGTCCTACAGAACCGATATGCCACTGTATGTCCACCTTAACGTCGTCACAGTTACTCACACTACGAGTCTCTCGAGTTTGCAAATGTACTTCGCCGGATGACGAGGCATTTGGCTACCTTAAGGGAGTCATAGTTCCTGCTGCCAGCTACTCCCTTTTCTTTGAATCTATCCTCTCTTTATTTCGTACTGCGGCCTGTCCATGCAGAAGCGAAATCCTGCAACAAGTCCACCTTCACGTTGCCTGAGTTACTCCAACGACGATATCCTCGAGTTTTCAAGTAAATTTCGCTGAGTGACGAGGCATTTGGCTACCTTAAGAGAGTCATAGTTACTCCTGCCGGCTGCTCCCATTTCTTTACGCCTTTAACATTCTTGCTATGGCCAGTCCTACAGAATCGATATGCCACTGTATGTCCACCTTAACGACGTCACAGTTACTCACAGTACTTCGCCGGATGACGAGGCATTTGGCTACCTTAAGAGAGTCATAGTTCCTGCTTCCAGCTGCTCCCTTTTCTTTGAATCTATCCTCTCTTTATTTCGTACTGCGGCCTGTCCATGCAGAAGCGAAATGCTGCAACAAGTCCACCTTCACGTTGCCTGAGTTACTCCAACGACGATATCCTCGAGTTTTCAAGTAAATTTCGCAGAGTGACGAGGCATTTGGCTACCTTAAGAGAGTCATAGTTACTCCTGCCGGCTGCTCCCATTTCTTTAGGCCTTTAACATTCTTGCTATGGCCAGTCCTACAGAACCGATATGCCACTGTATGTCCACCTTAACGTCGTCACAGTTACTCACACTACGAGTCTCTCGAGTTTGCAAATGTACTTCGCCGGATGACGAGGCATTTAGCTACGTTAAGAGAGTCATAGTTCCTGCTGCCAGCTGCTCCCTTTTCTTTGAATCTATCCTCTCTTTAGTTCGTACTGCGGCCTGTCCATGCAGAAGCGAAATGCTGCAACAAGTCCACCTTCACGTTGCCTGAGTTACTCCAACGACGATATCCTCGAGTTTTCAAGTAAATTTCGCTGAGTGACGAGGCATTTGGCTACCTTAAGAGACTCTTAGTTACTCCTGCCGGCTGCTCCCATTTCTTTAGGCCTTTAACATTCTTGCTATGGCCAGTCCTACAGAACCAATATGCCACTGTATGTCCACCTTAACGTCGTCACAGTTACTCACACTACGAGTCTCTCGAGTTTGCAAATGTACTTCGCCGGATGACGATTCATTTGGCTACCTTAAGAGAGTCATAGTTCCTGCTGCCTGCTGCTCCCTTTTCTTTGAATCTATCCTCTCTTTATTTCGTACTGCGGCCTGTCCATGCAGAAGCGAAATCCTGCAACAAGTCCACCTTCACGTTGCCTGAGTTACTCCAACGACGATATCCTCGAGTTTTCAAGTAAATTTCGCTGAGTGACGAGGCATTTGGCTACCTTAAGAGACTCAAAGTTACTCCTGCCGGCTGCTCCCATTTCTTTAGGCCTTTAAAATTCTTGCTATGGCCAGTCCTACAGAACCGATATGCCACTGTATGTCCACCTTAACGACGTCACAGTTACTCACACTACGACTCTCTCGAGTTTGCAAATGTACTTCGCCGGATGACGAGGCATTTGGCTACCTTAAGGAAGTCATAGTTCCTGCTGCCAGCTGCTCCCTTTTCTTTGAATCTATCCTCTCTTTATTTCGTACTGCGGCCTGTCCATGCAGAAGCAAAATCCTGCAACAAGTCCACCTTCACGTTGCCTGAGTTACTCCAACGACGATATCCTCGAGTTTTCAAGTAAATTTCGCAGAGTGACGAGGCATTTGGCTACCTTAAGAGAGTCATAGTTACTCCTGCCGGCTGCTCCCATTTCTTTAGGCCTTTAACATTCTTGCTATGGCCAGTCCTACAGAACCGATATGCCACTGTATGTCCACCTTAACGACGTCACAGTTACTCACACTACGACTCTCTCGAGTTTGCAAATGTACTTCGCCGGATGACGAGGCATTTGGCTACCTTAAGGGAGTCATAGTTCCTGCTGCCAGCTACTCCCTTTTCTTTGAATCTATCCTCTCTTTATTTCGTACTGCGGCCTGTCCATGCAGAAGCAAAATCCTGCAACAAGTCCACCTTCACGTTGCCTGAGTTACTCCAACGACGATATCCTCGAGTTTTCAAGTAAATTTCGCAGAGTGACGAGGCATTTGGCTACCTTAAGAGAGTCATAGTTACTCCTGCCGGCTGCTCCCATTTCTTTAGGCCTTTAACATTCTTGCTATGGCCAGTCCTACAGAACCGATATGCCACTGTATGTCCACCTTAACGTCGTCACAGTTACTCACACTACGAGTCTCTCGAGTTTGCAAATGTACTTCGCCGGATGACGAGGCATTTGGCTACCTTAAGGGAGTCATAGTTCCTGCTGCCAGCTACTCCCTTTTCTTTGAATCTATCCTCTCTTTATTTCGTACTGCGGCCTGTCCATGCAGAAGCGAAATCCTGCAACAAGTCCACCTTCACGTTGCCTGAGTTACTCCAACGACGATATCCTCGAGTTTTCAAGTAAATTTCGCTGAGTGACGAGGCATTTGGCTACCTTAAGAGAGTCATAGTTACTCCTGCCGGCTGCTCCCATTTCTTTACGCCTTTAACATTCTTGCTATGGCCAGTCCTACAGAATCGATATGCCACTGTATGTCCACCTTAACGACGTCACAGTTACTCACAGTACTTCGCCGGATGACGAGGCATTTGGCTACCTTAAGAGAGTCATTGTTCCTGCTTCCAGCTGCTCCCTTTTCTTTGAATCTATCCTCTCTTTATTTCGTACTGCGGCCTGTCCATGCAGAAGCGAAATGCTGCATCAAGTCCACCTTCACGTTGCCTGAGTTACTCCAACGACGATATCCTCGAGTTTTCAAGTAAATTTCGCAGAGTGACGAGGCATTTGGCTACCTTAAGAGAGTCATAGTTACTCCTGCCGGCTGCTCCCATTTCTTTAGGCCTTTAACATTCTTGCTATGGCCAGTCCTACAGAACCGATATGCCACTGTATGTCCACCTTAACGTCGTCACAGTTACTCACACTACGAGTCTCTCGAGTTTGCAAATGTACTTCGCCGGATGACGAGGCATTTGGCTACCTTAAGAGAGTCATAGTTCCTGCTGCCTGCTGCTCCCTTTTCTTTGAATCTATCCTCTCTTTATTTCGTACTGCGGCCTGTCCATGCAGAAGCGAAATCCTGCAACAAGTCCACCTTCACGTTGCCTGAGTTACTCCAACGACGATATCCTCGAGTTTTCAAGTAAATTTCGCTGAGTGACGAGGCATTTGGCTACCTTAAGAGACTCATAGTTACTCCTGCCGGCTGCTCCCATTTCTTTAGGCCTTTAAAATTCTTGCTATGGCCAGTCCTACAGAACCGATATGCCACTGTATGTCCACCTTAACGACGTCACAGTTACTCACACTACGACTCTCTCGAGTTTGCAAATGTACTTCGCCGGATGACGAGGCATTTGGCTACCTTAAGGGAGTCATAGTTCCTGCTGCCAGCTGCTCCCTTTTCTTTGAATCTATCCTCTCTTTATTTCGTACTGCGGCCTGTCCATGCAGAAGCAAAATCCTGCAACAAGTCCACCTTCACGTTGCCTGAGTTACTCCAACGACGATATCCTCGAGTTTTCAAGTAAATTTCGCAGAGTGACGAGGCATTTGGCTACCTTAAGAGAGTCATAGTTACTCCTGCCGGCTGCTCCCATTTCTTTAGGCCTTTAACATTCTTGCTATGGCCAGTCCTACAGAACCGATATGCCACTGTATGTCCACCTTAACGACGTCACAGTTACTCACACTACGACTCTCTCGAGTTTGCAAATGTACTTCGCCGGATGACGAGGCATTTGGCTACCTTAAGGGAGTCATAGTTCCTGCTGCCAGCTACTCCCTTTTCTTTGAATCTATCCTCTCTTTATTTCGTACTGCGGCCTGTCCATGCAGAAGCAAAATCCTGCAACAAGTCCACCTTCACGTTGCCTGAGTTACTCCAACGACGATATCCTCGAGTTTTCAAGTAAATTTCGCAGAGTGACGAGGCATTTGGCTACCTTAAGAGAGTCATAGTTACTCCTGCCGGCTGCTCCCATTTCTTTAGGCCTTTAACATTCTTGCTATGGCCAGTCCTACAGAACCGATATGCCACTGTATGTCCACCTTAACGTCGTCACAGTTACTCACACTACGAGTCTCTCGAGTTTGCAAATGTACTTCGCCGGATGACGAGGCATTTGGCTACCTTAAGGGAGTCATAGTTCCTGCTGCCAGCTACTCCCTTTTCTTTGAATCTATCCTCTCTTTATTTCGTACTGCGGCCTGTCCATGCAGAAGCGAAATCCTGCAACAAGTCCACCTTCACGTTGCCTGAGTTACTCCAACGACGATATCCTCGAGTTTTCAAGTAAATTTCGCTGAGTGACGAGGCATTTGGCTACCTTAAGAGAGTCATAGTTACTCCTGCCGGCTGCTCCCATTTCTTTACGCCTTTAACATTCTTGCTATGGCCAGTCCTACAGAATCGATATGCCACTGTATGTCCACCTTAACGACGTCACAGTTACTCACAGTACTTCGCCGGATGACGAGGCATTTGGCTACCTTAAGAGAGTCATAGTTCCTGCTTCCAGCTGCTCCCTTTTCTTTGAATCTATCCTCTCTTTATTTCGTACTGCGGCCTGTCCATGCAGAAGCGAAATGCTGCAACAAGTCCACCTTCACGTTGCCTGAGTTACTCCAACGACGATATCCTCGAGTTTTCAAGTAAATTTCGCAGAGTGACGAGGCATTTGGCTACCTTAAGAGAGTCATAGTTACTCCTGCCGGCTGCTCCCATTTCTTTAGGCCTTTAACATTCTTGCTATGGCCAGTCCTACAGAACCGATATGCCACTGTATGTCCACCTTAACGTCGTCACAGTTACTCACACTACGAGTCTCTCGAGTTTGCAAATGTACTTCGCCGGATGACGAGGCATTTAGCTACGTTAAGAGAGTCATAGTTCCTGCTGCCAGCTGCTCCCTTTTCTTTGAATCTATCCTCTCTTTAGTTCGTACTGCGGCCTGTCCATGCAGAAGCGAAATGCTGCAACAAGTCCACCTTCACGTTGCCTGAGTTACTCCAACGACGATATCCTCGAGTTTTCAAGTAAATTTCGCTGAGTGACGAGGCATTTGGCTACCTTAAGAGACTCTTAGTTACTCCTGCCGGCTGCTCCCATTTCTTTAGGCCTTTAACATTCTTGCTATGGCCAGTCCTACAGAACCAATATGCCACTGTATGTCCACCTTAACGTCGTCACAGTTACTCACACTACGAGTCTCTCGAGTTTGCAAATGTACTTCGCCGGATGACGATTCATTTGGCTACCTTAAGAGAGTCATAGTTCCTGCTGCCTGCTGCTCCCTTTTCTTTGAATCTATCCTCTCTTTATTTCGTACTGCGGCCTGTCCATGCAGAAGCGAAATCCTGCAACAAGTCCACCTTCACGTTGCCTGAGTTACTCCAACGACGATATCCTCGAGTTTTCAAGTAAATTTCGCTGAGTGACGAGGCATTTGGCTACCTTAAGAGACTCATAGTTACTCCTGCCGGCTGCTCCCATTTCTTTAGGCCTTTAAAATTCTTGCTATGGCCAGTCCTACAGAACCGATATGCCACTGTATGTCCACCTTAACGACGTCACAGTTACTCACACTACGACTCTCTCGAGTTTGCAAATGTACTTCGCCGGATGACGAGGCATTTGGCTACCTTAAGGAAGTCATAGTTCCTGCTGCCAGCTGCTCCCTTTTCTTTGAATCTATCCTCTCTTTATTTCGTACTGCGGCCTGTCCATGCAGAAGCAAAATCCTGCAACAAGTCCACCTTCACGTTGCCTGAGTTACTCCAACGACGATATCCTCGAGTTTTCAAGTAAATTTCGCAGAGTGACGAGGCATTTGGCTACCTTAAGAGAGTCATAGTTACTCCTGCCGGCTGCTCCCATTTCTTTAGGCCTTTAACATTCTTGCTATGGCCAGTCCTACAGAACCGATATGCCACTGTATGTCCACCTTAACGACGTCACAGTTACTCACACTACGACTCTCTCGAGTTTGCAAATGTACTTCGCCGGATGACGAGGCATTTGGCTACCTTAAGGGAGTCATAGTTCCTGCTGCCAGCTACTCCCTTTTCTTTGAATCTATCCTCTCTTTATTTCGTACTGCGGCCTGTCCATGCAGAAGCAAAATCCTGCAACAAGTCCACCTTCACGTTGCCTGAGTTACTCCAACGACGATATCCTCGAGTTTTCAAGTAAATTTCGCAGAGTGACGAGGCATTTGGCTACCTTAAGAGAGTCATAGTTACTCCTGCCGGCTGCTCCCATTTCTTTAGGCCTTTAACATTCTTGCTATGGCCAGTCCTACAGAACCGATATGCCACTGTATGTCCACCTTAACGTCGTCACAGTTACTCACACTACGAGTCTCTCGAGTTTGCAAATGTACTTCGCCGGATGACGAGGCATTTGGCTACCTTAAGGGAGTCATAGTTCCTGCTGCCAGCTACTCCCTTTTCTTTGAATCTATCCTCTCTTTATTTCGTACTGCGGCCTGTCCATGCAGAAGCGAAATCCTGCAACAAGTCCACCTTCACGTTGCCTGAGTTACTCCAACGACGATATCCTCGAGTTTTCAAGTAAATTTCGCTGAGTGACGAGGCATTTGGCTACCTTAAGAGAGTCATAGTTACTCCTGCCGGCTGCTCCCATTTCTTTACGCCTTTAACATTCTTGCTATGGCCAGTCCTACAGAATCGATATGCCACTGTATGTCCACCTTAACGACGTCACAGTTACTCACAGTACTTCGCCGGATGACGAGGCATTTGGCTACCTTAAGAGAGTCATTGTTCCTGCTTCCAGCTGCTCCCTTTTCTTTGAATCTATCCTCTCTTTATTTCGTACTGCGGCCTGTCCATGCAGAAGCGAAATGCTGCATCAAGTCCACCTTCACGTTGCCTGAGTTACTCCAACGACGATATCCTCGAGTTTTCAAGTAAATTTCGCAGAGTGACGAGGCATTTGGCTACCTTAAGAGAGTCATAGTTACTCCTGCCGGCTGCTCCCATTTCTTTAGGCCTTTAACATTCTTGCTATGGCCAGTCCTACAGAACCGATATGCCACTGTATGTCCACCTTAACGTCGTCACAGTTACTCACACTACGAGTCTCTCGAGTTTGCAAATGTACTTCGCCGGATGACGAGGCATTTGGCTACCTTAAGGGAGTCATAGTTCCTGCTGCCAGCTGCTCCCTTTTCTTTGAATCTATCCTCTCTTTAGTTCGTACTGCGGCCTGTCCATGCAGAAGCGAAATGCTGCAACAAGTCCACCTTCACGTTGCCTGAGTTACTCCAACGACGATATCCTCGAGTTTTCAAGTAAATTTCGCTGAGTGACGAGGCATTTGGCTACCTTAAGAGAGTCTTAGTTACTCCTGCCGGCTTCTCCCATTTCTTTAGGCCTTTAACATTCTTGCTATGGCCAGTCCTACAGAACCGATATGCCACTGTATGTCCACCTTAACGTCGTCACAGTTACTCACACTACGAGTCTCTCGAGTTTGCAAATGTACTTCGCCGGATGACGAGGCATTTGGCTACCTTAAGAGAGTCATAGTTCCTGCTGCCTGCTGCTCCCTTTTCTTTGAATCTATCCTCTCTTTATTTCGTACTGCGGCCTGTCCATGCAGAAGCGAAATCCTGCAACAAGTCCACCTTCACGTTGCCTGAGTTACTCCAACGACGATATCCTCGAGTTTTCAAGTAAATTTCGCTGAGTGACGAGGCATTTGGCTACCTTAAGAGACTCATAGTTACTCCTGCCGGCTGCTCCCATTTCTTTAGGCCTTTAAAATTCTTGCTATGGCCAGTCCTACAGAACCGATATGCCACTGTATGTCCACCTTAACGTCGTCACAGTTACTCACACTACGAGTCTCTCGAGTTTGCAAATGTACTTCGCCGGATGACGAGGCATTTGGCTACCTTAAGGGAGTCATAGTTCCTGCTGCCAGCTACTCCCTTTTCTTTGAATCTATCCTCTCTTTATTTCGTACTGCGGCCTGTCCATGCAGAAGCGAAATCCTGCAACAAGTCCACCTTCACGTTGCCTGAGTTACTCCAACGACGATATCCTCGAGTTTTCAAGTAAATTTCGCTGAGTGACGAGGCATTTGGCTACCTTAAGAGAGTCATAGTTACTCCTGCCGGCTGCTCCCATTTCTTTACGCCTTTAACATTCTTGCTATGGCCAGTCCTACAGAATCGATATGCCACTGTATGTCCACCTTAACGACGTCACAGTTACTCACAGTACTTCGCCGGATGACGAGGCATTTGGCTACCTTAAGAGAGTCATAGTTCCTGCTTCCAGCTGCTCCCTTTTCTTTGAATCTATCCTCTCTTTATTTCGTACTGCGGCCTGTCCATGCAGAAGCGAAATGCTGCAACAAGTCCACCTTCACGTTGCCTGAGTTACTCCAACGACGATATCCTCGAGTTTTCAAGTAAATTTCGCAGAGTGACGAGGCATTTGGCTACCTTAAGAGAGTCATAGTTACTCCTGCCGGCTGCTCCCATTTCTTTAGGCCTTTAACATTCTTGCTATGGCCAGTCCTACAGAACCGATATGCCACTGTATGTCCACCTTAACGTCGTCACAGTTACTCACACTACGAGTCTCTCGAGTTTGCAAATGTACTTCGCCGGATGACGAGGCATTTAGCTACGTTAAGAGAGTCATAGTTCCTGCTGCCAGCTGCTCCCTTTTCTTTGAATCTATCCTCTCTTTAGTTCGTACTGCGGCCTGTCCATGCAGAAGCGAAATGCTGCAACAAGTCCACCTTCACGTTGCCTGAGTTACTCCAACGACGATATCCTCGAGTTTTCAAGTAAATTTCGCTGAGTGACGAGGCATTTGGCTACCTTAAGAGACTCTTAGTTACTCCTGCCGGCTGCTCCCATTTCTTTAGGCCTTTAACATTCTTGCTATGGCCAGTCCTACAGAACCAATATGCCACTGTATGTCCACCTTAACGTCGTCACAGTTACTCACACTACGAGTCTCTCGAGTTTGCAAATGTACTTCGCCGGATGACGATTCATTTGGCTACCTTAAGAGAGTCATAGTTCCTGCTGCCTGCTGCTCCCTTTTCTTTGAATCTATCCTCTCTTTATTTCGTACTGCGGCCTGTCCATGCAGAAGCGAAATCCTGCAACAAGTCCACCTTCACGTTGCCTGAGTTACTCCAACGACGATATCCTCGAGTTTTCAAGTAAATTTCGCTGAGTGACGAGGCATTTGGCTACCTTAAGAGACTCATAGTTACTCCTGCCGGCTGCTCCCATTTCTTTAGGCCTTTAAAATTCTTGCTATGGCCAGTCCTACAGAACCGATATGCCACTGTATGTCCACCTTAACGACGTCACAGTTACTCACACTACGACTCTCTCGAGTTTGCAAATGTACTTCGCCGGATGACGAGGCATTTGGCTACCTTAAGGAAGTCATAGTTCCTGCTGCCAGCTGCTCCCTTTTCTTTGAATCTATCCTCTCTTTATTTCGTACTGCGGCCTGTCCATGCAGAAGCAAAATCCTGCAACAAGTCCACCTTCACGTTGCCTGAGTTACTCCAACGACGATATCCTCGAGTTTTCAAGTAAATTTCGCAGAGTGACGAGGCATTTGGCTACCTTAAGAGAGTCATAGTTACTCCTGCCGGCTGCTCCCATTTCTTTAGGCCTTTAACATTCTTGCTATGGCCAGTCCTACAGAACCGATATGCCACTGTATGTCCACCTTAACGACGTCACAGTTACTCACACTACGACTCTCTCGAGTTTGCAAATGTACTTCGCCGGATGACGAGGCATTTGGCTACCTTAAGGGAGTCATAGTTCCTGCTGCCAGCTACTCCCTTTTCTTTGAATCTATCCTCTCTTTATTTCGTACTGCGGCCTGTCCATGCAGAAGCAAAATCCTGCAACAAGTCCACCTTCACGTTGCCTGAGTTACTCCAACGACGATATCCTCGAGTTTTCAAGTAAATTTCGCAGAGTGACGAGGCATTTGGCTACCTTAAGAGAGTCATAGTTACTCCTGCCGGCTGCTCCCATTTCTTTAGGCCTTTAACATTCTTGCTATGGCCAGTCCTACAGAACCGATATGCCACTGTATGTCCACCTTAACGTCGTCACAGTTACTCACACTACGAGTCTCTCGAGTTTGCAAATGTACTTCGCCGGATGACGAGGCATTTGGCTACCTTAAGGGAGTCATAGTTCCTGCTGCCAGCTACTCCCTTTTCTTTGAATCTATCCTCTCTTTATTTCGTACTGCGGCCTGTCCATGCAGAAGCGAAATCCTGCAACAAGTCCACCTTCACGTTGCCTGAGTTACTCCAACGACGATATCCTCGAGTTTTCAAGTAAATTTCGCTGAGTGACGAGGCATTTGGCTACCTTAAGAGAGTCATAGTTACTCCTGCCGGCTGCTCCCATTTCTTTACGCCTTTAACATTCTTGCTATGGCCAGTCCTACAGAATCGATATGCCACTGTATGTCCACCTTAACGACGTCACAGTTACTCACAGTACTTCGCCGGATGACGAGGCATTTGGCTACCTTAAGAGAGTCATTGTTCCTGCTTCCAGCTGCTCCCTTTTCTTTGAATCTATCCTCTCTTTATTTCGTACTGCGGCCTGTCCATGCAGAAGCGAAATGCTGCATCAAGTCCACCTTCACGTTGCCTGAGTTACTCCAACGACGATATCCTCGAGTTTTCAAGTAAATTTCGCAGAGTGACGAGGCATTTGGCTACCTTAAGAGAGTCATAGTTACTCCTGCCGGCTGCTCCCATTTCTTTAGGCCTTTAACATTCTTGCTATGGCCAGTCCTACAGAACCGATATGCCACTGTATGTCCACCTTAACGTCGTCACAGTTACTCACACTACGAGTCTCTCGAGTTTGCAAATGTACTTCGCCGGATGACGAGGCATTTGGCTACCTTAAGGGAGTCATAGTTCCTGCTGCCAGCTGCTCCCTTTTCTTTGAATCTATCCTCTCTTTAGTTCGTACTGCGGCCTGTCCATGCAGAAGCGAAATGCTGCAACAAGTCCACCTTCACGTTGCCTGAGTTACTCCAACGACGATATCCTCGAGTTTTCAAGTAAATTTCGCTGAGTGACGAGGCATTTGGCTACCTTAAGAGAGTCTTAGTTACTCCTGCCGGCTTCTCCCATTTCTTTAGGCCTTTAACATTCTTGCTATGGCCAGTCCTACAGAACCGATATGCCACTGTATGTCCACCTTAACGTCGTCACAGTTACTCACACTACGAGTCTCTCGAGTTTGCAAATGTACTTCGCCGGATGACGAGGCATTTGGCTACCTTAAGAGAGTCATAGTTCCTGCTGCCTGCTGCTCCCTTTTCTTTGAATCTATCCTCTCTTTATTTCGTACTGCGGCCTGTCCATGCAGAAGCGAAATCCTGCAACAAGTCCACCTTCACGTTGCCTGAGTTACTCCAACGACGATATCCTCGAGTTTTCAAGTAAATTTCGCTGAGTGACGAGGCATTTGGCTACCTTAAGAGACTCATAGTTACTCCTGCCGGCTGCTCCCATTTCTTTAGGCCTTTAAAATTCTTGCTATGGCCAGTCCTACAGAACCGATATGCCACTGTATGTCCACCTTAACGACGTCACAGTTACTCACACTACGACTCTCTCGAGTTTGCAAATGTACTTCGCCGGATGACGAGGCATTTGGCTACCTTAAGGGAGTCATAGTTCCTGCTGCCAGCTACTCCCTTTTCTTTGAATCTATCCTCTCTTTATTTCGTACTGCGGCCTGTCCATGCAGAAGCAAAATCCTGCAACAAGTCCACCTTCACGTTGCCTGAGTTACTCCAACGACGATATCCTCGAGTTTTCAAGTAAATTTCGCAGAGTGACGAGGCATTTGGCTACCTTAAGAGAGTCATAGTTACTCCTGCCGGCTGCTCCCATTTCTTTAGGCCTTTAACATTCTTGCTATGGCCAGTCCTACAGAACCGATATGCCACTGTATGTCCACCTTAACGTCGTCACAGTTACTCACACTACGAGTCTCTCGAGTTTGCAAATGTACTTCGCCGGATGACGAGGCATTTGGCTACCTTAAGGGAGTCATAGTTCCTGCTGCCAGCTACTCCCTTTTCTTTGAATCTATCCTCTCTTTATTTCGTACTGCGGCCTGTCCATGCAGAAGCGAAATCCTGCAACAAGTCCACCTTCACGTTGCCTGAGTTACTCCAACGACGATATCCTCGAGTTTTCAAGTAAATTTCGCTGAGTGACGAGGCATTTGGCTACCTTAAGAGAGTCATAGTTACTCCTGCCGGCTGCTCCCATTTCTTTACGCCTTTAACATTCTTGCTATGGCCAGTCCTACAGAATCGATATGCCACTGTATGTCCACCTTAACGACGTCACAGTTACTCACAGTACTTCGCCGGATGACGAGGCATTTGGCTACCTTAAGAGAGTCATAGTTCCTGCTTCCAGCTGCTCCCTTTTCTTTGAATCTATCCTCTCTTTATTTCGTACTGCGGCCTGTCCATGCAGAAGCGAAATGCTGCAACAAGTCCACCTTCACGTTGCCTGAGTTACTCCAACGACGATATCCTCGAGTTTTCAAGTAAATTTCGCAGAGTGACGAGGCATTTGGCTACCTTAAGAGAGTCATAGTTACTCCTGCCGGCTGCTCCCATTTCTTTAGGCCTTTAACATTCTTGCTATGGCCAGTCCTACAGAACCGATATGCCACTGTATGTCCACCTTAACGTCGTCACAGTTACTCACACTACGAGTCTCTCGAGTTTGCAAATGTACTTCGCCGGATGACGAGGCGTTTAGCTACGTTAAGAGAGTCGTAGTTCCTGCTGCCAGCTGCTCCCTTTTCTTTGAATCTATCCTCTCTTTAGTTCGTACTGCGGCCTGTCCATGCAGAAGCGAAATGCTGCAACAAGTCCACCTTCACGTTGCCTGAGTTACTCCAACGACGATATCCTCGAGTTTTCAAGTAAATTTCGCTGAGTGACGAGGCATTTGGCTACCTTAAGAGACTCTTAGTTACTCCTGCCGGCTGCTCCCATTTCTTTAGGCCTTTAACATTCTTGCTATGGCCAGTCCTACAGAACCGATATGCCACTGTATGTCCACCTTAACGTCGTCACAGTTACTCACACTACGAGTCTCTCGAGTTTGCAAATGTACTTCGCCGGATGACGAGGCATTTGGCTACCTTAAGAGAGTCATAGGTAATGCTGCCTGCTGCTCGCTTTTCTTTGAATCTATCCTCTCTTTATTTCGTACTGCGGCCTGTCCATGCAGAAGCGAAATCCTGCAACAAGTCCACCTTCACGTTGCCTGAGTTACTCCAACGACGATATCCTCGAGTTTTCAAGTAAATTTCGCTGAGTGACGAGGTATTTGGCTACCTTAAGAGACTCATAGTTACTCCTGCCGGCTGCTCCCATTTCTTTAGGCCTTTAAAATTCTTGCTATGGCCAGTCCTACAGAACCGATATGCCACTGTATGTCCACCTTAACGACGTAACAGTTACTCACACTACGACTCTCTCGAGTTTGCAAATGTACTTCGCCGGATGACGAGGCATTTGGCTACCTTAAGGGAGTCATAGTTCCTGCTGCCAGCTACTCCCTTTTCTTTGAATCTATCCTCTCTTTATTTCGTACTGCGGCCTGTCCATGCAGAAGCAAAATCCTGCAACAAGTCCACCTTCACGTTGCCTGAGTTACTCCAACGACGATATCCTCGAGTTTTCAAGTAAATTTCGCAGAGTGACGAGGCATTTGGCTACCTTAAGAGAGTCATAGTTACTCCTGCCGGCTGCTCCCATTTCTTTAGGCCTTTAACATTCTTGCTATGGCCAGTCCTACAGAACCGATATGCCACTGTATATCCACCTTAACGTCGTCACAGTTACTCACACTACGAGTCTCTCGAGTTTGCAAATGTACTTCGCCGGATGACGAGGCATTTGGCTACCTTAAGGGAGTCATAGTTCCTGCTGCCAGCTACTCCCTTTTCTTTGAATCTATCCTCTCTTTATTTCGTACTGCGGCCTGTCCATGCAGAAGCGAAATCCTGCAACAATTCCACCTTCACGTTGCCTGAGTTACTCCAACGACGATATCCTCGAGTTTTCAAGTAAATTTCGCTGAGTGACGAGGCATTTGGCTACCTTAAGAGAGTCATAGTTACTCCTGCCGGCTGCTCCCATTTCTTTAGGCCTTTAACATTCTTGCTATGGCCAGTCCTACAGAACCGATATGCCACTGTATGTCCACCTTAACGTCGTCACAGTTACTCACACTACGAGTCTCTCGAGTTTGCAAATGTACTTCGCCGGATGACGAGGCATTTGGCTACCTTAAGAGAGTCATAGTTCCTGCTGCCTGCTGCTCCCTTTTCTTTGAATCTATCCTCTCTTTATTTCGTACTGCGGCCTGTCCATGCAGAAGCGAAATCCTGCAACAAGTCCACCTTCACGTTGCCTGAGTTACTCCAACGACGATATCCTCGAGTTTTCAAGTAAATTTCGCTGAGTGACGAGGCATTTGGCTACCTTAAGAGACTCATAGTTACTCCTGCCGGCTGCTCCCATTTCTTTAGGCCTTTAAAATTCTTGCTATGGCCAGTCCTACAGAACCGATATGCCACTGTATGTCCACCTTAACGACGTCACAGTTACTCACACTACGACTCTCTCGAGTTTGCAAATGTACTTCGCCGGATGACGAGGCATTTGGCTACCTTAAGGGAGTCATAGTTCCTGCTGCCAGCTACTCCCTTTTCTTTGAATCTATCCTCTCTTTATTTCGTACTGCGGCCTGTCCATGCAGAAGCAAAATCCTGCAACAAGTCCACCTTCACGTTGCCTGAGTTACTCCAACGACGATATCCTCGAGTTTTCAAGTAAATTTCGCAGAGTGACGAGGCATTTGGCTACCTTAAGAGAGTCATAGTTACTCCTGCCGGCTGCTCCCATTTCTTTAGGCCTTTAACATTCTTGCTATGGCCAGTCCTACAGAACCGATATGCCACTGTATGTCCACCTTAACGTCGTCACAGTTACTCACACTACGAGTCTCTCGAGTTTGCAAATGTACTTCGCCGGATGACGAGGCATTTGGCTACCTTAAGGGAGTCATAGTTCCTGCTGCCAGCTACTCCCTTTTCTTTGAATCTATCCTCTCTTTATTTCGTACTGCGGCCTGTCCATGCAGAAGCGAAATCCTGCAACAAGTCCACCTTCACGTTGCCTGAGTTACTCCAACGACGATATCCTCGAGTTTTCAAGTAAATTTCGCTGAGTGACGAGGCATTTGGCTACCTTAAGAGAGTCATAGTTACTCCTGCCGGCTGCTCCCATTTCTTTACGCCTTTAACATTCTTGCTATGGCCAGTCCTACAGAATCGATATGCCACTGTATGTCCACCTTAACGACGTCACAGTTACTCACAGTACTTCGCCGGATGACGAGGCATTTGGCTACCTTAAGAGAGTCATAGTTCCTGCTTCCAGCTGCTCCCTTTTCTTTGTATCTATCCTCTCTTTATTTCGTACTGCGGCCTGTCCATGCAGAAGCGAAATGCTGCAACAAGTCCACCTTCACGTTGCCTGAGTTACTCCAACGACGATATCCTCGAGTTTTCAAGTAAATTTCGCTGAGTGACGAGGCATTTGGCTACCTTAAGAGACTCTTAGTTACTCCTGCCGGCTGCTCCCATTTCTTTAGGCCTTTAACATTCTTGCTATGGCCAGTCCTACAGAACCGATATGCCACTGTATGTCCACCTTAACGTCGTCACAGTTACTCACACTACGAGTCTCTCGAGTTTGCAAATGTACTTCGCCGGATGACGAGGCATTTGGCTACCTTAAGAGAGTCATAGTTCCTGCTGCCTGCTGCTCCCTTTTCTTTGAATCTATCCTCTCTTTATTTCGTACTGCGGCCTGTCCATGCAGAAGCGAAATCCTGCAACAAGTCCACCTTCACGTTGCCTGAGTTACTCCAACGACGATATCCTCGAGTTTTCAAGTAAATTTCGCTGAGTGACGAGGCATTTGGCTACCTTAAGAGACTCATAGTTACTCGTGCCGGCTGCTCCCATTTCTTTAGGCCTTTAAAATTCTTGCTATGGCCAGTCCTACAGAACCGATATGCCACTGTATGTCCACCTTAACGACGTCACAGTTACTCACACTACGACTCTCTCGAGTTTGCAAATGTACTTCGCCAGATGACGAGGCATTTGGCTACCTTAAGGAAGTCATAGTTCCTGCTGCCAGCTGCTCCCTTTTCTTTGAATCTATCCTCTCTTTATTTCGTACTGCGGCCTGTCCATGCAGAAGCGAAATCCTGCAACAAGTCCACCTTCACGTTGCCTGAGTTACTCCAACGACGATATCCTCGAGTTTTCAAGTAAATTTCGCTGAGTGACGAGGCATTTGGCTACCTTAAGAGACTCATAGTTACTCCTGCCGGCTGCTCCCATTTCTTTAGGCCTTTAAAATTCTTGCTATGGCCAGTCCTACAGAACCGATATGCCACTGTATGTCCACCTTAACGACGTCACAGTTACTCACACTACGACTCTCTCGAGTTTGCAAATGTACTTCGCCGGATGACGAGGCATTTGGCTACCTTAAGGAAGTCATAGTTCCTGCTGCCAGCTGCTCCCTTTTCTTTGAATCTATCCTCTCTTTATTTCGTACTGCGGCCTGTCCATGCAGAAGCAAAATCCTGCAACAAGTCCACCTTCACGTTGCCTGAGTTACTCCAACGACGATATCCTCGAGTTTTCAAGTAAATTTCGCAGAGTGACGAGGCATTTGGCTACCTTAAGAGAGTCATAGTTACTCCTGCCGGCTGCTCCCATTTCTTTAGGCCTTTAACATTCTTGCTATGGCCAGTCCTACAGAACCGATATGCCACTGTATGTCCACCTTAACGACGTCACAGTTACTCACACTACGACTCTCTCGAGTTTGCAAATGTACTTCGCCGGATGACGAGGCATTTGGCTACCTTAAGGGAGTCATAGTTCCTGCTGCCAGCTACTCCCTTTTCTTTGAATCTATCCTCTCTTTATTTCGTACTGCGGCCTGTCCATGCAGAAGCAAAATCCTGCAACAAGTCCACCTTCACGTTGCCTGAGTTACTCCAACGACGATATCCTCGAGTTTTCAAGTAAATTTCGCAGAGTGACGAGGCATTTGGCTACCTTAAGAGAGTCATAGTTACTCCTGCCGGCTGCTCCCATTTCTTTAGGCCTTTAACATTCTTGCTATGGCCAGTCCTACAGAACCGATATGCCACTGTATGTCCACCTTAACGTCGTCACAGTTACTCACACTACGAGTCTCTCGAGTTTGCAAATGTACTTCGCCGGATGACGAGGCATTTGGCTACCTTAAGGGAGTCATAGTTCCTGCTGCCAGCTACTCCCTTTTCTTTGAATCTATCCTCTCTTTATTTCGTACTGCGGCCTGTCCATGCAGAAGCGAAATCCTGCAACAAGTCCACCTTCACGTTGCCTGAGTTACTCCAACGACGATATCCTCGAGTTTTCAAGTAAATTTCGCTGAGTGACGAGGCATTTGGCTACCTTAAGAGAGTCATAGTTACTCCTGCCGGCTGCTCCCATTTCTTTACGCCTTTAACATTCTTGCTATGGCCAGTCCTACAGAATCGATATGCCACTGTATGTCCACCTTAACGACGTCACAGTTACTCACAGTACTTCGCCGGATGACGAGGCATTTGGCTACCTTAAGAGAGTCATTGTTCCTGCTTCCAGCTGCTCCCTTTTCTTTGAATCTATCCTCTCTTTATTTCGTACTGCGGCCTGTCCATGCAGAAGCGAAATGCTGCATCAAGTCCACCTTCACGTTGCCTGAGTTACTCCAACGACGATATCCTCGAGTTTTCAAGTAAATTTCGCAGAGTGACGAGGCATTTGGCTACCTTAAGAGAGTCATAGTTACTCCTGCCGGCTGCTCCCATTTCTTTAGGCCTTTAACATTCTTGCTATGGCCAGTCCTACAGAACCGATATGCCACTGTATGTCCACCTTAACGTCGTCACAGTTACTCACACTACGAGTCTCTCGAGTTTGCAAATGTACTTCGCCGGATGACGAGGCATTTAGCTACGTTAAGAGAGTCATAGTTCCTGCTGCCAGCTGCTCCCTTTTCTTTGAATCTATCCTCTCTTTAGTTCGTACTGCGGCCTGTCCATGCAGAAGCGAAATGCTGCAACAAGTCCACCTTCACGTTGCCTGAGTTACTCCAACGACGATATCCTCGAGTTTTCAAGTAAATTTCGCTGAGTGACGAGGCATTTGGCTACCTTAAGAGAGTCTTAGTTACTCCTGCCGGCTGCTCCCATTTCTTTAGGCCTTTAACATTCTTGCTATGGCCAGTCCTACAGAACCGATATGCCACTGTATGTCCACCTTAACGTCGTCACAGTTACTCACACTACGAGTCTCTCGAGTTTGCAAATGTACTTCGCCGGATGACGAGGCATTTGGCTACCTTAAGAGAGTCATAGTTCCTGCTGCCTGCTGCTCCCTTTTCTTTGAATCTATCCTCTCTTTATTTCGTACTGCGGCCTGTCCATGCAGAAGCGAAATCCTGCAACAAGTCCACCTTCACGTTGCCTGAGTTACTCCAACGACGATATCCTCGAGTTTTCAAGTAAATTTCGCTGAGTGACGAGGCATTTGGCTACCTTAAGAGACTCATAGTTACTCCTGCCGGCTGCTCCCATTTCTTTAGGCCTTTAAAATTCTTGCTATGGCCAGTCCTACAGAACCGATATGCCACTGTATGTCCACCTTAACGACGTCACAGTTACTCACACTACGACTCTCTCGAGTTTGCAAATGTACTTCGCCGGATGACGAGGCATTTGGCTACCTTAAGGGAGTCATAGTTCCTGCTGCCAGCTACTCCCTTTTCTTTGAATCTATCCTCTCTTTATTTCGTACTGCGGCCTGTCCATGCAGAAGCAAAATCCTGCAACAAGTCCACCTTCACGTTGCCTGAGTTACTCCAACGACGATATCCTCGAGTTTTCAAGTAAATTTCGCAGAGTGACGAGGCATTTGGCTACCTTAAGAGAGTCATAGTTACTCCTGCCGGCTGCTCCCATTTCTTTAGGCCTTTAACATTCTTGCTATGGCCAGTCCTACAGAACCGATATGCCACTGTATGTCCACCTTAACGTCGTCACAGTTACTCACACTACGAGTCTCTCGAGTTTGCAAATGTACTTCGCCGGATGACGAGGCATTTGGCTACCTTAAGGGAGTCATAGTTCCTGCTGCCAGCTACTCCCTTTTCTTTGAATCTATCCTCTCTTTATTTCGTACTGCGGCCTGTCCATGCAGAAGCGAAATCCTGCAACAAGTCCACCTTCACGTTGCCTGAGTTACTCCAACGACGATATCCTCGAGTTTTCAAGTAAATTTCGCTGAGTGACGAGGCATTTGGCTACCTTAAGAGAGTCATAGTTACTCCTGCCGGCTGCTCCCATTTCTTTACGCCTTTAACATTCTTGCTATGGCCAGTCCTACAGAATCGATATGCCACTGTATGTCCACCTTAACGACGTCACAGTTACTCACAGTACTTCGCCGGATGACGAGGCATTTGGCTACCTTAAGAGAGTCATAGTTCCTGCTTCCAGCTGCTCCCTTTTCTTTGAATCTATCCTCTCTTTATTTCGTACTGCGGCCTGTCCATGCAGAAGCGAAATGCTGCAACAAGTCCACCTTCACGTTGCCTGAGTTACTCCAACGACGATATCCTCGAGTTTTCAAGTAAATTTCGCTGAGTGACGAGGCATTTGGCTACCTTAAGAGAGTCATAGTTACTCCTGCCGGCTGCTCCCATTTCTTTACGCCTTTAACATTCTTGCTATGGCCAGTCCTACAGAATCGATATGCCACTGTATGTCCACCTTAACGACGTCACAGTTACTCACAGTACTTCGCCGGATGACGAGGCATTTGGCTACCTTAAGAGAGTCATTGTTCCTGCTTCCAGCTGCTCCCTTTTCTTTGAATCTATCCTCTCTTTATTTCGTACTGCGGCCTGTCCATGCAGAAGCGAAATGCTGCATCAAGTCCACCTTCACGTTGCCTGAGTTACTCCAACGACGATATCCTCGAGTTTTCAAGTAAATTTCGCAGAGTGACGAGGCATTTGGCTACCTTAAGAGAGTCATAGTTACTCCTGCCGGCTGCTCCCATTTCTTTAGGCCTTTAACATTCTTGCTATGGCCAGTCCTACAGAACCGATATGCCACTGTATGTCCACCTTAACGTCGTCACAGTTACTCACACTACGAGTCTCTCGAGTTTGCAAATGTACTTCGCCGGATGACGAGGCATTTAGCTACGTTAAGAGAGTCATAGTTCCTGCTGCCAGCTGCTCCCTTTTCTTTGAATCTATCCTCTCTTTAGTTCGTACTGCGGCCTGTCCATGCAGAAGCGAAATGCTGCAACAAGTCCACCTTCACGTTGCCTGAGTTACTCCAACGACGATATCCTCGAGTTTTCAAGTAAATTTCGCTGAGTGACGAGGCATTTGGCTACCTTAAGAGAGTCTTAGTTACTCCTGCCGGCTGCTCCCATTTCTTTAGGCCTTTAACATTCTTGCTATGGCCAGTCCTACAGAACCGATATGCCACTGTATGTCCACCTTAACGTCGTCACAGTTACTCACACTACGAGTCTCTCGAGTTTGCAAATGTACTTCGCCGGATGACGAGGCATTTGGCTACCTTAAGAGAGTCATAGTTCCTGCTGCCTGCTGCTCCCTTTTCTTTGAATCTATCCTCTCTTTATTTCGTACTGCGGCCTGTCCATGCAGAAGCGAAATCCTGCAACAAGTCCACCTTCACGTTGCCTGAGTTACTCCAACGACGATATCCTCGAGTTTTCAAGTAAATTTCGCTGAGTGACGAGGCATTTGGCTACCTTAAGAGACTCATAGTTACTCCTGCCGGCTGCTCCCATTTCTTTAGGCCTTTAAAATTCTTGCTATGGCCAGTCCTACAGAACCGATATGCCACTGTATGTCCACCTTAACGACGTCACAGTTACTCACACTACGACTCTCTCGAGTTTGCAAATGTACTTCGCCGGATGACGAGGCATTTGGCTACCTTAAGGGAGTCATAGTTCCTGCTGCCAGCTACTCCCTTTTCTTTGAATCTATCCTCTCTTTATTTCGTACTGCGGCCTGTCCATGCAGAAGCAAAATCCTGCAACAAGTCCACCTTCACGTTGCCTGAGTTACTCCAACGACGATATCCTCGAGTTTTCAAGTAAATTTCGCAGAGTGACGAGGCATTTGGCTACCTTAAGAGAGTCATAGTTACTCCTGCCGGCTGCTCCCATTTCTTTAGGCCTTTAACATTCTTGCTATGGCCAGTCCTACAGAACCGATATGCCACTGTATGTCCACCTTAACGTCGTCACAGTTACTCACACTACGAGTCTCTCGAGTTTGCAAATGTACTTCGCCGGATGACGAGGCATTTGGCTACCTTAAGGGAGTCATAGTTCCTGCTGCCAGCTACTCCCTTTTCTTTGAATCTATCCTCTCTTTATTTCGTACTGCGGCCTGTCCATGCAGAAGCGAAATCCTGCAACAAGTCCACCTTCACGTTGCCTGAGTTACTCCAACGACGATATCCTCGAGTTTTCAAGTAAATTTCGCTGAGTGACGAGGCATTTGGCTACCTTAAGAGAGTCATAGTTACTCCTGCCGGCTGCTCCCATTTCTTTACGCCTTTAACATTCTTGCTATGGCCAGTCCTACAGAATCGATATGCCACTGTATGTCCACCTTAACGACGTCACAGTTACTCACAGTACTTCGCCGGATGACGAGGCATTTGGCTACCTTAAGAGAGTCATAGTTCCTGCTTCCAGCTGCTCCCTTTTCTTTGAATCTATCCTCTCTTTATTTCGTACTGCGGCCTGTCCATGCAGAAGCGAAATGCTGCAACAAGTCCACCTTCACGTTGCCTGAGTTACTCCAACGACGATATCCTCGAGTTTTCAAGTAAATTTCGCAGAGTGACGAGGCATTTGGCTACCTTAAGAGAGTCATAGTTACTCCTGCCGGCTGCTCCCATTTCTTTAGGCCTTTAACATTCTTGCTATGGCCAGTCCTACAGAACCGATATGCCACTGTATGTCCACCTTAACGTCGTCACAGTTACTCACACTACGAGTCTCTCGAGTTTGCAAATGTACTTCGCCGGATGACGAGGCGTTTAGCTACGTTAAGAGAGTCGTAGTTCCTGCTGCCAGCTGCTCCCTTTTCTTTGAATCTATCCTCTCTTTAGTTCGTACTGCGGCCTGTCCATGCAGAAGCGAAATGCTGCAACAAGTCCACCTTCACGTTGCCTGAGTTACTCCAACGACGATATCCTCGAGTTTTCAAGTAAATTTCGCTGAGTGACGAGGCATTTGGCTACCTTAAGAGACTCTTAGTTACTCCTGCCGGCTGCTCCCATTTCTTTAGGCCTTTAACATTCTTGCTATGGCCAGTCCTACAGAACCGATATGCCACTGTATGTCCACCTTAACGTCGTCACAGTTACTCACACTACGAGTCTCTCGAGTTTGCAAATGTACTTCGCCGGATGACGAGGTATTTGGCTACCTTAAGAGAGTCATAGGTAATGCTGCCTGCTGCTCCCTTTTCTTTGAATCTATCCTCTCTTTATTTCGTACTGCGGCCTGTCCATGCAGAAGCAAAATCCTGCAACAAGTCCACCTTCACGTTGCCTGAGTTACTCCAACGACGATATCCTCGAGTTTTCAACTAAATTTCGCAGAGTGACGAGGCATTTGGCTACCTTAAGAGAGTCATAGTTACTCCTGCCGGCTGCTCCCATTTCTTTAGGCCTTTAACATTCTTGCTATGGCCAGTCCTACAGAACCGATATGCCACTGTATGTCCACCTTAACGACGTCACAGTTACTCACACTACGACTCTCTCGAGTTTGCAAATGTACTTCGCCAGATGACGAGGCATTTGGCTACCTTAAGGAAGTCATAGTTCCTGCTGCCAGCTGCTCCCTTTTCTTTGAATCTATCCTCTCTTTATTTCGTACTGCGGCCTGTCCATGCAGAAGCGAAATCCTGCAACAAGTCCACCTTCACGTTGCCTGAGTTACTCCAACGACGATATCCTCGAGTTTTCAAGTAAATTTCGCTGAGTGACGAGGCATTTGGCTACCTTAAGAGACTCATAGTTACTCCTGCCGGCTGCTCCCATTTCTTTAGGCCTTTAAAATTCTTGCTATGGCCAGTCCTACAGAACCGATATGCCACTGTATGTCCACCTTAACGACGTCACAGTTACTCACACTACGACTCTCTCGAGTTTGCAAATGTACTTCGCCGGATGACGAGGCATTTGGCTACCTTAAGGAAGTCATAGTTCCTGCTGCCAGCTGCTCCCTTTTCTTTGAATCTATCCTCTCTTTATTTCGTACTGCGGCCTGTCCATGCAGAAGCAAAATCCTGCAACAAGTCCACCTTCACGTTGCCTGAGTTACTCCAACGACGATATCCTCGAGTTTTCAAGTAAATTTCGCAGAGTGACGAGGCATTTGGCTACCTTAAGAGAGTCATAGTTACTCCTGCCGGCTGCTCCCATTTCTTTAGGCCTTTAACATTCTTGCTATGGCCAGTCCTACAGAACCGATATGCCACTGTATGTCCACCTTAACGACGTCACAGTTACTCACACTACGACTCTCTCGAGTTTGCAAATGTACTTCGCCGGATGACGAGGCATTTGGCTACCTTAAGGGAGTCATAGTTCCTGCTGCCAGCTACTCCCTTTTCTTTGAATCTATCCTCTCTTTATTTCGTACTGCGGCCTGTCCATGCAGAAGCAAAATCCTGCAACAAGTCCACCTTCACGTTGCCTGAGTTACTCCAACGACGATATCCTCGAGTTTTCAAGTAAATTTCGCAGAGTGACGAGGCATTTGGCTACCTTAAGAGAGTCATAGTTACTCCTGCCGGCTGCTCCCATTTCTTTAGGCCTTTAACATTCTTGCTATGGCCAGTCCTACAGAACCGATATGCCACTGTATGTCCACCTTAACGTCGTCACAGTTACTCACACTACGAGTCTCTCGAGTTTGCAAATGTACTTCGCCGGATGACGAGGCATTTGGCTACCTTAAGGGAGTCATAGTTCCTGCTGCCAGCTACTCCCTTTTCTTTGAATCTATCCTCTCTTTATTTCGTACTGCGGCCTGTCCATGCAGAAGCGAAATCCTGCAACAAGTCCACCTTCACGTTGCCTGAGTTACTCCAACGACGATATCCTCGAGTTTTCAAGTAAATTTCGCTGAGTGACGAGGCATTTGGCTACCTTAAGAGAGTCATAGTTACTCCTGCCGGCTGCTCCCATTTCTTTACGCCTTTAACATTCTTGCTATGGCCAGTCCTACAGAATCGATATGCCACTGTATGTCCACCTTAACGACGTCACAGTTACTCACAGTACTTCGCCGGATGACGAGGCATTTGGCTACCTTAAGAGAGTCATAGTTCCTGCTTCCAGCTGCTCCCTTTTCTTTGAATCTATCCTCTCTTTATTTCGTACTGCGGCCTGTCCATGCAGAAGCGAAATGCTGCAACAAGTCCACCTTCACGTTGCCTGAGTTACTCCAACGACGATATCCTCGAGTTTTCAAGTAAATTTCGCAGAGTGACGAGGCATTTGGCTACCTTAAGAGAGTCATAGTTACTCCTGCCGGCTGCTCCCATTTCTTTAGGCCTTTAACATTCTTGCTATGGCCAGTCCTACAGAACCGATATGCCACTGTATGTCCACCTTAACGTCGTCACAGTTACTCACACTACGAGTCTCTCGAGTTTGCAAATGTACTTCGCCGGATGACGAGGCGTTTAGCTACGTTAAGAGAGTCGTAGTTCCTGCTGCCAGCTGCTCCCTTTTCTTTGAATCTATCCTCTCTTTAGTTCGTACTGCGGCCTGTCCATGCAGAAGCGAAATGCTGCAACAAGTCCACCTTCACGTTGCCTGAGTTACTCCAACGACGATATCCTCGAGTTTTCAAGTAAATTTCGCTGAGTGACGAGGCATTTGGCTACCTTAAGAGACTCTTAGTTACTCCTGCCGGCTGCTCCCATTTCTTTAGGCCTTTAACATTCTTGCTATGGCCAGTCCTACAGAACCGATATGCCACTGTATGTCCACCTTAACGTCGTCACAGTTACTCACACTACGAGTCTCTCGAGTTTGCAAATGTACTTCGCCGGATGACGAGGTATTTGGCTACCTTAAGAGAGTCATAGGTAATGCTGCCTGCTGCTCCCTTTTCTTTGAATCTATCCTCTCTTTATTTCGTACTGCGGCCTGTCCATGCAGAAGCAAAATCCTGCAACAAGTCCACCTTCACGTTGCCTGAGTTACTCCAACGACGATATCCTCGAGTTTTCAACTAAATTTCGCAGAGTGACGAGGCATTTGGCTACCTTAAGAGAGTCATAGTTACTCCTGCCGGCTGCTCCCATTTCTTTAGGCCTTTAACATTCTTGCTATGGCCAGTCCTACAGAACCGATATGCCACTGTATATCCACCTTAACGTCGTCACAGTTACTCACACTACGAGTCTCTCGAGTTTGCAAATGTACTTCGCCGGATGACGAGGCATTTGGCTACCTTAAGGGAGTCATAGTTCCTGCTGCCAGCTACTCCCTTTTCTTTGAATCTATCCTCTCTTTATTTCGTACTGCGGCCTGTCCATGCAGAAGCGAAATCCTGCAACAATTCCACCTTCACGTTGCCTGAGTTACTCCAACGACGATATCCTCGAGTTTTCAAGTAAATTTCGCTGAGTGACGAGGCATTTGGCTACCTTAAGAGAGTCATAGTTACTCCTGCCGGCTGCTCCCATTTCTTTAGGCCTTTAACATTCTCGCTATGGCCAGTCCTACAGAACCGATATGCCACTGTATGTCCACCTTAACGTCGTCACAGTTACTCACACTACGAGTCTCTCGAGTTTGCAAATGTACTTCGCCGGATGACGAGGCATTTGGCTACCTTAAGGGAGTCATAGTTCCTGCTGCCAGCTACTCCCTTTTCTTTGAATCTATCCTCTCTTTATTTCGTACTGCGGCCTGTCCATGCAGAAGCAAAATCCTGCAACAAGTCCACCTTCACGTTGCCTGAGTTACTCCAACGACGATATCCTCGAGTTTTCAAGTAAATTTCGCAGAGTGACGAGGCATTTGGCTACCTTAAGAGAGTCATAGTTACTCCTGCCGGCTGCTCCCATTTCTTTAGGCCTTTAACATTCTTGCTATGGCCAGTCCTACAGAACCGATATGCCACTGTATGTCCACCTTAACGTCGTCACAGTTACTCACACTACGAGTCTCTCGAGTTTGCAAATGTACTTCGCCGGATGACGAGGCATTTGGCTACCTTAAGGGAGTCATAGTTCCTGCTGCCAGCTACTCCCTTTTCTTTGAATCTATCCTCTCTTTATTTCGTACTGCGGCCTGTCCATGCAGAAGCGAAATCCTGCAACAAGTCCACCTTCACGTTGCCTGAGTTACTCCAACGACGATATCCTCGAGTTTTCAAGTAAATTTCGCTGAGTGACGAGGCATTTGGCTACCTTAAGAGACTCATAGTTACTCCTGCCGGCTGCTCCCATTTCTTTAGGCCTTTAAAATTCTTGCTATGGCCAGTCCTACAGAACCGATATGCCACTGTATGTCCACCTTAACGACGTCACAGTTACTCACACTACGACTCTCTCGAGTTTGCAAATGTACTTCGCCGGATGACGAGGCATTTGGCTACCTTAAGGGAGTCATAGTTCCTGCTGCCAGCTACTCCCTTTTCTTTGAATCTATCCTCTCTTTATTTCGTACTGCGGCCTGTCCATGCAGAAGCAAAATCCTGCAACAAGTCCACCTTCACGTTGCCTGAGTTACTCCAACGACGATATCCTCGAGTTTTCAAGTAAATTTCGCAGAGTGACGAGGCATTTGGCTACCTTAAGAGAGTCATAGTTACTCCTGCCGGCTGCTCCCATTTCTTTAGGCCTTTAACATTCTTGCTATGGCCAGTCCTACAGAACCGATATGCCACTGTATGTCCACCTTAACGTCGTCACAGTTACTCACACTACGAGTCTCTCGAGTTTGCAAATGTACTTCGCCGGATGACGAGGCATTTGGCTACCTTAAGGGAGTCATAGTTCCTGCTGCCAGCTACTCCCTTTTCTTTGAATCTATCCTCTCTTTATTTCGTACTGCGGCCTGTCCATGCAGAAGCGAAATCCTGCAACAAGTCCACCTTCACGTTGCCTGAGTTACTCCAACGACGATATCCTCGAGTTTTCAAGTAAATTTCGCTGAGTGACGAGGCATTTGGCTACCTTAAGAGAGTCATAGTTACTCCTGCCGGCTGCTCCCATTTCTTTACGCCTTTAACATTCTTGCTATGGCCAGTCCTACAGAATCGATATGCCACTGTATGTCCACCTTAACGACGTCACAGTTACTCACAGTACTTCGCCGGATGACGAGGCATTTGGCTACCTTAAGAGAGTCATAGTTCCTGCTTCCAGCTGCTCCCTTTTCTTTGAATCTATCCTCTCTTTATTTCGTACTGCGGCCTGTCCATGCAGAAGCGAAATGCTGCAACAAGTCCACCTTCACGTTGCCTGAGTTACTCCAACGACGATATCCTCGAGTTTTCAAGTAAATTTCGCAGAGTGACGAGGCATTTGGCTACCTTAAGAGAGTCATAGTTACTCCTGCCGGCTGCTCCCATTTCTTTAGGCCTTTAACATTCTTGCTATGGACAGTCCTACAGAACCGATATGCCACTGTATGTCCACCTTAACGTCGTCACAGTTACTCACACTACGAGTCTCTCGAGTTTGCAAATGTACTTCGCCGGATGACGAGGCGTTTAGCTACGTTAAGAGAGTCGTAGTTCCTGCTGCCAGCTGCTCCCTTTTCTTTGAATCTATCCTCTCTTTAGTTCGTACTGCGGCCTGTCCATGCAGAAGCGAAATGCTGCAACAAGTCCACCTTCACGTTGCCTGAGTTACTCCAACGACGATATCCTCGAGTTTTCAAGTAAATTTCGCTGAGTGACGAGGCATTTGGCTACCTTAAGAGACTCTTAGTTACTCCTGCCGGCTGCTCCCATTTCTTTAGGCCTTTAACATTCTTGCTATGGCCAGTCCTACAGAACCGATATGCCACTGTATGTCCACCTTAACGTCGTCACAGTTACTCACACTACGAGTCTCTCGAGTTTGCAAATGTACTTCGCCGGATGACGAGGTATTTGGCTACCTTAAGAGAGTCATAGGTAATGCTGCCTGCTGCTCCCTTTTCTTTGAACCTATCCTCTCTTTATTTCGTACTGCGGCCTGTCCATGCAGAAGCAAAATCCTGCAACAAGTCCACCTTCACGTTGCCTGAGTTACTCCAACGACGATATCCTCGAGTTTTCAACTAAATTTCGCAGAGTGACGAGGCATTTGGCTACCTTAAGAGAGTCATAGTTACTCCTGCCGGCTGCTCCCATTTCTTTAGGCCTTTAACATTCTTGCTATGGCCAGTCCTACAGAACCGATATGCCACTGTATATCCACCTTAACGTCGTCACAGTTACTCACACTACGAGTCTCTCGAGTTTGCAAATGTACTTCGCCGGATGACGAGGCATTTGGCTACCTTAAGGGAGTCATAGTTCCTGCTGCCAGCTACTCCCTTTTCTTTGAATCTATCCTCTCTTTATTTCGTACTGCGGCCTGTCCATGCAGAAGCGAAATCCTGCAACAATTCCACCTTCACGTTGCCTGAGTTACTCCAACGACGATATCCTCGAGTTTTCAAGTAAATTTCGCTGAGTGACGAGGCATTTGGCTACCTTAAGAGAGTCATAGTTACTCCTGCCGGCTGCTCCCATTTCTTTAGGCCTTTAACATTCTCGCTATGGCCAGTCCTACAGAACCGATATGCCACTGTATGTCCACCTTAACGTCGTCACAGTTACTCACACTACGAGTCTCTCGAGTTTGCAAATGTACTTCGCCGGATGACGAGGCATTTGGCTACCTTAAGGGAGTCATAGTTCCTGCTGCCAGCTACTCCCTTTTCTTTGAATCTATCCTCTCTTTATTTCGTACTGCGGCCTGTCCATGCAGAAGCAAAATCCTGCAACAAGTCCACCTTCACGTTGCCTGAGTTACTCCAACGACGATATCCTCGAGTTTTCAAGTAAATTTCGCAGAGTGACGAGGCATTTGGCTACCTTAAGAGAGTCATAGTTACTCCTGCCGGCTGCTCCCATTTCTTTAGGCCTTTAACATTCTTGCTATGGCCAGTCCTACAGAACCGATATGCCACTGTATGTCCACCTTAACGTCGTCACAGTTACTCACACTACGAGTCTCTCGAGTTTGCAAATGTACTTCGCCGGATGACGAGGCATTTGGCTTCCTTAAGGGAGTCATAGTTCCTGCTGCCAGCTACTCCCTTTTCTTTGAATCTATCCTCTCTTTATTTCGTACTGCGGCCTGTCCATGCAGAAGCAAAATCCTGCAACAAGTCCACCTTCACGTTGCCTGAGTTACTCCAACGACGATATCCTCGAGTTTTCAAGTAAATTTCGCAGAGTGACGAGGCATTTGGCTACCTTAAGAGAGTCATAGTTACTCCTGCCGGCTGCTCCCATTTCTTTAGGCCTTTAACATTCTTGCTATGGCCAGTCCTACAGAACCGATATGCCACTGTATGTCCACCTTAACGTCGTCACAGTTACTCACACTACGAGTCTCTCGAGTTTGCAAATGTACTTCGCCGGATGACGAGGCATTTGGCTACCTTAAGGGAGTCATAGTTCCTGCTGCCAGCTACTCCCTTTTCTTTGAATCTATCCTCTCTTTATTTCGTACTGCGGCCTGTCCATGCAGAAGCGAAATCCTGCAACAAGTCCACCTTCACGTTGCCTGAGTTACTCCAACGACGATATCCTCGAGTTTTCAAGTAAATTTCGCTGAGTGACGAGGCATTTGGCTACCTTAAGAGAGTCATAGTTACTCCTGCCGGCTGCTCCCATTTCTTTACGCCTTTAACATTCTTGCTATGGCCAGTCCTACAGAATCGATATGCCACTGTATGTCCACCTTAACGACGTCACAGTTACTCACAGTACTTCGCCGGATGACGAGGCATTTGGCTACCTTAAGAGAGTCATAGTTCCTGCTTCCAGCTGCTCCCTTTTCTTTGTATCTATCCTCTCTTTATTTCGTACTGCGGCCTGTCCATGCAGAAGCGAAATGCTGCAACAAGTCCACCTTCACGTTGCCTGAGTTACTCCAACGACGATATCCTCGAGTTTTCAAGTAAATTTCGCTGAGTGACGAGGCATTTGGCTACCTTAAGAGACTCATAGTTACTCCTGCCGGCTGCTCCCATTTCTTTAGGCCTTTAAAATTCTTGCTATGGCTAGTCCTACAGAACCGATATGCCACTGTATGACCACCTTAACGACGTCACAGTTACTCACACTACGACTCTCTCGAGTTTGCAAATGTACTTCGCCGGATGACGAGGCATTTGGCTACCTTAAGGGAGTCATAGTTCCTGCTGCCAGCTACTCCCTTTTCTTTGAATCTATCCTCTCTTTATTTCGTACGGCGGCCTGTCCATGCAGAAGCAAAATCCTGCAACAAGTCCACCTTCACGTTGCCTGAGTTACTCCAACGACGATATCCTCGAGTTTTCAAGTAAATTTCGCAGAGTGACGAGGCATTTGGCTACCTTAAGAGAGTCATAGTTACTCCTGCCGGCTGCTCCCATTTCTTTAGGCCTTTAACATTCTTGCTATGGCCAGTCCTACAGAACCGATATGCCACTGTATGTCCACCTTAACGTCGTCACAGTTACTCACACTACGAGTCTCTCGAGTTTGCAAATGTACTTCGCCGGATGACGAGGCATTTGGCTATCACAGCCGTCTTTATTCACGTACAGTGAATAACATACAAAATAAGTGAATACCCACAAAGCGGGTTTACAGTTGGTACATAAATACAAACACACCTAATAGTAATGTACATGAATAAAGAGAGGTATTATGCCTGAGTGGCCAGGCAGCAGCCGAAGAGTTGAGACCACGCTAACCAACGCCAGTGCGGGGCATCGTGCGGCGGCGAGGGGCAGTCATAGATTCGAAACGCCGCGCCGCCATGATGCTGCCCAGAAGTACTCTGGTGCTCAATGTTGAAAGGTGGCCCTTCGTCACGCCGACCTCCTGCAATGCTTTGGCAGAGGCTGGAGACCAAACCCCACGCCAGTTGATGGTCGCCGACGTGGTGGTGAATTCCGTAGCCACTGGAAACAGCTCACGTATCTTGTCGTAAACTGCCTGCTTGTCGTAGACGGCTACTTTCTCGCGGTGACACCGACCAAGATCACGGTTGTCGTCAACCACCTGCGCATCGATGACAAATGCTGCAGTGTCACGGACCGCCACGATGTCTGGCTTTTTCAGGCCTTCAGATGTACGAAGGTGAGGCTCTAGCAGAACATTGTAGCCTCTGCGGCGGAGGCCTCGCGCCAGATAGGACGCCATGGCATCGTGTCGAGAAATGCGAGCCCCGTCGCTTCTCCAGCACTGTTGAATGACATGGTTGGCAGTCTCCGTGGCATTGCAGCCAGCGCGGCATCTGGTGTCACCTTCCTTCCCACGTAGCAGCCGTGCCCGAGTAGGTAAGGCATTAATCCGGACACGCAGGCATGAGATGTAGTCGCGGCCGGTTACGAACTGCCGCGTATTGGAGACCCAGCAGTGCTGCCCTGGTGTTCGGGCAGACTCTCGTAGCGCAGCGCCGTCGACCGACGAGTGCAGGCGGTCGGCCCAACACCGGCCCAACTGGTAACTGGACTTTATAACTTCCCCCTGCCATTGCAGGGCGTGGTCCAGTTGGTGAATTTCTCGCTGGATTAAGTCCTGGGAAGAATCGTCCGCTGCCGCACCCAGTCCCTGCATCTTCGCCAATCTTCTCCTACGAAGAAGAGGGCCCAGCCAGCGGGCTGCAGGCACCCCCAAGCCCCCATGAGAGATGGGGGCGTGGAAGTAACCGACCGGCGTATCTGCTGGCAGGTGCAGCCAAGATCGAACAGCTGCACGAACACAGACGTCAAGGGAAGAGAGGGCCCCAAGACGAGTCCTCCCCAGGGCGAGGCCATGGAAAATACCCGGGAGGATAACAGAACGAAGGGCAAAAAGCCGCTGCTGAGGTTTGAGTGGTGCACGCTTGATGATGTTCATCTGCTTCTCGACCTCCCGCCGGGGATGAAAAAGACTGCGTCCGCACGTGGAAAATTGCAGGCCTAGATACTTGAAAGTATCTCCCATCGCCAGTGCTGGGATGTTGTTCCCCCCAGCACGAAAGATGACAGTCTCGTCGACCTTGGTTTTCTTCTCCCGGCCTGATGAGACAAGGGCGAGAGAAAAACACTTCCGTGGGTTGACCTCGAGCCCGAGATCCCCCAGGGCCGACGTGGCGATGGTGAGAAGTTCCTGCAATCCATCACGAGTCTCGGCAAACAGCAGGAGGTCATCGGCGAATGCAGCCGCATTTATCCGCCGTCCAAGAATGCGTGCACCAATATGAGCAGGCAGGCGAGACAAGAGAATGTCAATGGACATGTTGAAGAGGATAGGAGACAGCGGGTCACCCTGCCGAACACCCCTCGAAGGCCGCACTAGATCTGACGACTTCCCATCCGCGCAGATAACCGTCGATCCCGCCTCATAGCATCCCTGGATGTAGTCAACAAACTCGACCGGCAAACCGTGGGCCCTTAGCACCGGGCCAAGGGCACCATGGGCAAGCGAGTCGAAGGCCTTTGACACATCCAGAGATGCCAAGTACAGCGAGCCGGAAGCTCGGCACGCCTGGGTCATCGCCAGATCTAGAAGAAAGGTGTTGTGAAGCATCCCATCCTGAGGGATGAAAGCCCGCTGGCGACCGTCCAACACACAGTAGCGCATCAGGCGGCCAACCAGAACCTTGTGAAAGGCTCTGGTCAGCACCGAGCACACTGTGATCGGACGAAAGTCAGCAGGGGATGCTGCGGCGGTCTTCTTGGGCAGCAGGGTTGTTCTGGCCTGAAGGAGTCGGGAAGGAAGGGAACGGGAAAGGAGGAGGAAATTAAGGATCTTGAGGAGAACCTCCCGGGGAAGGCGACGCAGTTGTGTCGGCGTGAGGCCGTCAGGACCTGCAGCAGAATTGCGAGGGGGGAGAGCAGCGGTGGCTTCTTCTGCAGAAATGGGAGCCCAGAGGTCACGGAAGGGCACCCTCTTCGAGAATGGCAGCAGCTCATCGGACAGACCCTCCCCACGCGGAGGTCGAGACCTGACACGTGGTGGAGAGAAGAGGTCTGTCCAAAACTCAATCAGCCCTGGGATGGATGGTGGCTGATGCAAGAGTGTGCCATCGAGAAGTCTGTTGATACAGCGTGCTCCGTTCTTCTTGAAAGCACGCTGGACCACCGCATACTCCCATCTCCTGCGTGCACGCTTCCGCTCTGGGGGCTGTTGGGTCCGCATACTTGCAGCTTGGTGGACGGCTGGCTCCCTGCTGCCTACTTCATCAAGAACAGACAGCAACATAGCCTGGATTGTTTCACGGCTAGTGGTGGGACCCAGAGCCAAGAGATCATCAAGCGAGCGGAATCGGCGGTCTGATTGGGGAAGCTCTACTACAAATGACCAGATGGCTAGGTCAACATCTTCCCCTCGAGGTGGAGACTGTGGCAAAGAATGACTGACTGCAGGCTCGCTAGGAGGACCCTGAAGGCCGCGATCCACGCTAGTGAGCTCGGTGACAAAATTCGCCACCATGTCTTTGTAGGGCTGCGCTTTACGCTGACACTTAATTGATTCCAGCGTACGCTCGGGGAAGGCCTTTGCAAGTTCCTGGTTTAAAAATCTGCAACCCTGGGTGGCAAGAGTCGCTTCTGCATGGGCCAAACGCAGGAGCTCTTCCTGGGACCACCTGGCCTTCTTCCTCTCGGTCTTGATCTCAGCATTAGCAGCAATCGGATGGGCGCGACGCCGATGGACACCAAGTCCGGTCTTGGTGGAGAAGGACCGCATACAGTCAGGGCAGATGGCGGGGAGCAGCGCTCGACCCGCACCGGTTGGCTGGTTGGCTGGCTCATCAGCTGGCACAGGCGCTCCAGCGGGAGGCCTGGTACCACGTTTGCTTCTGTTAGTTGCACCAGCTGTAACAAAGGCAGGGGGGGAGGTAACCCCCAAGCCCGAAAAAGCACCCTGCTCTGTCGGTCGGGATACTGGAAAGGTACACCTACGCGAAACCTTCCGCAGCACCCTCACGACTCCCGCCACTTGAAGGCCAGAGCTAGGATTTCCCACCGAGAGGCTAATTGAACCATCATCCACCCGACATCACAAGGATGCTGAGGGGTGAATCGAGAGGGTCCATATATTACGCATCAGGTAGGCTTTGAGAGTCATAGTTCCTGCTGCCAGCTACTCCCTTTTCTTTGAATCTATCCTCTCTTTATTTCGTACTGCGGCCTGTCCATGCAGAAGCGAAATCCTGCAACAAGTCCACCTTCACGTTGCCTGAGTTACTCCAACGACGATATCCTCGAGTTTTCAAGTAAATTTCGCTGAGTGACGAGGCATTTGGCTACCTTAAGAGAGTCATAGTTACTCCTGCCGGCTGCTCCCATTTCTTTAGGCCTTTAAAATTCTTGCTATGGCCAGTCCTACAGAACCGATATGCCACTGTATGTCCACCTTAACGACGTCACAGTTACTCACACTACGACTCTCTCGAGTTTGCAAATGTACTTCGCCGGATGACGAGGCATTTGGCTACCTTAAGGGAGTCATAGTTCCTGCTGCCAGCTACTCCCTTTTCTTTGAATCTATCCTCTCTTTATTTCGTACTGCGGCCTGTCCATGCAGAAGCAAAATCCTGCAACAAGTCCACCTTCACGTTGCCTGAGTTACTCCAACGACGATATCCTCGAGTTTTCAAGTAAATTTCGCAGAGTGACGAGGCATTTGGCTACCTTAAGAGAGTCATAGTAACTCCTGCCGGCTGCTCCCATTTCTTTAGGCCTTTAACATTCTTGCTATGGCCAGTCCTACAGAACCGATATGCCACTGTATGTCCACCTTAACGTCGTCACAGTTACTCACACTACGAGTCTCTCGAGTTTGCAAATGTACTTCGCCGGATGACGAGGCATTTGGCTACCTTAAGGGAGTCATAGTTCCTGCTGCCAGCTACTCCCTTTTCTTTGAATCTATCCTCTCTTTATTTCGTACTGCGGCCTGTCCATGCAGAAGCGAAATCCTGCAACAAGTCCACCTTCACGTTGCCTGAGTTACTCCAACGACGATATCCTCGAGTTTTCAAGTAAATTTCGCTGAGTGACGAGGCATTTGGCTACCTTAAGAGAGTCATAGTTACTCCTGCCGGCTGCTCCCATTTCTTTACGCCTTTAACATTCTTGCTATGGCCAGTCCTACAGAATCGATATGCCACTGTATGTCCACCTTAACGACGTCACAGTTACTCACAGTACTTCGCCGGATGACGAGGCATTTGGCTACCTTAAGAGAGTCATTGTTCCTGCTTCCAGCTGCTCCCTTTTCTTTGAATCTATCCTCTCTTTATTTCGTACTGCGGCCTGTCCATGCAGAAGCGAAATGCTGCATCAAGTCCACCTTCACGTTGCCTGAGTTACTCCAACGACGATATCCTCGAGTTTTCAAGTAAATTTCGCAGAGTGACGAGGCATTTGGCTACCTTAAGAGAGTCATAGTTACTCCTGCCGGCTGCTCCCATTTCTTTAGGCCTTTAACATTCTTGCTATGGCCAGTCCTACAGAACCGATATGCCACTGTATGTCCACCTTAACGTCGTCACAGTTACTCACACTACGAGTCTCTCGAGTTTGCAAATGTACTTCGCCGGATGACGAGGCATTTAGCTACGTTAAGAGAGTCATAGTTCCTGCTGCCAGCTGCTCCCTTTTCTTTGAATCTATCCTCTCTTTAGTTCGTACTGCGGCCTGTCCATGCAGAAGCGAAATGCTGCAACAAGTCCACCTTCACGTTGCCTGAGTTACTCCAACGACGATATCCTCGAGTTTTCAAGTAAATTTCACTGAGTGACGAGGCATTTGGCTACCTTAAGAGAGTCTTAGTTACTCCTGCCGGCTGCTCCCATTTCTTTAGGCCTTTAACATTCTTGCTATGGCCAGTCCTACAGAACCGATATGCCACTGTATGTCCACCTTAACGTCGTCACAGTTACTCACACTACGAGTCTCTCGAGTTTGCAAATGTACTTCGCCGGATGACGAGGCATTTGGCTACCTTAAGAGAGTCATAGTTCCTGCTGCCTGCTGCTCCCTTTTCTTTGAATCTATCCTCTCTTTATTTCGTACTGCGGCCTGTCCATGCAGAAGCGAAATCCTGCAACAAGTCCACCTTCACGTTGCCTGAGTTACTCCAACGACGATATCCTCGAGTTTTCAAGTAAATTTCGCTGAGTGACGAGGCATTTGGCTACCTTAAGAGACTCATAGTTACTCCTGCCGGCTGCTCCCATTTCTTTAGGCCTTTAAAATTCTTGCTATGGCCAGTCCTACAGAACCGATATGCCACTGTATGTCCACCTTAACGACGTCACAGTTACTCACACTACGACTCTCTCGAGTTTGCAAATGTACTTCGCCGGATGACGAGGCATTTGGCTACCTTAAGGGAGTCATAGTTCCTGCTGCCAGCTACTCCCTTTTCTTTGAATCTATCCTCTCTTTATTTCGTACTGCGGCCTGTCCATGCAGAAGCAAAATCCTGCAACAAGTCCACCTTCACGTTGCCTGAGTTACTCCAACGACGATATCCTCGAGTTTTCAAGTAAATTTCGCAGAGTGACGAGGCATTTGGCTACCTTAAGAGAGTCATAGTTACTCCTGCCGGCTGCTCCCATTTCTTTAGGCCTTTAACATTCTTGCTATGGCCAGTCCTACAGAACCGATATGCCACTGTATGTCCACCTTAACGTCGTCACAGTTACTCACACTACGAGTCTCTCGAGTTTGCAAATGTACTTCGCCGGATGACGAGGCATTTGGCTACCTTAAGGGAGTCATAGTTCCTGCTGCCAGCTACTCCCTTTTCTTTGAATCTATCCTCTCTTTATTTCGTACTGCGGCCTGTCCATGCAGAAGCGAAATCCTGCAACAAGTCCACCTTCACGTTGCCTGAGTTACTCCAACGACGATATCCTCGAGTTTTCAAGTAAATTTCGCTGAGTGACGAGGCATTTGGCTACCTTAAGAGAGTCATAGTTACTCCTGCCGGCTGCTCCCATTTCTTTACGCCTTTAACATTCTTGCTATGGCCAGTCCTACAGAATCGATATGCCACTGTATGTCCACCTTAACGACGTCACAGTTACTCACAGTACTTCGCCGGATGACGAGGCATTTGGCTACCTTAAGAGAGTCATAGTTCCTGCTTCCAGCTGCTCCCTTTTCTTTGAATCTATCCTCTCTTTATTTCGTACTGCGGCCTGTCCATGCAGAAGCGAAATGCTGCAACAAGTCCACCTTCACGTTGCCTGAGTTACTCCAACGACGATATCCTCGAGTTTTCAAGTAAATTTCGCAGAGTGACGAGGCATTTGGCTACCTTAAGAGAGTCATAGTTACTCCTGCCGGCTGCTCCCATTTCTTTAGGCCTTTAACATTCTTGCTATGGCCAGTCCTACAGAACCGATATGCCACTGTATGTCCACCTTAACGTCGTCACAGTTACTCACACTACGAGTCTCTCGAGTTTGCAAATGTACTTCGCCGGATGACGAGGCGTTTAGCTACGTTAAGAGAGTCGTAGTTCCTGCTGCCAGCTGCTCCCTTTTCTTTGAATCTATCCTCTCTTTAGTTCGTACTGCGGCCTGTCCATGCAGAAGCGAAATGCTGCAACAAGTCCACCTTCACGTTGCCTGAGTTACTCCAACGACGATATCCTCGAGTTTTCAAGTAAATTTCGCTGAGTGACGAGGCATTTGGCTACCTTAAGAGACTCTTAGTTACTCCTGCCGGCTGCTCCCATTTCTTTAGGCCTTTAACATTCTTGCTATGGCCAGTCCTACAGAACCGATATGCCACTGTATGTCCACCTTAACGTCGTCACAGTTACTCACACTACGAGTCTCTCGAGTTTGCAAATGTACTTCGCCGGATGACGAGGTATTTGGCTACCTTAAGAGAGTCATAGGTAATGCTGCCTGCTGCTCCCTTTTCTTTGAATCTATCCTCTCTTTATTTCGTACTGCGGCCTGTCCATGCAGAAGCAAAATCCTGCAACAAGTCCACCTTCACGTTGCCTGAGTTACTCCAACGACGATATCCTCGAGTTTTCAACTAAATTTCGCAGAGTGACGAGGCATTTGGCTACCTTAAGAGAGTCATAGTTACTCCTGCCGGCTGCTCCCATTTCTTTAGGCCTTTAACATTCTTGCTATGGCCAGTCCTACAGAACCGATATGCCACTGTATATCCACCTTAACGTCGTCACAGTTACTCACACTACGAGTCTCTCGAGTTTGCAAATGTACTTCGCCGGATGACGAGGCATTTGGCTACCTTAAGGGAGTCATAGTTCCTGCTGCCAGCTACTCCCTTTTCTTTGAATCTATCCTCTCTTTATTTCGTACTGCGGCCTGTCCATGCAGAAGCGAAATCCTGCAACAATTCCACCTTCACGTTGCCTGAGTTACTCCAACGACGATATCCTCGAGTTTTCAAGTAAATTTCGCTGAGTGACGAGGCATTTGGCTACCTTAAGAGAGTCATAGTTACTCCTGCCGGCTGCTCCCATTTCTTTAGGCCTTTAACATTCTCGCTATGGCCAGTCCTACAGAACCGATATGCCACTGTATGTCCACCTTAACGTCGTCACAGTTACTCACACTACGAGTCTCTCGAGTTTGCAAATGTACTTCGCCGGATGACGAGGCATTTGGCTACCTTAAGGGAGTCATAGTTCCTGCTGCCAGCTACTCCCTTTTCTTTGAATCTATCCTCTCTTTATTTCGTACTGCGGCCTGTCCATGCAGAAGCAAAATCCTGCAACAAGTCCACCTTCACGTTGCCTGAGTTACTCCAACGACGATATCCTCGAGTTTTCAAGTAAATTTCGCAGAGTGACGAGGCATTTGGCTACCTTAAGAGAGTCATAGTTACTCCTGCCGGCTGCTCCCATTTCTTTAGGCCTTTAACATTCTTGCTATGGCCAGTCCTACAGAACCGATATGCCACTGTATGTCCACCTTAACGTCGTCACAGTTACTCACACTACGAGTCTCTCGAGTTTGCAAATGTACTTCGCCGGATGACGAGGCATTTGGCTACCTTAAGGGAGTCATAGTTCCTGCTGCCAGCTACTCCCTTTTCTTTGAATCTATCCTCTCTTTATTTCGTACTGCGGCCTGTCCATGCAGAAGCGAAATCCTGCAACAAGTCCACCTTCACGTTGCCTGAGTTACTCCAACGACGATATCCTCGAGTTTTCAAGTAAATTTCGCTGAGTGACGAGGCATTTGGCTACCTTAAGAGAGTCATAGTTACTCCTGCCGGCTGCTCCCATTTCTTTACGCCTTTAACATTCTTGCTATGGCCAGTCCTACAGAATCGATATGCCACTGTATGTCCACCTTAACGACGTCACAGTTACTCACAGTACTTCGCCGGATGACGAGGCATTTGGCTACCTTAAGAGAGTCATAGTTCCTTCTTCCAGCTGCTCCCTTTTCTTTGTATCTATCCTCTCTTTATTTCGTACTGCGGCCTGTCCATGCAGAAGCGAAATGCTGCAACAAGTCCACCTTCACGTTGCCTGAGTTACTCCAACGACGATATCCTCGAGTTTTCAAGTAAATTTCGCTGAGTGACGAGGCATTTGGCTACCTTAAGAGACTCATAGTTACTCCTGCCGGCTGCTCCCATTTCTTTAGGCCTTTAAAATTCTTGCTATGGCTAGTCCTACAGAACCGATATGCCACTGTATGACCACCTTAACGACGTCACAGTTACTCACACTACGACTCTCTCGAGTTTGCAAATGTACTTCGCCGGATGACGAGGCATTTGGCTACCTTAAGGGAGTCATAGTTCCTGCTGCCAGCTACTCCCTTTTCTTTGAATCTATCCTCTCTTTATTTCGTACTGCGGCCTGTCCATGCAGAAGCAAAATCCTGCAACAAGTCCACCTTCACGTTGCCTGAGTTACTCCAACGACGATATCCTCGAGTTTTCAAGTAAATTTCGCAGAGTGACGAGGCATTTGGCTACCTTAAGAGAGTCATAGTTACTCCTGCCGGCTGCTCCCATTTCTTTAGGCCTTTAACATTCTTGCTATGGCCAGTCCTACAGAACCGATATGCCACTGTATGTGTACCTTAACGTCGTCACAGTTACTCACACTACGAGTCTCTCGAGTTTGCAAATGTACTTCGCCGGATGACGAGGCATTTGGCTATCACAGCCGTCTTTATTCACGTACAGTGAATAACATACAAAATAAGTGAATACCCACAAAGCGGGTTTACAGTTGGTACATAAATACAAACACACCTAATAGTAATGTACATGAATAAAGAGAGGTATTATGCCTGAGTGGCCAGGCAGCAGCCGAAGAGTTGAGACCACGCTAACCAACGCCAGTGCGGGGCATCGTGCGGCGGCGAGGGGCAGTCATAGATTCGAAACGCCGCGCCGCCATGATGCTGCCCAGAAGTACTCTGGTGCTCAATGTTGAAAGGTGGCCCTTCGTCACGCCGACCTCCTGCAATGCTTTGGCAGAGGCTGGAGACCAAACCCCACGCCAGTTGATGGTCGCCGACGTGGTGGTGAATTCCGTAGCCACTGGAAACAGCTCACGTATCTTGTCGTAAACTGCCTGCTTGTCGTAGACGGCTACTTTCTCGCGGTGACACCGACCAAGATCACGGTTGTCGTCAACCACCTGCGCATCGATGACAAATGCTGCAGTGTCACGGACCGCCACGATGTCTGGCTTTTTCAGGCCTTCAGATGTACGAAGGTGAGGCTCTAGCAGAACATTGTAGCCTCTGCGGCGGAGGCCTCGCGCCAGATAGGACGCCATGGCATCGTGTCGAGAAATGCGAGCCCCGTCGCTTCTCCAGCACTGTTGAATGACATGGTTGGCAGTCTCCGTGGCATTGCAGCCAGCGCGGCATCTGGTGTCACCTTCCTTCCCACGTAGCAGCCGTGCCCGAGTAGGTAAGGCATTAATCCGGACACGCAGGCATGAGATGTAGTCGCGGCCGGTTACGAACTGCCGCGTATTGGAGACCCAGCAGTGCTGCCCTGGTGTTCGGGCAGACTCTCGTAGCGCAGCGCCGTCGACCGACGAGTGCAGGCGGTCGGCCCAACACCGGCCCAACTGGTAACTGGACTTTATAACTTCCCCCTGCCATTGCAGGGCGTGGTCCAGTTGGTGAATTTCTCGCTGGATTAAGTCCTGGGAAGAATCGTCCGCTGCCGCACCCAGTCCCTGCATCTTCGCCAATCTTCTCCTACGAAGAAGAGGGCCCAGCCAGCGGGCTGCAGGCACCCCCAAGCCCCCATGAGAGATGGGGGCGTGGAAGTAACCGACCGGCGTATCTGCTGGCAGGTGCAGCCAAGATCGAACAGCTGCACGAACACAGACGTCAAGGGAAGAGAGGGCCCCAAGACGAGTCCTCCCCAGGGCGAGGCCATGGAAAATACCCGGGAGGATAACAGAACGAAGGGCAAAAAGCCGCTGCTGAGGTTTGAGTGGTGCACGCTTGATGATGTTCATCTGCTTCTCGACCTCCCGCCGGGGATGAAAAAGACTGCGTCCGCACGTGGAAAATTGCAGGCCTAGATACTTGAAAGTATCTCCCATCGCCAGTGCTGGGATGTTGTTCCCCCCAGCACGAAAGATGACAGTCTCGTCGACCTTGGTTTTCTTCTCCCGGCCTGATGAGACAAGGGCGAGAGAAAAACACTTCCGTGGGTTGACCTCGAGCCCGAGATCCCCCAGGGCCGACGTGGCGATGGTGAGAAGTTCCTGCAATCCATCACGAGTCTCGGCAAACAGCAGGAGGTCATCGGCGAATGCAGCCGCATTTATCCGCCGTCCAAGAATGCGTGCACCAATATGAGCAGGCAGGCGAGACAAGAGAATGTCAATGGACATGTTGAAGAGGATAGGAGACAGCGGGTCACCCTGCCGAACACCCCTCGAAGGCCGCACTAGATCTGACGACTTCCCATCCGCGCAGATAACCGTCGATCCCGCCTCATAGCATCCCTGGATGTAGTCAACAAACTCGACCGGCAAACCGTGGGCCCTTAGCACCGGGCCAAGGGCACCATGGGCAAGCGAGTCGAAGGCCTTTGACACATCCAGAGATGCCAAGTACAGCGAGCCGGAAGCTCGGCACGCCTGGGTCATCGCCAGATCTAGAAGAAAGGTGTTGTGAAGCATCCCATCCTGAGGGATGAAAGCCCGCTGGCGACCGTCCAACACACAGTAGCGCATCAGGCGGCCAACCAGAACCTTGTGAAAGGCTCTGGTCAGCACCGAGCACACTGTGATCGGACGAAAGTCAGCAGGGGATGCTGCGGCGGTCTTCTTGGGCAGCAGGGTTGTTCTGGCCTGAAGGAGTCGGGAAGGAAGGGAACGGGAAAGGAGGAGGAAATTAAGGATCTTGAGGAGAACCTCCCGGGGAAGGCGACGCAGTTGTGTCGGCGTGAGGCCGTCAGGACCTGCAGCAGAATTGCGAGGGGGGAGAGCAGCGGTGGCTTCTTCTGCAGAAATGGGAGCCCAGAGGTCACGGAAGGGCACCCTCTTCGAGAATGGCAGCAGCTCATCGGACAGACCCTCCCCACGCGGAGGTCGAGACCTGACACGTGGTGGAGAGAAGAGGTCTGTCCAAAACTCAATCAGCCCTGGGATGGATGGTGGCTGATGCAAGAGTGTGCCATCGAGAAGTCTGTTGATACAGCGTGCTCCGTTCTTCTTGAAAGCACGCTGGACCACCGCATACTCCCATCTCCTGCGTGCACTCTTCCGCTCTGGGGGCTGTTGGGTCCGCATACTTGCAGCTTGGTGGACGGCTGGCTCCCTGCTGCCTACTTCATCAAGAACAGACAGCAACATAGCCTGGATTGTTTCACGGCTAGTGGTGGGACCCAGAGCCAAGAGATCATCAAGCGAGCGGAATCGGCGGTCTGATTGGGGAAGCTCTACTACAAATGACCAGATGGCTAGGTCAACATCTTCCCCTCGAGGTGGAGACTGTGGCAAAGAATGACTGACTGCAGGCTCGCTAGGAGGACCCTGAAGGCCGCGATCCACGCTAGTGAGCTCGGTGACAAAATTCGCCACCATGTCTTTGTAGGGCTGCGCTTTACGCTGACACTTAATTGATTCCAGCGTACGCTCGGGGAAGGCCTTTGCAAGTTCCTGGTTTAAAAATCTGCAACCCTGGGTGGCAAGAGTCGCTTCTGCATGGGCCAAACGCAGGAGCTCTTCCTGGGACCACCTGGCCTTCTTCCTCTCGGTCTTGATCTCAGCATTAGCAGCAATCGGATGGGCGCGACGCCGATGGACACCAAGTCCGGTCTTGGTGGAGAAGGACCGCATACAGTCAGGGCAGATGGCGGGGAGCAGCGCTCGACCCGCACCGGTTGGCTGGTTGGCTGGCTCATCAGCTGGCACAGGCGCTCCAGCGGGAGGCCTGGTACCACGTTTGCTTCTGTTAGTTGCACCAGCTGTAACAAAGGCAGGGGGGGAGGTAACCCCCAAGCCCGAAAAAGCACCCTGCTCTGTCGGTCGGGATACTGGAAAGGTACACCTACGCGAAACCTTCCGCAGCACCCTCACGACTCCCGCCACTTGAAGGCCAGAGCTAGGATTTCCCACCGAGAGGCTAATTGAACCATCATCCACCCGACATCACAAGGATGCTGAGGGGTGAATCGAGAGGGTCCATATATTACGCATCAGGTAGGCTTTGAGAGTCATAGTTCCTGCTGCCAGCTACTCCCTTTTCTTTGAATCTATCCTCTCTTTATTTCGTACTGCGGCCTGTCCATGCAGAAGCGAAATCCTGCAACAAGTCCACCTTCACGTTGCCTGAGTTACTCCAACGACGATATCCTCGAGTTTTCAAGTAAATTTCGCTGAGTGACGAGGCATTTGGCTACCTTAAGAGAGTCATAGTTACTCCTGCCGGCTGCTCCCATTTCTTTAGGCCTTTAAAATTCTTGCTATGGCCAGTCCTACAGAACCGATATGCCACTGTATGTCCACCTTAACGACGTCACAGTTACTCACACTACGACTCTCTCGAGTTTGCAAATGTACTTCGCCGGATGACGAGGCATTTGGCTACCTTAAGGGAGTCATAGTTCCTGCTGCCAGCTACTCCCTTTTCTTTGAATCTATCCTCTCTTTATTTCGTACTGCGGCCTGTCCATGCAGAAGCAAAATCCTGCAACAAGTCCACCTTCACGTTGCCTGAGTTACTCCAACGACGATATCCTCGAGTTTTCAAGTAAATTTCGCAGAGTGACGAGGCATTTGGCTACCTTAAGAGAGTCATAGTTACTCCTGCCGGCTGCTCCCATTTCTTTAGGCCTTTAACATTCTTGCTATGGCCAGTCCTACAGAACCGATATGCCACTGTATGTCCACCTTAACGTCGTCACAGTTACTCACACTACGAGTCTCTCGAGTTTGCAAATGTACTTCGCCGGATGACGAGGCATTTGGCTACCTTAAGGGAGTCATAGTTCCTGCTGCCAGCTACTCCCTTTTCTTTGAATCTATCCTCTCTTTATTTCGTACTGCGGCCTGTCCATGCAGAAGCGAAATCCTGCAACAAGTCCACCTTCACGTTGCCTGAGTTACTCCAACGACGATATCCTCGAGTTTTCAAGTAAATTTCGCTGAGTGACGAGGCATTTGGCTTCCTTAAGAGAGTCATAGTTACTCCTGCCGGCTGCTCCCATTTCTTTACGCCTTTAACATTCTTGCTATGGCCAGTCCTACAGAATCGATATGCCACTGTATGTCCACCTTAACGACGTCACAGTTACTCACAGTACTTCGCCGGATGACGAGGCATTTGGCTACCTTAAGAGAGTCATAGTTCCTGCTTCCAGCTGCTCCCTTTTCTTTGAATCTATCCTCTCTTTATTTCGTACTGCGGCCTGTCCATGCAGAAGCGAAATGCTGCAACAAGTCCACCTTCACGTTGCCTGAGTTACTCCAACGACGATATCCTCGAGTTTTCAAGTAAATTTCGCTGAGTGACGAGGCATTTGGCTACCTTAAGAGACTCATAGTTACTCCTGCCGGCTGCTCCCATTTCTTTAGGCCTTTAAAATTCTTGCTATGGCTAGTCCTACAGAACCGATATGCCACTGTATGACCACCTTAACGACGTCACAGTTACTCACACTACGACTCTCTCGAGTTTGCAAATGTACTTCGCCGGATGACGAGGCATTTGGCTACCTTAAGGGAGTCATAGTTCCTGCTGCCAGCTACTCCCTTTTCTTTGAATCTATCCTCTCTTTATTTCGTACTGCGGCCTGTCCATGCAGAAGCAAAATCCTGCAACAAGTCCACCTTCACGTTGCCTGAGTTACTCCAACGACGATATCCTCGAGTTTTCAAGTAAATTTCGCAGAGTGACGAGGCATTTGACTACCTTAAGAGAGTCATAGTTACTCCTGCCGGCTGCTCCCATTTCTTTAGGCCTTTAACATTCTTGCTATGGCCAGTCCTACAGAACCGATATGCCACTGTATGTCCACCTTAACGTCGTCACAGTTACACTACGAGTCTCTCGAGTTTGCAAATGTACTTCGCCGGATGACGAGGCATTTGGCTACCTTAAGGGAGTCATAGTTCCTGCTGCCAGCTACTCCCTTTTCTTTGAATCTATCCTCTCTTTATTTCGTACTGCGGCCTGTCCATGCAGAAGCGAAATCCTGCAACAAGTCCACCTTCACGTTGCCTGAGTTACTCCAACGACGATATCCTCAAGTTTTCAAGTAAATTTCGCTGAGTGACGAGGCATTTGGCTACCTTAAGAGAGTCATAGTTACTCCTGCCGGCTGCTCCCATTTCTTTAGGCCTTTAACATTCTTGCTATGGCCAGTCCTACAGAACCGATATGCCACTGTATGTCCACCTTAACGTCGTCACAGTTACTCACACTACGAGTCTCTCGAGTTTGCAAATGTACTTCGCCGGATGACGAGGCATTTGGCTACCTTAAGAGAGTCATAGTTCCTGCTGCCTGCTGCTCCCTTTTCTTTGAATCTATCCTCTCTTTATTTCGTACTGCGGCCTGTCCATGCAGAAGCGAAATACTGCAACAAGTCCACCTTCACGTTGCCTGAGTTACTCCAACGACGATATCCTCGAGTTTTCAAGTAAATTTCGCTGAGTGACGAGGCATTTGGCTACCTTAAGAGACTCATAGTTACTCCTGCCGGCTGCTCCCATTTCTTTAGGCCTTTAAAATTCTTGCTATGGCCAGTCCTACAGAACCGATATGCCACTGTATGTCCACCTTAACGACGTCACAGTTACTCACACTACGACTCTCTCGAGTTTGCAAATGTACTTCGCCGGATGACGAGGCATTTGGCTACCTTAAGGGAGTCATAGTTCCTGCTGCCAGCTACTCCCTTTTCTTTGAATCTATCCTCTCTTTATTTCGTACTGCGGCCTGTCCATGCAGAAGCAAAATCCTGCAACAAGTCCACCTTCACGTTGCCTGAGTTACTCCAACGACGATATCCTCGAGTTTTCAAGTAAATTTCGCAGAGTGACGAGGCATTTGGCTACCTTAAGAGAGTCATAGTTACTCCTGCCGGCTGCTCCCATTTCTTTAGGCCTTTAACATTCTTGCTATGGCCAGTCCTACAGAACCGATATGCCACTGTATGTCCACCTTAACGTCGTCACAGTTACTCACACTACGAGTCTCTCGAGTTTGCAAATGTACTTCGCCGGATGACGAGGCATTTGGCTATTCATTAGCCGTCTTTATTCATTGCTGAATAACACATATATATGCATGTACAGATAGGGTGTGGCAGGTGTTTCACGCCATGTCCGCCACCGAGGTGGGGACTTACAGGGCGATGCCACAAGAAAAGGTTAAAACTACAATACATATACATATATATATGCTGGAGAAAAACAGAAACAAAAACAACACAAGTTACATACACAAAGAAGAAAGAACAAAGACGGGATATTCCTCCTGTGGATAGGCCCCAGGAGTCAAGGCGAAGAAAATAACCAGCATCCTATCCGACGCCGGCTCGCTCCATCGGTCTTTGCGTCGTCATATATTCGAAAATGCGATAGCTCGTGCAGCAGCTTTGCAGTACTCTTGTGCTAAGCACCGCCAGTTCTCGGGGTCTAAATCCAAGTGCGGAGAGATCTCCGGCCGACGCTGGAGACCATACACCCCTCCAATTCAATGTCGCGGTGGACACTGTAACCTCCTCAACGTCACGGTGCAGGTTGGAGATGGCACGCCTGATGGACGGCGTGTTGTAGTAGGCCGCTTTCTCGGAGTGACACCAGTCGAGCCGGAGATGGTCTCCGACTACCTGGGCGTCGATGACGCGGGCGATGCCGTCTTTAACCGCCACCACGTCAGGCTTGCGGATTCCCTCAGGTGTGCGGAGGTGGGGCTCCACAGAGACGTTGAAGCCCCTCTGCGCGAGTCCACGGGCGACATAGCGCACGATCGCGTCATGCCGCTTAACCCGGGACCCGTGCGTCCTGAAGCAAGCCTGTAACACGTGGTTGGCGGTCTCTACGGCCTGGCAGCCCGCGCGGCATCTGGTGTCCGCCTCCCGCCCGCGACTGCGCCGTGCCTTCGTGGGGAAGGCGTTGATGCGGGCGCGGAGAGCGTCGATGAAGTTACGCCCAGATAGCAGGCGACTGGTGTCAGCGACCCACTGGTGTTGCCCCTTGACGGCGGCGGAAGATGACAGCGCCGCACCGTCAAAGGCAACGTGCAGGCGCGCGGCCCACATCTCTCCAACCTGCGTCGACGATTTGAGGAGGTGGCCCTCCCACATAAGATGCCGCTCCAGCGCCTCAATCTCACGCTGCACCTCGTCCCGGCCTGCACCGTCGGCGGCTGGCCCAATCCTCTTCAGCGCCAGGAGACGGGACCGGCGAAGTGTTGGCCCCATCCATCGGCATGATGGGATGCCGAGGCCTCCCTGGGCTACAGGAGCGTGGAAGTAGCCCAGGGGAGTGTCCGCCGGAAGGCGGAACCATCTCCTGACGGCGGCACGGATGGTCACATCTGCCGCTTTCAACGCACCCACTCGGGTGCGGCTGAGGGCCAGCCCATGGTACAGGCCAGGCAGAAGTACGGTGGTGAGGGCGTGGAGGCGCTGTTGCGGCTTGAGCGGAGCTCGGGAGATGACGTCCAGCTGCTCCACCAGGTGGCGTCGTGGGTTGAAAACGCAGCGACCCGCGGTGGAGAATTGCAGTCCCAGGTACCGGAAGGTTTCACCCACACGTAGGGCGGGCACGGTGGCGTTGCCCGCTTTGAAGGTAACGTCGGCGTCAACCTTCACCTTCTTGTCGCGCCCAGACGCGACTAAGGCGAGGGTGAAACACTTCCGGGCGTTGATCTGCAGCCCCAGATGGGCGAGGGCTGCGACGGCTGCGTCGATGAGGGACTGCAATCCCCTCGCGGTCGATGCAAAAAGCAGGACGTCATCTGCGAAGGCCGCAGCGTTAACTCTGCGACCAAGGATCCGAGCTCCGATGTGGGAGGGAAGTTGACTCAAAACATAGTCCACCGCAAAATTGAAAAGGAGGGGGGAGAGGGGGTCACCCTGACGCACACCCCTAGCCGGCTGCAGGGGCACGCCCACGTCGGCGCCGCCCGCTATCACTGTCGTGCTACCCTCGTAACACCTTTCGACGTACTCAATAAAGCAATCCGGCAGGCCATGAGCCCTCAGCACGGGGCGGAGGGCAGCATGGTCCACCGAATCGAACGCTTTAGAGACGTCGATCGATGCCACAAAAACAGAGCGACAGGAGCGGACTGCGTCGGTGAGAGCAGTGTCCAAGATGAAGGTGTTTTCCAACATCCCATCCCGGGGGATGAATGCCCGCTGACGTTCGTCCACAGCACATGCACGCATCAGGCGTGACGCGAGAACCTTGTGAAAGGTCCGCGCCAACACCGAGCAGACCGTAATGGGGCGAAAGTCAGCGGGGGATGTTGGTGCAGCCGTTTTGGGGAGAAGTGACGTCCGGGCGCGAAGCAGACGCTCGGGGAGGGCGCGGGCCAGGAGGAAGAGGTTCAAGAGTTTCACCAGGACTTCATGCGGCAGGCGCCGCAGCTCCGCTGGAGTCAGGCCGTCCGGCCCGGCTGCCGATCCCCTGGGCGGCAAGGCAGCAGCGACCTCCTCACGTGTGACCGGCCCCCATAGGCACTCAGGAGCGACAGGCTCCGAGTGCGGGAGAAGGCGGTCACGGATGAAGCCGGCGGTGGAGATCGGCTTCTTCGTGAAGAGGTCCGCCCAGAAGTCCAGCAGACCGGGGATGTCGGGTGGCGGCTGCAGCAGGGTGCCGTCCAGCAAGCCGCGCACGCAACGTGCACGCGACCTACGGAAGGCGTCCTGTGTGCGCGCGTATTCCCAGCGGCGCCGCTTGCGCTTCTGCAGCGGCGGGGCGGCAGGCGGCCGCTTGGATGATAGGCGCGGCCGCTGTGTCCTGGTGATCGACCTCTCCCCCCTGGACCCGACCGACGCAAGGGCATCCGGGAGCATGCCCAGGATGACATCGGGCGGCGTGCCCCGCCCCAGACCAATGACTCGATCCAGGGCAGAGAAACGCTGGGCGGAAGCAGGTAGCCCCGCCAGATGCTCCCAGATGGCGGCGTCAGTCGGCCCCTCCGGCGGCGGCCCGGTGGTGTCGGCCGCGAAGTCCTCGGCTGCGTCGACGGGCGGCGCAGCGGCCTCGCCCGCGTCAGGCAGCGAGCTCGCTGCTCCACGGCGGGACGCCGGCTCTTCGCCCCGACCGATCTCAAGTGCCTCCATGAATTGGCGGACAAGCTGCTTGTGGGCAGCTTGCCGCCGTCGGCACTTGATTGCCTCAAGCGTTCGGTCGGGGAACATCCTGGTAAGTTCTTGATTTACAAAGAAGAACCGGGCGTCCCTCTCAAGGAACAGTTCGGCCTCTGCCTTGGCGAGCGACAGGACTTCTTCCTCCGTCCACCTCGCGCGATGCCTCTCCGTCACGATCTCAGCGTTGGCGGCCGCAGGGTGTTGGCGGCGGCGATGGACCCCGAGACCGTTCTTCGTGGTAAAAGTGCGGTGGCACTCACTGCAAGCAAAGGGAGCTACACAAACTATCGCATTTTCGTTACGGCCGGTTGGCCGGATAGGTGCTGGGGTAGCTGGGGTGGCACCTTCAGCGGAAGGGCCACCATCTCTTGTTTCTTGTCGGCTGCCCCCAACTATAAAGGGATAATGCGAGGGGGGGCTGGTAACCCCCCCAAGCCCCTGGTGCGGTCTTCCACTCTGCGAAAATCAGCGGGCCCACGAGAAGGGGAGAAGACCGCAGGAGAGGAGAGGCTAAGAGGGCTAGGCCCATGTATTGCGCATCACTCTCCCTGTAACTATAACCCAAGGAAGGCACCTCTCAGCAGCAGCACGACTACATCAAGACCGCACTTCGAAAAGCCAAGTCCGGATGCAGCCACACCGCCGCCACTTGGCCACCTTAAGAGAGTCATAGTTCCTGCTGCCAGCTACTCCCTTTTCTTTGAATCTATCCTCTCTTTATTTCGTACTGCGGCCTGTCCATGCAGAAGCGAAATCCTGCAACAAGTCCACCTTCACGTTGCCTGAGTTACTCCAACGACGATATCCTCGAGTTTTCAAGTAAATTTCGCTGAGTGACGAGGCATTTGGCTACCTTAAGAGAGTCATAGTTACTCCTGCCGGCTGCTCCCATTTCTTTACGCCTTTAACATTCTTGCTATGGCCAGTCCTACAGAATCGATATGCCACTGTATGTCCACCTTAACGACGTCACAGTTACTCACAGTACTTCGCCGGATGACGAGGCATTTGGCTACCTTAAGAGAGTCATAGTTCCTGCTTCCAGCTGCTCCCTTTTCTTTGAATCTATCCTCTCTTTATTTCGTACTGCGGCCTGTCCATGCAGAAGCGAAATGCTGCAACAAGTCCACCTTCACGTTGCCTGAGTTACTCCAACGACGATATCCTCGAGTTTTCAAGTAAATTTCGCTGAGTGACGAGGCATTTGGCTACCTTAAGAGACTCATAGTTACTCCTGCCGGCTGCTCCCATTTCTTTAGGCCTTTAAAATTCTTGCTATGGCTAGTCCTACAGAACCGATATGCCACTGTATGACCACCTTAACGACGTCACAGTTACTCACACTACGACTCTCTCTAGTTTGCAAATGTACTTCGCCGGATGACGAGGCATTTGGCTACCTTAAGGGAGTCATAGTTCCTGCTGCCAGCTACTCCCTTTTCTTTGAATCTATCCTCTCTTTATTTCGTACTGCGGCCTGTCCATGCAGAAGCAAAATCCTGCAACAAGTCCACCTTCACGTTGCCTGAGTTACTCCAACGACGATATCCTCGAGTTTTCAAGTAAATTTCGCAGAGTGACGAGGCATTTGGCTACCTTAAGAGAGTCATAGTTACTCCTGCCGGCTGCTCCCATTTCTTTAGGCCTTTAACATTCTTGCTATGGCCAGTCCTACAGAATCGATATGCCACTGTATGTCCACCTTAACGACGTCACAGTTACTCACAGTACTTCGCCGGATGACGAGGCATTTGGCTACCTTAAGAGAGTCATAGTTCCTGCTTCCAGCTGCTCCCTTTTCTTTGAATCTATCCTCTCTTTATTTCGTACTGCGGCCTGTCCATGCAGAAGCGAAATGCTGCAACAAGTCCACCTTCACGTTGCCTGAGTTACTCCAACGACGATATCCTCGAGTTTTCAAGTAAATTTCGCTGAGTGACGAGGCATTTGGCTACCTTAAGAGACTCATAGTTACTCCTGCCGGCTGCTCCCATTTCTTTAGGCCTTTAAAATTCTTGCTATGGCTAGTCCTACAGAACCGATATGCCACTGTATGTCCACCTTAACGACGTCACAGTTACTCACACTACGAGTCTCTCGAGTTAGCAAATGTACTTCGCCGGATGACGAGGCATTTGGCTACCTTAAGAGAGTCATAGTTCCTGCTGCCTGCTGCTCCCTTTTCTTTGAATCTATCCTCTCTTTATTTCGTACTGCGGCCTGTCCATGCAGAAGCGAAATCCTGCAACAAGTCCACCTTCACGTTGCCTGAGTTACTCCAACGACGATATCCTCGAGTTTTCAAGTAAATTTCGCTGAGTGACGAGGCATTTGGCTACCTTAAGAGACTCATAGTTACTCCTGCCGGCTGCTCCCATTTCTTTAGGCCTTTAAAATTCTTGCTATGGCCAGTCCTACAGAACCGATATGCCACTGTATGTCCACCTTAACGACGTCACAGTTACTCACACTACGACTCTCTCGAGTTTGCAAATGTACTTCGCCGGATGACGAGGCATTTGGCAACCTTAAGGGAGTCATAGTTCCTGCTGCCAGCTGCTCCCTTTTCTTTGAATCTATCCTCTCTTTATTTCGTACTGCGGCCTGTCCATGCAGAAGCAAAATCCTGCAACAAGTCCACCTTCACGTTGCCTGAGTTACTCCAACGACGATATCCTCGAGTTTTCAAGTAAATTTCGCAGAGTGACGAGGCATTTGGCTACCTTAAGAGAGTCATAGTTACTCCTGCCGGCTGCTCCCATTTCTTTAGGCCTTTAACATTCTTGCTATGGCCAGTCCTACAGAACCGATATGCCACTGTATGTCCACCTTAACGGCGTCACAGTTACTCACACTACGACTCTCTCGAGTTTGCAAATGTACTTCGCCGGATGACGAGGCATTTGGCTACCTTAAGGGAGTCATAGTTCCTGCTGCCAGCTACTCCCTTTTCTTTGAATCTATCCTCTCTTTATTTCGTACTGCGGCCTGTCCATGCAGAAGCAAAATCCTGCAACAAGTCCACCTTCACGTTGCCTGAGTTACTCCAACGACGATATCCTCGAGTTTTCAAGTAAATTTCGCAGAGTGACGAGGCATTTGGCTACCTTAAGAGAGTCATAGTTACTCCTGCCGGCTGCTCCCATTTCTTTACGCCTTTAACATTCTTGCTATGGCCAGTCCCACAGAATCGATATGCCACTGTATGTCCACCTTAACGACGTCACAGTTACTCACAACACTTCGCCGGATGACGAGGCATTTGGCTACCTTAAGAGAGTCATAGTTCCTGCTTCCAGCTGCTCCCTTTTCTTTGAATCTATCCTCTCTTTATTTCGTACTGCGGCCTGTCCATGCAGAAGCGAAATGCTGCAACAAGTCCACCTTCACGTTGCCTGAGTTACTCCAACGACGATATCCTCGAGTTTTCAAGTAAATTTCGCTGAGTGACGAGGCATTTGGCTACCTTAAGAGACTCATAGTTACTCCTGCCGGCTGCTCCCATTTCTTTAGGCCTTTAAAATTCTTGCTATGGCTAGTCCTACAGAACCGATATGCCACTGTATGACCACCTTAACGACGTCACAGTTACTCACACTACGACTCTCTCGAGTTTGCAAATGTACTTCGCCGGATGACGAGGCATTTGGCTACCTTAAGGGAGTCATAGTTCCTGCTGCCAGCTACTCCCTTTTCTTTGAATCTATCCTCTCTTTATTTCGTACTGCGGCCTGTCCATGCAGAAGCAAAATCCTGCAACAAGTCCACCTTCACGTTGCCTGAGTTACTCCAACGACGATATCCTCGAGTTTTCAAGTAAATTTCGCAGAGTGACGAGGCATTTGGCTACCTTAAGAGAGTCATAGTTACTCCTGCCGGCTGCTCCCATTTCTTTAGGCCTTTAACATTCTTGCTATGGCCAGTCCTACAGAATCGATATGCCACTGTATGTCCACCTTAACGACGTCACAGTTACTCACAGTACTTCGCCGGATGACGAGGCATTTGGCTACCTTAAGAGAGTCATAGTTCCTGCTTCCAGCTGCTCCCTTTTCTTTGAATCTATCCTCTCTTTATTTCGTACTGCGGCCTGTCCATGCAGAAGCGAAATGCTGCAACAAGTCCACCTTCACGTTGCCTGAGTTACTCCAACGACGATATCCTCGAGTTTTCAAGTAAATTTCGCTGAGTGACGAGGCATTTGGCTACCTTAAGAGACTCATAGTTACTCCTGCCGGCTGCTCCCATTTCTTTAGGCCTTTAAAATTCTTGCTATGGCTAGTCCTACAGAACCGATATGCCACTGTATGTCCACCTTAACGACGTCACAGTTACTCACACTACGAGTCTCTCGAGTTAGCAAATGTACTTCGCCGGATGACGAGGCATTTGGCTACCTTAAGAGAGTCATAGTTCCTGCTGCCTGCTGCTCCCTTTTCTTTGAATCTATCCTCTCTTTATTTCGTACTGCGGCCTGTCCATGCAGAAGCGAAATCCTGCAACAAGTCCACCTTCACGTTGCCTGAGTTACTCCAACGACGATATCCTCGAGTTTTCAAGTAAATTTCGCTGAGTGACGAGGCATTTGGCTACCTTAAGAGACTCATAGTTACTCCTGCCGGCTGCTCCCATTTCTTTAGGCCTTTAAAATTCTTGCTATGGCCAGTCCTACAGAACCGATATGCCACTGTATGTCCACCTTAACGACGTCACAGTTACTCACACTACGACTCTCTCGAGTTTGCAAATGTAATTCGCCGGATGACGAGGCATTTGGCAACCTTAAGGGAGTCATAGTTCCTGCTGCCAGCTGCTCCCTTTTCTTTGAATCTATCCTCTCTTTATTTCGTACTGCGGCCTGTCCATGCAGAAGCAAAATCCTGCAACAAGTCCACCTTCACGTTGCCTGAGTTACTCCAACGACGATATCCTCGAGTTTTCAAGTAAATTTCGCAGAGTGACGAGGCATTTGGCTACCTTAAGAGAGTCATAGTTACTCCTGCCGGCTGCTCCCATTTCTTTAGGCCTTTAACATTCTTGCTATGGCCAGTCCTACAGAACCGATATGCCACTGTATGTCCACCTTAACGGCGTCACAGTTACTCACACTACGACTCTCTCGAGTTTGCAAATGTACTTCGCCGGATGACGAGGCATTTGGCTACCTTAAGGGAGTCATAGTTCCTGCTGCCAGCTACTCCCTTTTCTTTGAATCTATCCTCTCTTTATTTCGTACTGCGGCCTGTCCATGCAGAAGCAAAATCCTGCAACAAGTCCACCTTCACGTTGCCTGAGTTACTCCAACGACGATATCCTCGAGTTTTCAAGTAAATTTCGCAGAGTGACGAGGCATTTGGCTACCTTAAGAGAGTCATAGTTACTCCTGCCGGCTGCTCCCATTTCTTTAGGCCTTTAACATTCTTGCTATGGCCGTCCTACAGAACCGATATGCCACTGTATGTCCACCTTAACGATGTCACAGTTACTCACACTACGACTCTCTCGAGTTTGCAAATGTACTTCGCCGGATGACGAGGCATTTGGCTACCTTAAGGGAGTCATAGTTCCTGCTGCCAGCTACTCCCTTTTCTTTGAATCTATCCTCTCTTTATTTCGTACTGCGGCCTGTCCATGCAGAAGCAAAATCCTGCAACAAGTCCACCTTCACGTTGCCTGAGTTACTCCAACGACGATATCCTCGAGTTTTCAAGTAAATTTCGCAGAGTGACGAGGCATTTGGCTACCTTAAGAGAGTCATAGTTACTCCTGCCGGCTGCTCCCATTTCTTTAGGCCTTTAACATTCTTGCTATGGTCAGTCCTACAGAACCGATATGCCACTGTATGTCCACCTTAACGTCGTCACAGTTACTCACACTACGAGTCTCTCGAGTTTGCAAATGTACTTCGCCGGATGACGAGGCATTTGGCTACCTTAAGGGAGTCATAGTTCCTGCTGCCAGCTACTCCCTTTTCTTTGAATCTATCCTCTCTTTATTTCGTACTGCGGCCTGTCCATGCAGAAGCGAAATCCTGCAACAAGTCCACCTTCACGTTGCCTGAGTTACTCCAACGACGATATCCTCGAGTTTTCAAGTAAATTTCGCTGAGTGACGAGGCATTTGGCTACCTTAAGAGAGTCATAGTTACTCCTGCCGGCTGCTCCCATTTCTTTACGCCTTTAACATTCTTGCTATGGCCAGTCCTACAGAATCGATATGCCACTGTATGTCCACCTTAACGACGTCACAGTTACTCACAGTACTTCGCCGGATGACGAGGCATTTGGCTACCTTAAGAGAGTCATAGTTCCTGCTTCCAGCTGCTCCCTTTTCTTTGAATCTATCCTCTCTTTATTTCGTACTGCGGCCTGTCCATGCAGAAGCGAAATGCTGCAACAAGTCCACCTTCACGTTGCCTGAGTTACTCCAACGACGATATCCTCGAGTTTTCAAGTAAATTTCGCTGAGTGACGAGACATTTGGCTACCTTAAGAGACTCATAGTTACTCCTGCCGGCTGCTCCCATTTCTTTAGGCCTTTAAAATTCTTGCTATGGCTAGTCCTACAGAACCGATATGCCACTGTATGACCACCTTAACGACGTCACAGTTACTCACACTACGACTCTCTCGAGTTTGCAAATGTACTTCGCCGGATGACGAGGCATTTGGCTACCTTAAGGGAGTCATAGTTCCTGCTGCCAGCTACTCCCTTTTCTTTGAATCTATCCTCTCTTTATTTCGTACTGCGGCCTGTCCATGCAGAAGCAAAATCCTGCAACAAGTCCACCTTCACGTTGCCTGAGTTACTCCAACGACGATATCCTCGAGTTTTCAAGTAAATTTCGCAGAGTGACGAGGCATTTGGCTACCTTAAGAGAGTCATAGTTACTCCTGCCGGCTGCTCCCATTTCTTTAGGCCTTTAACATTCTTGCTATGGCCAGTCCTACAGAATCGATATGCCACTGTATGTCCACCTTAACGACGTCACAGTTACTCACAGTACTTCGCCGGATGACGAGGCATTTGGCTACCTTAAGAGAGTCATAGTTCCTGCTTCCAGCTGCTCCCTTTTCTTTGAATCTATCCTCTCTTTATTTCGTACTGCGGCCTGTCCATGCAGAAGCGAAATGCTGCAACAAGTCCACCTTCACGTTGCCTGAGTTACTCCAACGACGATATCCTCGAGTTTTCAAGTAAATTTCGCTGAGTGACGAGGCATTTGGCTACCTTAAGAGACTCATAGTTACTCCTGCCGGCTGCTCCCATTTCTTTAGGCCTTTAAAATTCTTGCTATGGCTAGTCCTACAGAACCGATATGCCACTGTATGTCCACCTTAACGACGTCACAGTTACTCACACTACGAGTCTCTCGAGTTAGCAAATGTACTTCGCCGGATGACGAGGCATTTGGCTACCTTAAGAGAGTCATAGTTCCTGCTGCCTGCTGCTCCCTTTTCTTTGAATCTATCCTCTCTTTATTTCGTACTGCGGCCTGTCCATGCAGAAGCGAAATCCTGCAACAAGTCCACCTTCACGTTGCCTGAGTTACTCCAACGACGATATCCTCGAGTTTTCAAGTAAATTTCGCTGAGTGACGAGGCATTTGGCTACCTTAAGAGACTCATAGTTACTCCTGCCGGCTGCTCCCATTTCTTTAGGCCTTTAAAATTCTTGCTATGGCCAGTCCTACAGAACCGATATGCCACTGTATGTCCACCTTAACGACGTCACAGTTACTCACACTACGACTCTCTCGAGTTTGCAAATGTACTTCGCCGGATGACGAGGCATTTGGCAACCTTAAGGGAGTCATAGTTCCTGCTGCCAGCTGCTCCCTTTTCTTTGAATCTATCCTCTCTTTATTTCGTACTGCGGCCTGTCCATGCAGAAGCAAAATCCTGCAACAAGTCCACCTTCACGTTGCCTGAGTTACTCCAACGACGATATCCTCGAGTTTTCAAGTAAATTTCGCAGAGTGACGAGGCATTTGGCTACCTTAAGAGAGTCATAGTTACTCCTGCCGGCTGCTCCCATTTCTTTAGGCCTTTAACATTCTTGCTATGGCCAGTCCTACAGAACCGATATGCCACTGTATGTCCACCTTAACGGCGTCACAGTTACTCACACTACGACTCTCTCGAGTTTGCAAATGTACTTCGCCGGATGACGAGGCATTTGGCTACCTTAAGGGAGTCATAGTTCCTGCTGCCAGCTACTCCCTTTTCTTTGAATCTATCCTCTCTTTATTTCGTACTGCGGCCTGTCCATGCAGAAGCAAAATCCTGCAACAAGTCCACCTTCACGTTGCCTGAGTTACTCCAACGACGATATCCTCGAGTTTTCAAGTAAATTTCGCAGAGTGACGAGGCATTTGGCTACCTTAAGAGAGTCATAGTTACTCCTGCCGGCTGCTCCCATTTCTTTACGCCTTTAACATTCTTGCTATGGCCAGTCCCACAGAATCGATATGCCACTGTATGTCCACCTTAACGACGTCACAGTTACTCACAACACTTCGCCGGATGACGAGGCATTTGGCTACCTTAAGAGAGTCATAGTTCCTGCTTCCAGCTGCTCCCTTTTCTTTGAATCTATCCTCTCTTTATTTCGTACTGCGGCCTGTCCATGCAGAAGCGAAATGCTGCAACAAGTCCACCTTCACGTTGCCTGAGTTACTCCAACGACGATATCCTCGAGTTTTCAAGTAAATTTCGCTGAGTGACGAGGCATTTGGCTACCTTAAGAGACTCATAGTTACTCCTGCCGGCTGCTCCCATTTCTTTAGGCCTTTAAAATTCTTGCTATGGCTAGTCCTACAGAACCGATATGCCACTGTATGACCACCTTAACGACGTCACAGTTACTCACACTACGACTCTCTCGAGTTTGCAAATGTACTTCGCCGGATGACGAGGCATTTGGCTACCTTAAGGGAGTCATAGTTCCTGCTGCCAGCTACTCCCTTTTCTTTGAATCTATCCTCTCTTTATTTCGTACTGCGGCCTGTCCATGCAGAAGCAAAATCCTGCAACAAGTCCACCTTCACGTTGCCTGAGTTACTCCAACGACGATATCCTCGAGTTTTCAAGTAAATTTCGCAGAGTGACGAGGCATTTGGCTACCTTAAGAGAGTCATAGTTACTCCTGCCGGCTGCTCCCATTTCTTTAGGCCTTTAACATTCTTGCTATGGCCAGTCCTACAGAATCGATATGCCACTGTATGTCCACCTTAACGACGTCACAGTTACTCACAGTACTTCGCCGGATGACGAGGCATTTGGCTACCTTAAGAGAGTCATAGTTCCTGCTTCCAGCTGCTCCCTTTTCTTTGAATCTATCCTCTCTTTATTTCGTACTGCGGCCTGTCCATGCAGAAGCGAAATGCTGCAACAAGTCCACCTTCACGTTGCCTGAGTTACTCCAACGACGATATCCTCGAGTTTTCAAGTAAATTTCGCTGAGTGACGAGGCATTTGGCTACCTTAAGAGACTCATAGTTACTCCTGCCGGCTGCTCCCATTTCTTTAGGCCTTTAAAATTCTTGCTATGGCTAGTCCTACAGAACCGATATGCCACTGTATGTCCACCTTAACGACGTCACAGTTACTCACACTACGAGTCTCTCGAGTTAGCAAATGTACTTCGCCGGATGACGAGGCATTTGGCTACCTTAAGAGAGTCATAGTTCCTGCTGCCTGCTGCTCCCTTTTCTTTGAATCTATCCTCTCTTTATTTCGTACTGCGGCCTGTCCATGCAGAAGCGAAATCCTGCAACAAGTCCACCTTCACGTTGCCTGAGTTACTCCAACGACGATATCCTCGAGTTTTCAAGTAAATTTCGCTGAGTGACGAGGCATTTGGCTACCTTAAGAGACTCATAGTTACTCCTGCCGGCTGCTCCCATTACTTTAGGCCTTTAAAATTCTTGCTATGGCCAGTCCTACAGAACCGATATGCCACTGTATGTCCACCTTAACGACGTCACAGTTACTCACACTACGACTCTCTCGAGTTTGCAAATGTAATTCGCCGGATGACGAGGCATTTGGCAACCTTAAGGGAGTCATAGTTCCTGCTGCCAGCTGCTCCCTTTTCTTTGAATCTATCCTCTCTTTATTTCGTACTGCGGCCTGTCCATGCAGAAGCAAAATCCTGCAACAAGTCCACCTTCACGTTGCCTGAGTTACTCCAACGACGATATCCTCGAGTTTTCAAGTAAATTTCGCAGAGTGACGAGGCATTTGGCTACCTTAAGAGAGTCATAGTTACTCCTGCCGGCTGCTCCCATTTCTTTAGGCCTTTAACATTCTTGCTATGGCCAGTCCTACAGAACCGATATGCCACTGTATGTCCACCTTAACGGCGTCACAGTTACTCACACTACGACTCTCTCGAGTTTGCAAATGTACTTCGCCGGATGACGAGGCATTTGGCTACCTTAAGGGAGTCATAGTTCCTGCTGCCAGCTACTCCCTTTTCTTTGAATCTATCCTCTCTTTATTTCGTACTGCGGCCTGTCCATGCAGAAGCAAAATCCTGCAACAAGTCCACCTTCACGTTGCCTGAGTTACTCCAACGACGATATCCTCGAGTTTTCAAGTAAATTTCGCAGAGTGACGAGGCATTTGGCTACCTTAAGAGAGTCATAGTTACTCCTGCCGGCTGCTCCCATTTCTTTAGGCCTTTAACATTCTTGCTATGGCCGTCCTACAGAACCGATATGCCACTGTATGTCCACCTTAACGATGTCACAGTTACTCACACTACGACTCTCTCGAGTTTGCAAATGTACTTCGCCGGATGACGAGGCATTTGGCTACCTTAAGGGAGTCATAGTTCCTGCTGCCAGCTACTCCCTTTTCTTTGAATCTATCCTCTCTTTATTTCGTACTGCGGCCTGTCCATGCAGAAGCAAAATCCTGCAACAAGTCCACCTTCACGTTGCCTGAGTTACTCCAACGACGATATCCTCGAGTTTTCAAGTAAATTTCGCAGAGTGACGAGGCATTTGGCTACCTTAAGAGAGTCATAGTTACTCCTGCCGGCTGCTCCCATTTCTTTAGGCCTTTAACATTCTTGCTATGGTCAGTCCTACAGAACCGATATGCCACTGTATGTCCACCTTAACGTCGTCACAGTTACTCACACTACGAGTCTCTCGAGTTTGCAAATGTACTTCGCCGGATGACGAGGCATTTGGCTACCTTAAGGGAGTCATAGTTCCTGCTGCCAGCTACTCCCTTTTCTTTGAATCTATCCTCTCTTTATTTCGTACTGCGGCCTGTCCATGCAGAAGCGAAATGCTGCAACAAGTCCACCTTCACGTTGCCTGAGTTACTCCAACGACGATATCCTCGAGTTTTCAAGTAAATTTCGCTGAGTGACTAGGCATTTGGCTACCTTAAGAGACTCTTAGTTACTCCTGCCGGCTGCTCCCATTTCTTTAGGCCTTTAACATTCTTGCTATGGCCAGTCCTACAGAACCGATATGCCACTGTATGTCCACCTTATCGTCGTCACAGTTACTCACACTACGAGTCTCTCGAGTTTGCAAATGTACTTCGCCGGATGACGAGGCATTTGGCTACCTTAAGAGAGTCATAGGTAATGCTGCCTGCTGCTCCCTTTTCTTTGAATCTATCCTCTCTTTATTTCGTACTGCGGCCTGTCCATGCAGAAGCGAAATCCTGCAACAAGTCCACCTTCACGTTGCCTGAGTTACTCCAACGACGATATCCTCGAGTTTTCAAGTAAATTTCGCTGAGTGACGAGGCATTTGGCTACCTTAAGAGACTCATAGTTACTCCTGCCGGCTGCTCCCATTTCTTTAGGCCTTTAAAATTCTTGCTATGGCCAGTCCTACAGAACCGATATGCCACTGTATGTCCACCTTAACGACGTCACAGTTACTCACACTACGACTCTCTCGAGTTTGCAAATGTACTTCGCCGGATGACGAGGCATTTGGCTACCTTAAGTTAGTCATAGTTCCTGCTGCCAGCTACTCCCTTTTCTTTGAATCTATCCTCTCTTTATTTCGTACTGCGGCCTGTCCATGCTGAAGCAAAATCCTGCAACAAGTCCACCTTCACGTTGCCTGAGTTACTCCAACGACGATATCCTCGAGTTTTCAAGTAAATTTCGCAGAGTGACGAGGCATTTGGCTACCTTAAGAGAGTCATAGTTACTCCTGCCGGCTGCTCCCATTTCTTTAGGCCTTTAACATTCTTGCTATGGCCAGTCCTACAGAACCGATATGCCACTGTATGTCCACCTTAACGTCGTCACAGTTACTCACACTACGAGTCTCTCGAGTTTGCAAATGTACTTCGCCGGATGACGAGGCATTTGGCTACCTTAAGGGAGTCATAGTTCCTGCTGCCAGCTACTCCCTTTTCTTTGAATCTATCCTCTCTTTATTTCGTACTGCGGCCTGTCCATGCAGAAGCAAAATCCTGCAACAAGTCCACCTTCACGTTGCCTGAGTTACTCCAACGACGATATCCTCGAGTTTTCAAGTAAATTTCGCAGAGTGACGAGGCATTTGGCTACCTTAAGAGAGTCATAGTTACTCCTGCCGGCTGCTCCCATTTCTTTAGGCCTTTAACATTCTTGCTATGGTCAGTCCTACAGAACCGATATGCCACTGTATGTCCACCTTAACGTCGTCACAGTTACTCACACTACGAGTCTCTCGAGTTTGCAAATGTACTTCGCCGGATGACGAGGCATTTGGCTACCTTAAGGGAGTCATAGTTCCTGCTGCCAGCTACTCCCTTTTCTTTGAATCTATCCTCTCTTTATTTCGTACTGCGGCCTGTCCATGCAGAAGCGAAATGCTGCAACAAGTCCACCTTCACGTTGCCTGAGTAACTCCAACGACGATATCCTCGAGTTTTCAAGTAAATTTCGCTGAGTGACGAGGCACTTGGCTACCTTAAGAGACTCTTAGTTACTCCTGCCGGCTGCTCCCATTTCTTTAGGCCTTTAACATTCTTGCTATGGCCAGTCCTACAGAACCGATATGCCACTGTATGTCCACCTTAACGTCGTCACAGTTACTCACACTACGAGTCTCTCGAGTTTGCAAATGTACTTCGCCGGATGACGAGGCATTTGGCTACCTTAAGAGAGTCATAGGTAATGCTGCCTGCTGCTCCCTTTTCTTTGAATCTATCCTCTCTTTATTTCGTACTGCGGCCTGTCCATGCAGAAGCGAAATCCTGCAACAAGTCCACCTTCACGTTGCCTGAGTTACTCCAACGACGATATCCTCGAGTTTTCAAGTAAATTTCGCTGAGTGACGAGGCATTTGGCTACCTTAAGAGACTCATAGTTACTCCTGCCGGCTGCTCCCATTTCTTTAGGCCTTTAAAATTCTTGCTATGGCCAGTCCTACAGAACCGATATGCCACTGTATGTCCACCTTAACGACGTCACAGTTACTCACACTACGACTCTCTCGAGTTTGCAAATGTACTTCGCCGGATGACGAGGCATTTGGCTACCTTAAGGGAGTCATAGTTCCTGCTGCCAGCTACTCCCTTTTCTTTGAATCTATCCTCTCTTTATTTCGTACTGCGGCCTGTCCATGCAGAAGCGAAATCCTGCAACAAGTCCACCTTCACGTTGCCTGAGTTACTCCAACGACGATATCCTCGAGTTTTCAAGTAAATTTCGCTGAGTGACGAGGCATTTGGCTACCTTAAGAGAGTCATAGTTACTCCTGCCGGCTGCTCCCATTTCTTTAGGCCTTTAACATTCTTGCTATGGCCAGTCCTACAGAACCGATATGCCACTGTATGTCCACCTTAACGTCGTCACAGTTACTCACACTACGAGTCTCTCGAGTTTGCAAATGTACTTCGCCGGATGACGAGGCATTTGGCTACCTTAAGAGAGTCATAGTTCCTGCTGCCTGCTGCTCCCTTTTCTTTGAATCTATCCTCTCTTTATTTCGTACTGCGGCCTGTCCATGCAGAAGCGAAATCCTGCAACAAGTCCACCTTCACGTTGCCTGAGTTACTCCAACGACGATATCCTCGAGTTTTCAAGTAAATTTCGCTGAGTGACGAGGCATTTGGCTACCTTAAGAGACTCATAGTTACTCCTGCCGGCTGCTCCCATTTCTTTAGGCCTTTAACATTCTTGCTATGGCCAGTCCTACAGAACCGATATGCCACTGTATGTCCACCTTAACGACGTCACAGTTACTCACACTACGACTCTCTCGAGTTTGCAAATGTACTTCGCCGGATGACGAGGCATTTGGCTACCTTAAGGGAGTCATAGTTCCTGCTGCCAGCTACTCCCTTTTCTTTGAATCTATCCTCTCTTTATTTCGTACTGCGGCCTGTCCATGCAGAAGCAAAATCCTGCAACAAGTCCACCTTCACGTTGCCTGAGTTACTCCAACGACGATATCCTCGAGTTTTCAAGTAAATTTCGCAGAGTGACGAGGCATTTGGCTACCTTAAGAGAGTCATAGTTACTCCTGCCGGCTGCTCCCATTTCTTTAGGCCTTTAACATTCTTGCTATGGCCAGTCCTACAGAACCGATATGCCACTGTATGTCCACCTTAACGTCGTCACAGTTACTCACACTACGAGTCTCTCGAGTTTGCAAATGTACTTCGCCGGATGACGAGGCATTTGGCTACCTTAAGGGAGTCATAGTTCCTGTTGCCAGCTACTCCCTTTTCTTTGAATCTATCCTCTCTTTTTATTTCGTACTGCGGCCTGTCCATGCAGAAGCGAAATCCTGCAACAAGTCCACCTTCACGTTGCCTGAGTTACTCCAACGACGATATCCTCGAGTTTTCAAGTAAATTTCGCTGAGTGACGAGGCATTTGGCTACCTTAAGAGACTCATAGTTACTCCTGCCGGCTGCTCCCATTTCTTTAGGCCTTTAAAATTCTTGCTATGGCCAGTCCTACAGAACCGATATGCCACTGTATGTCCACCTTAACGACGTCACAGTTACTCACACTACGACTCTCTCGAGTTTGCAAATGTACTTCGCCGGATGACGAGGCATTTGGCTACCTTAAGGGAGTCATAGTTCCTGCTGCCAGCTACTCCCTTTTCTTTGAATCTATCCTCTCTTTATTTCGTACTGCGGCCTGTCCATGCAGAAGCAAAATCCTGCAACAAGTCCACCTTCACGTTGCCTGAGTTACTCCAACGACGATATCCTCGAGTTTTCAAGTAAATTTCGCAGAGTGACGAGGCATTTGGCTACCTTAAGAGAGTCATAGTTACTCCTGCCGGCTGCTCCCATTTCTTTAGGCCTTTAACATTCTTGCTATGGCCAGTCCTACAGAACCGATATGCCACTGTATGTCCACCTTAACGTCGTCACAGTTACTCACACTACGAGTCTCTCGAGTTTGCAAATGTACTTCGCCGGATGACGAGGCATTTGGCTACCTTAAGGGAGTCATAGTTCCTGCTGCCAGCTACTCCCTTTTCTTTGAATCTATCCTCTCTTTTTATTTCGTACTGCGGCCTGTCCATGCAGAAGCGAAATCCTGCAACAAGTCCACCTTCACGTTGCCTGAGTTACTCCAACGACGATATCCTCGAGTTTTCAAGTAAATTTCGCTGAGTGACAAGGCATTTGGCTACCTTAAGAGAGTCATAGTTACTCCTGCCGGCTGCTCCCATTTCTTTACGCCTTTAACATTCTTGCTATGGCCAGTCCTACAGAATCGATATGCCACTGTATGTCCACCTTAACGACGTCACAGTTAACTCACAGTACTTCGCCGGATGACGAGGCATTTGGCTACCTTAAGAGAGTCATAGTTCCTGCTTCCAGCTGCTCCCTTTTCTTTGAATCTATCCTCTCTTTATTTCGTACTGCGGCCTGTCCATGCAGAAGCGAAATGCTGCAACAAGTCCACCTTCACGTTGCCTGAGTTACTCCAACGACGATATCCTCGAGTTTTCAAGTAAATTTCGCTGAGTGACGAGGCATTTGGCTACCTTAAGAGACTCATAGTTACTCCTGCCGGCTGCTCCCATTTCTTTAGGCCTTTAACATTCTTGCTATTACTAGTCCTACAGAACCGATATGCCACTGTATGTCCACCTTAACGACGTCACAGTTACTCACACTACGACTCTCTCGAGTTTGCAAATGTACTTCGCCGGATGACGAGGCATTTGGCTACCTTAAGGGAGTCATAGTTCCTGCTGCCAGCTACTCCCTTTTCTTTGAATCTATCCTCTCTTTATTTCGTACTGCGGCCTGTCCATGCAGAAGCAAAATCCTGCAACAAGTCCACCTTCACGTTGCCTGAGTTACTCCAACGACGATATCCTCGAGTTTTCAAGTAAATTTCGCAGAGTGACGAGGCATTTGGCTACCTTAAGAGAGTCATAGTTACTCCTGCCGGCTGCTCCCATTTCTTTAGGTCTTTAACATTCTTGCTATGGCCAGTCCTACAGAATCGATATGCCACTGTATGTCCACCTTAACGACGTCACAGTTACTCACAGTACTTCGCCGGATGTCGAGGCATTTGGCTACCTTAAGAGAGTCATAGTTCCTGCTTCCAGCTGCTCCCTTTTCTTTGAATCTATCCTCTCTTTATTTCGTACTGCGGCCTGTCCATGCAGAAGCGAAATGCTGCAACAAGTCCACCTTCACGTTGCCTGAGTTACTCCAACGACGATATCCTCGAGTTTTCAAGTAAATTTCGCTGAGTGACGAGGCATTTGGCTACCTTAAGAGACTCATAGTTACTCCTGCCGGCTGCTCCCATTTCTTTAGGCCTTTAAAATTCTTGCTATGGCTAGTCCTACAGAACCGATATGCCACTGTATGTCCACCTTAACGACGTCACAGTTACTCACACTACGACTCTCTCGAGTTTGCAAATGTACTTCGCCGGATGACGAGGCATTTGGCTACCTTAAGAGAGTCATAGTTCCTGCTGCCTGCTGCTCCCTTTTCTTTGAATCTATCCTCTCTTTATTTCGTACTGCGGCCTGTCCATGCAGAAGCGAAATCCTGCAACAAGTCCACCTTCACGTTGCCTGAGTTACTCCAACGACGATATCCTCGAGTTTTCAAGTAAATTTCGCTGAGTGACGAGGCATTTGGCTACCTTAAGAGACTCATAGTTACTCCTGCCGGCTGCTCCCATTTCTTTAGGCCTTTAAAATTCTTGCTATGGCCAGTCCTACAGAACCGATATGCCACTGTATGTCCACCTTAACGACGTCACAGTTACTCACACTACGACTCTCTCGAGTTTGCAAATGTACTTCGCCGGATGACGAGGCATTTGGCTACCTTAAGGGAGTCATAGTTCCTGCTGCCAGCTGCTCCCTTTTCTTTGAATCTATCCTCTCTTTATTTCGTACTGCGGCCTGTCCATGCAGAAGCAAAATCCTGCAACAAGTCCACCTTCACGTTGCCTGAGTTACTCCAACGACGATATCCTCGATTTTTCAAGTAAATTTCGCAGAGTGACGAGGCATTTGGCTACCTTAAGAGAGTCATAGTTACTCCTGCCGGCTGCTCCCATTTCTTTAGGCCTTTAACATTCTTGCTATGGCCAGTCCTACAGAACCGATATGCCACTGTATGTCCACCTTAACGGCGTCACAGTTACTCACACTACGACTCTCTCGAGTTTGCAAATGTACTTCGCCGGATGACGAGGCATTTGGCTACCTTAAGGGAGTCATAGTTCCTGCTGCCAGCTACTCCCTTTTCTTTGAATCTATCCTCTCTTTATTTCGTACTGCGGCCTGTCCATGCAGAAGCAAAATCCTGCAACAAGTCCACCTTCACGTTGCCTGAGTTACTCCAACGACGATATCCTCGAGTTTTCAAGTAAATTTCGCAGAGTGACGAGGCATTTGGCTACCTTAAGAGAGTCATAGTTACTCCTGCCGGCTGCTCCCATTTCTTTAGGCCTTTAACATTCTTGCTATGGCCAGTCCTACAGAACCGATATGCCACTGTATGTCCACCTTAACGACGTCACAGTTACTCACACTACGACTCTCTCGAGTTTGCAAATGTACTTCGCCGGATGACGAGGCATTTGGCTACCTTAAGGGAGTCATAGTTCCTGCTGCCAGCTACTCCCTTTTCTTTGAATCTATCCTCTCTTTATTTCGTACTGCGGCCTGTCCATGCAGAAGCAAAATCCTGCAACAAGTCCACCTTCACGTTGCCTGAGTTACTCCAACGACGATATCCTCGAGTTTTCAAGTAAATTTCGCAGAGTGACGAGGCATTTGGCTACCTTAAGAGAGTCATAGTTACTCCTGCCGGCTGCTACCATTTCTTTAGGCCTTTAACATTCTTGCTATGGCCAGTCCTACAGAACCGATATGCCACTGTATGTCCACCTTAACGTCGTCACAGTTACTCACACTACGAGTCTCTCGAGTTTGCAAATGTACTTCGCCGGATGACGAGGCATTTGGCTACCTTAAGGGAGTCATAGTTCCTGCTGCCAGCTACTCCCTTTTCTTTGAATCTATCCTCTCTTTATTTCGTACTGCGGCCTGTCCATGCAGAAGCGAAATCCTGCAACAAGTCCACCTTCACGTTGCCTGAGTTACTCAAACGACGATATCCTCGAGTTTTCAAGTAAATTTCGCTGAGTGACGAGGCATTTGGCTACCTTAAGAGAGTCATAGTTACTCCTGCCGGCTGCTCCCATTTCTTTACGCCTTTAACATTCTTGCTATGGCCAGTCCTACAGAATCGATATGCCACTGTATGTCCACCTTAACGACGTCACAGTTACTCACAGTACTTCGCCGGATGACGAGGCATTTGGCTACCTTAAGAGAGTCATAGTTCCTGCTTCCAGCTGCTCCCTTTTCTTTGAATCTATCCTCTCTTTATTTCGTACTGCGGCCTGTCCATGCAGAAGCGAAATGCTGCAACAAGTCCACCTTCACGTTGCCTGAGTTACTCCAACGACGATATCCTCGAGTTTTCAAGTAAATTTCGCAGAGTGACGAGGCATTTGGCTACCTTAAGAGAGTCATAGTTACTCCTGCCGGCTGCTCCCATTTCTTTAGGCCTTTAACATTCTTGCTATGGCCAGTCCTACAGAACCGATATGCCACTGTATGTCCACCTTAACGTCGTCACAGTTACTCACACTACGAGTCTCTCGAGTTTGCAAATGTACTTCGCCGGATGACGAGGCATTTAGCTACGTTAAGAGAGTCATAGTTCCTGCTGCCAGCTGCTCCCTTTTCTTTGAATCTATCCTCTCTTTAGTTCGTACTGCGGCCTGTCCATGCAGAAGCGAAATGCTGCAACAAGTCCACCTTCACGTTGCCTGAGTTACTCCAACGACGATATCCTCGAGTTTTCAAGTAAATTTCGCTGAGTGACGAGGCATTTGGCTACCTTAAGAGACTCTTAGTTACTCCTGCCGGCTGCTCCCATTTCTTTAGGCCTTTAACATTCTTGCTATGGCCAGTCCTACAGAACCGATATGCCACTGTATGTCCACCTTAACGTCGTCACAGTTACTCACACTACGAGTCTCTCGAGTTTGCAAATGTACTTCGCCGGATGACGAGGCATTTGGCTACCTTAAGAGAGTCATAGTTCCTGCTGCCTGCTGCTCCCTTTTCTTTGAATCTATCCTCTCTTTATTTCGTACTGCGGCCTGTCCATGCAGAAGCGAAATCCTGCAACAAGTCCACCTTCACGTTGCCTGAGTTACTCCAACGACGATATCCTCGAGTTTTCAAGTAAATTTCGCTGAGTGACGAGGCATTTCGCTACCTTAAGAGACTCATAGTTACTCCTGCCGGCTGCTCCCATTTCTTTAGGCCTTTAAAATTCTTGCTATGGCTAGTCCTACAGAACCGATATGCCACTGTATGTCCACCTTAACGACGTCACAGTTACTCACACTACGACTCTCTCGAGTTTGCAAATGTACTTCGCCGGATGACGAGGCATTTGGCTACCTTAAGGGAGTCATAGTTCCTGCTGCCAGCTACCCCCTTTTCTTTGAATCTATCCTCTCTTTATTTCGTACTGCGGCCTGTCCATGCAGAAGCGAAATCCTGCAACAAGTCCACCTTCACGTTGCCTGAGTTACTCCAACGACGATATCCTCGAGTTTTCAAGTAAATTTCGCTGAGTGACGAGGCATTTGGCTACCTTAAGAGAGTCATAGTTACTCCTGCCGGCTGCTCCCATTTCTTTACGCCTTTAACATTCTTGCTATGGCCAGTCCTACAGAATCGATATGCCACTGTATGTCCACCTTAACGACGTCACAGTTACTCACAGTACTTCGCCGGATGACGAGGCATTTGGCTACCTTAAGAGAGTCATAGTTCCTGCTTCCAGCTGCTCCCTTTTCTTTGAATCTATCCTCTCTTTATTTCGTACTGCGGCCTGTCCATGCAGAAGCGAAATGCTGCAACAAGTCCACCTTCACGTTGCCTGAGTTACTCCAACGACGATATCCTCGAGTTTTCAAGTAAATTTCGCAGAGTGACGAGGCATTTGGCTACCTTAAGAGAGTCATAGTTACTCCTGCCGGCTGCTCCCATTTCTTTAGGCCTTTAACATTCTTGCTATGGCCAGTCCTACAGAACCGATATGCCACTGTATGTCCACCTTAACGTCGTCACAGTTACTCACACTACGAGTCTCTCGAGTTTGCAAATGTACTTCGCCGGATGACGAGGCATTTAGCTACGTTAAGAGAGTCATAGTTCCTGCTGCCAGCTGCTCCCTTTTCTTTGAATCTATCCTCTCTTTAGTTCGTACTGCGGCCTGTCCATGCAGAAGCGAAATCCTGCAACAAGTCCACCTTCACGTTGCCTGAGTTACTCCAACGACGATATCCTCGAGTTTTCAAGTAAATTTCGCTGAGTGACGAGGCATTTGGCTACCTTAAGAGACTCATAGTTACTCCTGCCGGCTGCTCCCATTTCTTTAGGCCTTTAAAATTCTTGCTATGGCCAGTCCTACAGAACCGATATGCCACTGTATGTCCACCTTAACGACGTCACAGTTACTCACACTACGACTCTCTCGAGTTTGCAAATGTACTTCGCCGGATGACGAGGCATTTGGCTACCTTAAGGGAGTCATAGTTCCTGCTGCCAGCTGCTCCCTTTTCTTTGAATCTATCCTCTCTTTATTTCGTACTGCGGCCTGTCCATGCAGAAGCAAAATCCTGCAACAAGTCCACCTTCACGTTGCCTGAGTTACTCCAACGACGATATCCTCGAGTTTTCAAGTAAATTTCGCAGAGTGACGAGGCATTTGGCTACCTTAAGAGAGTCATAGTTACTCCTGCCGGCTGCTCCCATTTCTTTAGGCCTTTAACATTCTTGCTATGGCCAGTCCTACAGAACCGATATGCCACTGTATGTCCACCTTAACGGCGTCACAGTTACTCACACTACGACTCTCTCGAGTTTGCAAATGTACTTCGCCGGATGACGAGGCATTTGGCTACCTTAAGGGAGTCATAGTTCCTGCTGCCAGCTACTCCCTTTTCTTTGAATCTATCCTCTCTTTATTTCGTACTGCGGCCTGTCCATGCAGAAGCAAAATCCTGCAACAAGTCCACCTTCACGTTGCCTGAGTTACTCCAACGACGATATCCTCGAGTTTTCAAGTAAATTTCGCAGAGTGACGAGGCATTTGGCTACCTTAAGAGAGTCATAGTTACTCCTGCCGGCTGCTCCCATTTCTTTAGGCCTTTAACATTCTTGCTATGGCCAGTCCTACAGAACCGATATGCCACTGTATGTCCACCTTAACGACGTCACAGTTACTCACACTACGACTCTCTCGAGTTTGCAAATGTACTTCGCCGGATGACGAGGCATTTGGCTACCTTAAGGGAGTCATAGTTCCTGCTGCCAGCTACTCCCTTTTCTTTGAATCTATCCTCTCTTTATTTCGTACTGCGGCCTGTCCATGCAGAAGCAAAATCCTGCAACAAGTCCACCTTCACGTTGCCTGAGTTACTCCAACGACGATATCCTCGAGTTTTCAAGTAAATTTCGCAGAGTGACGAGGCATTTGGCTACCTTAAGAGAGTCATAGTTACTCCTGCCGGCTGCTACCATTTCTTTAGGCCTTTAACATTCTTGCTATGGCCAGTCCTACAGAACCGATATGCCACTGTATGTCCACCTTAACGTCGTCACAGTTACTCACACTACGAGTCTGTCGAGTTTGCAAATGTACTTCGCCGGATGACGAGGCATTTGGCTACCTTAAGGGAGTCATAGTTCCTGCTGCCAGCTACTCCCTTTTCTTTGAATCTATCCTCTCTTTATTTCGTACTGCGGCCTGTCCATGCAGAAGCGAAATCCTGCAACAAGTCCACCTTCACGTTGCCTGAGTTACTCCAACGACGATATCCTCGAGTTTTCAAGTAAATTTCGCTGAGTGACGAGGCATTTGGCTACCTTAAGAGAGTCATAGTTACTCCTGCCGGCTGCTCCCATTTCTTTACGCCTTTAACATTCTTGCTATGGCCAGTCCTACAGAATCGATATGCCACTGTATGTCCACCTTAACGACGTCACAGTTACTCACAGTACTTCGCCGGATGACGAGGCATTTGGCTACCTTAAGAGAGTCATAGTTCCTGCTTCCAGCTGCTCCCTTTTCTTTGAATCTATCCTCTCTTTATTTCGTACTGCGGCCTGTCCATGCAGAAGCGAAATGCTGCAACAAGTCCACCTTCACGTTGCCTGAGTTACTCCAACGACGATATCCTCGAGTTTTCAAGTAAATTTCGCAGAGTGACGAGGCATTTGGCTACCTTAAGAGAGTCATAGTTTCTCCTGCCGGCTGCTCCCATTTCTTTAGGCCTTTAACATTCTTGCTATGGCCAGTCCTACAGAACCGATATGCCACTGTATGTCCACCTTAACGTCGTCACAGTTACTCACACTACGAGTCTCTCGAGTTTGCAAATGTACTTCGCCGGATGACGAGGCATTTAGCTACGTTAAGAGAGTCATAGTTCCTGCTGCCAGCTGCTCCCTTTTCTTTGAATCTATCCTCTCTTTAGTTCGTACTGCGGACTGTCCATGCAGAAGCGAAATGCTGCAACAAGTCCACCTTCACGTTGCCTGAGTTACTCCAACGACGATATCCTCGAGTTTTCAAGTAAATTTCGCTGAGTGACGAGGCATTTGGCTACCTTAAGAGACTCTTAGTTACTCCTGCCGGCTGCTCCCATTTCTTTAGGCCTTTAACATTCTTGCTATGGCCAGTCCTACAGAACCGATATGCCACTGTATGTCCACCTTAACGTCGTCACAGTTACTCACACTACGAGTCTCTCGAGTTTGCAAATGTACTTCGCCGGATGACGAGGCATTTGGCTACCTTAAGAGAGTCATAGTTCCTGCTGCCTGCTGCTCCCTTTTCTTTGAATCTATCCTCTCTTTATTTCGTACTGCGGCCTGTCCATGCAGAAGCGAAATCCTGCAACAAGTCCACCTTCACGTTGCCTGAGTTACTCCAACGACGATATCCTCGAGTTTTCAAGTAAATTTCGCTGAGTGACGAGGCATTTCGCTACCTTAAGAGACTCATAGTTACTCCTGCCGGCTGCTCCCATTTCTTTAGGCCTTTAAAATTCTTGCTATGGCTAGTCCTACAGAACCGATATGCCACTGTATGTCCACCTTAACGACGTCACAGTTACTCACACTACGACTCTCTCGAGTTTGCAAATGTACTTCGCCGGATGACGAGGCATTTGGCTACCTTAAGGGAGTCATAGTTCCTGCTGCCAGCTACCCCCTTTTCTTTGAATCTATCCTCTCTTTATTTCGTACTGCGGCCTGTCCATGCAGAAGCGAAATCCTGCAACAAGTCCACCTTCACGTTGCCTGAGTTACTCCAACGACGATATCCTCGAGTTTTCAAGTAAATTTCGCTGAGTGACGAGGCATTTGGCTACCTTAAGAGAGTCATAGTTATTCCTGCCGGCTGCTCCCATTTCTTTACGCCTTTAACATTCTTGCTATGGCCAGTCCTACAGAATCGATATGCCACTGTATGTCCACCTTAACGACGTCACAGTTACTCACAGTACTTCGCCGGATGACGAGGCATTTGGCTACCTTAAGAGAGTCATAGTTCCTGCTTCCAGCTGCTCCCTTTTCTTTGAATCTATCCTCTCTTTATTTCGTACTGCGGCCTGTCCATGCAGAAGCGAAATGCTGCAACAAGTCCACCTTCACGTTGCCTGAGTTACTCCAACGACGATATCCTCGAGTTTTCAAGTAAATTTCGCAGAGTGACGAGGCATTTGGCTACCTTAAGAGAGTCATAGTTACTCCTGCCGGCTGCTCCCATTTCTTTAGGCCTTTAACATTCTTGCTATGGCCAGTCCTACAGAACCGATATGCCACTGTATGTCCACCTTAACGTCGTCACAGTTACTCACACTACGAGTCTCTCGAGTTTGCAAATGTACTTCGCCGGATGACGAGGCATTTAGCTACGTTAAGAGAGTCATAGTTCCTGCTGCCAGCTGCTCCCTTTTCTTTGAATCTATCCTCTCTTTAGTTCGTACTGCGGCCTGTCCATGCAGAAGCGAAATGCTGCAACAAGTCCACCTTCACGTTGCCTGAGTTACTCCAACGACGATATCCTCGAGTTTTCAAGTAAATTTCGCTGAGTGACGAGGCATTTGGCTACCTTAAGAGACTCTTAGTTACTCCTGCCGGCTGCTCCCATTTCTTTAGGCCTTTAACATTCTTGCTATGGCCAGTCCTACAGAACCGATATGCCACTGTATGTCCACCTTAACGTCGTCACAGTTACTCACACTACGAGTCTCTCGAGTTTGCAAATGTACTTCGCCGGATGACGAGGCATTTGGTTACCTTAAGAGAGTCATAGTTCCTGCTGCCTGCTGCTCCCTTTTCTTTGAATCTATCCTCTCTTTATTTCGTACTGCGGCCTGTCCATGCAGAAGCGAAATCCTGCAACAAGTCCACCTTCACGTTGCCTGAGTTACTCCAACGACGATATCCTCGAGTTTTCAAGTAAATTTCGCTGAGTGACGAGGCATTTGGCTACCTTAAGAGAGTCATAGTTACTCCTGCCGGCTGCTCCCATTTCTTTAGGCCTTTAAAATTCTTGCTATGGCTAGTCCTACAGAACCGATATGCCACTGTATGTCCACCTTAACGACGTCACAGTTACTCACACTACGACTCTCTCGAGTTTGCAAATGTACTTCGCCGGATGACGAGGCATTTGGCTACCTTAAGGGAGTCATAGTTCCTGCTGCCAGCTACCCCCTTTTCTTTGAATCTATCCTCTCTTTATGTCGCACTGCGGCCTGTCCATGCAGAAGCGAAATGCTGCAACAAGTCCACCTTCACGTTGCCTGAGTTACTCCATCGACGATATCCTCGAGTTTTCAAGTAAATTTCGCTGAGTGACGAGGCATTTGGCTACCTTAAGAGACTCTTAGTTACTCCTGCCGGCTGCTCCCATTTCTTTAGGCCTTTAACATTCTTGCTATGGCCAGTCCTACAGAACCGATATGCCACTGTATGTCCACCTTAACGTCGTCACAGTTACTCACACTACGAGTCTCTCGAGTTTGCAAATGTACTTCGCCGGATGACGAGGCATTTGGCTACCTTAAGAGAGTCATAGTTCCTGCTGCCTGCTGCTCCCTTTTCTTTGAATCTATCCTCTCTTTATTTCGTACTGCGGCCTGTCCATGCAGAAGCGAAATCCTGCAACATGTCCACCTTCACGTTGCCTGAGCTACTCCAACGACGATATCCTCGAGTTTTCAAGTAAATTTCGATGAGTGACGAGTCATTTCGCTACCTTAAGAGACTCATAGTTACTCCTGCCGGCTGCTCCCATTTCTTTACGCCTTTAACATTCTTGCTATGGCCAGTCCTACAGAATCGATATGCCACTGTATGTCCACCTTAACGACGTCACAGTTACTCACAGTACTTCGTCAGATGACGAGGCATTTGGCTACCTTAAGAGAGTCATAGTTCCTGCTTCCAGCTGCTCCCTTTTCTTTGAATCTATCCTCTCTTTATTTCGTACTGCGGCCTGTCCATGCAGAAGCGAAATGCTGCAACAAGTCCACCTTCACGTTGCCTGAGTTACTCCAACGACGATATCCTCGAGTTTTCAAGTAAATTTCGCAGAGTGACGAGGCATTTGGCTACCTTAAGAGAGTCATAGTTACTCCTGCCGGCTGCTCCCATTTCTTTAGGCCTTTAACATTCTTGCTATGGCCAGTCCTACAGAACCGATATGCCACTGTATGTCCACCTTAACGTCGTCACAGTTACTCACACTACGAGTCTCTCGAGTTTGCAAATGTACTTCGCCGGATGACGAGGCATTTAGCTACGTTAAGAGAGTCATAGTTCCTGCTGCCAGCTGCTCCCTTTTCTTTGAATCTATCCTCTCTTTAGTTCGTACTGCGGCCTGTCCATGCAGAAGCGAAATGCTGCAACAAGTCCACCTTCACGTTGCCTGAGTTACTCCAACGACGATATCCTCGAGTTTTCAAGTAAATTTCGCAGAGTGACGAGGCATTTGGCTACCTTAAGAGAGTCATAGTTACTCCTGCCGGCTGCTACCATTTCTTTAGGCCTTTAACATTCTTGCTATGGCCAGTCCTACAGAACCGATATGCCACTGTATGTCCACCTTAACGTCGTCACAGTTACTCACACTACGAGTCTGTCGAGTTTGCAAATGTACTTCGCCGGATGACGAGGCATTTGGCTACCTTAAGGGAGTCATAGTTCCTGCTGCCAGCTACTCCCTTTTCTTTGAATCTATCCTCTCTTTATTTCGTACTGCGGCCTGTCCATGCAGAAGCGAAATCCTGCAACAAGTCCACCTTCACGTTGCCTGAGTTACTCCAACGACGATATCCTCGAGTTTTCAAGTAAATTTCGCTGAGTGACGAGGCATTTGGCTACCTTAAGAGAGTCATAGTTACTCCTGCCGGCTGCTCCCATTTCTTTACGCCTTTAACATTCTTGCTATGGCCAGTCCTACAGAATCGATATGCCACTGTATGTCCACCTTAACGACGTCACAGTTACTCACAGTACTTCGCCGGATGACGAGGCATTTGGCTACCTTAAGAGAGTCATAGTTCCTGCTTCCAGCTGCTCCCTTTTCTTTGAATCTATCCTCTCTTTATTTCGTACTGCGGCCTGTCCATGCAGAAGCGAAATGCTGCAACAAGTCCACCTTCACGTTGCCTGAGTTACTCCAACGACGATATCCTCGAGTTTTCAAGTAAATTTCGCAGAGTGACGAGGCATTTGGCTACCTTAAGAGAGTCATAGTTTCTCCTGCCGGCTGCTCCCATTTCTTTAGGCCTTTAACATTCTTGCTATGGCCAGTCCTACAGAACCGATATGCCACTGTATGTCCACCTTAACGTCGTCACAGTTACTCACACTACGAGTCTCTCGAGTTTGCAAATGTACTTCGCCGGATGACGAGGCATTTAGCTACGTTAAGAGAGTCATAGTTCCTGCTGCCAGCTGCTCCCTTTTCTTTGAATCTATCCTCTCTTTAGTTCGTACTGCGGACTGTCCATGCAGAAGCGAAATGCTGCAACAAGTCCACCTTCACGTTGCCTGAGTTACTCCAACGACGATATCCTCGAGTTTTCAAGTAAATTTCGCTGAGTGACGAGGCATTTGGCTACCTTAAGAGACTCTTAGTTACTCCTGCCGGCTGCTCCCATTTCTTTAGGCCTTTAACATTCTTGCTATGGCCAGTCCTACAGAACCGATATGCCACTGTATGTCCACCTTAACGTCGTCACAGTTACTCACACTACGAGTCTCTCGAGTTTGCAAATGTACTTCGCCGGATGACGAGGCATTTGGCTACCTTAAGAGAGTCATAGTTCCTGCTGCCTGCTGCTCCCTTTTCTTTGAATCTATCCTCTCTTTATTTCGTACTGCGGCCTGTCCATGCAGAAGCGAAATCCTGCAACAAGTCCACCTTCACGTTGCCTGAGTTACTCCAACGACGATATCCTCGAGTTTTCAAGTAAATTTCGCTGAGTGACGAGGCATTTCGCTACCTTAAGAGACTCATAGTTACTCCTGCCGGCTGCTCCCATTTCTTTAGGCCTTTAAAATTCTTGCTATGGCTAGTCCTACAGAACCGATATGCCACTGTATGTCCACCTTAACGACGTCACAGTTACTCACACTACGACTCTCTCGAGTTTGCAAATGTACTTCGCCGGATGACGAGGCATTTGGCTACCTTAAGGGAGTCATAGTTCCTGCTGCCAGCTACCCCCTTTTCTTTGAATCTATCCTCTCTTTATTTCGTACTGCGGCCTGTCCATGCAGAAGCGAAATCCTGCAACAAGTCCACCTTCACGTTGCCTGAGTTACTCCAACGACGATATCCTCGAGTTTTCAAGTAAATTTCGCTGAGTGACGAGGCATTTGGCTACCTTAAGAGAGTCATAGTTATTCCTGCCGGCTGCTCCCATTTCTTTACGCCTTTAACATTCTTGCTATGGCCAGTCCTACAGAATCGATATGCCACTGTATGTCCACCTTAACGACGTCACAGTTACTCACAGTACTTCGCCGGATGACGAGGCATTTGGCTACCTTAAGAGAGTCATAGTTCCTGCTTCCAGCTGCTCCCTTTTCTTTGAATCTATCCTCTCTTTATTTCGTACTGCGGCCTGTCCATGCAGAAGCGAAATGCTGCAACAAGTCCACCTTCACGTTGCCTGAGTTACTCCAACGACGATATCCTCGAGTTTTCAAGTAAATTTCGCAGAGTGACGAGGCATTTGGCTACCTTAAGAGAGTCATAGTTACTCCTGCCGGCTGCTCCCATTTCTTTAGGCCTTTAACATTCTTGCTATGGCCAGTCCTACAGAACCGATATGCCACTGTATGTCCACCTTAACGTCGTCACAGTTACTCACACTACGAGTCTCTCGAGTTTGCAAATGTACTTCGCCGGATGACGAGGCATTTAGCTACGTTAAGAGAGTCATAGTTCCTGCTGCCAGCTGCTCCCTTTTCTTTGAATCTATCCTCTCTTTAGTTCGTACTGCGGCCTGTCCATGCAGAAGCGAAATGCTGCAACAAGTCCACCTTCACGTTGCCTGAGTTACTCCAACGACGATATCCTCGAGTTTTCAAGTAAATTTCGCTGAGTGACGAGGCATTTGGCTACCTTAAGAGACTCTTAGTTACTCCTGCCGGCTGCTCCCATTTCTTTAGGCCTTTAACATTCTTGCTATGGCCAGTCCTACAGAACCGATATGCCACTGTATGTCCACCTTAACGTCGTCACAGTTACTCACACTACGAGTCTCTCGAGTTTGCAAATGTACTTCGCCGGATGACGAGGCATTTGGTTACCTTAAGAGAGTCATAGTTCCTGCTGCCTGCTGCTCCCTTTTCTTTGAATCTATCCTCTCTTTATTTCGTACTGCGGCCTGTCCATGCAGAAGCGAAATCCTGCAACAAGTCCACCTTCACGTTGCCTGAGTTACTCCAACGACGATATCCTCGAGTTTTCAAGTAAATTTCGCTGAGTGACGAGGCATTTGGCTACCTTAAGAGAGTCATAGTTACTCCTGCCGGCTGCTCCCATTTCTTTAGGCCTTTAAAATTCTTGCTATGGCTAGTCCTACAGAACCGATATGCCACTGTATGTCCACCTTAACGACGTCACAGTTACTCACACTACGACTCTCTCGAGTTTGCAAATGTACTTCGCCGGATGACGAGGCATTTGGCTACCTTAAGGGAGTCATAGTTCCTGCTGCCAGCTACCCCCTTTTCTTTGAATCTATCCTCTCTTTATGTCGCACTGCGGCCTGTCCATGCAGAAGCGAAATGCTGCAACAAGTCCACCTTCACGTTGCCTGAGTTACTCCATCGACGATATCCTCGAGTTTTCAAGTAAATTTCGCTGAGTGACGAGGCATTTGGCTACCTTAAGAGACTCTTAGTTACTCCTGCCGGCTGCTCCCATTTCTTTAGGCCTTTAACATTCTTGCTATGGCCAGTCCTACAGAACCGATATGCCACTGTATGTCCACCTTAACGTCGTCACAGTTACTCACACTACGAGTCTCTCGAGTTTGCAAATGTACTTCGCCGGATGACGAGGCATTTGGCTACCTTAAGAGAGTCATAGTTCCTGCTGCCTGCTGCTCCCTTTTCTTTGAATCTATCCTCTCTTTATTTCGTACTGCGGCCTGTCCATGCAGAAGCGAAATCCTGCAACATGTCCACCTTCACGTTGCCTGAGCTACTCCAACGACGATATCCTCGAGTTTTCAAGTAAATTTCGATGAGTGACGAGTCATTTCGCTACCTTAAGAGACTCATAGTTACTCCTGCCGGCTGCTCCCATTTCTTTACGCCTTTAACATTCTTGCTATGGCCAGTCCTACAGAATCGATATGCCACTGTATGTCCACCTTAACGACGTCACAGTTACTCACAGTACTTCGTCAGATGACGAGGCATTTGGCTACCTTAAGAGAGTCATAGTTCCTGCTTCCAGCTGCTCCCTTTTCTTTGAATCTATCCTCTCTTTATTTCGTACTGCGGCCTGTCCATGCAGAAGCGAAATGCTGCAACAAGTCCACCTTCACGTTGCCTGAGTTACTCCAACGACGATATCCTCGAGTTTTCAAGTAAATTTCGCAGAGTGACGAGGCATTTGGCTACCTTAAGAGAGTCATAGTTACTCCTGCCGGCTGCTCCCATTTCTTTAGGCCTTTAACATTCTTGCTATGGCCAGTCCTACAGAACCGATATGCCACTGTATGTCCACCTTAACGTCGTCACAGTTACTCACACTACGAGTCTCTCGAGTTTGCAAATGTACTTCGCCGGATGACGAGGCATTTAGCTACGTTAAGAGAGTCATAGTTCCTGCTGCCAGCTGCTCCCTTTTCTTTGAATCTATCCTCTCTTTAGTTCGTACTGCGGCCTGTCCATGCAGAAGCGAAATGCTGCAACAAGTCCACCTTCACGTTGCCTGAGTTACTCCAACGACGATATCCTCGAGTTTTCAAGTAAATTTCGCTGAGTGACGAGGCATTTGGCTACCTTAAGAGACTCTTAGTTACTCCTGCCGGCTGCTCCCATTTCTTTAGGCCTTTAACATTCTTGCTATGGCCAGTCCTACAGAACCGATATGCCACTGTATGTCCACCTTAACGTCGTCACAGTTACTCACACTACGAGTCTCTCGAGATTGCAAATGTACTTCGCCGGATGACGAGGCATTTGGCTACCTTAAGAGAGTCATAGTTCCTGCTGCCTGCTGCTCCCTTTTCTTTGAATCTATCCTCTCTTTATTTCGTACTGCGGCCTGTCCATGCAGAAGCGAAATCCTGCAACAAGTCCACCTTCACGTTGCCTGAGTTACTCCAACGACGATATCCTCGAGTTTTCAAGTAAATTTCGCTGAGTGACGAGGCATTTCGCTACCTTAAGAGACTCATAGTTACTCCTGCCGGCTGCTCCCATTTCTTTAGGCCTTTAAAATTCTTGCTATGGCTAGTCCTACAGAACCGATATGCCACTGTATGTCCACCTTAACGACGTCACAGTTACTCACACTACGACTCTCTCGAGTTTGCAAATGTACTTCGCCGGATGACGAGGCATTTGGCTACCTTAAGGGAGTCATAGTTCCTGCTGCCAGCTACCCCCTTTTCTTTGAATCTATCCTCTCTTTATTTCGTACTGCGGCCTGTCCATGCAGAAGCGAAATCCTGCAACAAGTCCACCTTCACGTTGCCTGAGTTACTCCAACGACGATATCCTCGAGTTTTCAAGTAAATTTCGCTGAGTGACGAGGCATTTGGCTACCTTAAGAGAGTCATAGTTACTCCTGCCGGCTGCTCCCATTTCTTTACGCCTTTAACATTCTTGCTATGGCCAGTCCTACAGAATCGATATGCCACTGTATGTCCACCTTAACGACGTCACAGTTACTCACAGTACTTCGCCGGATGACGAGGCATTTGGCTACCTTAAGAGAGTCATAGTTCCTGCTTCCAGCTGCTCCCTTTTCTTTGAATCTATCCTCTAGTTATTTCGTACTGCGGCCGGTCCATGCAGAAGCGAAATGCTGCAACAAGTCCACCTTCACGTTGCCTGAGTTACTCCAACGACGATATCCTCGAGTTTTCAAGTAAATTTCGCAGAGTGACGAGGCATTTGGCTACCTTAAGAGAGTCATAATTACTCCTGCCGGCTGCTCCCATTTCTTTAGGCCTTTAACATTCTTGCTATGGCCAGTCCTACAGAACCGATATGCCACTGTATGTCCACCTTAACGTCGTCACAGTTACTCACACTACGAGTCTCTCGAGTTTGCAAATGTACTTCGCCGGATGACGAGGCATTTAGCTACGTTAAGAGAGTCATAGTTCCTGCTGCCAGCTGCTCCCTTTTCTTTGAATCTATCCTCTCTTTAGTTCGTACTGCGGCCTGTCCATGCAGAAGCGAAATGCTGCAACAAGTCCACCTTCACGTTGCCTGAGTTACTCCAACGACGATATCCTCGAGTTTTCAAGTAAATTTCGCTGAGTGACGAGGCATTTGGCTACCTTAAGAGACTCTTAGTTACTCCTGCCGGCTGCTCCCATTTCTTTAGGCCTTTAACATTCTTGCTATGGCCAGTCCTACAGAACCGATATGCCACTGTATGTCCACCTTAACGTCGTCACAGTTACTCACACTACGAGTCTCTCGAGTTTGCAAATGTACTTCGCCGGATGACGAGGCATTTGATACCTTAAGAGAGTCATAGTTCCTGCTGCCTGCTGCTCCCTTTTCTTTGAATCTATCCTCTCTTTATTTCGTACTGCGGCCTGTCCATGCAGAAGCGAAATCCTGCAACAAGTCCACCTTCACGTTGCCTGAGTTACTCCAACGACGATATCCTCGAGTTTTCAAGTAAATTTCGCTGAGTGACGAGGCATTTCGCTACCTTAAGAGACTCATAGTTACTCCTGCCGGCTGCTCCCATTTCTTTAGGCCTTTAAAATTCTTGCTATGGCTAGTCCTACAGAACCGATATGCCACTGTATGTCCACCTTAACGACGTCACAGTTACTCACACTACGACTCTCTCGAGTTTGCAAATGTACTTCGCCGGATGACGAGGCATTTGGCTACCTTAAGGGAGTCATAGTTCCTGCTGCCAGCTACCCCCTTTTCTTTGAATCTATCCTCTCTTTATTTCGTACTGCGGCCTGTCCATGCAGAAGCGAAATCCTGCAACAAGTCCACCTTCACGTTGCCTGAGTTACTCCAACGACGATATCCTCGAGTTTTCAAGTAAATTTCGCTGAGTGACGAGGCATTTGGCTACCTTAAGAGAGTCATAGTTACTCCTGCCGGCTGCTCCCATTTCTTTACGCCTTTAACATTCTTGCTATGGCCAGTCCTACAGAATCGATATGCCACTGTATGTCCACCTTAACGACGTCACAGTTACTCACAGTACTTCGCCGGATGACGAGGCATTTGGCTACCTTAAGAGAGTCATAGTTCCTGCTTCCAGCTGCTCCCTTTTCTTTGAATCTATCCTCTCTTTATTTCGTACTGCGGCCTGTCCATGCAGAAGCGAAATGCTGCAACAAGTCCACCTTCACGTTGCCTGAGTTACTCCAACGACGATATCCTCGAGTTTTCAAGTAAATTTCGCAGAGTGACGAGGCATTTGGCTACCTTAAGAGAGTCATAGTTACTCCTGCCGGCTGCTCCCATTTCTTTAGGCCTTTAACATTCTTGCTATGGCCAGTCCTACAGAACCGATATGCCACTGTATGTCCACCTTAACGTCGTCACAGTTACTCACACTACGAGTCTCTCGAGATTGCAAATGTACTTCGCCGGATGACGAGGCATTTGGCTACCTTAAGAGAGTCATAGTTCCTGCTGCCTGCTGCTCCCTTTTCTTTGAATCTATCCTCTCTTTATTTCGTACTGCGGCCTGTCCATGCAGAAGCGAAATCCTGCAACAAGTCCACCTTCACGTTGCCTGAGTTACTCCAACGACGATATCCTCGAGTTTTCAAGTAAATTTCGCTGAGTGACGAGGCATTTCGCTACCTTAAGAGACTCATAGTTACTCCTGCCGGCTGCTCCCATTTCTTTAGGCCTTTAAAATTCTTGCTATGGCTAGTCCTACAGAACCGATATGCCACTGTATGTCCACCTTAACGACGTCACAGTTACTCACACTACGACTCTCTCGAGTTTGCAAATGTACTTCGCCGGATGACGAGGCATTTGGCTACCTTAAGGGAGTCATAGTTCCTGCTGCCAGCTACCCCCTTTTCTTTGAATCTATCCTCTCTTTATTTCGTACTGCGGCCTGTCCATGCAGAAGCGAAATCCTGCAACAAGTCCACCTTCACGTTGCCTGAGTTACTCCAACGACGATATCCTCGAGTTTTCAAGTAAATTTCGCTGAGTGACGAGGCATTTGGCTACCTTAAGAGAGTCATAGTTACTCCTGCCGGCTGCTCCCATTTCTTTACGCCTTTAACATTCTTGCTATGGCCAGTCCTACAGAATCGATATGCCACTGTATGTCCACCTTAACGACGTCACAGTTACTCACAGTACTTCGCCGGATGACGAGGCATTTGGCTACCTTAAGAGAGTCATAGTTCCTGCTTCCAGCTGCTCCCTTTTCTTTGAATCTATCCTCTAGTTATTTCGTACTGCGGCCTGTCCATGCAGAAGCGAAATGCTGCAACAAGTCCACCTTCACGTTGCCTGAGTTACTCCAACGACGATATCCTCGAGTTTTCAAGTAAATTTCGCAGAGTGACGAGGCATTTGGCTACCTTAAGAGAGTCATAATTACTCCTGCCGGCTGCTCCCATTTCTTTAGGCCTTTAACATTCTTGATATGGCCAGTCCTACAGAACCGATATGCCACTGTATGTCCACCTTAACGTCGTCACAGTTACTCACACTACGAGTCTCTCGAGTTTGCAAATGTACTTCGCCGGATGACGAGGCATTTGGCTACCTTAAGGGAGTCATAGTTCCTGCTGCCAGCTACTCCCTTTTCTTTGAATCTATCCTCTCTTTATTTCGTACTGCGGCCTGTCCATGCAGAAGCGAAATCCTGCAACAAGTCCACCTTCACGTTGCCTGAGTTACTCCAACGACGATATCCTCGAGTTTTCAAGTAAATTTCGCTGAGTGACGAGGCATTTGGCTACCTTAAGAGAGTCATAGTTACTCCTGCCGGCTGCTCCCATTTCTTTACGCCTTTAACATTCTTGCTATGGCCAGTCCTACAGAATCGATATGCCACTGTATGTCCACCTTAACGACGTCACAGTTACTCACAGTACTTCGCCGGATGACGAGGCATTTGGCTACCTTAAGAGAGTCATAGTTCCTGCTTCCAGCTGCTCCCTTTTCTTTGAATCTATCCTCTCTTTATTTCGTACTGCGGCCTGTCCATGCAGAAGCGAAATGCTGCAACAAGTCCACCTTCACGTTGCCTGAGTTACTCCAACGACGATATCCTCGAGTTTTCAAGTAAATTTCGCAGAGTGACGAGGCATTTGGCTACCTTAAGAGAGTCATAGTTACTCCTGCCGGCTGCTCCCATTTCTTTAGGCCTTTAACATTCTTGCTATGGCCAGTCCTACAGAACCGATATGCCACTGTATGTCCACCTTAACGTCGTCACAGTTACTCACACTACGAGTCTCTCGAGATTGCAAATGTACTTCGCCGGATGACGAGGCATTTGGCTACCTTAAGAGAGTCATAGTTCCTGCTGCCTGCTGCTCCCTTTTCTTTGAATCTATCCTCTCTTTATTTCGTACTGCGGCCTGTCCATGCAGAAGCGAAATCCTGCAACAAGTCCACCTTCACGTTGCCTGAGTTACTCCAACGACGATATCCTCGAGTTTTCAAGTAAATTTCGCTGAGTGACGAGGCATTTCGCTACCTTAAGAGACTCATAGTTACTCCTGCCGGCTGCTCCCATTTCTTTAGGCCTTTAAAATTCTTGCTATGGCTAGTCCTACAGAACCGATATGCCACTGTATGTCCACCTTAACGACGTCACAGTTACTCACACTACGACTCTCTCGAGTTTGCAAATGTACTTCGCCGGATGACGAGGCATTTGGCTACCTTAAGGGAGTCATAGTTCCTGCTGCCAGCTACCCCCTTTTCTTTGAATCTATCCTCTCTTTATTTCGTACTGCGGCCTGTCCATTCAGAAGCGAAATCCTGCAACAAGTCCACCTTCACGTTGCCTGAGTTACTCCAACGACGATATCCTCGAGTTTTCAAGTAAATTTCGCTGAGTGACGAGGCATTTGGCTACCTTAAGAGAGTCATAGTTACTCCTGCCGGCTGCTCCCATTTCTTTACGCCTTTAACATTCTTGCTATGGCCAGTCCTACAGAATCGATATGCCACTGTATGTCCACCTTAACGACGTCACAGTTACAAACAGTACTTCGCCGGATGACGAGGCATTTGGCTACCTTAAGAGAGTCATAGTTCCTGCTTCCAGCTGCTCCCTTTTCTTTGAATCTATCCTCTAGTTATTTCGTACTGCGGCCTGTCCATGCAGAAGCGAAATGCTGCAACAAGTCCACCTTCACGTTGCCTGAGTTACTCCAACGACGATATCCTCGAGTTTTCAAGTAAATTTCGCAGAGTGACGAGGCATTTGGCTACCTTAAGAGAGTCATAATTACTCCTGCCGGCTGCTCCCATTTCTTTAGGCCTTTAACATTCTTGATATGGCCAGTCCTACAGAACCGATATGCCACTGTATGTCCACCTTAACGTCGTCACAGTTACTCACACTACGAGTCTCTCGAGTTTGCAAATGTACTTCGCCGGATGACGAGGCATTTAGCTACGTTAAGAGAGTCATAGTTCCTGCTGCCAGCTGCTCCCTTTTCTTTGAATCTATCCTCTCTTTAGTTCGTACTGCGGCCTGTCCATGCAGAAGCGAAATGCTGCAACAAGTCCACCTTCACGTTGCCTGAGTTACTCCAACGACGATATCCTCGAGTTTTCAAGTAAATTTCGCTGAGTGACGAGGCATTTGGCTACCTTAAGAGACTCTTAGTTACTCCTGCCGGCTGCTCCCATTTCTTTAGGCCTTTAACATTCTTGCTATGGCCAGTCCTACAGAACCGATATGCCACTGTATGTCCACCTTAACGTCGTCACAGTTACTCACACTACGAGTCTCTCGAGTTTGCAAATGTACTTCGCCGGATGACGAGGCATTTGATACCTTAAGAGAGTCATAGTTCCTGCTGCCTGCTGCTCCCTTTTCTTTGAATCTATCCTCTCTTTATTTCGTACTGCGGCCTGTCCATGCAGAAGCGAAATCCTGCAACAAGTCCACCTTCACGTTGCCTGAGTTACTCCAACGACGATATCCTCGAGTTTTCAAGTAAATTTCGCTGAGTGACGAGGCATTTCGCTACCTTAAGAGACTCATAGTTACTCCTGCCGGCTGCTCCCATTTCTTTAGGCCTTTAAAATTCTTGCTATGGCTAGTCCTACAGAACCGATATGCCACTGTATGTCCACCTTAACGACGTCACAGTTACTCACACTACGACTCTCTCGAGTTTGCAAATGTACTTCGCCGGATGACGAGGCATTTGGCTACCTTAAGGGAGTCATAGTTCCTGCTGCCAGCTACCCCCTTTTCTTTGAATCTATCCTCTCTTTATTTCGTACTGCGGCCTGTCCATGCAGAAGCAAAATCCTGCAACAAGTCCACCTTCACGTTGCCTGAGTTACTCCAACGACGATATCCTCGAGTTTTCAAGTAAATTTCGCAGAGTGACGAGGCATTTGGCTACCTTAAGAGAGTCATAGTTACTCCTGCCGGCTGCTCCCATTTCTTTAGGCCTTTAACATTCTTGCTATGGCCAGTCCTACAGAACCGATATGCCACTGTATGTCCACCTTAACGTCGTCACAGTTACTCACACTACGAGTCTCTCGAGTTTGCAAATGTACTTCGCCGGATGACGAGGCATTTGGCTACCTTAAGGGAGTCATAGTTCCTGCTGCCAGCTACTCCCTTTTCTTTGAATCTATCCTCTCTTTATTTCGTACTGCGGCCTGTCCATGCAGAAGCGAAATCCTGCAACAAGTCCACCTTCACGTTGCCTGAGTTACTCCAACGACGATATCCTCGAGTTTTCAAGTAAATTTCGCTGAGTGACGAGGCATTTGGCTACCTTAAGAGAGTCATAGTTACTCCTGCCGGCTGCTCCCATTTCTTTACGCCTTTAACATTCTTGCTATGGCCAGTCCTACAGAATCGATATGCCACTGTATGTCCACCTTAACGACGTCACAGTTACTCACAGTACTTCGCCGGATGACGAGGCATTTGGCTACCTTAAGAGAGTCATAGTTCCTGCTTCCAGCTGCTCCCTTTTCTTTGAATCTATCCTCTCTTTATTTCGTACTGCGGCCTGTCCATGCAGAAGCGAAATGCTGCAACAAGTCCACCTTCACGTTGCCTGAGTTACACCAACGACGATATCCTCGAGTTTTCAAGTAAATTTCGCAGAGTGACGAGGCATTTGGCTACCTTAAGAGAGTCATAGTTACTCCTGCCGGCTGCTCCCATTTCTTTAGGCCTTTAACATTCTTGCTATGGCCAGTCCTACAGAACCGATATGCCACTGTATGTCCACCTTAACGTCGTCACAGTTACTCACACTACGAGTCTCTCGAGTTTGCAAATGTACTTCGCCGGATGACGAGGCATTTGGCTACCTTAAGAGAGTCATAGTTCCTGCTGCCTGCTGCTCCCTTTTCTTTGAATCTATCCTCTCTTTATTTCGTACTGCGGCCTGTCCATGCAGAAGCGAAATCCTGCAACAAGTCCACCTTCACGTTGCCTGAGTTACTCCAACGACGATATCCTCGAGTTTTCAAGTAAATTTCGCTGAGTGACGAGGCATTTCGCTACCTTAAGAGACTCATAGTTACTCCTGCCGGCTGCTCCCATTTCTTTAGGCCTTTAAAATTCTTGCTATGGCTAGTCCTACAGAACCGATATGCCACTGTATGTCCACCTTAACGACGTCACAGTTACTCACACTACGACTCTCTCGAGTTTGCAAATGTACTTCGCCGGATGACGAGGCATTTGGCTACCTTAAGGGAGTCATAGTTCCTGCTGCCAGCTACCCCCTTTTCTTTGAATCTATCCTCTCTTTATTTCGTACTGCGGCCTGTCCATGCAGAAGCGAAATCCTGCAACAAGTCCACCTTCACGTTGCCTGAGTTACTCCAACGACGATATCCTCGAGTTTTCAAGTAAATTTCGCTGAGTGACGAGGCATTTGGCTACCTTAAGAGAGTCATAGTTACTCCTGCCGGCTGCTCCCATTTCTTTACGCCTTTAACATTCTTGCTATGGCCAGTCCTACAGAATCGATATGCCACTGTATGTCCACCTTAACGACGTCACAGTTACTCACAGTACTTCGCCGGATGACGAGGCATTTGGCTACCTTAAGAGAGTCATAGTTCCTGCTTCCAGCTGCTCCCTTTTCTTTGAATCTATCCTCTCTTTATTTCGTACTGCGGCCTGTCCATGCAGAAGCGAAATGCTGCAACAAGTCCACCTTCACGTTGCCTGAGTTACTCCAACGACGATATCCTCGAGTTTTCAAGTAAATTTCGCAGAGTGACGAGGCATTTGGCTACCTTAAGAGAGTCATAGTTACTCCTGCCGGCTGCTCCCATTTCTTTAGGCCTTTAACATTCTTGCTATGGCCAGTCCTACAGAACCGATATGCCACTGTATGTCCACCTTAACGTCGTCACAGTTACTCACACTACGAGTCTCTCGAGTTTGCAAATGTACTTCGCCGGATGACGAGGCATTTAGCTACGTTAAGAGAGTCATAGTTCCTGCTGCCAGCTGCTCCCTTTTCTTTGAATCTATCCTCTCTTTAGTTCGTACTGCGGCCTGTCCATGCAGAAGCGAAATGCTGCAACAAGTCCACCTTCACGTTGCCTGAGTTACTCCAACGACGATATCCTCGAGTTTTCAAGTAAATTTCGCTGAGTGACGAGGCATTTGGCTACCTTAAGAGACTCTTAGTTACTCCTGCCGGCTGCTCCCATTTCTTTAGGCCTTTAACATTCTTGCTATGGCCAGTCCTACAGAACCGATATGCCACTGTATGTCCACCTTAACGTCGTCACAGTTACTCACACTACGAGTCTCTCGAGTTTGCAAATGTACTTCGCCGGATGACGAGGCATTTGTCTACCTTAAGAGAGTCATAGTTCCTGCTGCCTGCTGCTCCCTTTTCTTTGAATCTATCCTCTCTTTATTTCGTACTGCGGCCTGTCCATGCAGAAGCGAAATCCTGCAACAAGTCCACCTTCACGTTGCCTGAGTTACTCCAACGACGATATCCTCGAGTTTTCAAGTAAATTTCGCTGAGTGACGAGGCATTTCGCTACCTTAAGAGACTCATAGTTACTCCTGCCGGCTGCTCCCATTTCTTTAGGCCTTTAAAATTCTTGCTATGGCTAGTCCTACAGAACCGATATGCCACTGTATGTCCACCTTAACGACGTCACAGTTACTCACACTACGACTCTCTCGAGTTTGCAAATGTACTTCGCCGGATGACGAGGCATTTGGCTACCTTAAGGGAGTCATAGTTCCTGCTGCCAGCTACCCCCTTTTCTTTGAATCTATCCTCTCTTTATTTCGTACTGCGGCCTGTCCATGCAGAAGCGAAATCCTGCAACAAGTCCACCTTCACGTTGCCTGAGTTACTCCAACGACGATATCCTCGAGTTTTCAAGTAAATTTCGCTGAGTGACGAGGCATTTGGCTACCTTAAGAGAGTCATAGTTACTCCTGCCGGCTGCTCCCATTTCTTTACGCCTTTAACATTCTTGCTATGGCCAGTCCTACAGAATCGATATGCCACTGTATGTCCACCTTAACGACGTATCAGTTACTCACAGTACTTCGCCGGATGACGAGGCATTAGGCTACCTTAAGAGAGTCATAGTTCCTGCTTCCAGCTGCTCCCTTTTCTTTGAATCTATCCTCTCTTTATTTCGTACTGCGGCCTGTCCATGCAGAAGCGAAATGCTGCAACAAGTCCACCTTCACGTTGCCTGAGTTACTCCAACGACGATATCCTCGAGTTTTCAAGTAAATTTCGCAGAGTGACGAGGCATTTGGCTACCTTAAGAGAGTCATAGTTACTCCTGCCGGCTGCTCCCATTTCTTTAGGCCTTTAACATTCTTGCTATGGCCAGTCCTACAGAACCGATATGCCACTGTATGTCCACCTTAACGTCGTCACAGTTACTCACACTACGAGTCTCTCGAGTTTGCAAATGTACTTCGCCGGATGACGAGGCATTTAGCTACGTTAAGAGAGTCATAGTTCCTGCTGCCAGCTGCTCCCTTTTCTTTGAATCTATCCTCTCTTTAGTTCGTACTGCGGCCTGTCCATGCAGAAGCGAAATGCTGCAACAAGTCCACCTTCACGTTGCCTGAGTTACTCCAACGACGATATCCTCGAGTTTTCAAGTAAATTTCGCTGAAGGACGAGGCATTTGGCTACCTTAAGAGACTCTTAGTTACTCCTGCCGGCTGCTCCCATTTCTTTAGGCCTTTAACATTCTTGCTATGGCCAGTCCTACAGAACCGATATGCCACTGTATGTCCACCTTAACGTCGTCACAGTTACTCACACTACGAGTCTCTCGAGTTTGCAAATGTACTTCGCCGGATGACGAGGCATTTGGCTACCTTAAGAGAGTCATAGTTCCTGCTGCCTGCTGCTCCCTTTTCTTTGAATCTATCCTCTCTTTATTTCGTACTGCGGCCTGTCCATGCAGAAGCGAAATCCTGCAACAAGTCCACCTTCACGTTGCCTGAGTTACTCCAACGACGATATCCTCGAGTTTTCAAGTAAATTTCGCTGAGTGACGAGGCATTTCGCTACCTTAAGAGACTCATAGTTACTCCTGCCGGCTGCTCCCATTTCTTTAGGCCTTTAAAATTCTTGCTATGGCTAGTCCTACAGAACCGATATGCCACTGTATGTCCACCTTAACGACGTCACAGTTACTCACACTACGACTCTCTCGAGTTTGCAAATGTACTTCGCCGGATGACGAGGCATTTGGCTACCTTAAGGGAGTCATAGTTCCTGCTGCCAGCTACCCCCTTTTCTTTGAATCTATCCTCTCTTTATTTCGTACTGCGGCCTGTCCATGCAGAAGCAAAATCCAGCAACAAGTCCACCTTCACGTTGCCTGAGTTACTCCAACGACGATATCCTCGAGTTTTCAAGTAAATTTCGCAGAGTGACGAGGCATTTGGCTACCTTAAGAGAGTCATAGTTACTCCTGCCGGCTGCTCCCATTTCTTTAGGCCTTTAACATTCTTGCTATGGCCAGTCCTACAGAACCGATATGCCACTGTATGTCCACCTTAACGTCGTCACAGTTACTCACACTACGAGTCTCTCGAGTTTGCAAATGTACTTCGCCGGATGACGAGGCATTTGGCTACCTTAAGGGAGTCATAGTTCCTGCTGCCAGCTACTCCCTTTTCTTTGAATCTATCCTCTCTTTATTTCGTACTGCGGCCTGTCCATGCAGAAGCGAAATCCTGCAACAAGTCCACCTTCACGTTGCCTGAGTTACTCCAACGACGATATCCTCGAGTTTTCAAGTAAATTTCGCTGAGTGACGAGGCATTTGGCTACCTTAAGAGAGTCATAGTTACTCCTGCCGGCTGCTCCCATTTCTTTACGCCTTTAACATTCTTGCTATGGCCAGTCCTACAGAATCGATATGCCACTGTATGTCCACCTTAACGACGTCACAGTTACTCACAGTACTTCGCCGGATGACGAGGCATTTGGCTACCTTAAGAGAGTCATAGTTCCTGCTTCCAGCTGCTCCCTTTTCTTTGAATCTATCCTCTCTTTATTTCGTACTGCGGCCTGTCCATGCAGAAGCGAAATGCTGCAACAAGTCCACCTTCACGTTGCCTGAGTTACTCCAACGACGATATCCTCGAGTTTTCCAGTAAATTTCGCAGAGTGACGAGGCATTTGGCTACCTTAAGAGAGTCATAGTTACTCCTGCCGGCTGCTCCCATTTCTTTAGGCCTTTAACATTCTTGCTATGGCCAGTCCTACAGAACCGATATGCCACTGTATGTCCACCTTAACGTCGTCACAGTTACTCACACTACGAGTCTCTCGAGTTTGCAAATGTACTTCGCCGGATGACGAGGCATTTAGCTACGTTAAGAGAGTCATAGTTCCTGCTGCCAGCTGCTCCCTTTTCTTTGAATCTATCCTCTCTTTAGTTCGTACTGCGGCCTGTCCATGCAGAAGCGAAATGCTGCAACAAGTCCACCTTCACGTTGCCTGAGTTACTCCAACGACGATATCCTCGAGTTTTCAAGTAAATTTCGCAGAGTGACGAGGCATTTGGCTACCTTAAGAGACTCTTAGTTACTACTGCCGGCTGCTCCCATTTCTTTAGGCCTTTAACATTCTTGCTATGGCCAGTCCTACAGAACCGATATGCCACTGTATGTCCACCTTAACGTCGTCACAGTTACTCACACTATGAGTCTCTCGAGTTTGCAAATGTACTTCGCCGGATGACGAGGCATTTGGCTACCTTAAGAGAGTCATAGTTCCTGCTGCCTGCTGCTCCCTTTTCTTTGAATCTATCCTCTCTTTATTTCGTACTGCGGCCTGTCCATGCAGAAGCGAAATCCTGCAACAAGTCCACCTTCACGTTGCCTGAGTTACTCCAACGACGATATCCTCGAGTTTTCAAGTAAATTTCGCTGAGTGACGAGGCATTTCGCTACCTTAAGAGACTCATAGTTACTCCTGCCGGCTGCTCCCATTTCTTTAGGCCTTTAAAATTCTTGCTATGGCTAGTCCTACAGAACCGATATGCCACTGTATGTCCACCTTAACGACGTCACAGTTACTCACAGTACTTCGCCGGATGACGAGGCATTTGGCTACCTTAAGAGAGTCATAGTTCCTGCTTCCAGCTGCTCCCTTTTCTTTGAATCTATCCTCTCTTTATTTCGTACTGCGGCCTGTCCATGCAGAAGCGAAATGCTGCAACAAGTCCACCTTCACGTTGCCTGAGTTACTCCAACGACGATATCCTCGAGTTTTCCAGTAAATTTCGCAGAGTGACGAGGCATTTGGCTACCTTAAGAGAGTCATAGTTACTCCTGCCGGCTGCTCCCATTTCTTTAGGCCTTTAACATTCTTGCTATGGCCAGTCCTACAGAACCGATATGCCACTGTATGTCCACCTTAACGTCGTCACAGTTACTCACACTACGAGTCTCTCGAGTTTGCAAATGTACTTCGCCGGATGACGAGGCATTTAGCTACGTTAAGAGAGTCATAGTTCCTGCTGCCAGCTGCTCCCTTTTCTTTGAATCTATCCTCTCTTTAGTTCGTACTGCGGCCTGTCCATGCAGAAGCGAAATGCTGCAACAAGTCCACCTTCACGTTGCCTGAGTTACTCCAACGACGATATCCTCGAGTTTTCAAGTAAATTTCGCAGAGTGACGAGGCATTTGGCTACCTTAAGAGACTCTTAGTTACTACTGCCGGCTGCTCCCATTTCTTTAGGCCTTTAACATTCTTGCTATGGCCAGTCCTACAGAACCGATATGCCACTGTATGTCCACCTTAACGTCGTCACAGTTACTCACACTATGAGTCTCTCGAGTTTGCAAATGTACTTCGCCGGATGACGAGGCATTTGTCTACCTTAAGAGAGTCATAGTTCCTGCTGCCTGCTGCTCCCTTTTCTTTGAATCTATCCTCTCTTTATTTCGTACTGCGGCCTGTCCATGCAGAAGCGAAATCCTGCAACAAGTCCACCTTCACGTTGCCTGAGTTACTCCAACGACGATATCCTCGAGTTTTCAAGTAAATTTCGCTGAGTGACGAGGCATTTCGCTACCTTAAGAGACTCATAGTTACTCCTGCCGGCTGCTCCCATTTCTTTAGGCCTTTAAAATTCTTGCTATGGCTAGTCCTACAGAACCGATATGCCACTGTATGTCCACCTTAACGACGTCACAGTTACTCACACTACGACTCTCTCGAGTTTGCAAATGTACTTCGCCGGATGACGAGGCATTTGGCTACCTTAAGGGAGTCATAGTTCCTGCTGCCAGCTACCCCCTTTTCTTTGAATCTATCCTCTCTTTATTTCGTACTGCGGCCTGTCCATGCAGAAGCGAAATCCTGCAACAAGTCCACCTTCACGTTGCCTGAGTTACTCCAACGACGATATCCTCGAGTTTTCAAGTAAATTTCGCTGAGTGACGAGGCATTTGGCTACCTTAAGAGAGTCATAGTTACTCCTGCCGGCTGCTCCCATTTCTTTACGCCTTTAACATTCTTGCTATGGCCAGTCCTACAGAATCGATATGCCACTGTATGTCCACCTTAACGACGTATCAGTTACTCACAGTACTTCGCCGGATGACGAGGCATTAGGCTACCTTAAGAGAGTCATAGTTCCTGCTTCCAGCTGCTCCCTTTTCTTTGAATCTATCCTCTCTTTATTTCGTACTGCGGCCTGTCCATGCAGAAGCGAAATGCTGCAACAAGTCCACCTTCACGTTGCCTGAGTTACTCCAACGACGATATCCTCGAGTTTTCAAGTAAATTTCGCAGAGTGACGAGGCATTTGGCTACCTTAAGAGAGTCATAGTTACTCCTGCCGGCTGCTCCCATTTCTTTAGGCCTTTAACATTCTTGCTATGGCCAGTCCTACAGAACCGATATGCCACTGTATGTCCACCTTAACGTCGTCACAGTTACTCACACTACGAGTCTCTCGAGTTTGCAAATGTACTTCGCCGGATGACGAGGCATTTAGCTACGTTAAGAGAGTCATAGTTCCTGCTGCCAGCTGCTCCCTTTTCTTTGAATCTATCCTCTCTTTAGTTCGTACTGCGGCCTGTCCATGCAGAAGCGAAATGCTGCAACAAGTCCACCTTCACGTTGCCTGAGTTACTCCAACGACGATATCCTCGAGTTTTCAAGTAAATTTCGCTGAAGGACGAGGCATTTGGCTACCTTAAGAGACTCTTAGTTACTCCTGCCGGCTGCTCCCATTTCTTTAGGCCTTTAACATTCTTGCTATGGCCAGTCCTACAGAACCGATATGCCACTGTATGTCCACCTTAACGTCGTCACAGTTACTCACACTACGAGTCTCTCGAGTTTGCAAATGTACTTCGCCGGATGACGAGGCATTTGGCTACCTTAAGAGAGTCATAGTTACTCCTGCCGGCTGCTCCCATTTCTTTACGCCTTTAACATTCTTGCTATGGCCAGTCCTACAGAATCGATATGCCACTGTATGTCCACCTTAACGACGTCACAGTTACTCACAGTACTTCGCCGGATGACGAGGCATTAGGCTACCTTAAGAGAGTCATAGTTCCTGCTTCCAGCTGCTCCCTTTTCTTTGAATCTATCCTCTCTTTATTTCGTACTGCGGCCTGTCCATGCAGAAGCGAAATGCTGCAACAAGTCCACCTTCACGTTGCCTGAGTTACTCCAACGACGATATCCTCGAGTTTTCAAGTAAATTTCGCAGAGTGACGAGGCATTTGGCTACCTTAAGAGAGTCATAGTTACTCCTGCCGGCTGCTCCCATTTCTTTAGGCCTTTAAAATTCTTGCTATGGCTAGTCCTACAGAACCGATATGCCACTGTATGTCCACCTTAACGACGTCACAGTTACTCACACTACGACTCTCTCGAGTTTGCAAATGTACTTCGCCGGATGACGAGGCATTTGGCTACCTTAAGGGAGTCATAGTTCCTGCTGCCAGCTACCCCCTTTTCTTTGAATCTATCCTCTCTTTATTTCGTACTGCGGCCTGTCCATGCAGAAGCAAAATCCAGCAACAAGTCCACCTTCACGTTGCCTGAGTTACTCCAACGACGATATCCTCGAGTTTTCAAGTAAATTTCGCAGAGTGACGAGGCATTTGGCTACCTTAAGAGAGTCATAGTTACTCCTGCCGGCTGCTCCCATTTCTTTAGGCCTTTAACATTCTTGCTATGGCCAGTCCTACAGAACCGATATGCCACTGTATGTCCACCTTAACGTCGTCACAGTTACTCACACTACGAGTCTCTCGAGTTTGCAAATGTACTTCGCCGGATGACGAGGCATTTGGCTACCTTAAGGGAGTCATAGTTCCTGCTGCCAGCTACTCCCTTTTCTTTGAATCTATCCTCTCTTTATTTCGTACTGCGGCCTGTCCATGCAGAAGCGAAATCCTGCAACAAGTCCACCTTCACGTTGCCTGAGTTACTCCAACGACGATATCCTCGAGTTTTCAAGTAAATTTCGCTGAGTGACGAGGCATTTGGCTACCTTAAGAGAGTCATAGTTACTCCTGCCGGCTGCTCCCATTTCTTTACGCCTTTAACATTCTTGCTATGGCCAGTCCTACAGAATCGATATGCCACTGTATGTCCACCTTAACGACGTCACAGTTACTCACAGTACTTCGCCGGATGACGAGGCATTTGGCTACCTTAAGAGAGTCATAGTTCCTGCTTCCAGCTGCTCCCTTTTCTTTGAATCTATCCTCTCTTTATTTCGTACTGCGGCCTGTCCATGCAGAAGCGAAATGCTGCAACAAGTCCACCTTCACGTTGCCTGAGTTACTCCAACGACGATATCCTCGAGTTTTCCAGTAAATTTCGCAGAGTGACGAGGCATTTGGCTACCTTAAGAGAGTCATAGTTACTCCTGCCGGCTGCTCCCATTTCTTTAGGCCTTTAACATTCTTGCTATGGCCAGTCCTACAGAACCGATATGCCACTGTATGTCCACCTTAACGTCGTCACAGTTACTCACACTACGAGTCTCTCGAGTTTGCAAATGTACTTCGCCGGATGACGAGGCATTTAGCTACGTTAAGAGAGTCATAGTTCCTGCTGCCAGCTGCTCCCTTTTCTTTGAATCTATCCTCTCTTTAGTTCGTACTGCGGCCTGTCCATGCAGAAGCGAAATGCTGCAACAAGTCCACCTTCACGTTGCCTGAGTTACTCCAACGACGATATCCTCGAGTTTTCAAGTAAATTTCGCAGAGTGACGAGGCATTTGGCTACCTTAAGAGACTCTTAGTTACTACTGCCGGCTGCTCCCATTTCTTTAGGCCTTTAACATTCTTGCTATGGCCAGTCCTACAGAACCGATATGCCACTGTATGTCCACCTTAACGTCGTCACAGTTACTCACACTATGAGTCTCTCGAGTTTGCAAATGTACTTCGCCGGATGACGAGGCATTTGGCTACCTTAAGAGAGTCATAGTTCCTGCTGCCTGCTGCTCCCTTTTCTTTGAATCTATCCTCTCTTTATTTCGTACTGCGGCCTGTCCATGCAGAAGCGAAATCCTGCAACAAGTCCACCTTCACGTTGCCTGAGTTACTCCAACGACGATATCCTCGAGTTTTCAAGTAAATTTCGCTGAGTGACGAGGCATTTCGCTACCTTAAGAGACTCATAGTTACTCCTGCCGGCTGCTCCCATTTCTTTAGGCCTTTAAAATTCTTGCTATGGCTAGTCCTACAGAACCGATATGCCACTGTATGTCCACCTTAACGACGTCACAGTTACTCACAGTACTTCGCCGGATGACGAGGCATTTGGCTATACCTTAAGGAGAGTCATAGTTCCTGCTTCCAGCTGCTCCCTTTTCTTTGAATCTATCCTCTCTTTATTTCGTACTGCGGCCTGTCCATGCAGAAGCGAAATGCTGCAACAAGTCCACCTTCACGTTGCCTGAGTTACTCCAACGACGATATCCTCGAGTTTTCCAGTAAATTTCGCAGAGTGACGAGGCATTTGGCTACCTTAAGAGAGTCATAGTTACTCCTGCCGGCTGCTCCCATTTCTTTAGGCCTTTAACATTCTTGCTATGGCCAGTCCTACAGAACCGATATGCCACTGTATGTCCACCTTAACGTCGTCACAGTTACTCACACTACGAGTCTCTCGAGTTTGCAAATGTACTTCGCCGGATGACGAGGCATTTAGCTACGTTAAGAGAGTCATAGTTCCTGCTGCCAGCTGCTCCCTTTTCTTTGAATCTATCCTCTCTTTAGTTCGTACTGCGGCCTGTCCATGCAGAAGCGAAATGCTGCAACAAGTCCACCTTCACGTTGCCTGAGTTACTCCAACGACGATATCCTCGAGTTTTCAAGTAAATTTCGCAGAGTGACGAGGCATTTGGCTACCTTAAGAGACTCTTAGTTACTACTGCCGGCTGCTCCCATTTCTTTAGGCCTTTAACATTCTTGCTATGGCCAGTCCTACAGAACCGATATGCCACTGTATGTCCACCTTAACGTCGTCACAGTTACTCACACTATGAGTCTCTCGAGTTTGCAAATGTACTTCGCCGGATGACGAGGCATTTGGCTACCTTAAGAGAGTCATAGTTCCTGCTGCCTGCTGCTCCCTTTTCTTTGAATCTATCCTCTCTTTATTTCGTACTGCGGCCTGTCCATGCAGAAGCGAAATCCTGCAACAAGTCCACCTTCACGTTGCCTGAGTTACTCCAACGACGATATCCTCGAGTTTTCAAGTAAATTTCGCTGAGTGACGAGGCATTTCGCTACCTTTAGAGACTCATAGTTACTCCTGCCGGCTGCTCCCATTTCTTTAGGCCTTTAAAATTCTTGCTATGGCTAGTCCTACAGAACCGATATGCCACTGTATGTCCACCTTAACGACGTCACAGTTACTCACACTACGACTCTCTCGAGTTTGCAAATGTTCTTCGCCGGATGACGAGGCATTTGGCTACCTTAAGGGAGTCATAGTTCCTGCTGCCAGCTACCCCCTTTTCTTTGAATCTATCCTCTCTTTATTTCGTACTGCGGCCTGTCCATGCAGAAGCGAAATCCTGCAACAAGTCCACCTTCACGTTGCCTGAGTTACTCCAACGACGATATCCTCGAGTTTTCAAGTAAATTTCGCTGAGTGACGAGGCATTTGGCTACCTTAAGAGAGTCATAGTTACTCCTGCCGGCTGCTCCCATTTCTTTACGCCTTTAACATTCTTGCTATGGCCAGTCCTACAGAATCGATATGCCACTGTATGTCCACCTTAACGACGTCACAGTTACTCACAGTTCTTCGCCGGATGACGAGGCATTTGGCTACCTTAAGAGAGTCATAGTTCCTGCTTCCAGCTGCTCCCTTTTCTTTGAATCTATCCTCTCTTTATTTCGTACTGCGGCCTGTCCATGCAGAAGCGAAATGCTGCAACAAGTCCACCTTCACGTTGCCTGAGTTACTCCAACGACGATATCCTCGAGTTTTCAAGTAAATTTCGCAGAGTGACGAGGCATTTGGCTACCTTAAGAGAGTCATAGTTACTCCTGCCGGCTGCTCCCATTTCTTTAGGCCTTTAACATTCTTGCTATGGCCAGTCCTACAGAACCGATATGCCACTGTATGTCCACCTTAACGTCGTCACAGTTACTCACACTACGAGTCTCTCGAGTTTGCAAATGTACTTCGCCGGATGACGAGGCATTTAGCTACGTTAAGAGAGTCATAGTTCCTGCTGCCAGCTGCTCCCTTTTCTTTGAATCTATCCTCTCTTTAGTTCGTACTGCGGCCTGTCCATGCAGAAGCGAAATGCTGCAACAAGTCCACCTTCACGTTGCCTGAGTTACTCCAACGACGATATCCTCGAGTTTTCAAGTAAATTTCGCTGAGTGACGAGGCATTTGGCTACCTTAAGAGACTCTTAGTTACTCCTGCCGGCTGCTCCCATTTCTTTAGGCCTTTAACATTCTTGCTATGGCCAGTCCTACAGAACCGATATGCCACTGTATGTCCACCTTAACGTCGTCACAGTTACTCACACTACGAGTCTCTCGAGTTTGCAAATGTACTTCGCCGGATGACGAGGCATTTGGCTACCTAAAGAGAGTCATAGTTCCTGCTGCCTGCTGCTCCCTTTTCTTTGAATCTATCCTCTCTTTATTTCGTACTGCGGCCTGTCCATGCAGAAGCGAAATCCTGCAACAAGTCCACCTTCACGTTGCCTGAGTTACTCCAACGACGATATCCTCGAGTTTTCAAGTAAATTTCGCTGAGTGACGAGGCATTTCGCTACCTTAAGAGACTCATAGTTACTCCTGCCGGCTGCTCCCATTTCTTTAGGCCTTTAAAATTCTTGCTATGGCTAGTCCTACAGAACCGATATGCCACTGTATGTCCACCTTAACGACGTCACAGTTACTCACACTACGACTCTCTCGAGTTTGCAAATGTACTTCGCCGGATGACGAGGCATTTGGCTACCTTAAGGGAGTCATAGTTCCTGCTGCCAGCTACCCCCTTTTCTTTGAATCTATCCTCTCTTTATTTCGTACTGCGGCCTGTCCATGCAGAAGCAAAATCCTGCAACAAGTCCACCTTCACGTTGCCTGAGTTACTCCAACGACGATATCCTCGAGTTTTCAAGTAAATTTCGCTGAGTGACGAGGCATTTGGCTACCTTAAGAGAGTCATAGTTACTCCTGCCGGCTGCTCCCATTTCTTTACGCCTTTAACATTCTTGCTATGGCCAGTCCTACAGAATCGATATGCCACTGTATGTCCACCTTAACGACGTCACAGTTACTCACAGTACTTCGCCGGATGACGAGGCATTTGGCTACCTTAAGAGAGTCATAGTTCCTGCTTCCAGCTGCTCCCTTTTCTTTGAATCTATCCTCTCTTTATTTCGTACTGCGGCCTGTCCATGCAGAAGCGAAATGCTGCAACAAGTCCACCTTCACGTTGCCTGAGTTACTCCAACGACGATATCCTCGAGTTTTCAAGTAAATTTCGCAGAGTGACGAGGCATTTGGCTACCTTAAGAGAGTCATAGTTACTCCTGCCGGCTGCTCCCATTTCTTTAGGCCTTTAACATTCTTGCTATGGCCAGTCCTACAGAACCGATATGCCACTGTATGTCCACCTTAACGTCGTCACAGTTACTCACACTACGAGTCTCTCGAGTTTGCAAATGTACTTCGCCGGATGACGAGGCATTTAGCTACGTTAAGAGAGTCATAGTTCCTGCTGCCAGCTGCTCCCTTTTCTTTGAATCTATCCTCTCTTTAGTTCGTACTGCGGCCTGTCCATGCAGAAGCGAAATGCTGCAACAAGTCCACCTTCACGTTGCCTGAGTTACTCCAACGACGATATCCTCGAGTTTTCAAGTAAATTTCGCTGAGTGACGAGGCATTTGGCTACCTTAAGAGACTCTTAGTTACTCCTGCCGGCTGCTCCCATTTCTTTAGGCCTTTAACATTCTTGCTATGGCCAGTCCTACAGAACCGATATGCCACTGTATGTCCACCTTAACGTCGTCACAGTTACTCACACTACGAGTCTCTCGAGTTTGCAAATGTACTTCGCCGGATGACGAGGCATTTGGCTACCTAAAGAGAGTCATAGTTCCTGCTGCCTGCTGCTCCCTTTTCTTTGAATCTATCCTCTCTTTATTTCGTACTGCGGCCTGTCCATGCAGAAGCGAAATCCTGCAACAAGTCCACCTTCACGTTGCCTGAGTTACTCCAACGACGATATCCTCGAGTTTTCAAGTAAATTTCGCTGAGTGACGAGGCATTTCGCTACCTTAAGAGACTCATAGTTACTCCTGCCGGCTGCTCCCATTTCTTTAGGCCTTTAAAATTCTTGCTATGGCTAGTCCTACAGAACCGATATGCCACTGTATGTCCACCTTAACGACGTCACAGTTACTCACACTACGACTCTCTCGAGTTTGCAAATGTACTTCGCCGGATGACGAGGCATTTGGCTACCTTAAGGGAGTCATAGTTCCTGCTGCCAGCTACCCCCTTTTCTTTGAATCTATCCTCTCTTTATTTCGTACTGCGGCCTGTCCATGCAGAAGCAAAATCCTGCAACAAGTCCACCTTCACGTTGCCTGAGTTACTCCAACGACGATATCCTCGAGTTTTCAAGTAAATTTCGCAGAGTGACGAGGCATTTGGCTACCTTAAGAGAGTCATAGTTACTCCTGCCGGCTGCTCCCATTTCTTTACGCCTTTAACATTCTTGCTATGGCCAGTCCTACAGAATCGATATGCCACTGTATGTCCACCTTAACGACGTCACAGTTACTCACAGTACTTCGCCGGATGACGAGGCATTTGGCTACTTTAAGAGAGTCATAGTTCCTGCTTCCAGCTGCTCCCTTTTCTTTGAATCTATCCTCTCTTTATTTCGTACTGCGGCCTGTCCATGCAGAAGCGAAATGCTGCAACAAGTCCACCTTCACGTTGCCTGAGTTACTCCAACGACGATATCCTCGAGTTTTCCAGTAAATTTCGCCGAGTGACGAGGCATTTGGCTACCTTAAGAGAGTCATAGTTACTCCTGCCGGCTGCTCCCATTTCTTTAGGCCTTTAACATTCTTGCTATGGCCAGTCCTACAGAACCGATATGCCACTGTATGTCCACCTTAACGTCGTCACAGTTACTCACACTACGAGTCTCTCGAGTTTGCAAATGTACTTCGCCGGATGACGAGGCATTTAGCTACGTTAAGAGAGTCATAGTTCCTGCTGCCAGCTGCTCCCTTTTCTTTGAATCTATCCTCTCTTTAGTTCGTAATGCGGCCTGTCCATGCAGAAGCGAAATGCTGCAACAAGTCCACCTTCACGTTGCCTGAGTTACTCCAACGACGATATCCTCGAGTTTTCAAGTAAATTTCGCAGAGTGACGAGGCATTTGGCTACCTTAAGAGACTCTTAGTTACTCCTGCCGGCTGCTCCCATTTCTTTAGGCCATTAACATTCTTGCTATGGCCAGTCCTACAGAACCGATATGCCACTGTATGTCCACCTTAACGTCGTCACAGTTACTCACACTACGAGTCTCTCGAGTTTGCAAATGTACTTCGCCGGATGACGAGGCATTTGGCTACCTTAAGAGAGTCATAGTTCCTGCTGCCTGCTGCTCCCTTTTCTTTGAATCTATCCTCTCTTTATTTCGTACTGCGGCCTGTCCATGCAGAAGCGAAATCCTGCAACAAGTCCACCTTCACGTTGCCTGAGTTACTCCAACGACGATATCCTCGAGTTTTCAAGTAAATTTCGCTGAGTGACGAGGCATTTCGCTACCTTAAGAGACTCATAGTTACTCCTGCCGGCTGCTCCCATTTCTTTAGGCCTTTAAAATTCTTGCTATGGCTAGTCCTACAGAACCGATATGCCACTGTATGTCCACCTTAACGACGTCACAGTTACTCACACTACGACTCTCTCGAGTTTGCAAATGTACTTCGCCGGATGACGAGGCATTTGGCTACCTTAAGGGAGTCATAGTTCCTGCTGCCAGCTACCCCCTTTTCTTTGAATCTATCCTCTCTTTATTTCGTACTGCGGCCTGTCCATGCAGAAGCGAAATCCTGCAACAAGTCCACCTTCACGTTGCCTGAGTTACTCCAACGACGATATCCTCGAGTTTTCAAGTAAATTTCGCTGAGTGACGAGGCATTTGGCTACCTTAAGAGAGTCATAGTTACTCCTGCCGGCTGCTCCCATTTCTTTACGCCTTTAACATTCTTGCTATGGCCAGTCCTACAGAATCGATATGCCACTGTATGTCCACCTTAACGACGTCACAGTTACTCACAGTACTTCGCCGGATGACGAGGCATTTGGCTACCTTAAGAGAGTCATAGTTCCTGCTTCCAGCTGCTCCCTTTTCTTTGAATCTATCCTCTCTTTATTTCGTACTGCGGCCTGTCCATGCAGAAGCGAAATGCTGCAACAAGTCCACCTTCACGTTGCCTGAGTTACTCCAACGACGATATCCTCGAGTTTTCAAGTAAATTTCGCAGAGTGACGAGGCATTTGGCTACCTTAAGAGAGTCATAGTTACTCCTGCCGGCTGCTCCCATTTCTTTAGGCCTTTAACATTCTTGCTATGGCCAGTCCTACAGAACCGATATGCCACTGTATGTCCACCTTAACGTCGTCACAGTTACTCACACTACGAGTCTCTCGAGTTTGCAAATGTACTTCGCCGGATGACGAGGCATTTAGCTACGTTAAGAGAGTCATAGTTCCTGCTGCCAGCTGCTCCCTTTTCTTTGAATCTATCCTCTCTTTAGTTCGTACTGCGGCCGGTCCATGCAGAAGCGAAATGCTGCAACAAGTCCACCTTCACGTTGCCTGAGTTACTCCAACGACGATATCCTCGAGTTTTCAAGTAAATTTCGCTGAGTGACGAGGCATTTGGCTACCTTAAGAGACTCTTAGTTACTCCTGCCGGCTGCTCCCATTTCTTTAGGCCTTTAACATTCTTGCTATGGCCAGTCCTACAGAACCGATATGCCACTGTATGTCCACCTTAACGTCGTCACAGTTACTCACACTACGAGTCTCTCGAGTTTGCAAATGTACTTCGCCGGATGACGAGGCATTTGGCTACCTTAAGAGAGTCATAGTTCCTGCTGCCTGCTGCTCCCTTTTCTTTGAATCTATCCTCTCTTTATTTCGTACTGCGGCCTGTCCATGCAGAAGCGAAATCCTGCAACAAGTCCACCTTCACGTTGCCTGAGTTACTCCAACGACGATATCCTCGAGTTTTCAAGTAAATTTCGCTGAGTGACGAGGCATTTCGCTACCTTAAGAGACTCATAGTTACTCCTGCCGGCTGCTCCCATTTCTTTAGGCCTTTAAAATTCTTGCTATGGCTAGTCCTACAGAACCGATATGCCACTGTATGTCCACCTTAACGACGTCACAGTTACTCACACTACGACTCTCTCGAGTTTGCAAATGTACTTCGCCGGATGACGAGGCATTTGGCTACCTTAAGGGAGTCATAGTTCCTGCTGCCAGCTACCCCCTTTTCTTTGAATCTATCCTCTCTTTATTTCGTACTGCGGCCTGTCCATGCAGAAGCAAAATCCTGCAACAAGTCCACCTTCACGTTGCCTGAGTTACTCCAACGACGATATCCTCGAGTTTTCAATTAATTTCGCAGAGTGACGAGGCATTTGGCTACCTTAAGAGAGTCATAGTTACTCCTGCCGGCTGCTCCCATTTCTTTAGGCCTTTAACATTCTTGCTATGGCCAGTCCTACAGAACCGATATGCCACTGTATGTCCACCTTAACGTCGTCACAGTTACTCACACTACGAGTCTCTCGAGTTTGCAAATGTACTTCGCCGGATGACGAGGCATTTGGCTACCTTAAGGGAGTCATAGTTCCTGCTGCCAGCTACTCCCTTTTCTTTGAATCTATCCTCTCTTTATTTCGTACTGCGGCCTGTCCATGCAGAAGCGAAATCCTGCAACAAGTCCACCTTCACGTTGCCTGAGTTACTCCAACGACGATATCCTCGAGTTTTCAAGTAAATTTCGCTGAGTGACGAGGCATTTGGCTACCTTAAGAGAGTCATAGTTACTCCTGCCGGCTGCTCCCATTTCTTTACGCCTTTAACATTCTTGCTATGGCCAGTCCTACAGAATCGATATGCCACTGTATGTCCACCTTAACGACGTCACAGTTACTCACAGTACTTCGCCGGATGACGAGGCATTTGGCTACCTTAAGAGAGTCATAGTTCCTGCTTCCAGCTGCTCCCTTTTCTTTGAATCTATCCTCTCTTTATTTCGTACTGCGGCCTGTCCATGCAGAAGCGAAATGCTGCAACAAGTCCACCTTCACGTTGCCTGAGTTACTCCAACGACGATATCCTCGAGTTTTCCAGTAAATTTCGCAGAGTGACGAGGCATTTGGCTACCTTAAGAGAGTCATAGTTACTCCTGCCGGCTGCTCCCATTTCTTTAGGCCTTTAACATTCTTGCTATGGCCAGTCCTACAGAACCGATATGCCACTGTATGTCCACCTTAACGTCGTCACAGTTACTCACACTACGAGTCTCTCGAGTTTGCAAATGTACTTCGCCGGATGACGAGGCATTTAGCTACGTTAAGAGAGTCATAGTTCCTGCTGCCAGCTGCTCCCTTTTCTTTGAATCTATCCTCTCTTTAGTTCGTACTGCGGCCTGTCCATGCAGAAGCGAAATGCTGCAACAAGTCCACCTTCACGTTGCCTGAGTTACTCCAACGACGATATCCTCGAGTTTTCAAGTAAATTTAGCTGAAGGACGAGGCATTTGGCTACCTTAAGAGACTCTTAGTTACTCCTGCCGGCTGCTCCCATTTCTTTAGGCCTTTAACATTCTTGCTATGGCCAGTCCTACAGAACCGATATGCCACTGTATGTCCACCTTAACGTCGTCACAGTTACTCACACTACGAGTCTCTCGAGTTTGCAAATGTACTTCGCCGGATGACGAGGCATTTGGCTACCTTAAGAGAGTCATAGTTCCTGCTGCCTGCTGCTCCCTTTTCTTTGAATCTATCCTCTCTTTATTTCGTACTGCGGCCTGTCCATGCAGAAGCGAAATCCTGCAACAAGTCCACCTTCACGTTGCCTGAGTTACTCCAACGACGATATCCTCGAGTTTTCAAGTAAATTTCGCTGAGTGACGAGGCATTTCGCTACCTTAAGAGACTCATAGTTACTCCTGCCGGCTGCTCCCATTTCTTTAGGCCTTTAAAATTCTTGCTATGGCTAGTCCTACAGAACCGATATGCCACTGTATGTCCACCTTAACGACGTCACAGTTACTCACACTACGACTCTCTCGAGTTTGCAAATGTACTTCGCCGGATGACGAGGCATTTGGCTACCTTAAGGGAGTCATAGTTCCTGCTGCCAGCTACCCCCTTTTCTTTGAATCTATCCTCTCTTTATTTCGTACTGCGGCCTGTCCATGCAGAAGCAAAATCCAGCAACAAGTCCACCTTCACGTTGCCTGAGTTACTCCAACGACGATATCCTCGAGTTTTCAAGTAAATTTCGCAGAGTGACGAGGCATTTGGCTACCTTAAGAGAGTCATAGTTACTCCTGCCGGCTGCTCCCATTTCTTTAGGCCTTTAACATTCTTGCTATGGCCAGTCCTACAGAACCGATATGCCACTGTATGTCCACCTTAACGTCGTCACAGTTACTCACACTACGAGTCTCTCGAGTTTGCAAATGTACTTCGCCGGATGACGAGGCATTTGGCTACCTTAAGGGAGTCATAGTTCCTGCTGCCAGCTACTCCCTTTTCTTTGAATCTATCCTCTCTTTATTTCGTACTGCGGCCTGTCCATGCAGAAGCGAAATCCTGCAACAAGTCCACCTTCACGTTGCCTGAGTTACTCCAACGACGATATCCTCGAGTTTTCAAGTAAATTTCGCTGAGTGACGAGGCATTTGGCTACCTTAAGAGAGTCATAGTTACTCCTGCCGGCTGCTCCCATTTCTTTACGCCTTTAACATTCTTGCTATGGCCAGTCCTACAGAATCGATATGCCACTGTATGTCCACCTTAACGACGTCACAGTTACTCACAGTACTTCGCCGGATGACGAGGCATTTGGCTACCTTAAGAGAGTCATAGTTCCTGCTTCCAGCTGCTCCCTTTTCTTTGAATCTATCCTCTCTTTATTTCGTACTGCGGCCTGTCCATGCAGAAGCGAAATGCTGCAACAAGTCCACCTTCACGTTGCCTGAGTTACTCCAACGACGATATCCTCGAGTTTTCCAGTAAATTTCGCAGAGTGACGAGGCATTTGGCTACCTTAAGAGAGTCATAGTTACTCCTGCCGGCTGCTCCCATTTCTTTAGGCCTTTAACATTCTTGCTATGGCCAGTCCTACAGAACCGATATGCCACTGTATGTCCACCTTAACGTCGTCACAGTTACTCACACTACGAGTCTCTCGAGTTTGCAAATGTACTTCGCCGGATGACGAGGCATTTAGCTACGTTAAGAGAGTCATAGTTCCTGCTGCCAGCTGCTCCCTTTTCTTTGAATCTATCCTCTCTTTAGTTCGTACTGCGGCCTGTCCATGCAGAAGCGAAATGCTGCAACAAGTCCACCTTCACGTTGCCTGAGTTACTCCAACGACGATATCCTCGAGTTTTCAAGTAAATTTCGCAGAGTGACGAGGCATTTGGCTACCTTAAGAGACTCTTAGTTACTACTGCCGGCTGCTCCCATTTCTTTAGGCCTTTAACATTCTTGCTATGGCCAGTCCTACAGAACCGATATGCCACTGTATGTCCACCTTAACGTCGTCACAGTTACTCACACTATGAGTCTCTCGAGTTTGCAAATGTACTTCGCCGGATGACGAGGCATTTGGCTACCTTAAGAGAGTCATAGTTCCTGCTGCCTGCTGCTCCCTTTTCTTTGAATCTATCCTCTCTTTATTTCGTACTGCGGCCTGTCCATGCAGAAGCGAAATCCTGCAACAAGTCCACCTTCACGTTGCCTGAGTTACTCCAACGACGATATCCTCGAGTTTTCAAGTAAATTTCGCTGAGTGACGAGGCATTTCGCTACCTTAAGAGACTCATAGTTACTCCTGCCGGCTGCTCCCATTTCTTTAGGCCTTTAAAATTCTTGCTATGGCTAGTCCTACAGAACCGATATGCCACTGTATGTCCACCTTAACGACGTCACAGTTACTCACAGTACTTCGCCGGATGACGAGGCATTTGGCTACCTTAAGAGAGTCATAGTTCCTGCTTCCAGCTGCTCCCTTTTCTTTGAATCTATCCTCTCTTTATTTCGTACTGCGGCCTGTCCATGCAGAAGCGAAATGCTGCAACAAGTCCACCTTCACGTTGCCTGAGTTACTCCAACGACGATATCCTCGAGTTTTCCAGTAAATTTCGCAGAGTGACGAGGCATTTGGCTACCTTAAGAGAGTCATAGTTACTCCTGCCGGCTGCTCCCATTTCTTTAGGCCTTTAACATTCTTGCTATGGCCAGTCCTACAGAACCGATATGCCACTGTATGTCCACCTTAACGTCGTCACAGTTACTCACACTACGAGTCTCTCGAGTTTGCAAATGTACTTCGCCGGATGACGAGGCATTTAGCTACGTTAAGAGAGTCATAGTTCCTGCTGCCAGCTGCTCCCTTTTCTTTGAATCTATCCTCTCTTTAGTTCGTACTGCGGCCTGTCCATGCAGAAGCGAAATGCTGCAACAAGTCCACCTTCACGTTGCCTGAGTTACTCCAACGACGATATCCTCGAGTTTTCAAGTAAATTTCGCAGAGTGACGAGGCATTTGGCTACCTTAAGAGACTCTTAGTTACTACTGCCGGCTGCTCCCATTTCTTTAGGCCTTTAACATTCTTGCTATGGCCAGTCCTACAGAACCGATATGCCACTGTATGTCCACCTTAACGTCGTCACAGTTACTCACACTATGAGTCTCTCGAGTTTGCAAATGTACTTCGCCGGATGACGAGGCATTTGGCTACCTTAAGAGAGTCATAGTTCCTGCTGCCTGCTGCTCCCTTTTCTTTGAATCTATCCTCTCTTTATTTCGTACTGCGGCCTGTCCATGCAGAAGCGAAATCCTGCAACAAGTCCACCTTCACGTTGCCTGAGTTACTCCAACGACGATATCCTCGAGTTTTCAAGTAAATTTCGCTGAGTGACGAGGCATTTCGCTACCTTTAGAGACTCATAGTTACTCCTGCCGGCTGCTCCCATTTCTTTAGGCCTTTAAAATTCTTGCTATGGCTAGTCCTACAGAACCGATATGCCACTGTATGTCCACCTTAACGACGTCACAGTTACTCACACTACGACTCTCTCGAGTTTGCAAATGTTCTTCGCCGGATGACGAGGCATTTGGCTACCTTAAGGGAGTCATAGTTCCTGCTGCCAGCTACCCCCTTTTCTTTGAATCTATCCTCTCTTTATTTCGTACTGCGGCCTGTCCATGCAGAAGCGAAATCCTGCAACAAGTCCACCTTCACGTTGCCTGAGTTACTCCAACGACGATATCCTCGAGTTTTCAAGTAAATTTCGCTGAGTGACGAGGCATTTGGCTACCTTAAGAGAGTCATAGTTACTCCTGCCGGCTGCTCCCATTTCTTTACGCCTTTAACATTCTTGCTATGGCCAGTCCTACAGAATCGATATGCCACTGTATGTCCACCTTAACGACGTCACAGTTACTCACAGTTCTTCGCCGGATGACGAGGCATTTGGCTACCTTAAGAGAGTCATAGTTCCTGCTTCCAGCTGCTCCCTTTTCTTTGAATCTATCCTCTCTTTATTTCGTACTGCGGCCTGTCCATGCAGAAGCGAAATGCTGCAACAAGTCCACCTTCACGTTGCCTGAGTTACTCCAACGACGATATCCTCGAGTTTTCAAGTAAATTTCGCAGAGTGACGAGGCATTTGGCTACCTTAAGAGAGTCATAGTTACTCCTGCCGGCTGCTCCCATTTCTTTAGGCCTTTAACATTCTTGCTATGGCCAGTCCTACAGAACCGATATGCCACTGTATGTCCACCTTAACGTCGTCACAGTTACTCACACTACGAGTCTCTCGAGTTTGCAAATGTACTTCGCCGGATGACGAGGCATTTAGCTACGTTAAGAGAGTCATAGTTCCTGCTGCCAGCTGCTCCCTTTTCTTTGAATCTATCCTCTCTTTAGTTCGTACTGCGGCCTGTCCATGCAGAAGCGAAATGCTGCAACAAGTCCACCTTCACGTTGCCTGAGTTACTCCAACGACGATATCCTCGAGTTTTCAAGTAAATTTCGCTGAGTGACGAGGCATTTGGCTACCTTAAGAGACTCTTAGTTACTCCTGCCGGCTGCTCCCATTTCTTTAGGCCTTTAACATTCTTGCTATGGCCAGTCCTACAGAACCGATATGCCACTGTATGTCCACCTTAACGTCGTCACAGTTACTCACACTACGAGTCTCTCGAGTTTGCAAATGTACTTCGCCGGATGACGAGGCATTTGGCTACCTAAAGAGAGTCATAGTTCCTGCTGCCTGCTGCTCCCTTTTCTTTGAATCTATCCTCTCTTTATTTCGTACTGCGGCCTGTCCATGCAGAAGCGAAATCCTGCAACAAGTCCACCTTCACGTTGCCTGAGTTACTCCAACGACGATATCCTCGAGTTTTCAAGTAAATTTCGCTGAGTGACGAGGCATTTCGCTACCTTAAGAGACTCATAGTTACTCCTGCCGGCTGCTCCCATTTCTTTAGGCCTTTAAAATTCTTGCTATGGCTAGTCCTACAGAACCGATATGCCACTGTATGTCCACCTTAACGACGTCACAGTTACTCACACTACGACTCTCTCGAGTTTGCAAATGTACTTCGCCGGATGACGAGGCATTTGGCTACCTTAAGGGAGTCATAGTTCCTGCTGCCAGCTACCCCCTTTTCTTTGAATCTATCCTCTCTTTATTTCGTACTGCGGCCTGTCCATGCAGAAGCAAAATCCTGCAACAAGTCCACCTTCACGTTGCCTGAGTTACTCCAACGACGATATCCTCGAGTTTTCAAGTAAATTTCGCTGAGTGACGAGGCATTTGGCTACCTTAAGAGAGTCATAGTTACTCCTGCCGGCTGCTCCCATTTCTTTACGCCTTTAACATTCTTGCTATGGCCAGTCCTACAGAATCGATATGCCACTGTATGTCCACCTTAACGACGTCACAGTTACTCACAGTACTTCGCCGGATGACGAGGCATTTGGCTACCTTAAGAGAGTCATAGTTCCTGCTTCCAGCTGCTCCCTTTTCTTTGAATCTATCCTCTCTTTATTTCGTACTGCGGCCTGTCCATGCAGAAGCGAAATGCTGCAACAAGTCCACCTTCACGTTGCCTGAGTTACTCCAACGACGATATCCTCGAGTTTTCAAGTAAATTTCGCAGAGTGACGAGGCATTTGGCTACCTTAAGAGAGTCATAGTTACTCCTGCCGGCTGCTCCCATTTCTTTAGGCCTTTAACATTCTTGCTATGGCCAGTCCTACAGAACCGATATGCCACTGTATGTCCACCTTAACGTCGTCACAGTTACTCACACTACGAGTCTCTCGAGTTTGCAAATGTACTTCGCCGGATGACGAGGCATTTAGCTACGTTAAGAGAGTCATAGTTCCTGCTGCCAGCTGCTCCCTTTTCTTTGAATCTATCCTCTCTTTAGTTCGTACTGCGGCCTGTCCATGCAGAAGCGAAATGCTGCAACAAGTCCACCTTCACGTTGCCTGAGTTACTCCAACGACGATATCCTCGAGTTTTCAAGTAAATTTCGCTGAGTGACGAGGCATTTGGCTACCTTAAGAGAGTCATAGTTACTCCTGCCGGCTGCTCCCATTTCTTTACGCCTTTAACATTCTTGCTATGGCCAGTCCTACAGAATCGATATGCCACTGTATGTCCACCTTAACGACGTCACAGTTACTCACAGTACTTCGCCGGATGACGAGGCATTTGGCTACCTTAAGAGAGTCATAGTTCCTGCTTCCAGCTGCTCCCTTTTCTTTGAATCTATCCTCTCTTTATTTCGTACTGCGGCCTGTCCATGCAGAAGCGAAATGCTGCAACAAGTCCACCTTCACGTTGCCTGAGTTACTCCAACGACGATATCCTCGAGTTTTCAAGTAAATTTCGCAGAGTGACGAGGCATTTGGCTACCTTAAGAGAGTCATAGTTACTCCTGCCGGCTGCTCCCATTTCTTTAGGCCTTTAACATTCTTGCTATGGCCAGTCCTACAGAACCGATATGCCACTGTATGTCCACCTTAACGTCGTCACAGTTACTCACACTACGAGTCTCTCGAGTTTGCAAATGTACTTCGCCGGATGACGAGGCATTTAGCTACGTTAAGAGAGTCATAGTTCCTGCTGCCAGCTGCTCCCTTTTCTTTGAATCTATCCTCTCTTTAGTTCGTACTGCGGCCTGTCCATGCAGAAGCGAAATGCTGCAACAAGTCCACCTTCACGTTGCCTGAGTTACTCCAACGACGATATCCTCGAGTTTTCAAGTAAATTTCGCTGAGTGACGAGGCATTTGGCTACCTTAAGAGACTCTTAGTTACTCCTGCCGGCTGCTCCCATTTCTTTAGGCCTTTAACATTCTTGCTATGGCCAGTCCTACAGAACCGATATGCCACTGTATGTCCACCTTAACGTCGTCACAGTTACTCACACTACGAGTCTCTCGAGTTTGCAAATGTACTTCGCCGGATGACGAGGCATTTGGCTACCTAAAGAGAGTCATAGTTCCTGCTGCCTGCTGCTCCCTTTTCTTTGAATCTATCCTCTCTTTATTTCGTACTGCGGCCTGTCCATGCAGAAGCGAAATCCTGCAACAAGTCCACCTTCACGTTGCCTGAGTTACTCCAACGACGATATCCTCGAGTTTTCAAGTAAATTTCGCTGAGTGACGAGGCATTTCGCTACCTTAAGAGACTCATAGTTACTCCTGCCGGCTGCTCCCATTTCTTTAGGCCTTTAAAATTCTTGCTATGGCTAGTCCTACAGAACCGATATGCCACTGTATGTCCACCTTAACGACGTCACAGTTACTCACACTACGACTCTCTCGAGTTTGCAAATGTACTTCGCCGGATGACGAGGCATTTGGCTACCTTAAGGGAGTCATAGTTCCTGCTGCCAGCTACCCCCTTTTCTTTGAATCTATCCTCTCTTTATTTCGTACTGCGGCCTGTCCATGCAGAAGCAAAATCCTGCAACAAGTCCACCTTCACGTTGCCTGAGTTACTCCAACGACGATATCCTCGAGTTTTCAAGTAAATTTCGCTGAGTGACGAGGCATTTGGCTACCTTAAGAGAGTCATAGTTACTCCTGCCGGCTGCTCCCATTTCTTTACGCCTTTAACATTCTTGCTATGGCCAGTCCTACAGAATCGATATGCCACTGTATGTCCACCTTAACGACGTCACAGTTACTCACAGTACTTCGCCGGATGACGAGGCATTTGGCTACCTTAAGAGAGTCATAGTTCCTGCTTCCAGCTGCTCCCTTTTCTTTGAATCTATCCTCTCTTTATTTCGTACTGCGGCCTGTCCATGCAGAAGCGAAATGCTGCAACAAGTCCACCTTCACGTTGCCTGAGTTACTCCAACGACGATATCCTCGAGTTTTCAAGTAAATTTCGCAGAGTGACGAGGCATTTGGCTACCTTAAGAGAGTCATAGTTACTCCTGCCGGCTGCTCCCATTTCTTTAGGCCTTTAACATTCTTGCTATGGCCAGTCCTACAGAACCGATATGCCACTGTATGTCCACCTTAACGTCGTCACAGTTACTCACACTACGAGTCTCTCGAGTTTGCAAATGTACTTCGCCGGATGACGAGGCATTTAGCTACGTTAAGAGAGTCATAGTTCCTGCTGCCAGCTGCTCCCTTTTCTTTGAATCTATCCTCTCTTTAGTTCGTACTGCGGCCTGTCCATGCAGAAGCGAAATGCTGCAACAAGTCCACCTTCACGTTGCCTGAGTTACTCCAACGACGATATCCTCGAGTTTTCAAGTAAATTTCGCTGAGTGACGAGGCATTTGGCTACCTTAAGAGAGTCATAGTTACTCCTGCCGGCTGCTCCCATTTCTTTACGCCTTTAACATTCTTGCTATGGCCAGTCCTACAGAATCGATATGCCACTGTATGTCCACCTTAACGACGTCACAGTTACTCACAGTACTTCGCCGGATGACGAGGCATTTGGCTACCTTAAGAGAGTCATAGTTCCTGCTTCCAGCTGCTCCCTTTTCTTTGAATCTATCCTCTCTTTATTTCGTACTGCGGCCTGTCCATGCAGAAGCGAAATGCTGCAACAAGTCCACCTTCACGTTGCCTGAGTTACTCCAACGACGATATCCTCGAGTTTTCAAGTAAATTTCGCAGAGTGACGAGGCATTTGGCTACCTTAAGAGAGTCATAGTTACTCCTGCCGGCTGCTCCCATTTCTTTAGGCCTTTAACATTCTTGCTATGGCCAGTCCTACAGAACCGATATGCCACTGTATGTCCACCTTAACGTCGTCACAGTTACTCACACTACGAGTCTCTCGAGTTTGCAAATGTACTTCGCCGGATGACGAGGCATTTAGCTACGTTAAGAGAGTCATAGTTCCTGCTGCCAGCTGCTCCCTTTTCTTTGAATCTATCCTCTCTTTAGTTCGTACTGCGGCCTGTCCATGCAGAAGCGAAATGCTGCAACAAGTCCACCTTCACGTTGCCTGAGTTACTCCAACGACGATATCCTCGAGTTTTCAAGTAAATTTCGCTGAGTGACGAGGCATTTGGCTACCTTAAGAGACTCTTAGTTACTCCTGCCGGCTGCTCCCATTTCTTTAGGCCTTTAACATTCTTGCTATGGCCAGTCCTACAGAACCGATATGCCACTGTATGTCCACCTTAACGTCGTCACAGTTACTCACACTACGAGTCTCTCGAGTTTGCAAATGTACTTCGCCGGATGACGAGGCATTTGGCTACCTAAAGAGAGTCATAGTTCCTGCTGCCTGCTGCTCCCTTTTCTTTGAATCTATCCTCTCTTTATTTCGTACTGCGGCCTGTCCATGCAGAAGCGAAATCCTGCAACAAGTCCACCTTCACGTTGCCTGAGTTACTCCAACGACGATATCCTCGAGTTTTCAAGTAAATTTCGCTGAGTGACGAGGCATTTCGCTACCTTAAGAGACTCATAGTTACTCCTGCCGGCTGCTCCCATTTCTTTAGGCCTTTAAAATTCTTGCTATGGCTAGTCCTACAGAACCGATATGCCACTGTATGTCCACCTTAACGACGTCACAGTTACTCACACTACGACTCTCTCGAGTTTGCAAATGTACTTCGCCGGATGACGAGGCATTTGGCTACCTTAAGGGAGTCATAGTTCCTGCTGCCAGCTACCCCCTTTTCTTTGAATCTATCCTCTCTTTATTTCGTACTGCGGCCTGTCCATGCAGAAGCAAAATCCTGCAACAAGTCCACCTTCACGTTGCCTGAGTTACTCCAACGACGATATCCTCGAGTTTTCAAGTAAATTTCGCAGAGTGACGAGGCATTTGGCTACCTTAAGAGAGTCATAGTTACTCCTGCCGGCTGCTCCCATTTCTTTACGCCTTTAACATTCTTGCTATGGCCAGTCCTACAGAATCGATATGCCACTGTATGTCCACCTTAACGACGTCACAGTTACTCACAGTACTTCGCCGGATGACGAGGCATTTGGCTACTTTAAGAGAGTCATAGTTCCTGCTTCCAGCTGCTCCCTTTTCTTTGAATCTATCCTCTCTTTATTTCGTACTGCGGCCTGTCCATGCAGAAGCGAAATGCTGCAACAAGTCCACCTTCACGTTGCCTGAGTTACTCCAACGACGATATCCTCGAGTTTTCCAGTAAATTTCGCCGAGTGACGAGGCATTTGGCTACCTTAAGAGAGTCATAGTTACTCCTGCCGGCTGCTCCCATTTCTTTAGGCCTTTAACATTCTTGCTATGGCCAGTCCTACAGAACCGATATGCCACTGTATGTCCACCTTAACGTCGTCACAGTTACTCACACTACGAGTCTCTCGAGTTTGCAAATGTACTTCGCCGGATGACGAGGCATTTAGCTACGTTAAGAGAGTCATAGTTCCTGCTGCCAGCTGCTCCCTTTTCTTTGAATCTATCCTCTCTTTAGTTCGTAATGCGGCCTGTCCATGCAGAAGCGAAATGCTGCAACAAGTCCACCTTCACGTTGCCTGAGTTACTCCAACGACGATATCCTCGAGTTTTCAAGTAAATTTCGCAGAGTGACGAGGCATTTGGCTACCTTAAGAGACTCTTAGTTACTCCTGCCGGCTGCTCCCATTTCTTTAGGCCTTTAACATTCTTGCTATGGCCAGTCCTACAGAACCGATATGCCACTGTATGTCCACCTTAACGTCGTCACAGTTACTCACACTACGAGTCTCTCGAGTTTGCAAATGTACTTCGCCGGATGACGAGGCATTTGGCTACCTTAAGAGAGTCATAGTTCCTGCTGCCTGCTGCTCCCTTTTCTTTGAATCTATCCTCTCTTTATTTCGTACTGCGGCCTGTCCATGCAGAAGCGAAATCCTGCAACAAGTCCACCTTCACGTTGCCTGAGTTACTCCAACGACGATATCCTCGAGTTTTCAAGTAAATTTCGCTGAGTGACGAGGCATTTCGCTACCTTAAGAGACTCATAGTTACTCCTGCCGGCTGCTCCCATTTCTTTAGGCCTTTAAAATTCTTGCTATGGCTAGTCCTACAGAACCGATATGCCACTGTATGTCCACCTTAACGACGTCACAGTTACTCACACTACGACTCTCTCGAGTTTGCAAATGTACTTCGCCGGATGACGAGGCATTTGGCTACCTTAAGGGAGTCATAGTTCCTGCTGCCAGCTACCCCCTTTTCTTTGAATCTATCCTCTCTTTATTTCGTACTGCGGCCTGTCCATGCAGAAGCGAAATCCTGCAACAAGTCCACCTTCACGTTGCCTGAGTTACTCCAACGACGATATCCTCGAGTTTTCAAGTAAATTTCGCTGAGTGACGAGGCATTTGGCTACCTTAAGAGAGTCATAGTTACTCCTGCCGGCTGCTCCCATTTCTTTACGCCTTTAACATTCTTGCTATGGCCAGTCCTACAGAATCGATATGCCACTGTATGTCCACCTTAACGACGTCACAGTTACTCACAGTACTTCGCCGGATGACGAGGCATTTGGCTACCTTAAGAGAGTCATAGTTCCTGCTTCCAGCTGCTCCCTTTTCTTTGAATCTATCCTCTCTTTATTTCGTACTGCGGCCTGTCCATGCAGAAGCGAAATGCTGCAACAAGTCCACCTTCACGTTGCCTGAGTTACTCCAACGACGATATCCTCGAGTTTTCAAGTAAATTTCGCAGAGTGACGAGGCATTTGGCTACCTTAAGAGAGTCATAGTTACTCCTGCCGGCTGCTCCCATTTCTTTAGGCCTTTAACATTCTTGCTATGGCCAGTCCTACAGAACCGATATGCCACTGTATGTCCACCTTAACGTCGTCACAGTTACTCACACTACGAGTCTCTCGAGTTTGCAAATGTACTTCGCCGGATGACGAGGCATTTAGCTACGTTAAGAGAGTCATAGTTCCTGCTGCCAGCTGCTCCCTTTTCTTTGAATCTATCCTCTCTTTAGTTCGTACTGCGGCCGGTCCATGCAGAAGCGAAATGCTGCAACAAGTCCACCTTCACGTTGCCTGAGTTACTCCAACGACGATATCCTCGAGTTTTCAAGTAAATTTCGCTGAGTGACGAGGCATTTGGCTACCTTAAGAGACTCTTAGTTACTCCTGCCGGCTGCTCCCATTTCTTTAGGCCTTTAACATTCTTGCTATGGCCAGTCCTACAGAACCGATATGCCACTGTATGTCCACCTTAACGTCGTCACAGTTACTCACACTACGAGTCTCTCGAGTTTGCAAATGTACTTCGCCGGATGACGAGGCATTTGGCTACCTTAAGAGAGTCATAGTTCCTGCTGCCTGCTGCTCCCTTTTCTTTGAATCTATCCTCTCTTTATTTCGTACTGCGGCCTGTCCATGCAGAAGCGAAATCCTGCAACAAGTCCACCTTCACGTTGCCTGAGTTACTCCAACGACGATATCCTCGAGTTTTCAAGTAAATTTCGCTGAGTGACGAGGCATTTCGCTACCTTAAGAGACTCATAGTTACTCCTGCCGGCTGCTCCCATTTCTTTAGGCCTTTAAAATTCTTGCTATGGCTAGTCCTACAGAACCGATATGCCACTGTATGTCCACCTTAACGACGTCACAGTTACTCACACTACGACTCTCTCGAGTTTGCAAATGTACTTCGCCGGATGACGAGGCATTTGGCTACCTTAAGGGAGTCATAGTTCCTGCTGCCAGCTACCCCCTTTTCTTTGAATCTATCCTCTCTTTATTTCGTACTGCGGCCTGTCCATGCAGAAGCAAAATCCTGCAACAAGTCCACCTTCACGTTGCCTGAGTTACTCCAACGACGATATCCTCGAGTTTTCAAGTAAATTTCGCAGAGTGACGAGGCATTTGGCTACCTTAAGAGAGTCATAGTTACTCCTGCCGGCTGCTCCCATTTCTTTAGGCCTTTAACATTCTTGCTATGGCCAGTCCTACAGAACCGATATGCCACTGTATGTCCACCTTAACGTCGTCACAGTTACTCACACTACGAGTCTCTCGAGTTTGCAAATGTACTTCGCCGGATGACGAGGCATTTGGCTACCTTAAGGGAGTCATAGTTCCTGCTGCCAGCTACTCCCTTTTCTTTGAATCTATCCTCTCTTTATTTCGTACTGCGGCCTGTCCATGCAGAAGCGAAATCCTGCAACAAGTCCACCTTCACGTTGCCTGAGTTACTCCAACGACGATATCCTCGAGTTTTCAAGTAAATTTCGCTGAGTGACGAGGCATTTGGCTACCTTAAGAGAGTCATAGTTACTCCTGCCGGCTGCTCCCATTTCTTTACGCCTTTAACATTCTTGCTATGGCCAGTCCTACAGAATCGATATGCCACTGTATGTCCACCTTAACGACGTCACAGTTACTCACAGTACTTCGCCGGATGACGAGGCATTTGGCTACCTTAAGAGAGTCATAGTTCCTGCTTCCAGCTGCTCCCTTTTCTTTGAATCTATCCTCTCTTTATTTCGTACTGCGGCCTGTCCATGCAGAAGCGAAATGCTGCAACAAGTCCACCTTCACGTTGCCTGAGTTACTCCAACGACGATATCCTCGAGTTTTCCAGTAAATTTCGCAGAGTGACGAGGCATTTGGCTACCTTAAGAGAGTCATAGTTACTCCTGCCGGCTGCTCCCATTTCTTTAGGCCTTTAACATTCTTGCTATGGCCAGTCCTACAGAACCGATATGCCACTGTATGTCCACCTTAACGTCGTCACAGTTACTCACACTACGAGTCTCTCGAGTTTGCAAATGTACTTCGCCGGATGACGAGGCATTTAGCTACGTTAAGAGAGTCATAGTTCCTGCTGCCAGCTGCTCCCTTTTCTTTGAATCTATCCTCTCTTTAGTTCGTACTGCGGCCTGTCCATGCAGAAGCGAAATGCTGCAACAAGTCCACCTTCACGTTGCCTGAGTTACTCCAACGACGATATCCTCGAGTTTTCAAGTAAATTTCGCAGAGTGACGAGGCATTTGGCTACCTTAAGAGACTCTTAGTTACTCCTGCCGGCTGCTCCCATTTCTTTAGGCCTTTAACATTCTTGCTATGGCCAGTCCTACAGAACCGATATGCCACTGTATGTCCACCTTAACGTCGTCACAGTTACTCACACTACGAGTCTCTCGAGTTTGCAAATGTACTTCGCCGGATGACGAGGCATTTGGCTACCTTAAGAGAGTCATAGTTCCTGCTGCCTGCTGCTCCCTTTTCTTTGAATCTATCCTCTCTTTATTTCGTACTGCGGCCTGTCCATGCAGAAGCGAAATCCTGCAACAAGTCCACCTTCACGTTGCCTGAGTTACTCCAACGACGATATCCTCGAGTTTATAAGTAAATTTCGCTGAGTGACGAGGCATTGGCTACCTTAAGAGACTCATAGTTACTCCTGCCGGCTGCTCCCATTTCTTTAGGCCTTTAAAATTCTTGCTATGGCTAGTCCTACAGAACCGATATGCCACTGTATGTCCACCTTAACGACGTCACAGTTACTCACACTACGACTCTCTCGAGTTTGCAAATGTACTTCGCCGGATGACGAGGCATTTGGCTACCTTAAGGGAGTCATAGTTCCTGCTGCCAGCTACTCCCTTTTCTTTGAATCTATCCTCTCTTTATTTCGTACTGCGGACTGTCCATGCAGAAGCAAAATCCTGCAACAAGTCCACCTTCACGTTGCCTGAGTTACTCCAACGACGATATCCTCGAGTTTTCAAGTAAATTTCGCAGAGTGACGAGGCATTTGGCTACCTTAAGAGAGTCATAGTTACTCCTGCCGGCTGCTCCCATTTCTTTAGGCCTTTAACATTCTTGCTATGGCCAGTCCTACAGAACCGATATGCCACTGTATGTCCACCTTAACGTCGTCACAGTTACTCACACTACGAGTCTCTCGAGTTTGCAAATGTACTTCGCCGGATGACGAGGCATTTGGCTACCTTAAGGGAGTCATAGTTCCTGCTGCCAGCTACTCCCTTTTCTTTGAATCTATCCTCTCTTTATTTCGTACTGCGGCCTGTCCATGCAGAAGCGAAATCCTGCAACAAGTCCACCTTCACGTTGCCTGAGTTACTCCAACGACGATATCCTCGAGTTTTCAAGTAAATTTCGCTGAGTGACGAGGCATTTGGCTACCTTAAGAGAGTCATAGTTAGTCCTGCCGGCTGCTCCCATTTCTTTACGCCTTTAACATTCTTGCTATGGCCAGTCCTACAGAATCGATATGCCACTGTATGTCCACCTTAACGACGTCACAGTTACTCACAGTACTTCGCCGGATGACGAGGCATTTGGCTACCTTAAGAGAGTCATAGTTCCTGCTTCCAGCTGCTCCCTTTTCTTTGAATCTATCCTCTCTTTATTTCGTACTGCGGCCTGTCCATGCAGAAGCGAAATGCTGCAACAAGTCCACCTTCACGTTGCCTGAGTTACTCCAACGACGATATCCTCGAGTTTTCAAGTAAATTTCGCAGAGTGACGAGGCATTTGGCTACCTTAAGAGAGTCATAGTTACTCCTGCCGGCTGCTCCCATTTCTTTAGGCCTTTAACATTCTTGCTATGGCCAGTCCTACAGAACCGATATGCCACTGTATGTCCACCTTAACGTCGTCACAGTTACTCACACTACGAGTCTCTCGAGTTTGCAAATGTACTTCGCCGGATGACGAGGCATTTGGCTACCTTAAGGGAGTCATAGTTCCTGCTGCCAGCTACTCCCTTTTCTTTGAATCTATCCTCTCTTTATTTCGTACTGCGGCCTGTCCATGCAGAAGCGAAATCCTGCAACAAGTCCACCTTCACGTTGCCTGAGTTACTCCAACGACGATATCCTCGAGTTTTCAAGTAAATTTCGCTGAGTGACGAGGCATTTGGCTACCTTAAGAGAGTCATAGTTAGTCCTGCCGGCTGCTCCCATTTCTTTACGCCTTTAACATTCTTGCTATGGCCAGTCCTACAGAATCGATATGCCACTGTATGTCCACCTTAACGACGTCACAGTTACTCACAGTACTTCGCCGGATGACGAGGCATTTGGCTACCTTAAGAGAGTCATAGTTCCTGCTTCCAGCTGCTCCCTTTTCTTTGAATCTATCCTCTCTTTATTTCGTACTGCGGCCTGTCCATGCAGAAGCGAAATGCTGCAACAAGTCCACCTTCACGTTGCCTGAGTTACTCCAACGACGATATCCTCGAGTTTTCAAGTAAATTTCGCAGAGTGACGAGGCATTTGGCTACCTTAAGAGAGTCATAGTTACTCCTGCCGGCTGCTCCCATTTCTTTAGGCCTTTAACATTCTTGCTATGGCCAGTCCTACAGAACCGATATGCCACTGTATGTCCACCTTAACGTCGTCACAGTTACTCACACTACGAGTCTCTCGAGTTTGCAAATGTACTTCGCCGGATGACGAGGCATTTGGCTACCTTAAGAGAGTAATAGTTCCTGCTGCCTGCTGCTCCCTTTTCT